>NC_044311.2:70492042-71112542 GCF_007474595.2 Lynx canadensis
TGTGCAGACACTTTTTATCTTCATGAGGTCCCAATAGTTCATTTTTGCTTTTAATTCCCTTGCCTTTGGGGATGTGTCAAGTAAGAAATTGCTGCAGCTGAGGTCAGAGAGGTTTTTTTCTTGCTTTCTCCTCTAGGGTTTTGATGGTTTCCTGTCTCAGATTCAGGTCCTTTATCCATTTTGAGTTTGTTGTTGTGAATCGTGTAAGAAAGTGGTCTAGTTTCATCCTTCTGCATGTTGCTGTCACTGGACCATAGGGTAATTCTATTTTTAGTGTTTTGAGGAACCTCCATACAGTGGCTGCACCAGTTTGCACAGTGGTTCCTTTTCTTCCCCTTCTTGTCCAGCACTTGTTGTTTCTTGTGTTGTTGATTTTAGCCATTCTGACAAGTGTAAGGTGACATTGTAGTTTTGATTTACATTTCCTTGATGATGAGTGATATTGAGCATCTTTTCATGTATGTGTTTGTCATCTGTATGTTTTCTTTGGAGGAATGTCCATGTCTTCTGTCCATTTTTAATTGGATTTTTTTGGGGGGAGTGTGGAGTTGTATACATTTTTATATATTTGGGATACTAACCCTTTATTGGATAAGTCATTTGCAAATATCTTCTCCAATTCCATAGGTTGACTTTTAGTTTTGCTGATTGTTTCCTTCACTGTCAAGAAAATTTTTATTTTGATGTAGCCCCAATAGTGTATTTTTGCTTTCATTATCCTTGCCTCAGGGGATGTGTCAAGGGAATGTTGCTATGGCTGATATCAGAAACATCACTGCCTGTGCTCTATTGTAGGATTTTTACGGTTTCAGGTTACACATTTAGGTCTTTAATCCATTTGAGTTTATTTTTGTGTAGGGTGAAAGAAAGTAGTCCAGTTTCATTCTGTAGCATGTCGCTGTTCAGTTTTCCCAACACCATTTGTTGAAGAGACTGTCTTTTTCATTCCTCCTTTGTCAAAGATTAACTGACCATATAACTTGTGGGTTTATTTCTGGGTTTTCTGTTCTATTCCACTGGCCTATGTGTCTGTTTTTATGCCAGTATCATACTGTTTTAATTGCTACCACTTTGTAATATAACTTGAAATCTGGAATTGTGATACCACTAGTTTTGTTTTTCTTTTTCAGGATTTTTTTTGGCTATTCTAGGTTCTTTGTGCTTCCATACAAATTTCAGCATGGGTGGTTCTAGTTCTGTGAAAAAATGCTCTTGGTATTCTGATAAGGATACCATTGAATGTGTAGATTGCTTTGGGTGATAGAGACATTTTAACAGTGTCTGTTCTTTGAACTCATGAACATGAAATGTCTTTCCATTTCTTTGCATTATCTTGAATTTCTTTCATCAGTGTTGTATAGTTTCCAGAGTACCAGTCTTTCACCTTTTTGGTTAAGTTTATTCCTATTTTATTATGTTTGGTGCAGTTGTAACTGGGGTTGTTTTCTCAATTTCACTTTCAGTTGTTCCATTATTAGTGTATAGGAATGCAACAGATATTTCTATGCTGATTTTTATACCCTGTAACCTCAGTGTATTTATTTTTCAGTTCTAGTTTTTCGGTGGAGTCTTTAGGGTTTTCTATACATAGTATTATGTCACCTGCAAGTAGTGAGAGTTTTACTTATTCATTACCAATTTAGATGCCTTTTATTTCTTTATGTTGTCTAATTGCTGTGGTTATGACTTCCAGTACTATGTTGAATAAAAGTGGTGATAGTGAACATCCTTGTCTTGTTCCTGACTATAGAGAAAAAGCTCTCAGTTTTTCACCATTGAGTATGATGTTGGCCATGGATTTTTCATATAGGGACTTTATTATGTTGAGGTATGCTCCCTCAAGACCTATTTTTCAGTGTTTTTATCATGAATGGATGTTGTACTTTGTATACCTGAAATTTTTAAAGGAGTAAATCTTAAGTGTTCTCACCACAAACACACATGGAATGTAACTCTGTGAGGGGATGAATAGGTTAATTAACTTGATTGTGATAACCATTTCACAGTATGTAAGCATATCAAAACATCACACTGTATACCTTAAAGATAAACAATTTTATTTGCCAATTATACCTCAATAAAGCTGGGAGAAAAAAAGAAGCCCAGAAGTGGGAATGGGAAAAAGCAAAAATGGGTGGTGATTCAGAGGTGGGGACTAACAAAGCTGGAATGGTTGCCAGTCAAGGAACAAAAATTCTTGGGTAATATCAGGTGGTCTCAGTTGAACCGAGTAGACCAGAGGTACAACTGGGGTGGGAGAGAATGAGTGTGCTCAGAAGAGATGTGATGACTTTGGAACAAATGGAATAGATGGACCGGTGTGATCACAAGCAGATGGAGAACAGGTTCTGTGATGGTATGGAGCGGGGATGTAGAAGGTAATAAAGTTATTGTTCTAAGGGCATGCTTATTCCTCACATTTCCCAGGAAGAGAGGTAATTCATTTGCAGAAGAAAAAATTGTAGTAGGAGAACATTTCATGCCTCTCTCAAAGGAGGGGTAGCAACTTCCTTGGTGGTAAGATCAGGAAAGAAGCCTTTGCTGCTCAGTCCCTTCCAGAGGACTCTACTTCAGTCTGTCATCAGGAAGCATGAATTCTTGTTTTCTTTATATGGGAGGCCTTCCTATCTGGGTGGACAGGCTATAATTCATGAACAAAAGCAGTAAGGGGGCGCCTGGGTGGCTCAGTCAGTTAAGCATTGGACTCCTGATTTTGGCTCATGTCGTGGGATCGAACCCTGCATCAGGCTGTGCACTGATGACACAGAGACTGCTTGGGATTCCCTCTGTCCCTCACTCTCTACCTCTCTCAAAATAAATAAATAACATTAAAAAAAGTAGTAGGAATCCCATTACACCCAAGCCTAAGCTACATATTCCATTTCAGCACATTCAATAAATGCTAAAGCCTCATCTCTTTGATACCTTCCTAAATTTCTCTGCAATAAATTTCTCAATTGATTCTGAACTTGGATGGAAGCAGGATGTAATTGTTACCTTCCCAAATTCTAAGAGCCATGATGAAAAAACTTTTGAGGTGGGGAAATTTGATCAGTTGACAAGGTATTGCCAACAAATGGATGACTTGATAGAAAGGTCACAGAGTATGAGGAAGCCAAGAATCTCTGAAGTAGTAATATATAGAAAACTTACTAGCATGATGCTAACGTCTCTGAGGGAGATTTCAGGACTTAGATAAGGAAATGTGGGAGTGTATCATCTAGTCTTTTAGATGCTGGACAGAAAAAAAAATGTTGGCAAGGGTGTGAAACAATGATAGCTACCATACACTTATATTGAGAATATCAGTTGATATGGTATGGCTTGGTGTTATCTAGTAAAACTTAAGATGTGCATGTCATATGATCTTACAGTTCTTCTCTTAGGTATCCACCTTCAGAAGCACCACACATTAAGGCAAAATACATTTTCACATATGCTCCTAGAAGTTTTGTTAGCAATAGTAAAAACAAATGATCAAAAACTGTTCTCATACATTGCAGTGGAATATTATACAGTACTAGAGTGGAATATTATATAATAATAAAAGTGACCAATCTTCAACTAAACCTAACAGCACAGTTCTGAACCAAAGAAGCAAGGCAAATATTTAAAGAATATTTAAACTATAACTCGTTTAAAAAGTTAAGAATAGACAATATAAATCTATTATTTGTCAAATCACTCTTGACTTTTGCTTTTCTACATTCCTTACTCATGGGCTTCTTAGTATTTCTTGAGAAAGTTATAAATGTACAGATTATAATTCAAGCTACCTCATTTAAAATGTGCTGTCTTTATTTAATGTGTTATCATAAACAAATCATGCAAAAAATAATTTGAAATAATCACTTTGGAATGGTAGAAACACAACAAAAGGAAACAAGATGAGAGTTAACATCATTCAAATAGTTTTGCCATTTATCTCCAAAATTGTTAAGTGACTTGTCTAAGATTGCTCAGCTGAAATGGACAGAGCTGACATTTTAATGTAGGCATTTTGCTCTGGTTCATTGGTTCCCAGATTTTAGTGAGCAGTCTAATCACTTAGAGGGCTCATTCACACTCCTAACACACTCCGATATTCTGAACTCCTAACATATTCCCAGGTAATGCTGATTCTGAGGAGGACAACTGGTTTAGATAAGGAAAATAATAAGAGTTATCTTATAGGATACACACACATTTAAAGGGTTAATAACTTCGGATAGGTAAGACACTTAACACAGTGCTAGGCATGCAATATTCACACATAAATGTCACTTTTTATTATTATTACTACTATTCCTCTAGAATCTTTAATGGACATGTGAAAGTCCCACATTAGGCATGCCACCTTCCTCCCTTTTCACACTGCATCCTCTTGGGGCTCTTCATCTTTTTCTTTCTTTAAGTTTTTTTATAAAGGTTATTTTTTTAATGTTTATTTATTTATTTTGAGAGAGAGAGATAGCATGTGTGCATGTGCATGAGTTGGGGAGGGGCAGAGAGAGAGAATGAGAAAGAATCCCAAGCAGGCTCCACAGTGTCAGTGCAGAGCCTGATAGGGCCCTAACTCACAGACTGTGAGATCATGACTTGAGCTGAAATCAAGGGTTGGATGCTTAACCAACTGTGACACCCAGGCTCCTCTGGGCTCTTCATCATTTTACATGCAGATGGGCAGGCTCTTTTTCTCCCGGATCTTCTCCTTCTTCAGAGAGGAGAATCTAAGAGATCTGTAAACTGCTCTTTGCTTCTAGAGATTGCCTTCCATGAAATAATCTTTGACATGTTCCTGTTAAACACCACCTTCTCAGCAGGGCTGATGAAAAGAATGCAAGAATTGAAAGGGTTAGAGCCTCATTCTGTTGCATTAAAATGAGAATGTGATGAAGTCATGGTCAAGCAGAAATCCTTCAGTGGCTCCTTCCCAGGAGGGAGACTCAGTTTTCCCTGTGACCTGCCCTTACCAACCTGTTCTGCTTCCTCACATACCCCTCTCCTGCTTCCCAGTCCTGGGAGCCACTGGTGCTTCTGATCCTTGGAGTTCCTTCTGCTTCAGGCCCTTTGCTCACATTGTTCCCTCTAGCATGATCACTCTTTCATCCACATGGCTATTTATTTCCCACTCGTCCTTCCACTATCTGTCCAACCATTATTTCCTCAAGAAAGCCTTTTATGATATTCTAGATTAGTCAAAATCACTGCTTTATGCTCTGGAGCACCTTCATCTTTTATTTCAGAGCATTTATCACAGTTTGTAATAGTATACTTATGTATGTGATGATTTGATTACTATTTGATTCCCTCACTACCAACATTATTTAATGGAACTTCCTGTGATAATGGAAATCTTTATATATTAAACACTTAAAATGTGAGTAATGTGACTGAAGAACTGAAGTTTTAGTTTTATTTAATTTTAATATCCACAAGTGACTAATAGCTACCATGTTAGACAGCAGAGTGCTAGACTGTAGGCTCATAAGGAAAGGAGCCCTAACTATATTGTTCATTTCTGTATTCCCAGCTTCTATCACAGGGTCTAATAAATGAAATGATCTCAGTAAATATTTATGAAGTGAATGATCTCTCCAATGTCTATATATTTTAATACTATAAAAGAGTTGAAAGTCTTTCTTTTTTTTTTCTATTAGAATAATTCCCTCTTTTTATTTTTTTTCTTATAAGAAATTAAATCGAACATTGGTGACACTAAGAAATGCTTTTTCTGTGAAATTCTGAATTGCCTAAACCTTGTGGCTTATATATAGGTAACATCTATTGCTTCAGTCCACTGAGAGTACATTTTAAGATTCTTTGTAATTAAAAAAAAAGTTAATTTATTTCCAACTATTCTTTCTTTTGCTTAGAATTTTCTTCTAAGTAGTCCTTATTTCTCATTTACTCAGAGCATTTTGTAAGTTTCTGCTGTCATTTGATGATTTAAAATGATTTCTTCTTTATGAACAAAGAATTGCAGACACACAAAGAATGTTAAAGTAGAAAAGTAGCCATATGAGTATAATTTATAAGAAATACCTTATTTTCTAGATATTATACCATTTGCCTACATTTCCAAAAATTACCTAAAAGCAGTCAATGATAAGGAGCTTTCTTGGATTAAAAATGACCACTCTCAATTTTTGAGCTCTAATCATTACTATATGGATGGCTAAACTTTAGGTAACTACCCAAAGATATCCGATCTAGTCCCTGGCACACACACAACAGGTACTAATAACACGGGTTTTGCCTATTCAGTGTTTCTGTCAATTAGTACAATTGCCTGTCGGGAATATATTGATAAAAACTAATGCCTTTATCCCTGTAGGGAAGATTATCTAATGATCCCACTGTTCCTAACTTCCTTGAAGACTTGGAGGTTCAGGAGGCCAGTACTTATTTCATTTTGATGGCAGAGGTTTTTTCTGGCACGACTTCTAAAGAAACTCTTACTTATCTTCTTGCTTATGACTATAACTGTTTTCCTGAGTGTGAGATTGGGGTCACAGGGACTCTGCTACAGACTCTTTATTAAGGGGGGTAGGATGGTGTGCAACAGCTTACTATTTTTCTGGGTCTTTACAGTCTATTTAAAGGTCATCTTCCTTTACTTCCTATAGTAAGTCAGCCAGAAAAAAGAAAAGATGACCTTAAATTCATAAAAATATCCTATTTTTAAAAAATTTTCCTTGAACCTCTAAAAAAGCACCCTTTTGTGTTGATGTGTCTCTCATTCATATACTGGGCATCTGCCTTGAGTATAGGGACCATAGGTGTGTTACCACTGTGAAAATTAACTATTGCAAAATAAGATTAATGTGGAAAGTTAGATTTTAAAATCAAGATATAAGAGAACAAGCAAAGATGTGCAGAATCAAATTGAAGAGAAAGATTTGTTCTGAGTTAGGCAAGAATGACATATGCTCAATTAAATAGCCATTTTCAGTACAAAATAGATATCAATGAGAAGAGGATAGGTAGGTTTATCATCCATGGGGACTAAGAGGAGAATCGTAGAAGCAACTGTTGGCAGGCAGTGCCCATGCCAAGGAAATGAACCCTGCCGTTTCCTTGGTTTGACATCCCTGTAGGAGGGAAGAACTTTCTCACCAAGAAACCACCTGGGTGTTTAAAATGGGCTTCATATTTAATTTCCCTCCAAGGAAAAATGTATAGAGAGGCTGGTATGGGTATATGGCTCTCTTGACAGCTTCTAACAAGTAATAAATGATTTGGCCTACTATCTCTGCCAATAACATTAGGTTCCTGAGCTGTAATCTTGATAGCCAGTTCTGAACCAAAAACATTTCCCTGGTAAATAGGTTTCTCTGCTTCACACATAAAATACAAAATGCCAATTAAATTTGATTTAAGATAAATAATTTGGAGAATAGTTATTCTAAAAATCATCATTTATCTAAATTTCAAACTGAACTGGGCATCCTACATTCTGTCTGCTAAGCCAACTTAGTGAAGATCTGTGTGAACTGCCAACTTCCCTAACCTGCAAGCCACCCTCGGGCATCACACTGGTATGAGTTAATATTTGAGGGTGAAGCCATGTCCTGCACTTGATAGGGCTGATGATTCTTTTCCATCTTATCTGATTTGAGCTTCACAATGAATATGTGCCCTCCCTGGTATCCATGACTACCATGTGTTCATCATCATGAGAATAATGAGACCCTCTAACTTCTGGTCTACTGTCTTTTCCATTTGACTGCCTCTCTTAGAGGATGTCTTATTTCACATCATTTCATTAGCTGTTTGTGTTAATCCCTTGATTCTCACTTTGAACACTTAACTCCCAGCATCACTTTCAAAGAGGAAGTCATTTCATTTGCTTCCTAACTGATAAGGAGTTGCACTGACACATAATATTTCTCATGGGAGTGTAACAGTAGAAATAGAGGTTCAGAATATGCCCCAAGGAAACTTTTGGTTTGATAGACCTTGGATTGGGCACCTTTCTGGACTTCTTTTCTAAGTCAGAAGTCCCTTCATTCCTCCCCCCCCCCCCCCACCAAGTATTGAAGATTTCCTTAACTGTTGTTGTTGTTTCCTTAAAAAGTTCCAACTTTTCTTTCCAAACCTTCTGTCAAGAAAAGACCTTTTTGCTCAACTAACCTAAGGCTAAAAGTACCCAATAATGGGCTTGATTAAGTTAAATGAATGCTTATGGACAGCTTGTAGGGAAGAATGTTATGGTACTTTACTATTTAGAGGGGGATCCTTTCAATTACTTTGAAAAGACTGGCATTTGATCTTTATGGAAGATGGAAGGTTCTAGGAATGTTTGTAAACTCTCTTTAAAAATTATTTAGATCAATAGGTGGACAATCAAAATCATTGAATCCTGTCTGAACAGGGAGCATGACGCGAAGAGGACAGTATGGTTCAGGTTCTCTTGAATGGAAGAAGTTAAATTAATATGCAGCCAGCAGGTCTGTTGAGAAGCAGGACCTGTAGCTTCAGTGTCTGAAATCTGTCCCTGATTCTAATGACTCATTTTGTGACCCTATGCAACTTATTAACTTCTTTACTCTAATCTTATCTGCTGGAAAAGAGATTTAATAATACACAATTCATAAAAGATTATAATCCCAAATCATTAATGCAAGAATCTGTAGAGAGAAAATACTGTTAGCTGGTAGAGTGGGAGTGATAAAAGTAATTCTGAAAGGCAACATTTGAAAATCTGGAGACAGTAACAAAATAAACTTGTAATGCTACAATTATGGCTTAAAAAATAGAATAACTTAGAATCAAGAGGTTAAATCATTGGAGACCTAGAAAATGGAGAGGCACTGTAGGGAACAAGAACAAATCTAAACCATATTGTGCTGTGTGACATGCCTGTTTCCACTGTCACTACCCCCACTTCCTATGACCTCTCCCCATTTTTGTCTTTTCTCCACAGCCCAAACACTGCATTCTATTAAGGGCCTTCTCTTTTTGCCACCCTAAACTTGAAACTTCTGAAATGCTTTTTATGTACTAAGACAGGTATGAAGTAATAAGTCAAAAGGGTATTATTTTACAGGCTGGTGGCAGAATTTCTTCTGAGAAAATATTTTCAGTTTAATATTTGAGAAAGAAAGGTGAAGGCTGCAAGGATAGGTGGGAAGGAAGCAACTAAACTATCTTCCAAAGAAATGACGTTGTGGGTGAAGGAATACTCCAGGAGGTGGAGAAGAGGAAAACAGAAGGCTGGCAGAAAGCCAGCAACCCAAATTGGTAGCAATGGCAGAGATACTCTGTAAAAACTTAGACATCTAATATTCATTCTTAAGCTGTTCACATTATTATGTTATAGAACTACCCACACCAAGGCCTTTGTGCTTTCATCTGTGTGTGTGGAATGGAGAAATGGGTCACAGTGCACTTGAAATGCAAGTCTAGGTCACAAGAGGCAGAAGCCAGACAGCTGGTGGACAAAAGTGAAATGATGGATGAATTAAATGAACTCAGAGGAAATAGAGTTTTGAAGCTTGAGGTGACTGAGAAAAAAACCAAATACTTCTTCTCCTCCAGAATTTCCACTGATTTCTACCACAAACAGGAAAGGGTTTCAGTGCGCTTTGCTTTAATTTCCACAGACTGGTATCTTAACAACTCTAGGATTTAATTTAGGCTATAAAAAGCCCCTCTCTGGGGCTGTGTGACGTGGGGCAGAAAGCTGGCATCCCTCATTTCCCTCTTGCATTTCCCCAGTCTACCCTCGCCTTGCTGCTCCTCGTGGCAATTCCAGAAAAGAGTTCCTTTGAACTATGAATTGCACAGCTGGGAAAAAACAAACAAACAAGCCAACGACAACATTGTTTTAAGCAGTTGGAAAATCTCTTTGGAAAGATATTTCTATTTTAGTACAGATCAAATAAAATGATTGGGACTGTGTGAAGTAATGTCATGCACAAGGCTTTCCAGGAATGTGGGGACAAGTTGGAAAAGTGTGCACAGGGTTGGGCTGGAAGATGGTAGGCCAGATGAGGAATCTGCAGGATAAAGCCTGGAATTTGAAGTCTTCCCAATGAGCCCCAGACATTCCCCAGAGGAGCATTTTCTAAAGACTATTTTGGCAGAAAAAGAGAATAGATTTTAAGAAGAAAAACTGTAATTTAAGTTCAATTGCTGACCTTTAACATTATATTCTGCTGTCAGAATATCTCAAAGACCTTGAAGCTTAATAAAAAGATTCAAATATTATTATACCGTCCACTGATGATAGCACAACTGTAGCTTATACTGTTTTGTTTTTGCAAGAAGTATTACATTTTGCTGTGAATGTTAATAATTTCTTAAATAGCATGTAAGATAGAAGTACCAAGAAACTCTTCTCTTCATATAAGAAAAGGTATAATTTTTCACTTAAAAAAATTAAGATTTTATTCCCGTTCCTTCACTTCCTTCGAATTGCTTTTTAAAAGGCTACTTAACATTTCTTAAGCTTCTTTTACAAAGGTGATACTTTTGAGAACTGAGTTCAGGATTCTCGAATTTCTCTTCTATCATTTGGTGCTGGTAGAGATCCCCTCACTTTAAAAAATGACTTTTAAATGACAGTCTCACAGCTCATTTTTAAATAGCCTCTTTCCATTTCCGCAGAATTGCCTTGGAGTTCAAACAAAATGAGTCACCCAAGGGAAAAAAAATCACAAGCCATTTTTATGCATTCTCCAGAGCAGAAATTTAATTTAATGGCACTGATATAGAAGAACTCCTTCATGCAGCAATTTAAAAGTCAGTTCCTTTACTTTTATGACAGTAACAAGTTATCTATGCAGATGAAATAATAATGAGTGGTGAATGAATGGTGCTCATGTATGTATGGGAATGGGGTGATGAGGGAAAGGGGTAGACATAGTATCAAAGGGATAAATAATTATGTAATATAATTTGGGGGGAGGGTGTCATTGGAGCCCTTCCTGCCTCCTCACTGGGATCAGAGCCATCTCAGTCCCCCATAGCTCCTTCCTTCCTCCTCCTCTGCCTTCTGATTGGAAGGGTTTTCCTGTGGGAAAAATGGAGGATGGCAAAAAAGGAACTTGAAGTGGTTCAAAATTTCTCTACAAGTTCAAATTGTTTATCTCTACCTTATGTCTGTTTTTCTAACATTACAGAGAACTTACCAAGGTGTCCTGTTCTAAGTCCTATGTCCCCTTTCTGCCATGAGGGTCCTTTCCTTGACTCCCACGCCTGGGGATGAATCCACTACAGAAGTAGATATATGTGTGCGTACATGTTCTCACATGCCTCAAGAAAATCTACATGTTTAGAGTAAGTGACAACACTGGTCTAAGGGCTCTCTGTTACATTTTGAAATGATCTCCTCTATGGTTCACAATTTCATTTCTTCAACAGGACATATTTTTTATTTATGTTTTATTCAGTATAATTAACATGCAGTGTTATATTAGTTTCAAGGATATAATATAATGATTTAACAATTCTATATATTACTCATTGTTTGTCACAGTAAGTAATTCCTTTATCTATTTCACCCATTCCCCCACAACTCCTCTCTGGCAACCACTAGTTGGTACTCTGCATTTAAGTCTCTTTCTTGGTTTTTCTCTTTTTCCTTTGTGCATTTGAGTGAATCGTATGGTATTTGTCTTTCTCTGACTCACTTATTTCACTTAATATTGTACCCTGTAGGTCCGTCCATGATATTGCAAATGGCAAATGTCAAGTCTGTTTTATGGCTGAGTAATATTCCAGTGTGTGTGTGTACACACCCCACTCTTACCCATTCATCTATCAATGGTCACTTGGGTTGCTTCCATATCTTGGCTATTATAAATGTTGCTGCAGCAAACATAGGGGTGCATAAATCATTTCATATCTTTTCTTTGCTTTCTTTGGGTAGATACCCAGTGGTGGAATTATTGAATCATATGGTAGTTCTATTTAATTTTCTGAACCTCAGTACTGTTTGCTACAGTGGCTGCATCAATTTGCTTTCTCAACAGTGCATAAGGGTTTCTTTTTCTCCACATCCTTGCCAACACTTGTTATTTCTTGTAGTTTTGAGTCTAGCCATTATGACAAGTGTAAGGTGATATCTTACTGTGTTTTTTTTTTAATTTTTTCAATGTTTACTTATTTTTGAGAGAGAGAGAGAGAGAGAGAGCATGAACAGGGGAGGGACAGAGAGCGAGGGAGACACAGGCTCCAGGCTCTGAGCTGTCAGCACAGAGCCCGACGCAGGACTCAAACCCATGAACCGTGAGATCATGACCTGAGCCAAAGTCGGACGCTTAACCGACTGAGCCACCCAGGCACCCCTCACTGCAGTTTTGATTTGCATTTCCCTGATGATTAGTGATGTTAAGCATCTTGTCATGTATCTGTTTGTCATGCATATGTCTTCTCTGGAAAATGTCTACTCATGTCATCTTCCCATTTTTAATAGGATTATATTTTTGGGTGTTGAGTTTTATGAGTTATTTGCAAATATCATTTCCCATTCAGTGGGTTGCTTTGTTTTCTGGACAGTTTCTTTTGCTATGCAAAAGCATTTTATTTTGATATACTCCCAATACTTTAGTTTTGCTTTTGTTTCCCTTGCTTGAGGAGACGTATCTATAGAAAATGTTTCCATGGCTGATGTCAAACAATTTCCTGTTTATATTTTCTCCTAGGGGTTTTATGGATTCAGGTCTTACATGTAAGTCTTTAATACATTTTAAGTGTGTTTTGGTGCATGGTGTAAGAAAGTGGTCCAGTTTCAGTCCTTTGCATATAGCTGTCCAGTTTTCCAAGCACCATTTGTTGAAGACAGTGTTTTCCCCATTGTATATTCTTGCCTCCTTTGTCACAGAATAATTGACCATAAAATGGTAGGTTTATTTCTGGGCTTTCTATCCTATTGATCTATGTGCCTGTTTTGTGTCAGTACCATACTGTTTTGAATACTACAGCTTTGTAGTATATTTTGTAAGCTGGGATTATGATTTGTTGTTTCTCAAGATTGCTTTGCATACTAGGGGTCTTTTGTAGTTCCATACAGATTTTAATATTACTTTTTAGTTCAATAAAAAATGTTTTTGATATTATGATAGGGATTGTATTAAATCTGTAGACTGGTATGGATGGTTTGGACATTTTAACAGTATTTGTTCTTCCAACCTAAGGGCATGGGATGTCTTTCCATTTGTTTGGGTCATCATAAACTTCTTTCGTCTGTGTTTTATTGGTTTTGTAGTAAATGTCTTTCACCTCTTGGGTTAAAATTATTCCTAGGTGTTTTATTTAAATGGTGGGAGTGGACATCCACTTCTTGTTTCTGATCTTAGGGGCAATGCTCTCAGGTTTTCAACATTGAGTATGATGTTATCTGTATATTATTTATATATTGTCTTTATTATGTTGAGATACATTCCTTCTAAACCTACCCACTTTTCCATCCCTGTAATAAATCTCACTTGATCATGGTAGATAATTTTTTAAAATATATTGTTGAATTCTATTTGCTAATACTTAGTTGAGGATTTTTGCATCTTTGTTTATCAGAGATATCTGTGTGTAGTTTTATTTATCTGGTTTTGGTATCAGGGTCATTCTGGCCTTATAGTATGAATTTGGAAGCGTTCCTTCCTTTTCTATTTCCTGGAATAGTTTCAGAAGAATAAATATAAACTTTAAATTTTTTGTAGAATTCACCTATGAAGCCTCTGGTCCTAGAGTCCTATTTGTTGGTAGCATTTTGGTTACTGATTGAATTTCATTGCTTCATAATTGGTCTATTTAAATTTTGTCTTCCTGGGGCACTTGGATGGCGCATTCGGTTGAGCATCCAACTCTTGATTTCAGTTCGGGTCATGATCCCAGAGGCATGGGATCGAGCTCCATGTTTATTGATAGGTGTAAACTTACTGCCATTTTGTTATTTCTTTTATGGTTGTTTTTGTAGTTCTCTGTTCCTTTCTTCTCTTGTTGTCTTTCCTTGTTGTTTGATGGCCTCCTCTAGTATTATGCTTGGGTTCCTTCCTCTTTACTATTTGCCTATTACAAGTTTTTGAACTATGGTTACCTTTAGATTCATATATATCTTACACATTTAGCAGTCTATATTAAATTGATGGCCACTTAAGTTTGAACCCATTGTACGCATATGATGTCATACTTTATATCCTTTAATTTTGTGAATCCCTTGAATGTTTTTTGTAGATACAATTGATTTCACTGCTTTTGTGTTTTAACCTCTATACTGGTTTATAAGTAATTAATCTACTTTGATTATGTTTGTATTTCCCTGTGAAAGTTTTTCCTTTCACACTTTTCTTAGTACTGATTATGGCCTTTTACTTTAGCATTTCTTGTAAGCATATTTTAGTGGGTGATGAACTTCTCTAACTTTTGTTTGTCTAGGACATTCTTTATCTTTCCTTCTATTCTGAAAGATATCCTTTCTGGGTAGAGTATTCCTGGTTACATGTTTTATTTTTTGGTTTTGGGGTTTTTTTTCCCCAGTACTTTGAACATATCATGCCATCCCTTTCTGGACTGCAAAGTTTCTGCTGACAAATCAGCTGAGAGCCTTATGTGGTTTCCTTTGTAAGTAACTGTATTCTCTTGCTGCTTTTAAAATTGTCTTTATTAATACTTTCTGCCACTGTAACTATTATGTGTCTTGGCATGGACTTCCTTGGGCTGATTTTGTTGGAGGCTTTCTGTGCCTCCTGGATCTGGATATCTGTTTTCTTCTCCAAATTAGGGAAGTTTTCGGCTATTATTTCTTCAAATAAATTTTCTGCCCCCTTGTTTCTCTCTTTTCCTTCTGGGATCCCTATAATGCAAATGTTGTTATGCTTGGTGATATCACTGAGTTCCCTTAATCTATTTTCATTTTTTTATTACTTTTGCTTGCTGTTCAGCTTGGTTGCTTTCCATTACTCTGTCCTTCAGCTTGCTGATCCATTCTGCTTCCTCTAGTCTACTATTTATCTAGTGTATTCTTTTCTTTAAGTTAATTTATTTATTTACTTTGAGAGAGAGCGAGCGAGCATGTGTGGGAGGGGAAGAAAGTCCCACGCAGGCTCCAGCACAGAACCCGATGTGGGGCTCAAACTTACTAACTGTGAGATCATGACCTGAGTTGAAATCCAGAGTCAGATGCTTAACTAACTGAGCCACCCAGGTGCCCCTAGTGTATTCTTAATTTCACTTTTTGAGTTCTTCATCTCTGCTTGGTTCTTTTTGGTATTTTCTGTCTCTTTATTGAAAATCTCATTGAGATCCTCCACTCTTTTCTCAAGTCCAGTAAGTATCTTTATGACCATTGCTTTGAATTCTTTATCAGGCTTATTCTTATCTCTGATTCATTCTTTCTTTGGGATATATTCCTCAGTCTCCTCATTTTTTTTAACATTCTGTGTCTGTTTGTATGTATTAGGAAAGTCAGTTATGTCTCCTGATCTTGAAAGTAGTGGCCTTATGAGGAAGAGGTCCTCTGGTACCCTCTTCAGGTGCTTCAGGAATGTCTCCTGTGTGTGTTGTATGTGCCCTAATATTGTGGATTAGCCTCATTTGCCTTCAGTCCAGTTAGCTGCAATGGCTCACTTTACCTCTTGTGGGATGGGTTTAGGACCTATCTCGGACCACCCTGGGCTTGGTAATTGGGTGGTGTCAGACTAGATGCCTGCCTCCAGTCTGTAGTAGCACCAATCTACAGGGTACTCTCCCTGCCTTGTCCTTTGAGAGGCTTTTGTTATTGGGCAGAGCTGGAAGTCACCTCTGATGTCTGTTCCTAGTCCCTCTGTTGGGGATGCTGACACACTGATTAGCAAGACACTCCCTGTGTGCTGCCAGTTATAAGATTTGACTTCTGGGGCTACAATCAAACTGGTATGTATGGATATAACTCAGGCACTTTTCCAATTGCTGCTTCTATGCTATATCTCTACAGGGCTATTATGCTGTCTCTTTCCAGGTAGGGACTCAGTTTCCTATTGCCCTTTGGCTCTCCCAGAACTAAACCCACTGATTTTTAAAGTACCTGAAATTAAGCTCCACTGGTTTTCAAAGCCAACTGTTATCTGTGACTCATCTACCCAGTGTGGACCCCTTGTTTCTAGAGTGCTGGGAATGGGATTTGCTTTCCTTTCTCTGTGCTTGTGGTAATCTTATGGTGGGTTTGGTTTTCAACCATGTCATCACCCCTCTTACCCTTTTCAGTGTGGCCTTTTTTCTGATTAATTGTGGAAAGTCTATTCTGCCAGTCTTCAGGTCATTTTCTGGATTGGTAGCACTGATGTGGCTGTTGTCTAGGTGTTGTATCCATGGGATCAGGTGAGCTCAGGATCCTCCTACTCCACCATCTTTCCAGAAGTCTAACAGGACACATTTTAAACATATGGAGTATGAAACTATAAATATTTGACTTCAGCTTTAGTGTAAAGATAGCTGACTCTGGTTAGCTGACTAACAACCTGGTTCATCTCCTGTCTAGGCCCAGTTTCTAGGTATGTGCCTTTGGCAAAGTTTCTGTGATTCAGTTTCATCAAGTTTCTTCATTTGTAAAATGAGATGATAGCAGTAAGCAAGTAAATACGTCTTAGATGCTATTTGACAGTAATGTTAGTGCTAACAATTATTATTGCCCTAGAATTAAGCATGAAGTAAACTTTTGGCTGTAATTAATAGGCATAGCTATTTACAGTTTGCAAGTCATTTCAATATATATTAGCCCATCAGATGTTCACAAATACTGAGTAGAGGTATGTAGGACTTGTGTTTTTATTCCCATTTTTCTAGAAAACTAAAGTAAACCCCACGCCCTCCCCCCAAAAAAAATCCCACATCACATTTAAAATTGGAAGTGAAAAGTCTTTACAGGATGATTTATACAAAGCAGTGGAGATAAGCTGAATATAATCAATTAAAAATAGTATTAAAAAAACCTTCCCTATGACATGTTTAAGACAATGAGTAAATAGTACTCTTTCAAATGTCTTTGCTAATAAATTTGTGAAAAAGAAAAAGGATTATATAAAAATAAAAATATTAACATAATCATAAATAGAAATTTAGATAATGTCAAGTGTATATATGTATATGAATATATGTGTGAATATATATTAGTATATACACATGAGTTAAACTTTGCCCAGATTGAAACCACAATATAAAGATGATATACATAGCTACCTACCACACCCCACCACTGCCCCCTCATCTGAATTAGAACTACTTATCCGATTTTAGACAAAACACTAAATTTATATTTTTATAAAATGGCTAAGATTAACTGAAGTAAAATCAGAACACTAAGCTGTTTTCTTTAGCAAAGCATTATCACTTGAGGAAAATTTCCCAGCTTGTACTTACATTTTCATAACAGGAAGGATTATAAGAAAGCTTCGGTTAAACTGCTGATAACCTCTCCCTTTCACATAAGCAGTACACAACCTTGGAACAGAAGAAGCTGTCTTCCTAGGGATCCTCTTGGTTAGTACACCCAATTTGGTCCCAGCCCCCATTGCTTACAGGTGTGCATCTTGAGGTCTACTGAAAATAAATCCTGGAAGGAATTAATGACTTATCAGGACTGACAAGTTCTGAAATGGGTTTTTCTATCTTCCTGAGTTGTACTCATGCTGGAGGGTCTGGCCTTAATTCTGTGTCACATATTCTTCATTGCTCTATTGAACTTTCATCTGGATGTTTCTCCCTGGGATTGTTGGCCCCAGACAGTCCCTCCCCCCCCCAAAAAAAAAGAGTAAAGGATGCTTATAACTAATTATTGAGGACATACATGCATATTTTTCTCTCTACCAATGTGATACTCTTCCTGTTCTATCTCCTTCCACCCTCATGTCCCCTACCCCATCCATCAGTCCTCCCATCTCTCCACCACTTGGGATTATGAGAAGGAATAACTGGAGAGGGGGACTCTGTAACACTATTGGATAGCCTACCATCACCCAGTTGCATTCAGAGAACCGAAACAGTAGTAAGGCCAAGTAATACTGTCCTCAGTGGGTGAGATCACTACTGGTTATTCTCTGGTTGCCTTTGCAAATCCATTCACTCTGTTCTGTGATGATCCCTATTGTCTACAACATTTAGACCCCCCCCCCACCTCCCAATGGATTGTTTATGCCTGGGCAGTGGGTGGCACCAGCAGGGACTCAAAGGCCAAGAGGGTTTTCCACCAGGACTATGGTAGTGTCTGATTCCCGTTATAATTACAGCTCCTACCAGCAGCCTCTCCTCCTCAGTTCCAGCTCTTAATGAACTTCCATAGCAAACCTGGTTTCCTTTGTCTTCTTAGTCACAGGGCAGCAATGGCTCCCCATTGTTACTTGTCTCTGGGCGCCTCACCATCTTTTGTCCTTTCCCTTCATCATTCCTATACCTCAGTAAGTAGACCCTTCCTGAAGTCTTGCCAGTTGAACTACCTGGTATGAATTCCTGCAAGGGCTTTGGTTAATATGGACAAGAAAAATAGAATCAGATATGTCTCAGATATTTCCTACACCAGGAAACCATAACACAATACAATACAATATCACAAACCACACCACAGTAAGTTCTTCATGAAGTCCATTTAATCTGCATGATGAGCTCCTGGAGTCACTCTCAGCTCTGTACAGTCTGGGCCTGGATACTTTCATCAACCATTGAAATTGACAAGTAAATGGGAAACTCTTCTCCCTTTGAGTACCAAAGGGTTTGATGCCTTCTTTGATCCTTAAAAAAAAAAAAAAAAAAAAAAAAAAGGTAGGTTAGCTATCATACACACACGCGTGTGTGTATGTATATCTTTGCTATTATATCTAATAATCAATAATCTTGTCTTGGGGCTACCTTAGAAATATAATATGGCTTTTGAAAGCCCATGATTTCAGCCCATTAAAATAATAAAAATATCAATGTAACGATGGTGACTACTATCAACTGAGTCTCAAAGATATGGGGTTCTTGCTTTGAATATGTTATTTCATTTATCCTTCATAACACCACCATGAGGATGTTTTTCTCTCATTTTATGGGTAAGAAAACAGATTAAAGAGATAAAGTAACTTACTAGGTGAAATATATGTTGCTATGTAACAAACCAACCTAAACTCAGTGGCTTAAAACACAACAATTATTTAATTTGTTCAAATATCTGCCACTTGGGCACCATGTGGTTGGGATAACCCATCTTTGTTCTAAGCTGGGTTGATGCATAGGTTGGGAGGACATGATGGCTGGGGACTAGAATCATCCAAAGGTCCACACACTTACACAGTCTGGTGGCTGATGCTGCCAGTCACTTAGATATTCAGGTATGGCTCTTGGCTGGAATGCCCATATGTGTTCTCCATGAAGCTATTTGACTTTCTTGGATCTTGGCAGCTGTGTCCTAAGAGTGGGCACCCCAAGAGACAAGAAGTGGAAGTTGCTAGTTTTAAAAGCCTGAGCCTGGAAACTGACACAGTACCACTTGCATAGTATTATCTTGGTCACAGAGTCTAGATTCAAGATAAAGGAGACAAAGACCTACCAGATGCTGAGAGAAATGTCAATGAATTTGGGGGCCGTGGTTTAGAACTGCACATTTACTGGCATCATGCAGCTGTAAGGAGAGAAGCTGGGACTCAAACTTTTAATTTTATAACTTCAAGGTTCTGGTTCTTTTTAAATATATTGTAATGTTTATTTTTGAGAGAGAGAGGGAGAGAGAGAGACAGAATCCAAAGGAGGCCCTAGGCTCTGAGCTGTCAGCAGAGCCTGATGCTGGGCTCAAACCATGAACCATGAGATCATGACCTCAGCTGAAGTCTGACACTTAACCAACTGAGCCACCCAGGCGCCCCAAAAGTTCTGGTTCTTAATCATAGCTTTGCTAAGTCACCTGAAAACTAATTTTAGATTAATGAAGGGGAACATTTAAGACAGTTCTATCCAGCTGTCCTACCTCGGTTCACCTGACCTCCCCAAACAGTAATGATGACCTGCTTTCTCTCTTCCAAAACAACTGATCCTGTTGATCCCACCTGGCCCACAGGGACATGCCCACGGATGTCACCATGCCCTGCCCCCCCCCAGCCCAGCCCCATCTGACACTAGTGACTCCCTCCTGCCTCTCCCCACACACATCTGGAGTCAGGGCCTGCCCCAGCCACCTGAAGCTCGAGGCAGCTGCCCTGGGTAGAATGGAGCCCTGAGCACCTCACCCCTGCCCAGCTTGCTGCTACAGCATGGCTTTTGAGGACATGCTCAATCCTGCCCCCATCCACATCTTGCCCCCTAATCTGAGCCCAGTTTTGCCCAGTCCCCAACCTTCCCAGTCCATACACCCTTGCTACCCTTGGCCTTACCTTTCACCCTGGTCCTTCCAACCCTGCCTTCTCCCACTGGCTGCATCTTGTCCAGCATTGACCTGTCTCTTTTGATGACCCCTCAGTTTACAGAGCCAGCAAGGAGTAGGGCTGCTGTCTCCTGGGTCTGAGCTTGAAGTAGAAGAGGGCTTCTCACCTGATGCTTCAGGTTGAGGCTGCAGGGTAGGGAGTTCTAAAGCACAACAATATGCATAGTGTAAAAACACTAAGAGCTATAGAGTCATCAGTCCCTCATGTGCAGCCAGGGACTAGCCAGGCTCTTGTCTTACTTGGATGCATACAGTTTGGGGAGAGAGTGTCCAGTGCAGAATGTAGCAAGCTTCAGCCTTATGGGAATAGGTGCTTAGACTCTGTTCTGTGTACAAATCCTCCCGGGTTCCCCTTTTTTTCATGAAAGTGAAAACTTAGTCTCACCATGTTTGTTTTTAAACCACCTCTCCCATGTCAACTTTTACCAGAGTCATGCAGCGTTGGGGAGGAGGAGCCACTACATCCCTTGGCTCAGGACCAAGTCATGACCCTGTCCTTCCCATGTCTATTAAAGGACTCCCTCATGAAGGAAAACATATGTATGTGTGTGTGTGTGTGTGTGTGTTTCAGAGTTCTATGAATGCTTGCATAAAGTATCCCTCTAAAAATTCAGCTTAAGCAGAGTTCAAGAGATACTGGAGTTAGAGGGGACCTTCATACACTCCACTCTGCCTCCCGCCTCCGCCCCGTATTTTACAGACTCGGATGTTCAGGCACCAGTTGGTTATATAACATGGCCATGTTAGCCAGCTGCGGTGTTGGGACCAGAATCCAAGCCAGTGCCTTCTGTACTGTGTCCCCACATGGGTGCACATTACTTCCTTATCCACTTTGGATACTGGTAATTTTTTATCCAAATAACTACCATCTATGAAGTGCTGTAGTATCATTTGTGCTTTTTGTCTTTACAGTCTCCTCCAGGATGTCTTTCCTAGCCCACTGGGACAATGCAGAAAGGTGGAAGCAGAGATGCTAATGGCAAATTCATAAAAATCAAACCACTGATTTTAGGCTATGCAATATTAAGCTAGAAAATAAAGTTATAAATGAAGAGTCAACAAATAGCATGGTGATTGGAAGCTGGTAGAAGAAACTGGCAGTGAGAGGATTGACATACAGTGAACAAGGCAGACAGAGGTGTCCTAATGGGGTGTGGTTGCTCCAAAGTGAATATCATGGAGGTTGGATTCTAGTGGCTGCACCCCTTTTAACTCTCACCCCACAAGGTCAGACCCTCACTAGACCTGGCATAACACCACTGTGAGGTACATAAGTGCTGTTATTACCCCCTGTATCAATTTCCTAGGGCTGCCAAAATAAATTGGCCCAGATTGGGTGTCCTCAAACAACAAAAATGTATGCTCTCACCATTCTGGAGGTTAGAAGTCTGAAATGAAGGTGTCAGCATGGCCATACTCCCTCCAAGGGCTCAAGGGGAGGATCCTTCCTTACCTCTTCTAGCTTCTGGTGGTTGCTGGCAATACTTGACATTCCTGTATGTTTGTTTCCAAATGTCCCTCATCCTATAAGGACACCAGTTCTTGGACAAGTGTCCACTCTAATACAGTATGATCTCATCTTAACTTGATTGCATCTGCAAACACATCATTTCTAAATAAGGTCACATCCACAGGTTCTGGATAGAATGTGAATTTGGAGGGGAACGCTATTCAACTCAGCATATGCTCTTTTACAGAAGTAGAGACTGAGGTCCAGATAGGCTAAGCAGTTTTCCCAGATTGTTCAGAGGAACAAATTGGAATTTAAAACCCAATTTTCTGATTCCAATTCTGTGGTGTTTCTGCTGTATCCTAAAGTATGAAAGTTTTCTGATGTTATTTGATCCTCCATATAAAGCCTGTAAAAAAAAAAATTAATGCTGCAGCATGAGTATTATCTATATTTTCACTAAGGAAAAAAAATGACTTCCTTGAACTTTCTGCCCTTTCTATTTGTTCCCATAGCAACCTGTAATAAGTCTTTCATAAGTGTTATCACTTTATTGTATTTGCCCAATTATTTATCTGTTTCTACTAAAAGCAGAGAAAAACAGCATTGGTGCTGGCACTGTGAATGAGAAGGAGACAAAAGGTCCTGCCTGAGTCAAATAGGTTAGATGCAAAGCTTGGACTTGAACTCATTCTCAGCGACCTTGACTTCATCTTACATATCTCCTCAGAGAGTCCAACTTCTCTCCCTATGCACAAGACCACTCATCCAGAGGTATCATCAGGCATAGTGCCTATAATTGATGAATTTTATAAAGGCCAACACAATGTCTGACAGACATCTGGAAAAATATTACCAGCTGCAAAATAAAAGAACATTGCAAAACTAAATGCAATATGTATTTTAATTAAACTGTAGTAAAATATATGAACAAAATAACTGCAATAATTACAGAAATAAATATGCAAATTAGAATTGATCTAACACCTCGGTGCATTCTAATTTACTTATTATAATGTGGGATAGGTGGGGGGCTGTCTCCAACAGTAAGAATGCCTCAGGCCTATAAAGATCCCAAAAAGGCTCTGATGACCACATTAAAATCAACCCTATTTATGAGGATCAAAACAACTCCAGATTGTCTGGCATATGAAATGGGAGAGTGTGAACAGCTCTTTTTTTTTTTTCTTTCATCACGAGTAAAGCAGCTTCTTCTTATTATATAACCATATTACTCAGGCTCAGTAATGCGGCATTTGGTGAGGTCGTCATGTACTATTTGTGGCTCACTTAATCCTAGTGCTCCTCCCGGGGATAGGCCTAACAGAGAGATATTTCATCTCAGTGTGTTTTTCCTGTGAAATTTTTGATCCAATTACCTTTTAATCTTTTGCTACACAGTGTGTTGGGCAAGCAACTTAGCAGCGAGAGCCCTTGTCTATAATGACAATTAGCCCAAGAGACAAGAGAACCAAAAATATTTGAAATCAAAGAAGGTAATTCTGAAGAGGAGAAAGCTTTATCATTTTCTTATCTCTCTGTTCCAGATAACATCTTTAAAATCTAGTTGTTCTTTTAGCTATCTGGGTGTTATCAGTTTTCTTAGTGACAATTAATTTTAGGTCCAGCTCCCCCTATATTCCCATTCATGGAATAAAAGTCTTGTTAATCCCTTCACTGCAAACATTTTCTTAAAATTCAAAGTAGATCTATGACACGGCTGTGAACAGCACAGTTGAGGAATCTTATGACTCTAGTTGGCAATGAGAGTTTATTTTGTTTAACCACAATAAAAGCTAAGGATGTAGAGTGAGTCTATACTTTTCTCACAATTTCTCAGCCTACTCTTGACTTCGTATCCTTTTTTCTCCGGGCTAAACTCTTAGACCATGATTTCAGTCATTCTCTTGCAAATCTCAACTCCCTCAGCCCTTTGGCCTTTCTTCATGCAAACTTTACAAATCCCTGTGCTGTTTCAGTCCCAGGATCTGTCACCTGCTTCTTCACAGTCAGCTGAGTTTCCTTCACTCAGCTCCCAGGCTGCCCCATAGAGTTACCACTTACAGCCTGCCTTGGGGGATTTCCTCCTTCTCTCACCCTTTTATTTATCTTTGGCCCGCAGCCTATCCCAGTCTCAGTGCATCCTCCAAACTTACTCTTCAAGTTGTCATCCCAGCACTCATGCTCAAAAAGCTCAACCACCTTCCAATGAGCATCAGGTTTGAGGCACCACCTCACGCGTCCTTCTGGATTCCCAGAAATCTCTCTATAGCACACCTCTCCCTTCAGTCTGAGGTAAAGGCGTCACACCCCTTTGACATAAATCTCCCGTCTGTGCTCTTCATTGCATCCATCTTCATTTTCTTTCTGTATCCCAAAACTGAAATAGAAGACCGAATGCTTTCTCAAAGGATAGTAAGAGAGACAAGAGACCCAACAAAGGTAACAACAGTTTATATCATTTTGCTCTTCTTGCTAGAAGAATATCCACTCTAGAATACTGGGGCCAGAAAAAATTTCCAGAGTAGGTGATACCTGAACCAAACCAAACAGAATAAAAAAAGGCTAGCCTGGATTTAAAAAAAAAAAAAAAAAAAGTGTGTGTGTGTGTGTGTGTGTGTGTGTGTGTGTGTGTGTGTGTAGGGAGACCATCCCATGCAGACTGAGCAGCAATTATAATGGCACAGAATCCAAAAATGAGGGAGAGCTGAGCTAAAACTGAATTATCTAGGTTATCTAAGTTGAGTGGAAAACAGTCAAATAGGACAAGTACTTAATGATCAGACTCTGAATATGTCATACAGACTAAGAAGCTTGGGTTTTTATGCTGACGGCACTGGGGAGCCATTGAAAGTTTCTTATCATGAGAAAGGCACAATCACATTTGCATTTTAGAAAGAACATTTGAATGCAGCCGTGGAAGACAGATTGCAGTAGGACAGACATTAAGGGTTTGAACTAGCAGGAGAACAGTTAATAAACTCACAGTAACCCCGGGCCAAGAAAGACAATAGGGTGAACTAATGTATTGCTGCCTCAGAGCGACAGTGGGAGGGGTGTGTTCATACGGCACCAGTACCCTCAAGCATCCCTAAGTACAGATCTCTGGTCTGGATGTTGATGCTGGTCCCCTGGACTTGTGAAGGTTCTGCAGCAGATCTCACTGCTGCAAGCCAGGGCAAAAGTAAAGAAAAATTGTAGACCCCACAGAGGAACCAAAACTGAGTTTCTAAGCCTATGTGAAGAACTGACAAGGTCAGGTTAAATTGGAGAATGTGTGTGTGTGTGTGTGTGTGTGCTTGGTTGGGGTGTAGAGATTAATGACTGGAGTTAAAGTTCCTGCAAAAATGGGCCGAGGCATGGGGAGGAAGGAGTTATAGCAACTGGGCTTATATTTATTTACGTGTTTTGCTAGGGTACACTCTTGGAAGAAGTAACAGATGGCATGTCACCCAGTCTGATGTCCTTGTCAACTGAATCTCCAAGCAGATACACTCATAATATATGCTATGAGGAGGAGAACTTGAATTCAGAATGCCTTTGGAAAGATGTCCCTGGCTAAAGATTTATCTATGATAATAAACCAGAATCTCTGGATTTGTAAGACATGACTTCCTACAGATTTTCACATAACTTCCTCCACCTTGGGGTATAAAATGGAGATTTTTCACTGCTTAAACATCCTTTGCTGCGTGAGGTAACCTCAGGAATCTCATTTGGAGACCTCACTTCTTATTCTGAACCAGAGGTACATGTTTGCTGCAGGGAGAAAGGACATGGCTGGCTGCCCCCCACATCCCAGGCTCTCCCTTGCTCCCCTCTGTGCCTCTTGATTGCCCGTACCCTTGAAGTTAATAGTAAAACTTTATGCTAGATGAGATTTGTGAGTCTGATTTCACAATCCAATCCTGTATATTATATCTGAGAAGAACTAGTAAAGTAATTACTAATCTTGCTATGTTCCTAGTTTTACCTGGAAAATGTTTTCTTTAGGGAAAAACAGGTTATACTTACATTTTATGGTTTTAAGTCTAGCCTTTTTGACCAAATCAAATGCTTCTTGATCCATTCAGATATTTCTGACAGATCCGTCCAGTTGAGCGTGAATTTTTATCCACACCATCTCTCACACTATCTCCACTAACTCGGACTGGTGAGAATAGTTTCTGTCCCCTTCCCCCAACAAGATAATCCCTGAGTTGTTTTCAATACATTACCAGTACAAACAAAATGTATATTAGTGCATGCCTTCAGAATCTTCTTCCTCATGCCCCAACTGGAAGAAGTCACATGGATTAGAGTAAAAATATCTGTAAGAGAACTTGTATGCAAAGCAAGTATAGACACTGCTTTAAATCCACAAGATAAAGCAAGCAAAGCTATGCTTTCTTCTCTAGGGCAATTTGGGCTAGCAGGAAGGCAATTACTGCCTATAGCAGAAGAAAGCTGTCCCCACAAGTAGGCAGCCAGGGAGCTGTGAATTAGCTTTTCAACACCTGAAGCGTAAGTTAGAGAAAGTTAATGGCTCTGCTTTGAGAATAATAAGAAAAGCCTGGGGTTAGAGGAGGTCCCTTTTTTCACAGTAATTTTGCACATTTTAATAATTAGTAGTATATCAATATTTATGGTCTCACAATAAAGGAGCATATTTGGGGGGGGATATTTGATCATGTGCATATTTTGTTCACAGTTGTCCATGACTAAAGAGAGCTCCATGTCAGGGCAGGGACAGTTTCTCTGCCAAGACATTCTAAGTCAATACATATTGGCTGGAAGAAATTAGGCCACTTCGAAAGTACTAGACTTACAACCCTACACCTAAAATGTGATGCTCATCTTAAACTACAGATCACTTCATGCAGTGATGCTATGGCAACCTTTTAAGTACCTTTTGAAAGACTAGAGGGTATCCCTCGTATTATCTCCTTCAGTGGTTTTCAAACATTAGTGCACATTCAGTGCTCATGGTATTTACTTCCTGATACATGATGAAGGTACTTCTCTGTGGTATTCTTTACAAAAAAAAAAACAAAAAAACAAAAAAAACCACCCAAACCCTAGAGTAACCATGAGAAAAAATCTATACACTGAAAACTATAGAAAGCTTATGAAAGAAGTTGAAGAAGACACAAAAAAATGGAAAAAGATTCCATGCTCCTGGATAGAAAGAACAAATATTGTTAAAATGTCGATACTACCCAAAGCAATCTACATATTCCATGAAATCCCTATCAAAGTAACACCAGCATTCTTCACAGAGCTAGAACAAATCATCCTAAAATTTGTATGGAACCAGAAAAGACCCCGAATAGCCAAAGCGATCTTGAAAAAGAAAACCAAAGCAGGAGGCATCACAATCCCAGACTTCAAGCTGTATTACAAAACTGTAATCATCAAGACAGTATGGTACTGGCACAGGAACAGACACTCAGATCAATGGAACAGAATAGAGAACCCAGAAATGGACCCACAAACGTATGGGCAACTAATCTTTGACAAAGAGGGAAAGAATATCCAATGGAATAAAGACAGTCTTTTCAGCAAGTGGTGCTGGGAAGACTGGACAGCGACATGCAGAAGAATGAACCTGGACCACTTTCTTACATCATACACAAAAATAAACTCAAAATGGATGAAAGACCTCAATGTAAGACAGGAAGCCATCAAAAGCCTCGAGGAGAAAGCAGGCAAAAACCTTTTTGATCTTGGCCACAGCAACTTGTTATTCAACACATCTCCAGAGGCAAGGGAAAAAAAGCAAAAATGAACTACTGGGACCTCATCAAAATAAAATCTTCTGCACAGCAAAGGAAACAATCAGCAAAACCAAAAGGCAACCAACAGAATGGGAGAAGATATTTGTAAATGACCTATCAGATAAAGGGTTAGTATCCAAAATCTATAAAGAATTATCAAACTCAACACCCAAAAACAAACAATCCAGTGAAGAAATGAGCAAAAGACATGAATAGACACTTCTCCAAAGAAAATGCGGTGTACCCTGAATGGGATCCTGGAGCCAAAAATGGGCATGAATGCAAAAGATCATGAAATCTAATAAAGTGTGGAGTTAAGTTACTAGTGATGCACCAGTGCTGGTGTCTTAGTTGTGACAAATGCACCACAATAATAAACATATTAACAAGAGGGGGGACTGACTGAGGGATATATGGGATCTGTTTGTACTGTCTTTGCAACTTTTTTGTAAATCTGGAAGTACTGGAAAAATAAGTTTATTTAATGATGCCCATGGAATACTACAGACAAATCAAAATCTCTGGGGTTGGGACCTGGCTATTGGCATTGTTTTAATCTCCCAGGTGATTCTCCTATGCAGCCAAACTTGGGAATTACTGATTTAGATAGATGTAAATTAAGGACTTTCATACTAAATCTACCTTTCACTTGGTCAGCATGGTAGTTAATACTGAAACAATTTGCTACTTTTTGTATTTCTAGAGAAAACATCTCTTTTAGTTTAGGTTTATCAACTCTGTAAAATAATACTACCAGTCACTTAAAATAAAAAGAAAAGTAGAAACAGAATAAATCCATACACTGGCTTTTAAAGATGACATTCCAGAGTATATCCTGAGGTCCATATGCATCCCATCTATCCTATTACACCATGTTTTAAAACTATCAGACAGAGCTTTGGGACCTGGGGAGAACTTTGTGACTAAGAGAATTTAGGCAATTTAGATAATTGCACATGAGCCCTCTGTACCTGGAAGACCCTGTGCAAGCCCCTGTGATAGATCTATAAAGTCTTTACTCCAAAGCATAAACTTTTCTTCTAATCTCTGTTAGTTTGTAAGAACTAAGGCTCAACTGTAGCACTCAACTCTAATATTTGTCTCATTTTTCCATCTCCACATTGTGTGGATAAATCTTCCCAATAGGGTTACACTAAAAACAAAGGATAATTCTAACTACGAGGTCATTCAAATAAGAGAAAGGTTTTTACTTTTAGTTAAAAAAAAATTTGTTCTATTAGGAGTGCTGATGTTGGAGAGGCTAGCTATTCAATTGGCTATTAGAGCATCTCCTCATACTTCCTCTTTAGTAGTGGCCACATGGTTTTTCAGACTCAGCATCTGACCTATGGAGAGTCATGAGGAAAGGAAATTAGTACCTGGAATTCTGCCAGTGAAGTGGCAAGTTGTTCTGGTCCCTCGCCAGGTAGTGCCAACTAGTTCACTGGGCGGCCCAGTTTTCTGGTTTTTGCAGGTCTGCAGGATACATACCACTGGAAATGGTTCCATTTCATCCTTTCCACACTCTCTGGCTAATCTTTGTAGATTGAATGCCACTGGCAATTTTGAATGAAGGATCAAGTCTGCAATTGATGAGACTATACAGGTGGTAACAGAAAGTCTGGCACTTGCCTCCACTGCAGTTTTTTACTGGCATCACAGGCAAGCATAGGAATATAGAAAAATATCAGGTATTATGGAATTGCAACATTCAAGGAGTGAATGTACATTTTTCATATTTAATGTATTTTTCCTCTTGTGAGTGAATCTCCCATAATCTTAGAAAGCAGTTAGAAGTATTACTACCTGGTTTTAGGAAACATTAATATGACTTTTTAGGCACTGAGAGAGAGAGAGACAGAGAGAGAGAGACAGAGAGAGAGTCACCATCTTTTATACACAGCAAACTTATTATTCAGTTTTCCTGCCTTATTCAAGACCCAGAATCTTAGGGATTCTGTTCCCTTAGCAGTTCTTGTGAACACACCTTAACCCTAATGCCAGGCATTATTGATTGGACCCAGAAGAGGACATCTGGTTGGAAATAACTCACTGATTTCCTTTCCTGGGAATCTGTAGTTTGGATCCAGTTCTAGTTAATATTATAGGAGCTTTTAGTGCACAGCCTTCCATGTTCACTCAGAAACAGAAAGAGGCTAGATCTACAAAGAGGCAAGTGATCAGAAAGATGCCAGCAAGGTACTGAGTGGTAGATACGCATATGAAGGGGGTGGGGAGAAGGAGCAAAAGAATCTGGAGACTAAAAGAGAACAGATTTGTTCTGTTAGTCTCTGTTAGTCTGGAGACTAATTTGACCCCTAACTGCCTACTTTTTGTACTTCTTGCCCCCAAATTCCATAAATTATCCTGTATGCTAGTAAAACTTATTTTGTTTGCTTCTGTGTTTCAATCTAATTTACATAAGTGTGTTACTCTCATCAAAATGATTCGTAGGAGAGTATGCATATATGCAAGTAATTGAAGCATTCCTTCTAAATTACAACAGTGCCTGCCATATACTTTTTGATAATATATTTGATAAGTAGATTTTCTATGCATCTTTCAAAACATTTATTGCATACGTTTTAAAATTGTTTTAATATTTATTTTTGAGAGAGAGAGTGCAAGCAGGGGAGGGCAGAGAGAGAGGGAGACCCAGAATCTGAAGCAGGCTCCAGGCTCCGAGCTGTCAGCACCGAGCCCAACGCAGGGCTTGAACTCACAAACTGTGAGATCATGACCTGAGCCAAAGTCGGATGCTCAACCAAGTCACCCAGGTGCCCCATATTGTCTACTTAACATATAGTATGTATACATATATGTATATGAAATATGTATATTCATATATATATATATGTGTGTGTGTATCCTATTTTTTAGGGAACACCATCAAAGACATTCAACTAGTAATACCACTTACGACCTGCCTATGTTGAAGAACCAACAAAAACTCCTTAGCAATATGTGACTTCGCAATATTTTGCATAGTGACTAAGAACATGGGCTCTGGTGCCAGACTGACTGAAATATTGGGAGGATTATATAAATTTATGTGCAGAACTTGTAACCATTTCCCACATATATAATAACCATTCAAAACTAGTATAGCTTATTATAATGCTCATTATCATTATAACTATAGTATATAATAAGTATTCAAAGTTATTGTTTTATCATTATTATTATCATTATTAAAAAGTTGGTTTAGTCTCTGGAGAATTTGTTAGAGGAGCATAGTCACCTTTTCAAGGACCATAAAACTTTATATTCAGAAAATAAATCAGCCAAAATCACATATAAAAGCACTAAGCTTAGAATGAAGGTTTCTTCCACTTGGGAGCCAAATTAGTGGCAGAACATGAATTTGATGAAGGTTGGACAAACTAAGGTGTAAGTGCTGCTTAGAGGTTGCTTGGCAACTTGGCAAGAAGATATCAACTAATACCCTAAGATTCTAAACACCTTGTACTGTTTCATAAAAAGTATGAAAGGACTGCTGACATCCCCTTTGGAAGAAGTATGAGAGCAATGTGGGATCAAGGGTAACTGATATGTCCAGAGGCATGAGAAATATGAATAAGAGCTCAAGCCAAATACCTTGTTGATTATTACTCAGGCTATATGTGCATGGCCAAAAAAAACAAAAACAACAACAAAAAAAACTATTAGAGTGTATCCTTTTTGTTACACATCCACCTTGAATTTACTCTCTTAACTATTAGAGTAATTAAGATAACCAAGCATTATTATTTAATATGCTCCCTAAAAAGTTTAATAATGTCTTAGAACAAGTATGTGTAAACTGTTGTGTAAACGATCAGACTGTAAATACCTTAAGCTTTGTGAGCCATTTTTGTTTTTGCAACTACTCATCTTTTTATGCCATTATAGCACAGAAGCAGCCATAGACAACACATAAATGAAAAAGCATGGCTGTTTCAATAAAGTTTTATTTACAGAAACAGATGAAGGGCCTGATTTGGACTATGGGCTATTTGCCAGTACCTGTCTTAGAAGATTTCAACTGCTTTTCCCCTACAACTTTCACTCCCAGTGAGAGTACTTAGAGACTTGCTAGGAACTTCAAAGTTGATTAATCTCTAATGATTTATAGAGCCAGAAAGGCCACACCACTAGAGCATGTATCCATAGAGGATGAAGGCAAGCATTGGAATGGTCAGCCTCAGGTCATGTCTCCATAGTGGCATGGAAGAGGAGAGACAGGAAGTGCCATTGCTCAGATTATCAAGCATGGACTGTAACAGATAAAGCAGAAATATTCCTACTAAGGTGAAACTGGAGGAAGGTGGTTGCATAGGAAAAATTCCTTGAATAAGGCTAACTAATGAAAGGAAATGTCTCAATCTTAATAAAGGACAGTCTTTGGACTGTGAACATCACAATGACAGAGAATATACCTTTCCATATATTTTAGGCCCTAACACAAAGCCTGTACTCAGAAAATGTTTGTTCAGGTGTATCCAGTCAGGTGGCAATAGGGAACCCAACCTAACCATACCAATAGGGAATCCAGGTGCTGGTCATCATTAAACACTGCATCTATATGTGGAAGCTGTCTGGCTCAAAAGATGACAACATAAGAACAGAGTCTAGTCCTAGAAGGTACAAATACAAAAGCCAAGCAGAACTTTATGAAATAGGAAAGAAGATAGAAGGAAAAATCCAGGCACTACTCCAGGGCAGGTCAACACTGGAAGAGGAAGAGTCACTGGAATTAATGTGTCATGAGAAAATATGAGCTCTTTATGTCTATAGTACTGGATTCCCATTCTGGCTGATAAAAAAGAGACTTAAGAGAGATCCAAAGGTAATCCAACAAGGGACCTATCAGATGTGATTAGAATACTGACTTCTAAACCTACAAGAAATCCTTAGCTTCAAAACTCAGTGGAGTTGATGAAATATTATCCTAAATCAGGGAAGATTGTTGGGGAAGAATGGAGCTTACAGGTGGGTTCTATGGGTGTAGCGAATATTTGGAAAGGATAGGCTGAGAGATTGAGTTATTAAAATACAGTGTAATCACTAAGATCATGAACCTCAGAGTCAGACATCCTGGATTTAAATGTTGACTGCCACTTATTGCTCTACCCCATTTAGCTTTTACTCTTAAGTTATTGAATATATAGTATTTATCTTCAGTGAGTTTCCCTATAAAATGGGCATAAAAATAACACCTACCTCAAAAGATTCCTATAAAAACTTAATGAGGTAAATATGCAGAGTGCTTTATGTCTGGCTATACAGTAACTTTTCAATAAAGGAAAGACCTTATTAAGTAGGAAAAGAAACTCTTAGGGATATGGGTTTAGCATTTCTTACATTAGCTTTTGTTAAAATATATTTAGATTTCTCAAAGCACAAATCTGGGGGCACCAAGTCCATTTTTACGTTTTCTTTTCTATTTTGGCAAGAACCAGCATTCTTGGACTTTGCAAATTTTGCCAGGATAGATTGAGAATCTCCAGCAAGTCAGAGCCCAATCTATGGTTCTAGGTGAAGTTTAGAGACTGCTCCACTGTAATGCAGACTGGCAAGTTTCCAGCTTGAAGAAAAATACATGAGCTGCAGCATTGCAAGGAAGAACTTTAATTTTTCCTAAAACTGTCTCAGAATCACCAACTCTTCTCTCCCTTATATTTTTCCTGAAACCAAGAAATGAGCCAAATATGAGACAGTTGTCCTAAGAAGGTTGTCGAAATGAATCTCCTAGGCCTGTTATGATTTTAATCTGATCTTTTGGAGGGGTCAAGAGAATGCTAATGTGACCTGGTATTCAATGTATCAGTAGATTCATCAAACAAGAGTTTTTATTTTTTAGGGTTTTCTGGGGCACAGTGACCTCTCCTCCCAAACCCTGCAAAAGACCTAATATGGACAGAAGATAGAGGAAAACTCAGTACATGGAGAGTGTCCTCAGTCTCCCATACCTCCCTGGACATTGAGCTTCAGAGACTTACTGCAGAGAGTAATAGTATAGATGGCATATTGCCTGATGCCAAATGCCTTTTGGAGAAAATTAAAACCAGAACTCAAGTGGTATGAAATCTTGTCATAAATGGCATTTTCTTTTTTCCACACTTTTCTGGATGTTTGGTTTGAGCTTCCAACGGAGCTCTGTTAAACATTTCAAATATGTTTTCATTGTGATTATAAGCCACTTAAATATTGTCACAAAGGTAGCTTGCAAGATGTTTTCATTCATACCAAATTTAAATATCACCTTTTCTTTCCTGAGTTGAGAGGCAAAAGGTTCAAATAAGAAAACAAAATTTTTAGTTTCTACATTCTCTTATTTGGAATGACTGAACGTAAGACCCACATAGCCTCCAGACATTGCAACACTTAAATTATGCTTTCACCCAGCAGAATCAATATGGTCATTTGTCATTAAACAGTTACTCATAAGGAAAATATCAACAGCACAAGGACATTTCATTTGAATTTTCTCTTGGAACTGCTATATTAGAATCAATAGGAGTATTGCTTAAAAAAATGGTGATAAGCATAAGAGACTCTTAAAAAATGAGAACTGAGGGCTGATGGATGGTGGGAGGGAGGGGAGGGTGGGTGATGGGTATTGAAGAGGGCATCTTTTGGGATGAGCACTGGGTGTTTTATGGAAACCAATTTGACAATAAATTTCATATATTTAAAAAAGAAAAAGAAAAAAATGGTGATATCTTGGCCCCACTCAAAACATAATTAAAATACTAGAGTTGGGACTCAGGAATCTACTCCTTGGCAAAGATTCCAGCTGATTCTTGTACACCATAAAATTTGAGGATCAATGATTTAGGGATTCAGTTCTGACACTTGATTTAGTAATTAAAAAGGTTTTAAAAGATCACCATAAACTTTATAATTTATTTTTGTCCATAATTTCTGGCATTTCACTGATTGTTTCATTATATTAAAATATTGTATTACTAATTTCATAAAATCAAATAAACATTTTAATCTTGAACCAAATATGCAAAATTTCAGTGTCTTTTTCTGTTGGCACCATATATAGTTTTCTTAACATGAAATTTCCAAAAAACTAATTACATTGCTTTACACAAAGAAAAGAAGAAAAATTAATAAAAATACATGAAACTGTTATCAAGCATTGGAAAATAGGAGCCAAGGGACTCTTATCTCTCATAAAGGGAGCACAAATGAGGTAAGTCCTATAATTTCCCTGGCTTCACTTCAGTAAACTCTTCTAAGAATACAGTTCTGGGAAGAAGGACTAAAACCAATCAAGGTAGTTTTGTTGAGTTGAGGAAATAGAGATTTAACTCTTAGAAAGTTGAGGCAGGAAGAATTTTCAGGCCAGGGACCTGGAAGGAATGAGTTACACAGAGAAAGTACCTCAAAAATCTGTATACAGGTCTACTTGGGTGTTGCTAACTTATGCAAGTTGTATAGGCATAAAGTGGAGCTCAGTGATACCATGCAAAAAACAAAATGGTTACACAATTCCTGAGCTCACACAGGGGTGGAAGACATTTATCTTCCAACTAACCAGGGAGTACAATTCTCAATAAAAATTCAGGGTATTGATCAGAGACCCCAGCGAGTCAGACCTTAATAGTAATGCTACACTAGTCCTGGATAAAAAGATATTCTAAAACTTTTATAACAAAGATTAAAACTAACCTAAAAGGATCAAGTTGATTGGTCACTTACCTGCCTACTAAAATAAACAATACTTTTTTAATAAAGACAAAATTCACTCACACACATATACATGAAAAAAAAAATATATATATATGTATACACACACACACACACACACACACACACACACACACTGTGAAAATGAGGAATATGCAAAATGACCTCCAAAGACCAAAGGGGCTATAAGACCAGATAGATGAGAAATGATTTATTAAGAGGCTTTACAGGACAGAATCCTATCGTCGGCAACTATGAATATATCCTTGTAACTCTACTTCTCTTAAGACCTGCTTTTATAGCCCTAGAGGCTGGGAGTACATGCGAGGGAACTAACCTCAAGGAGAATGTTTAAGAATAGGCGTACATCAGTCACAGACATTTTCTCCTGGGCAGATCAAGGATGGTATGCCCTGAGGGTGTACTTAAAGGTGTGATTAAACAAAAGGAAAGAATATGGGAAGGTGGAGGGGATCTGTACTTAAGGTTTCAAGTCACAAAATGGTCATCATCGTAGATTCGTCCAAGATGCTGTTAGTCTGGTTCACACAATATATATGAGATATATATGTATATATGTGTATATGTGTACGTATATATGTATATATATGTATGTATATGTATATATGTATATATACATATGTATATACATATATACACATATATGTATATATGTGTATATATGTATATGTGTGTATATGTATATATATGTATATATGTGTATATGTATATATATGTATGTATATATATCATATATATAAAATCATATCACAATGGTCAGCATCTGATACAAAATTAATAGATGTGAAGACTTGGAAAATGTCCTCTATAACCAGGATAAAAATATATGTTTAAAAACAGAGATAGAAATGATAGAAATTAAAGAACAAAGAGTTTAAAATTGCATATATAAGATAAAAAAACAAACTGGGTAGACTTAAGTTTTTCAGTATCAAGTACAAGTTTACTTTTATCTGTGAATTTCAAGTCATGACTATAGAAATCATCTAAACTGAGGTGCACAGCAGAGAGAGATAAAGTGCAAAAAGTTTCAATGATTTGTAGAGCAACATCAATGGTGAAACATACCTGTCATTTGAGTATAAGGAAATACAAAAACAAAGGAGTGGGCCAAAACAATGGGGAAAAAAAGAAAATAAATCCAGCTAAATTTTTTTTTCAAAGCAATGAAAATCCAAGGAGCTGATGAACATTAAGCAAGATAAATAGAGAAAAATTCATACCTTTGTATGCACTGGAAAACAGTGATAAAGGGAAAACTTCAAAGCAGCCAGAGAAATAAATCACAATACATATAGGAAAACAAAGATAAGAATGATCTCTGACTTTTCATCAGGGGCAGGGAAGTTCATCAGTAGACAAAGTTTCTACTGATAAGGTTGCTGAAAACAGCAACAGTTATTTTTATACTTTTACATGTAGCAAAATATAAAAGGAAACTGGGACTTCTGGGTGTCTCAGTTGGTTAAGTGTCCCACTCTTGGTTTCTGCTCAGGTCATTATCTTACGGTTCCTAGGATTGAGCCCCACATCAGGCTCCATGTGGAGCCTGGTTGGATCCTCTCTGTCCCTCTCTCTCTGCCCCTACCCTGCTCACACTCCCTCTGATGTGTGCTCTCTCTCTCAAAATAAATATCGTTTTTTTTAAAAGTAAAAGGAAACCAAAAACATTTTCATACAAATAGTACCTAAGTGAATTTGGTGTCTGATGTAAACCTGGATATTCAAAAATCAATAAAGAGTGTAAAAATGTTCAAAATGGGCAAAAAATATAAATTTTTTCTCACTTTAAAAGTTCCTTAGATTTGAGGCTATGACATAAGACTTATTAACAATGAACTGTAACATATATGGAGGTAAAACATATGGCAACCTTAGGACAAAGAAAAGAAGGGGGAAATGATGGTATATTTTTGTAAGATTTCATATATGTGAAGCACTGTAATAATATTTGACTACAGACAATGATATATTAAAATTGTATATTGTAAATCTTAGAGCAACCACTAAAGAGCAAAACAAATATATAGCTTATAAGTCAAGAAAGGACTTAAAATTAAATAATTAAAAATAATCAGAAAAAAAGACAAAAAATGAGAAAAATGAAGAACAGAAGCAACAAATATAAAACAAATGGAATGACTCTAGACTTAAACACATCACTTAAACACATCCAGCTAAAAAAATAAACATTCTATGTAACTCCAAATAAAAAGCAGGGATTGTTAGACTAATAAAAAGGGCAACATCCACCTATGTTCTGTTTATAAGAAATGCATGTAAAACATAGACCACATATATTTTTAAATTAAAAGGAGGAAAAACTATATACATTTTACTAATCATAATAAATTGGGAGTGGCTATTGAGTATCACAAAAGTAGACTCCAGGACAAAGAATTTGACCATTCATAAAGAATAAGGCTTAATAACAATAAAATGGTCATCGATTCATTAAGAATAAAAGTTTTATTCCAAGGAGGACATCCAGATGGCCAACCGACACATGAAAAAATACTCAACATCACTCAACATCAGGGAAACACAAATCAAAACCACAATGAGATACCACCTCACACCTGTCAGAATGGCTCACATTAACAACTCAAGCAACAACAGATGTTGGCAAGGATGCTGAGAAAGAGGATGTCTTTTGCATTGTTGGTGGGTATGCAAGCTGGTGCAGCCACTCTGGAAAACAGTATGGAGGTTCCTCAAAAAACTAAAACTAGAACTACCCTATGACCCAGCAATTGCACTACTAGGCATTTATCCAAGGGATACAGGTGTGCTGTTTCAAAGAGACACATGCGCCCCTATGTTTATAGCAGCACTACCAACAATAGCCAAAGTATGGAAAAAGTCCATGTCCATTGATGGATGAATGGATAAAGATGTGGTGTATATATATACAATGGAGTATTACTCAGCAATCAAAAAGAATGAAATCTTGCCATTTGCAACTATGTGGATGGAACTGGAGGGTATTATGCTAAGTGAAATTAGAGAAAGACAAAAATCATATGACTTCACTCATGAGGACTTTAAGAGACAAAACAGATGAACAGAAGGGAAGGGAAACAAAAATAATATAAAAACAGAGAGGGGGACAAAACAGAAGAGACTCATAAATATGGAGAACAAACTGAGGGTTACTGGAGGGGTTGTGGGAGGGGGGATGGGCTAAATGGGTAAGGGGCACTAAGGAATCTACTCCTGAAATCATTGTTGCACTATATGCTAAATAATTTGGACGTAAATTTTAAAAAATAAAAAAATAAAATAAAGGTGAAAAGAAAGAATAAAAACTTTATGTATGCAACCAGAAAAGACCCTGAATAGCCAAAGTAATGTTGAAAAAGAAAACCAAAGCTGGAGGCATCACAATTCCCAACTTCAAGCTATATTACAAAGGGTAATCATCAAGATAGTATGGTACTGGCACAAAAACAGACACATAGATCAATGGAATGAATAGAGAATCCAGAAGTGGACACACAAATGTATGTCCAACTAATCTTTGACAGAGTAAGAAAGAATATCCAATGGAAAAGAGACAGTGTCTTCTGCAAATGGTGTTGGGAAAACCGGACAGAGACATGCAGAAAAATGAACCTGGACACTTTCTTACACCATACACAAAAATAAACTCAAAATGGATGAAAGACCTAAATGTAAGACAGGAAACAATCGTAAGACAGGAGACCATCAAAATCCTAGAGAAAAAGGCAGCAACTTCTTTGACTCTGATGCAGCAACTTTTTAGTAGACATGTCTCCAGAGGCAAGGGAAACAAAAGCAAAAATGAACTAGACTTCATCAAGATAAAAAGCTTCTGTACAGTGAAGAAAACAGTCAGTGAAACTACAAGGCAACCAACAGAATGGGAGAAGATATTTACAAATGACATATCGAACAAAGGGTTAGTATCCAAAATCTATAAAGAACTTATCAAACTCAACACCCCAAAAAACAAATAATCTAAGGAAGAAATGGGCAAAAGACATGAACAGACACTTTTCCAAAGAAGACATCCAAATGGCTAACAGGCACATGAAAAGACACTCAACATCACTCATCATCAGGGAAATACACATCAAAAGCACAATGGGTTACCATCTCCCACCTGTCAGAATGGCTAAAATTAACAACTCGGGAAACAACAAATGTTGGCCAGGATGTGGAGAAAGGGAAACCCTTTTGCACTGTTGGTGGGAATGCAAACTGGTGCAGCCAGTCTGGGAAACAATATGGAGGTTTCTCAAAATATTAAAAATAAAGTTACCCTATGATTCAGCAATTGCACAACTAGGTATTTATCCAAAGAGTACAAAACTGATGATTCAAAGGGGCATATGCACCCCAATATTTATAGCAGCACTTTCTTTTTTTTTGTTTAGTTATACATTTATTATTTTTTCAATATATGAAATTTATTGTCAAATTGGTTTCCATACAACACCCAGTGCTCATCCCAAAAGGTGCCCTCCTCAATACCCATCACCCACCCTCCCCTCCCTCCTACCCCCCATCAACCTTCAGTTTGTTCTCAGTTTTTAAGAGTCTCTTATGCTTTGGCTCTCTCCCACTCTAACCTCTTTTTTTTTTTCCTTCCCCTCCCCCATGGGTTTCTGTTAAGTTTCTCAGGATCCACATAAGAGTGAAAACATATGGTATCTGTCTTTCTCTGTATGGCTTATTTCACTTAGCATCACACTCTCCAGTTCCATCCACGTTGCTACAAAGGGCCATATTTAGTTCTTTCTCATTGCCATGTAGTACTCCATTGTGTATATAAACCATGATTTCTTTATCCATTCATCAGTTGATGGACATTTAGACTCTTTCCATAGATTTAGCTATTGTTGAGAGTGAGCAGCACTTTCAACAATAGCCAAATTTATGGAAAGACCCCAAATGTCCATCAACTGATGAGTAAAGAAGATGTGTAATATATACAATGGAATATTACTTGGAAATCAAAAAGAATGATATCTTGGCATTTGCAACAACATGGATGGAACTAGAACGGATTCTGCTAAGCAAAATAAGTCAGAGAAAGACAACATCATATGATTTCACTCATATTTAGAATTTAAGAAACAAAATAGATGGACATAGGGTAAAGGAAGGAAGAATAACATAGAAACAGAGAGAGAGGCAAACCATAGAGACTCTTAAATACAGAGAACAGACATGGTTGCTGGAGGGGAGTAGGGGAGGGGGATGGGCTAAATGGGTGATGGGCATCAAAGAGCACTTGTAGTGGTGAGCACTGAGTGTTGTATGTAAGTGATGAATTACTAAATTCTACTCCTGAAACCATTATTACACTATATGATAACTAACTTGGATTTAAATAAAATCCTAAAAATATGTTCTTAAATTAAAAAAAAGAACAAAAACCCTAAATGACATGTACCTAACACAGAAGCTCCAAAATTTATGAAGCAAATGCTTAACAGTTTAAAGGAAAAATAGACAGGTGTACAGTTATAGTATGGAATTTCAACACTCTTCTCAATAAAACAAGTAGACACTCAATCCACCCACTGAGCTAATGGACATTTAGAGAACATTTCACCCAACAATAGAATACATATTTTTTTTCAAGTGTATACAAAACTTTACTAAGATAGACAATATGGTGTCATAAACTTATTCTTAATACATTTTGAAATTATTGAACTTACACAGAATATACTATCTTACTACTATGGAAATCAATAATAAATTTTAAAAAGGAATCTGAAAAATCCCCAAATATATGGAAATCACTTTTTGGGATGGTGGAAATGTTCTAAACATTTGACAAACACATTGCCTTATATTTTAAAGTAGGTGCATTTTTTAAATGTAAAATACACTTTTATGAATTTGATTGAATATTAACTAAAAATATACATACAGGTGCCTGGTTGACCCAGTTAGTTGGGCGTCTGACTTCGGCTCAGGTTATAATCTCACAGTTTGTGAGTTTGAGCCGTACATTGGGCTGTGCTGTCAGCACAGAGCCCACTTCAGATCCTCTCTCTCCCTCTCACTCTGCCCCTCCTCTACTCACGCTCTCTCTCTCTCTCTCTCTCTCTCTCTCTCAAAAATATCTATTTAAATAAATACTACTCATTTGACCTGATTTTCTTGAAAAGGTTTATTTGTACTCTCAGTTCTACCTTCAACATCTGGCTCTGATTTATTTAATGCTTGAAAGAATCCTGGAGCTACTACTTCCCCACAACATGTTGGGGTCATGCCACTAATCAGTGGAAGTCTTCTGAGGGGAATAGCCATGGAGTAAAGTAATGACCAAACAAATCTCCATGTTTTAAGGCATAAACAAAATCTCAAAACTTTTTACCATTTATCACATATTAAGCTCTTTTTTTTATATTTTTCTTCTCTTTTCTTTCATTTTATCATCAGTGTCTTCTACTGACTCATTTTCCTATTTGGTAATCCTTTCTTCTTGTGATTTAATCTGCTGTCAAAACCCATCTTTAGCTCTGAATTTCAATTATTCAGTTTTCATTTTTAGAATTTTCATGTTATCCTTTTTTATTTTTATTATTTCTTTAAATGTTTATTAATTTATTTTGAGAGAGAGACAGAGAGTGAGCAGGGAACAGACAGAGAGAGAGGGAGACAGAGAATCCCAGGCAGGCTCTGTGCTGCCAGTGAAGAACCTGACATGGGGCTTGAACCCACTCACCATGAGATCATAACTTGAGCCAAAATGAAGAGTTGGACACTTAGCCAACTGAGCCACCCAGGTGCCCTCATTTTATTCTTTTAAATTTTTTTTTTCAACGTTTTTTTATTTATTTTTGGGACAGAGAGAGACAGAGCATGAACGGGGGAGGGGCAGAGAGAGAGGGAGACACAGAATCGGAAACAGGCTCCAGGCTCTGAGCCATCAGCCCAGAGCCTGACACGGGGCTCGAACTCACGGACCGCAAGATCGTGACCTGGCTGAAGTCGGATGCTTAACCGACTGCGCCACCCAGGCACCCCTCTCATTTTATTCTTTTAAAAAATAAATTCCTCTCTAGTGAAATTCTTTATCTTGTCAAATGTTTCTTGAACCTATTAATTAGAGTCCTTTCAAGGCCCATGATTCTTCATTCCCCAAAATAGGTCGCCTATATGTGTTTCTAATATATGTATAAACATCTTAAAAAGAGGAATCTAATTGATAGTGACAACAGATCACTGGCTGGTGGTAGCCAAGGGCAGATGGAAAGAGAGAACTGACTATAAAGAGGCATATGGTTTTTTTTTTTTTTTTTTTTTTTTTTTTTTTTTTTTTTTTGGTGTGTGGGGCGAGAAAATGTTCTGTATCTTGATTATAGTGGTGGTTACATTTATACATTTTCTTCTGGTCTTGTCCTCTTTAGTTACTCATCTAATGATACACACTTTACATAAATATAACTGAGCTACTCATTCATACATGCATTCATTCTTGCATTTATTCCAACAATATCAAGAGCTTACTATGTGCCTGTCCTTTTACTAGGGACCCAGCAATAAACAGGACAAACACAACCTCTGCCTCATAGAGCTTTATAGTCTTCTATTTCCAATAGTTTGTGGGCATCCAGGTTTTCTCACACTTTTATTTACAAAAAATGCCATCCTGTTTCTATCTGTATATTCAAACTATGCACACCTATTCAAAGTCGATTTTAAATGCCATACCTAAATGAATCCTTCCTGTGCTTGAAGTAATCCCAATCTAGTCTGAATTCTCATGTTATATTATCTGTTCTTCTAATGGTATTTGTGCAACCCATCTTGCATTATTAATGAGGTAGCCCATCTGACTAGACTTCAGATTCTTTAAGTGCAAGAATCTTATCTTACTAACTCTTCTATGTACTTCAGTATTTAGAAAAGTGCCCGAGTCATAGTAAATAGGTATTGATTAAATGAATGAATGCACAAGTATGCCATTGTAACATGTTTAAAATCATGGCCTGCATTTTAGTATTTTCTACCTAGTAATCCACCAGATTCTTCACCTCTAATTATTGAATTTGAGTCACTTCTAACCCTACCATATCTAATTCTAGCTTGCAGCTTCTATGATACTCTATGCTCACAAACCAGATAATCAAGCTTATTAAGGACTGTGTATTAAATAAATGTAATTAGGCACTTAGGGAGGGTATAATGACTTTTCATACATTAAAGCATGGCTTGAGAGTTTGGGCTTTAAATCTAATAGCTCAGAAGGACTACTTTGTCAACATTCACATTTGGGGCTACATTTTAAAGAAGAGACAATGGTTTCCAGAAGTCTGACCTCCATAAAAATAGGCTACAGCATTGCTAGAAAAAAATCGTTCCTTTTATATAAAATGGCCATTCTAACACTGGATATGTGTCCTCTCTGACAAATGAATTCTGGTGTTCAGGACTCAGAACCAGACAGCTGTCACAGCACCACTGAGGATTCCCTTAAATTGCAGCAGATGGTGCTACTTATTTGGCCATCTAATGCTATTCTGAAGTATCATTTGGCCAACTGCTGTGGTGGAGGTATGAAAATAGGAGATTTATTTAGAGCCAGAGGATGCAAGCACAAATGTTTTGGGACTCTGAGTTTAAACGGATACAGAAAAATTGCATACAACAAATTGCCAAGCCATATCTATTAGAGGGTGTGGCTGTAAAGCCTCATCCCTCAAATGAAACCAGTCATGGAAAATACAGCTTCTTTGGTCAGCTGTACTCTAATCTCTTTCGTGCCCTTTTCTCCCGAGACACACACATGCTCATAGGCATACTCACACATGCACACAAATAGAGCACATGTATTTCTACACATACAGTTGCTAATCAGTCTGACATTTAAATTTAATGCCTCTTAGGAACCAGCTGGGTCACCTGTGGCTGGCCTGTGGAAATATGCACAGCATGTGTCAGTGGCCTACTTCAGAAGTAAGAGTCTTTCTCAGCTCCAGCTTTAAGGTAGCAGCTGCAGTCCTATGTAGCTTTTCATCAGCACACAACAATCTGGGATTTCTGTATTATAGGGATATCAAATATTCTGGTCATGTCTTTGGCCATCTCCATAGCAGCTATGGCTCACTCCTTATCAGAATTACATCTAGTTAATGAATGCTCTGCTTACTACTGCTCAGAATACAGTTTTTTTTTAACTCTAATTTACATCATTTGAGCTTTACTGTGAACATTAGTTTTCTTAACTCTAATTTATATCATTAACTATATATAAAGCCTAAAGATAGCTTACAATAGCTATTAAGTAGAATACTAGTGAACTGTAACCTCTTTTTGTAAAGTCAATAAATTCCTACTATGTGTCTAGTGAGCTTACTTGAGAAAAATGAACTAATTAAATTATGCAACTGAATGGCAATTTAAATCGGTACACTAAGTTACTGAAAAGGGGGTAACGTAAAAAGTGAAAAATACACAGAAAACTTGGAGATTATTTCCGGGCATATGTATTGGAGACCCAACATATATGTGGCACATGAATTAGAAACACCAAAATGCAGATCAAAATGGCACATAAAAATAAACCTAAATAAATAAATGGATCAGCTTTGCATCAATAAAAGTGAGACTGTCATGGATGAAAAAGCTTTTAAAACACAGAAAGAATACCTAGCCATAAAGAAGAGGAAGGCCCCCAAGATGATCAAGATCAAAGGCAACTAGGAACTCCCAGAGAAGATAGCAGAGTAGGAGGACCCTGAGCTCACCTTGTCCCATGGACACACTGAGATAACAGCCACATCAGTGCAACTAACCCAGAAAGCAACTTGAAGACTGGCAGAACAGACTTTCCTGAGTTAACTGTAGACAGGAGGCCACATCAAAAAGTGTAGGAGGGAAAGAAACGCAGTTGGGAACTAAACCCCTGGTGAGACTAACCACAAATGGGAGGGACACCACAAGGATAGAGAAGTGGGAGGATCAGATCCCATACCAGGCACTCCAGCCATGGGGGACTACACTGGGAACATTTGGCTTTGAAAACCAGTGAGGCTTAACCATGAGTATTTACAATCATCAGGGCTTAACTTGGGTACTTTAAAAATCAGGAGGCTTAGCTCTAAGAGAGTCACAGAAAACTGAGCCCCTTTCCTTAAAGAGCCAGCATAACAAATAACCTGGCCGAGATACAGCATAGAAGTAGCAGTTTGTGGCCCGGGGTATACTGAAGATGACTTATTTACTAATCTCAGAATGTGCACTGGAGGGGCAGGAGACTTTGGGAGACCTCTCCAAGAACAAAAGTGTTGGTGGGAACCATTTCTCTGCTGCCAGCCTCTCCCCCCAAACCCCATCCTAAATAGCTGGATACTTGCAGGAACCAGCAAGACTATTCTCCACCTATCTTCATAACCTTGCATGCCTCACCTCCATGCTCTCCCATGGATGTGCCCCATCCAACCTGACCCACTTGGAAGGCATACCTCCAAAGCAGCTCCTGTGTCCACATACCCAGCAAACAACTCCAGCAGGGACCTGAGCCACTCCAAAGTGATTCCTGCCCCTAGGAAAGGGGAAGAGAACCACAAATATGAATGTGCCTGTAGTCCCAGCAACTGAACCTTTAACTGGCAGCACAGAGAGTGCCCTGCTGATCAGTCCCAGACGGGGTCCAGGCATCTGATATAGCCCACCACAGAAAGCCTCTCAGAAGACAAGGCACAAATAGTGCCTTGAAAGTTTGTGTGACTACAGCCCCATGAGATGGGTTAAGGGCAGACATTTGGTGTGAGTGCTGACAATGCCCAACTACAGGGTTGTGGCAGCTCCAGACTGCCAGGGACCAAACCCTGCCCAGTGTACCCACAACAGACAAAGTGGGTCACTGCAGTCAACTGGACTGAAGGCAAATGAAGCTCAGCTATAACAGCGGGACACACACAATGTACTTGGGAGACACCCATGAAGTACCTGGTTCTGGTGAACAAAGGATATTGCACAACTGGGCACTGTAGGACCTCTTCTTCATTAGACCACCACTTTTAAGATCAGGACACATAACTGACTTTCCTAACACATAGGAGCAAACACAGAGTTAGACAAGGTGAGGGGATAGAGGAATATGTCCTAAATGAAAAAAAAAATGACAAAACCACAACAAAAGAGCTAAATGAAACAGAGATGAGCAATGTGCCTGATAGAGAATTCAAATGAATGTCATAAAGATACTCCCTGGTCTTGAGAAAAGAATGGAGGATCTCAGACCTTCAACAAAGAGAAAATATGAAAAAGAACCAATGAGAGATTAAGAACTCAGTAATTAAAATTTGAGAATACACTAGAAGGAATAAATAGTAGACTACAAGAAGCAGAAAAACATATTAATGAACTGGAAGTCAAAGTGATGGAAAGCAACAAAGCTGAACAGAAAAAAATAATAAAAAATAAAAATTGCTTGAGAGAACTCAGCAACATAACCAATCATAACATTTGCATGATAAGGCTCCCAGAAGGGAAAGAGAAAGACAACGGGAAGAAATACTTATTTGAAGAAATAATAGCTGAAAACTTACCTATTCTTTTTTTTAAATTTTTTTTTCAACGTTTATTTATTTTTGGGACAGAGAGAGACAGAGCATGAATGGGGGAAGGGCAGAGAGAGAGGGAGACACAGAATCGGAAACAAGCTCCAGGCTCTGAGCCATCAGCCCAGAGCCCAATGCGGGGCTCGAACTCCCGGACCGCGAGATCGTGACCTGGCTGAAGTCGGACGCTTAACCAACTGCGCCACCCAGGCGCCCCAAAACTTACCTATTCTGAGGAAGAAAACAGACATCCAGATCCAGGAGGGACAGCGTGCACCCAACAAATTAACCCAAGGGGGTCCACACCAAAAGGCATAATTAAAATGTCCAAAAGTAGTGATAGAACTTTAAGAGCAGCAAGAGAAAACAAAACAGTTACCACATAAGGCTCTCAGCTAATTTTTTAGCAGAAATTTTGTAGGCCAGAACGGAATGGCTTGATATATTCAAAGTGCTTAAGGGAAAAGCAAAAACAAAAACATGTAACCAGCAAGGCTGGTTCCCAGCAAGGCTGTCATGCAGAACAGAAAATATAAAGTGTTTCCCAAACAAACAAAAGGTAAATAAGTTCATCACCACTAAACCAGGCTTACAAGAAATGTTAAAGGGAAATCTTGGAGTGGAAAGAAAAGGCCATAATCAGGATAAGAAAATTATTAAGGGAAAAAAAAATCACAGATAAATACAAACATAATGAAAGTAGTAGAATAATCACTTATAAAGCTAATACAGAGGTTAAAGCACAAAAGCAGTAAAAGCAATTACATCTACAAAAATCAGTCGAGAGTTCACAAAATAAAAGGATTTAATGTATGACATCATATACATAAAAAGTGGAAGTGGAGAAGTAAAACTTTAGTGCTTTTAGAAGATGTTCATATGTAAATGACCATCAACTTAATATAGACTTGTATATGCACAAAATGTTACACATGAACCTAATGGTAACCACAAATCAAAAACATAGATACACAAAAAAAAAAAAAAGAGGAGAAAGAAATCCAAGCATGTTGGCAAAAAAAGTTATCAAACCATAAGGGAAAAAAGCAAGAGAAGAATAAAGGAACAGAAAAGAATTACAAAAATAACCATAAAACAAGTAACAAAAAATGGCAGTAAGTACATACCTATTGATAATTACTTTATATGTGAATGGACTAAAGCTCCAATCAAAGGCATAGGGTGACTGAATGGATAAAAATGCAGGATCCATCTGGAAGCTGCCTACAAGAGACTCACTTAAAATCTAAAGACACATGAAAAATGAAAGTGAAGGAATGGAAAAATGCTTACCATGTAAAGGGAAGCAAAAAGAAAGCTGTGGTACTAATACTTATATCAGACAAAATAGACTTTCATACAAAGACTGTAACAAGAGACAAAGAAGGACACTACCTAGTGATAAGAAGGAACAATCCAACAAGAGGACATAACAATTGTAAATATTTATGCACCCAACATGAAAACTCTTAAATACATAAAGCAACTATTAGCTTACATAAACGATGAAATTGACAATCATACAATTATAGTAAGGGGATTTTAATAGTAATATAATGATAGTATGGAACTTTAACACCCTACTTACATCAATAGGTCATTCAGACAGAAAATCAACAAGGAAATAGTGGCATATTTGAATGACATATTGTACCAGATGGACCTAACATATATTCAGAACATTCCATTCCCAAACAGAATACACATTCTTTTCAAATGTACAGGGAACATTCTCCAGACTAGATCACATATTAGGCCAGAATAGAATTCTCAATAAATTCCAAAAGAGTGAAATCATATTATACATCTTTTCTTACCACATGGTATGAAACTAAAACTCATAAGAAAAAAATCTGGAAATAACATGCTACTAGACAATGAATGGGTCAACAAAATAAAGAGGAAGTTAAAAAATACATGGGAACAAGTGAAAATGAAAACACAACAGTCCAAAATCTTTGGGATGCAGCAAAAGCTGTTCTAAGAGAGAAGATTATAACAATATATGCCTTTCTCAAGAAGAAAAATCTTAAATAAACAACCTAACTTTATACCTAAAGGAGACAGAAAAAGAACAACAAAGCCCAAATCCAGTATAAGAAAGGAAATCATAAAGATTAGAGCACAAGTAAGTGATATAGAGACTAAAAAAAGCAAAAAGCAAAACAAAACAAAAACAAAACAAAAACGAAAAACACAACAGAACCGATCCATGAAACCAGGAGCCAGTTCTTTGAAAATAAAATTGATAATCCTTTATCCAAATTCCTCAAGAAAAGGAGAGTACTCAAATAAATAAAGTCAGATATGAAGGAGGAGAAATAACAACCAATATCACAGAAATACAAAGGATTATAAGAGAATAATGTGAAAAATTGTATATCAACAAACTAGACAACTTAGAAGAAATGGATAAATTCCTATGAACATAACCCTCCAAAATTAAATCATGGAGAAATAAAAAATTTGAACAGACCTATTACTGGCAATGAAATTCAACCAATAACCAAAATACTATCAACCAACAAAAGTCTAGGAGCAGATGGCTTCACAGGTGAATTACACCAAATATATAAAGAAGAATTAACATCTACTCTTCTCAAACTATTACAAAAACAGAAGAGTAAGGAAAGCTTCCAAATTCATTCTATGAGGACAGCATGACTCCGATACCAAAACCAGATAAAGACACTACCAAAAAGGAAACTATAAGCCAATATCTCTGATAAACACAGATGCAAAACTCCTTAACAAAATACTAGGAAGTTGAATCCAACAAGACATCAAAAAAAAAAAAAAAAAAATCATTCACCACAATCAGGTGAGATTTATTTCAGGGATAAAAGAGTGGTTCAGTATTCACTAATCAATCAACATGACACATCACATTAACTGGATAAAGGATAAAAACCGTATGATTATCTCAATAGATTAATGAAAAACAAAAGCATTTGATAAAGTTTAACATCTATTCCTGATAAAAACTCTCAACAAAGTAGGTTTAAAAGGAACATATCTCAATATAATAAAGATCAGATATGGAAAAACCCACAGCTAATATCATACTCATTGGTGAAAAATTGAGAGCTTTCATGTAAGATCAGGAACAAAACATGGATGTCCATTCTCACCACTTTGACTCAACATACTACTGGACATTATAGCCAGTAAAGAAAAAGAGATAAAAGATATCCTAATTGGTAAGGACGAAACAAACTTTCACTATTTGCAGATGACATCATACTATATGTAGAAACTCTAAAAACTCCACTAAAAAGCTGCTAGAACTGATAAATGAATTCAGTAATGTTGCAGGATAGAAAATTAATGTACAGAAAGCTGTTACACTTCTGTACACTAATAATGAAGTAGTAGAAAAAGAAATTAAAAATATAATAGCATTTACAATTACACCAAAAATAATAAAACACCTAGGAATAATCCTAACCACAGAGGTTAAAGACCTGCACTCCAAAAACTGTAAAACACTGATGAAAAAAATTGAAGATGGCACAAATGGGAAGATGTTCCATGCCCCTGGATTGGAAGAACCAATATTGTTGAAATGTACATGCTACTCAAAGCAATCTACAGATTTAATACAATCCCTATTAAAATAACAATGACATTTTTCGCAGAGATAAAAAAATAATATTAAAATATGTATGGAACCACAAAAGACCCTAAATGGCCAAAGTAATCTTGAGAAAGAACAAGGCTGAAGGCATCACAAACCCAGATGTCAAGATATACTAAAAAGCTATAGTAATGAAAACACTATGATACTAGCACAAAAGCAGACACATGCATCACTGGAAGAAAATAGCCCAGGAATGAACCCACACTTATGTGGTCAGTTAATCTTTGACAAAGAAGTAAGAATATACAATAGGGGAAAGAATATACAGTGGGGAAACTGGACCCCTTTCTTAAATCATACATAAAAAATAAACTCAAAATGGATTAAAGATCTAATGTGGGTCCTAAAACCATAAAACTAGAAGAAAACATAGGCATTAATTTCTTTGACATGAGCCATAGGAACATTTTTCTAGATATGTCTCCTCAGGCAAGGGAAATAAAAACAAAATTCAACTATTGGGACTACACCAAAATAAATAGCTTCTGCACAAGGAAGAAAACCATCAACAAAACAAAAGGCAAACTACTTAATGGTAGAAAATATTTTCAAATTATATAATCCAGAAAGGGGTTAATATATATATGCAGAATTTATATAACTCAATACTGGGGAAAAATAATCTGATTATAAATGGGCAGAGGAGCTGTATAGACATTTTTCAAAATGAGCCATACAAATGGCCAACAGACACATTAGGATGTTCAACATCACTAATCCTCAGGGAAATGCACATCAAAACCACAATGAGATATCACCTAACACCTATCAAAATGTCCAGAATCAAAATGACAAGAAATAATAAGTGTTAGTGATGATGTGGAGAAAAAAGAACCCTTGTGCACTGTTGGTGGGAATGTGAGCTGGTGTAACCACTGTGGAAAACAGTATGGAGATTCCTCACGAAACTAAAAGTAGAACTACCATATTATCCAGTAATTCCAATACTGGGTGTTTATCCAAAGAAAACAAAAGCACGAATTTGAAAAGATACATGCACCCCTATGTTTATTGCAACATTTTTTACAATAGACACAGTATGGAAGTAACTCAAGTGTCCATTCGTAGATGAATGGATAAAGAAGATTAGTGTGTATATATATATATATATATATATATATATATATATACATATATGTATGTATATATATGTATGTATGTGTATATACATATATGTATGTATATGTATATATACACAATGGAATATTACTAAGCCATAAAAAAGAAAGAGGTGTTTCCATTTGCAACAAATTGGATGGATCTACAGGCTACAGTGCTAAGTGTAATAAGTCAGAGAAAGACAAATACTATATGATGTCACTCAAATGCAGAATTTTATGAACAAAGAAAAAAGACAAAAAAAACCCCAGACTCGTAAGTATAGAGAACTGGTGGCTGCCAGAGAGAAAGTAGGCAGAGGGATGGATAAATTAGATAAAGGGGACTATCAACCTTGCCGAACACTGAGTAATGTACAGAATTTCTGAATCATTATATTTTACACTTGAAACTAACATAACACTATATGTTAATTATACTTCAATAAGAAATATCCAAGGCAACTCAAAATTCAAATTCCTTTAAGTACATACATACATATATACATACATTAACTCACAATAAAATAGAAATTGTCCCAGAATGAACTGTAGCATCGGTAAAACTTTTAAAATAAAACCAAGGGTGAATAACAGCTACAGAATACATGTAGAGTGGACACTCATGATCACAGCATGCAAAGTGCCCTGGGGACTAGTGAGTTGGAAGCACATAGGCTTGTGAATGCTTTTTATCCTTGTGGGAGAAAATATTATCAATGATCTCTCTGCCAAATTATCTTTCCAGCAGGTTCTAAATCCTTGAAAGGCCTGTAGGAAAATTTAGGGGCAAAAGTGTCTTCCATACTATTAGGACAGTAAGAACCAGCAGAAATAGCAGACGCCAAGCTGTTGGCATTTATCAACACAGCCTTTTGTCTGACAGCTACGGTCATAACTGATTTCCTTTTGTCCCAGGTTAACTCTTTGCCTTAACTTGAGATTTATGGCTCAAATTGTTTAAATCCTATTATTTTTTTTTCATGGAAAAATATATTGCTGACTTGCTTACTGACTTATTTACTGACTGGCTTGTTCAACCTCCACCCCATCTCTTATCCTTTACTACCATCCCCTCAGCCAACTTTCATAAGGTGAATTAGGCCTGATACTCATTTGCCATTAACACTTAAAGCTTGTGAACTGTACCTGTGTTGAAGCCCATTTCACCGTATCTGGAAGAAGTGATATAGATACAGATGAAAAATGGTAAAATCACAACATACGGAGATGAAATTAACAAACCAGACTTAGAGAATCTGTATTGTAATAGTTAATATTTATGGAGTACTAAGGGATAAGGTCTGTTTTAAACACTTCACATGATTACATCACTTAATTCTCTAACAGCTCTTTAGCATAAGTAATAGTTAAGCTCATTTTACTACTGAGAAAGCTGAGAACAAAGAGATTAAATAATATACCTACTAATCAGGGCAACTGGGTGGTTTAGTCGATTAAGCGTCCAACCCGTGATTTGGGCTCAGGTTATGATCTCATGGTTTGAGTTCAAGCCCTGCATTGGGCTCTGTGCTGGTAGCCTACAGCCTGCTTGGGATCCTCTCTCACCCTCTCACTCTGCCCATCCCCTGCTCGTGCTCTCTCTCTCTCAAAATAAATAAAAGCATTAAAAAAAATAATATACCTACTACTGCTAGAAAATGGCAGAACTAGAATTTGAGCCTAGGCAGTTTGAGGCCAGAGCTCCTCCTGTTAACCATAATGCTGTATGCAGTCTTGAGAAGTGAAAAACAGGAAGGAAAAAAATCATGGTGCTGTTAGGATAGTGTATAAGCTATCATGGCAAATTACAATTTTCAAGAGTATCTTTGAATTAGTAACATAAAAAACCTATACGTACTCATCAATAAATTAGATTCTAGAGAGGCCTTGTAATTTAGATTGAGGAGTCTAGTTACTCATACCTAAACTGAATACAATGAAGGAATTGTATATACCAGTCTAAGGACTGGTATAATCTTAGAAAGCTTCCAAAGCTTTCAGGAAATTGAAATGGTTGTCTATTTTTGGTTGTCAGGTGTATCTTTAGTTCCATTCCATTCAAAACTTCAAAGCAAGGCAGATGTCCATAGAAGTTATATGCCCATAAGATAGTTTAGATATATGGATGGGATTTTTGCTCTTATCAAGGGAGGATGTGGTGTTATTGTGCCACATATAGTGAAAATCCATGGTTGACTAATGAGGGAAGTGTCAGTAAAATATTATATTGAGCTTAGGATAACAAGGTTATATGGTGGGTTTGGTGTAACCTTAATCATTAATTAGCATTGTAGCTCATTATATAAAAGACTATGCATCAATTCTAATATCTTAGGTAAAGGACTGGGGAAAGTCTTAGAGAAAGGGAAGATTGATGAGTGTAGTCAGACATAAGGCAACATTTTGCATGATGGTTGATGCTAAGATTTGAATATTTGTGTTCCCCAATATTCGTGTGTTGAAACGTAGTGCCCAATGTGATGGTATTAGGAGGTGGGAGGTGATTAGATCCCAAATTAGTACCCTTATAAAAGAGGCCCAAGAAAGCTACCTTGCCCCTTCTGTCATGTAAGGACACGACTGACAAGTCATCAGTTTGAAGCTAGGAAGAGGGCCATGCCAGCACCCTGATCTCAGATGTCCAGCTTCTAGACTGTGAGAAATAAAATTGGTGTTTATAAAGCAATAAATCAATGATATTTTGTTAAAGTAGCCCAAATGGACTCAGAGAGTTGACAATCTGTTTTTACTTATGTTTTTCATGTAACAAGGTGCTTTGTAAGTCGGTCTGTATGTCCTGAAGTTCATCTGGGTTGTTATATCACAAAAGGACCATTTTGCCAGACACTAGAAAATACTGTTGAATCGGGAACATACTTGGAATGAATGAGGATGTTCTGAGTTAAGAGTAGATGGCATTATGAATAAAATGTTAATACTTTCATGGTTTTGCCTGCTCAGAGCTTTCTGAGCAAAGATTGCTAGCAACATGGGTTAAAGGATGATTGAACAGCAATACTAATATAGAAACATCTAGAAAAAATTTAAAGAATTATTTTCCTGAAAACTTTTTTTGTTTCTGTTTCATCAAATAACAAAATCGGGAGCCATATGTTTACATTTTAAAGGGTGGTAGTTATAAATACCTAGGAATCTTCTCCATCTCTTCCCAGAAAGAATTTGTTTTCATTAGAGAGAAAAAAATTTCTCTCCCTGTCTCCGGGAGAGAAATTCCTATATAAGCTCTGAAAGCTATAGTTTTGGAGTTCCTCATCTATAGTGTAAAACTCCCTTTTACACATGCAGGTGACATCTGCCATCATTACCTTACCCTAGGGGGAAAAAGAATACTAATGTGAGGTTGCTGTATAAGTAAATAATTTGCCTTCCTCTCTGATGCATAAACTTTCAAGGTTAAAAAAATTACAGATATTAAAAAAACTTACTAGTTACATTGCAAATAATATTATTCTAAGTTCTGATTAACCAGTATGTTTGTTCTACATGAATGGCACTTAAAACAATGCTTCTAAGATTTGGTTGTGCAAGATGTTCATATGTTGCACAAGTAAAAAAGGTCACATAATTAAATATGAGAAAAGTGGTGTACCATATACCTCTCTGGGATACTTACAAATTGGGGTCCACAAACTTCATAATAAAGAAACATGTTCAGTCTTGATTGAGGATTTACAAATCAGAAGTACCACTGTGCCATTGTAAAATGACTTCATAGCATCGTCTTGTCCCTCCAGATGTGTCAAGAGTATCTAGAAGTTAGTGCCATATTCATAGGTTTATTTTCTGCCTAAATGTCCTGGGAGAGTTACTAGTTCATGTCATCTTTTATCTCATTGTCCTCAGAGTCTTAGAAGAAGTCACTCTATTGACCATCTAAAAGCAAAGACTATTCACAAAGAGCAGTGCTTTTCAATGCTGACAGCACATTAAAATCATCCAGGCAGCTTTTAAAACACCAATGCCTGTGTCCCAAGCCACACCAATTTAGAGAGCCTCTGAGGATGAGTCTTAAAATCTGTAAGATTTAAAAGCTTCCCAGGTGACTGTAATGTGCAGCCAGGCTTAAGAACCACTGATACAGAGGAGTGGTTCTCAAACTTTAATGAATGTAGGTATCACTGCCATATGAATGTAAATATCTGTGGAGCTTATTATTCAGCAGGTCTGAGGTGGGCTAGAAAGCTCCTTTTTAAACAAATATTCCAGATGATTCTGATAAAGTTCTTCAGTGACTGCACCTTGAGGTACATTTGTATAAGCTGAACCTGTCATTCTGCCTGCTTCTTGACAGTTAATCAAGAATCCCATCTTCTGGAAAACAGAGAGTGATATTCCAGTTCTCCCTGTGGTATCTTTCACTCTGCCTCCATTTGCAGACATGAGGGATTTGAAATTACTTTAAAATTCTGACAACAATGTCCTGACCCATTTTTAATGTCCTGGCAGAACTCTGGATGAGGCAGGACAGTCTAACCCCCAGCAGTTAGACTCAGTTGTGAGAAGGTAAGCCCAGCCACTCTAGGAATATTCTCCTCAGAGTTCATAAATCGGACTGCTGTAGTCACTCCACCTGTAATATACCTGCCTTAGACCTCAACTGCAAATGAAAGAGAATGAGACATTCATGCACAGAAAATATGCGCGGTGGGGAGCTTCTACTTTGATAATGCTCAAGTAGTTCCTATCAAACTAAGATGCTGTAAATAACAACTATGACCTCTGGACAGGATACAGAAAACAACTACTCAAGAGACTAGACAGAAAACAAAAATTCCCAGACATCAGAGGGCAGTCAACACATAAAAGAAATAACACGAGGTAAGTTTCCCACTTTTTAATAGTTGTTAGCCTGAGAGCAGGCCACAGTTGGCATTCAATGTGATAAAGCCCAGAAAGAGACACCAGAACATTGAGGAAGCAGAATACCCAATATGGGAAATCCATAGGAACTAGAAAATGAAGCAGTGAATCCTAGAAAGAAAAGAACAATGGGGAAGTGGCAAATTCTTCAAATAACTCTGTTCAAATATCTGGCTAACCCTATAAGTGTACATTCAAGAGGTAGCTTCCAAGTAGCCCAGTTAAGACTTAAAAAAAACCCTGAAGAATGAATTCAGAGTTTCGAGTTTCTCTTTATAGGAATATATTAGAATCAAAATCTACAGCACCTAATTCATAATATCCAGCTTACATTCTAAAATTACATGTTAAAACTACAAAAATATCTATTTTCAAGAGAAAAAAATAAAGTCCAACCTCAAGATAATGCAGATGTTGGGACTGCCAAAGTTTGTATTTTTAATTTTTTTTTAATCTTTATTTATTTTTGAGAGAGAGAGACAGAGTGTGAACAGGAGAGGAGCAGAGAGAGAGAGAGAGAGAGAGAGAGAGAGAGAGAGAGAGGGAATCTGAAGCAGGCTCCAGGCCCTGAGCTGTCGGCACAGAGCCCGATGCGGGGCTCAAACTCAGAAACCGTGAGATCATGACCTGAGCCAAAGTCAGACACTCAACCCACTGAGCCACCCAGACACTGCAAGGAAGTACCAAAGGTTTTAAAACAGTTATTTTAAATATGCTCAATGAAGTAAAGGAAAATATGCTTGTAATGTGTAAAATAAATAAATAAATCCCAACAGAGAAATAGAAATATAAAAAGTAGGGGTGCCTGGGTGGCTTAGTCAGGTAAGCATCTGACTTTGGCTCAGGTCATGATCTTGTGGTCCATGGGTTCGAGCCCTGCATCAGGCTCTGTGCTGACAGCTCAGAGCCTGGGGCCTTCTTCAGATTCTGTGTTTCCATCTCTCTGTGCCCCTCCTCTCTGTCGATCTCTCCTCTCTCTCTCTCTCTCTCTCTCTCAAAAATAAATAAATATTTTTTTTAATTAAATAAAAAGAAATATAATAAGTAAATAAGGATTCTGACACCTAATTCCAGTGTTTGGAGAGGAGGAATTTGCCCACATATACAAGCAATTCTCAGATACCCCAGTTGGATATCCTATAATTTGATTCAATTTTGATACTATCTACCTGGAGAGAGCATCTGAGTCCACAGGTTAAGGGCTCAGTCCTACAAGACTTCAGAGGCCAGTTACAAGTCCAGGTTGTTACCTGTGCTTCTGACCCACTAGCTACAGGTTGAAGATTTCAATGGCCCCTCACCCCCACCACCTCCTGCTCCTTAGGTAACATTAATTTGCTAGAGTGTTTCACAGAACTCAGAGAAATGTTTTACTTAATAGACCATCAGTTTACTATAAAAGAATCTAACTGAGGAACAGCCAAATAGAAGAGATGCAGAGGGCAAGGTACAGGAAAGAGGGAAAAGCTTTTTTGACCTCAGAATATACCACTCTCCAAATTTTCATGTGTTCACCAACTTGGAAACTCTCCTAGCACATTCTTTCGGAGGCTTCTTTACATAGACTCGACTGATTAAATCATTGGTCATTTGTGATGATTCAACCTCCAGCCCCTCCCTTCTCCCAGGAAATCAGGGAGATGGGACTGAAAATTCTAACCTTCTAATCATGTGCTTGGTTTCCCTGACAACCAGTGCCCATCCTTAGGTTAAGTCCAAAACTCACCTCACCAAAATAAACTCAGGTGTATTTGAAGGGTTTTATTATGAATATTAAGACACCTTTATAATTCCTATCGCGTAGAAAATTCCAAGAGTTTTAGGAGCTCTGTGCCAGAAACAAGGATATATATATATATATATATATATATATATATATATATATATATATATATATATATACACGCACATACATACACATACACATATACATACACACACACGTGTGTGTATGTGTATGTGCAAAACCAAGTGGAATTCTAGAAATAAAAACAAAATGCAGTATCTAATATAGAAAGTTCTATGGATGTACTTAATAGCAAAATAACACTTTCTTAAGAAAGAGTCAATGAATTAAAAAATACACCAATTAAATTTATCCAATCTGAAAAAGCACAAGAGAAAACAATTTTCCAAATTAATAGTGCCTCAGGAGTCTGTGGGGCAATTCTAAAATATATAGACTACATGTAATTGGAGTCCTACAGGGGCTTTCTGAAAAAATATTTGAAGACATATAGGAGCCAAAATTTTCCTAAATTTGGTGAAAGACAAATTTATAAAGATTTCAGCAGCCCCCAAGCAGAGTGAGTACCAGCAAATGCCTCCAAGCATACCAGTAAAACTGCCAAAGGCCAAAGATAAAATCTTGAAGGCAGCCAGAGAAAAATGACATTGAATACAGAAAAACAAAAATTCATTCGAACATTGGCTTCTCATAAGAAACAACTGAGAACCAAAGACAGTTGACATGTGCTGAAGATGGCCCAGGAATAGAATGGGAATGGGAATGGGGAAAATACAATAATTTAACAGAGCCATAGAGAGTGAAAATATTGAAAACTCAAGATTGTATGATACAACTAAATAGTACAGATAAAAATGAGATATAGGAAAGAAAATTCCACCACGAATCCTAGAACAAAAAGGGAATGGCACATTAATGTGGCACACATCACCAGAGGGCAATATGCATATATTTATCCCAAGGTCATGTCTGAATTTGCACTTGCACAAACTGTGTTTCTCCCATACTATGGTCTCATATAAAGAAGCCCGTGTTCTCCACCTACTCCCTTTCCCTGACCACACAAGCACTTCCATGTACCTAATGGGAATAACTCTCCAGTGCTAGTTCTGCTCCATTTGTACTATATAATATAGCTATATATTTCAAAAGCCTCTAATATTTGTATATTTAACACAATAATTTCAATTTGATTAATTTAGTCCAAGAAAAGTATGTGAAATGCAGGCAAATATTTACACAGAAGAATATTCGTCAAAATTTTATTTAGAAACGTCTTTTAACAATAGTATTAACAGAATTACTTTATGGGTAATTTGCAGCTATTTCACAAGAACCATGTATGTTTAATAATTAAAAAAAGAAAGGTAGAAAAATAAATATGGTTCCTAGAAAAACCAAGCTGCAGCTAAAGTAATGAGGCATGGTAGGGGGAAATTGGAGTCTTGGTGAGACAGGGCATCACAAACTAGATAGGGAATCAAAAGTCCAGGCATATACTGCAGTAAAATAAGAGCACACTCATGATTTAGGGAAATCAGAAAACTGGCAGGTACGGGCCGCAGATATATAAGCAAAGAAAATCAGATGGTTAAAACGGGTTAGGCAGTCAAGTACTCAAGTAGAAAGTCAAAAGCCAAGAAAGAACAAAAATCATATGACAAAAATCATACAAGGGGATATTGAGCTCCCTAGCTATGAAGCTTCCTATGTGCTCTGAGCTAGACTAGAAATGAACCTGAACATTTGGCCAGTTCAGAGTCCATAGAGGAAAGCAGATAAATCAGGAAACCTAACAAAAAAAAGGTAAAGATAGAGAACGGATTTCTGAAATCTTTTATGTAGCTGACACCAGGGAAGAATATGGGCAAGAGGAGAAGACAGAGGGAGAGAGAAAGAGAGAGAGAGAATATTAATGAGGTTAAGAGTGCCCCCAAATTGCTGGATACAAGAGCAAACCAGTGCAGAAATCAGGACACTGGGACTCCACAGATCTTCAGTGTGGCTTATTCACAAGCGTATGATCTAAAATGTTATAAGTGTAAGAAGAATTATGTTAAATCATAGGTTATATGTATTTAATACCTGTAGTAAATACAATGCTTATGTATCTACAAAATATTCCTTTCATTTTTCAGCATAAGAACAATCTATATCTGATTTCCATTACAGGAATGTATAAGCATTTACTGTATTTTTGCAGACTACAGTTCACTAAAATACTACCATTTGTTTCCTACAATGCTAACATTCTGTTTTAGAAATGCCAAGTATTAGAATTTGCTGACTATATGCTTTTGATCTATTACAGAAGTATGCTACAGGTTCATCCTTTGGAAAGCTCACAATCACATAAATGAAAATTTACAATCTGTTATTCACCTTTAACCAATGCAGAGTAAATAGAGAATCTATAGATATTTTCCCATGTCTTCACAGCTTTTCACAAATACAAAGAGACACTCTGGCCCCAGCACTGTGCCTGTAAAATGCCTACGTCCCTCCTGTCAATGTTAATAACAAAATAAAGTTCCTATGACAATTTCTTTCAGTTTAGAGTTTATCTCAATCAAATGCATTATTAGTTATATCCAGTTCATTTAAAGTTAACCACATCTTCTGTTCAAATGTTTCTGGAATTGACCTAGCATGTCTGCAGAGATAATAAGATTAAGGTGAATGAAGTAGTGAATAGTATAACATAGCCTAATTATATACCATACTCCCATTCACCTTAATTTGAGAAAGAGCAGAAGCTGGATGGAATTCAAATGGCAGCAGATTGAAAATGGATAAAAAGACTTTTTATGTGGTGCATAATCAGCTTTCAGAATTCACTGCTGCAGGATATTTCTCAGGCTAAAATTTAGTAAAGTTTCAAGATAAGAATAAGAATAGCATCTGTGGGTACACTAGCTGGATGTGAATTTATGAAAGCCATCAATCCTCATGCTGGTAGCCATAAAATCATCACCAGCTGGTGCTGGGATGGAAACCCTCCCTGTGGTATCCCACTGCACAATTGGCCAGATGCATGATGTGCTGTTGTTGTTGTACAAAGACAAAAGAACCCAGAAAGCCTGAGGCATTAGCCTTTGCAATGGAACGAGTGTGCATGTGATGGAAACTTGCAAGCAAGCCATGAGCTGTGCTCCTGAGTCTCACAGTAACCGCCCCTATCTGTTTTTTTCATCAAATGTCATTTCCCCCGTCATGGTAAAACACAATGATTCCTCCTTTCCATGGAGTTTATTCAGTGTTATCACTGAACTATTGTGCACTTTGTTGGTTAGAAATGCACATAATTTCTGCTGTGAATAACTAGACCACCTTTCATTTCTAACTGGCAGGTCCCAAATGTTCTTTTTTTAAAGTGGCTACAATGGTGACGGCGGTCATCTGGGGCTTTGTTAATGGACAGCATGGCAGGTCTATTTGTTGGCATCCTCCCTGACACCCTGAGCCATTTAATTCCGTCTAACAGATTCAGGCCATGCTCCAGATCTCACAAAAGAGGCAAGAGAGAGTATTGATCCTCCTGTTATTGTTGGTGATTTACCATCGCGTTCCTTTAGCAAATTTAAACACACAGGCACACATACAAACACTCACCACTGGGGTCACAGCTGCTAGATGGAAGAGTAATGAGTGATTATTTTCTTATCTCCCCTAAGCTCCATAAGTAACTTCTCTTGTGGATTCATGACAGTTCTGCAGATTTAGGCCAAATAAATAGTATCTTTTCAACCTGGGGTCAAAGGGCTCCTAAACATGGTAATAAATATCTGCTTAAAATAAAAACTCATACATGTTGAATGCATGCTGAGAACTGAAATTGGAGAGCTACAAATCGTATTTTTTGACCATTCTACAGTCTAAAACACATTTCCACTGCGCCATTTTAGAGTAGTCTAACAGTGTCACTAACAGGATAAATAATGTACCAGTGCACATTTAGGTGTATTGTTAACATCATGCCGTGAAACTGCTTCTTCCCCCAAAGCCCAGATGTTCATCATGAAGACTGTTCCTCTTAAATGTTGCTGCATTAGGACACTGCTGACTTTAAGCATGTTACTATTGTACAGACTGCTTTTGAACTCGTTTCTCTCCTTTCCCAAGTTTCTTTTCTTCATTTCTTTATATACTTACAGTGTTTGTGCCCTCAAAACATGATATAAACAAGTTATTCTATTAATGTGCTTGGGCTGCCATAACAAAATACCACAGACTGGGTAGCTTAAGCAATAGAGACTTATTTTGTCCTAGTTCTGGGTATGGATGTCCAAGATCAAAGTTCTAGCAGGGTTGGTATCTGGCGAGTCCTCTCTCCCTGGCTGTGGATGTCCACCTCCTCACATGGTCTTTCCTCTGTGTGTGCACAGGGAAAGAGAGAGGGCTCTGATATCTCTTCCTCTTTTACACTATCACCAGTTCTATCACATTAGGACTACACCTTATGGCCTCATTTGCTTCTTTAAAGGTCCTGTCTCCAAATATACTTTTATTGGGGTTAGGACCACAACATGAATATTAGGGGGACACAATTCAGTCGATAACAATCATCTTATTTTTTTATTTAGTACCAAATAATTTTTTGCCTATATAAGAAATATCAAATTTTCTCTTGAGGTGGATGACAGTGTTTAGATAAATGCCAATTCTTAATAAATTGAAAAATGTATCACAGGCTCTTAAGGCAATTCCTAAAGAAGTGCTAAACATATGTTGAAAAAGTCAGCATTTTCCAGAATAAATAGATTCCTATGATGACTACATCTAGAGAGAATAAGTCATAGGAATTAATAATTTGTATTTAGTCATTAAAAAATCCATTCCATGCTAGTCCTTCATTATTCTATAGAAAAAAAGTTGGTGCGATGGCTGAATAAACTCCTAACAGCTTCAAACAGTCTTTCTGCCAATAACAACTATAAACCCTGAACAAAATACTGCAAACATCTTGAGGACTTTGGGGAAAAAATAAGGCAGGCAGGTTCTGAAGAGAAGTTATCACTAGGAAAAAGGAAATAGTACTATATATGCTTTATGTTCCTATGGACTTGGCTCAGTGAGGAGTGGCTAAAATTCTAATATTCTGATAGAAAGACCTCCATATTTATGTGGAACCAGGGAATGGAGGAACCAGGGAATGATCCCAACAACCAGATGATAATGGAATCATGGAAAAGAGGGAACCAGAAAAGGGGAATCTCTAAATTGTGCATATAAACTCTGTCCCAGTCTTTGGCTAATCCCTGAACTATGCATGAATAAGGAAAGCTACCAACTAGGGAAAGCTACCAGTAAACCATCCAAATATAAAATAATTAAACTTTGATTTGAGATGTCATCTACCACAGGTGAGTCAGAGTTTGCAGTTTGAATCTGACCAAATTAATTGCTTTCAAAACAAAAAACATCAAGTCTTCTAAGAAATATAGCAGGATCTAGAGCTATACAGAATTACATTTATAATGTTTAAGATGCAATCCAAATTATGTCACATACAGATAACAAGAAAATTTGACCAATTTTAAAGGGAAAAGACAGTCAACAGAGCCAAACCCTGAGATGATAAGAAGTTGGAATTATCTGAAAATGACTTTAAAGCAGGTGATAATAAATATATATTCAATGATATGAAAGAAAATATACTTGAAATAGATAATATGAAATCTTAGTAGAGAAATAGAATACATAAAAAGCACCAAATGGAAATTTTAGAAGCAAAAATACATTATTAGAAATTCAAATGTCACTAGTTGGATTTAATAATAGAATGGAGATGACAGAGAAAATCCAGTTAACTTAAAGAGAGGTCAACAGAAATCATCTGAAAAAAAAAGAGAAAGAGAAAATAGATTAAAAATAAAAAATCAACAGACACAGAAAACTATAGTAGATCAAAATATCTAACATATGTGTAATTGTAGTCCAGGAAGCAAAGGAGAGTGAGGGGGACAGAAATAAATCTGACAAAATACTGGCTGAAAAGTTCACAAATTTGATGAAAGCCAGATTCAAGACGCTCAGCAAATTCCAAGCAGAATGAATACAAAAAACGCCCCAACATATACCCTGCCAGGTGTGTGTGTGTGTGTGTGTGTGTGTATGTATGTATGTGTGTGTGTGTGTGTATATATATATACACACATACGTGTGTGTGTGTGTCTGTATACACACATACAGACACACACACGTATGTGTATACATATACATATATGTGCATACATATATAAATATATACATATATACGTACACACATATATACATATATATATACACACACACATACATACATACATATATACTGGTGGCAAACAAAAGATAAGACAAAAAATCTTGAGGTCAGGAAAACATATATACATACATACATACATACAAGCATAGAATAACAGACAACATACCCAGAAAATTTGCATCAAAAACCATGGAGGACAAAGACAGTGAAAAATATCTCTAACTTACCAAAGCAGAAAACAAAAGAAAAAAAAATCAATCTGGAATTCTTTATACAGCAAAAATATCTATCAAGAATTAAAGAGAGATAAACACATTTTACATAAAGGAAAACAAAGAATTAGTCACTAGTATACCTACAATAAAAGAAAATTTGGAGTTCTTTAGGCTGAAAGTTATGAAACCAGGGAGAAATTCAGATCTTCAAGGACAAATGAAGAGCACCAGAAATGGTAAATATCTTATTGAATGACAAACTATTTTTTATCTTAACTTCTTTCAAATATACATGACTGTTTAATACAAATTTATAAAAGACATCAGAAGGTAGGGAGAAAAGGGTCTAAATTGCAAAGTTTCTACATTTCATATTAAGTTATATTGATAGAGAAAATATTTTGGGTGAAAGTAGAATTTTTCTCACTGAAATATCCATTTACAAACATAATGTTAGAAATTGTCACTCACACCCAATACTTTTGTATTTTACTTCATTTCTAAATTGTACTTGCTCCATCAGCAGATACACTAAAATTGTAGTAATACAAGAGTAATTTTCCTACCAGTAGGGCCAGAATGACACATTTACAAATAATTTAATTTACAAATAATTTAACAAGAATGAAGTGATAGGATTTACTCACTCTTTTAAAAATCCTTATGGAATGCCATAATGGGATTCCATAATACATATTTGAATTCTTTCATCACATACACACATACACACACATGTCCTAAGAGCTGGATTAAAAGCATATAAGAAGGGATAGAAACTTTTTATCTTTCAAATAAAAACATGTCTTGTTTTAAATTAAAAAAAATGTAATGTTTATTCATTTTGAGGGAGAGAGAGACAGAGACAGAGAGAAAGAACAGGTGGGTGAGGGGCAGAGAGAGAGTGAGAGAAAGACCATCCCAAGCAGGCTCCACAGTCAGAGCAGAGTCAGATGTGGGGCTCGATCCCACGATGCAAGATCATGACCTGAGCTGATATCAAGAGTCATATAGGTTAACTGACTGGGCCACACAGGTGCTCCAAATATGTCATATTTTAAAACAAGACAAAGAAAGCACTAAAAATGAAATAAATTAAGAAATCATGAATAAATATTACCTTGGATTTGAATCAAGAAATATTATAAAATACATAAAAACACACCTTAGAAGCTAAGAGAAGAAAATTCAAACTATTCCTAAAAATCAGTGAATAAAAGAAAAACAGTTCAAAGGAAAAGATATGAATAGGCACATAGGAGATAACCAAAACAGTCAATAAACAGGTGAGTATATATTATCTATTAATAATCAATGAGATTCCATTTAGAACACATTGAGATAACATATTTTCCTCAACAAATTAACAGAAATTAAAATACCTAACAATACCACATTTTATTAAGGGTGAATAGTGAACTCCTGTTTTTGGTAAATTGGTAAATTTGCTACTCTAGATAGCAATTTTGTAATATCAGATAACTTAAAGACACAAATATGCTATTCCTAACCTATTTCACTTATACATCTCGAAAAATTATTGCACAAATACCTATGCATAAGAATAATTATTGCAGCATTATTGAGAATAAAAAAATGTTATTGAAGGTAATGAATCTATTATGTCAAATTCATAAAAATAAATGTTATATGGCAGTGAAAAATGAACATTAAGACAGGTAAACTTTTATGGATCAACATAGATCTATCTTACAAGCATAATGTTAAGCAAAAACACAGGCTGCATTTATGTCAAATGTTTTTAAGTTTATTTTGAGAGAGAGAGAGCAGGGGAGGGGCAGAGAGAAGGAGAGAGAGAATCCTAAGCAGGCTGACATGGGGTTGGATCTCACAAACTGTGAGATCATGACCTGAGCCTAAATCAAGAGTAGGATGCTTAACAAACCAACTGAGGCACCCAGATACTCCCTATCAGTTTTAAAACATATAGAGCAAAACAATATATTGTATTGCATACATATAGATATACTAATATTAGCAAGAAATGCATTAAATTGTAACAATGAACACTAAATTCAGTATAGTGATTTTTCTTGAAAGGGGTGATCAGGGAAAGATACATATCATATCAGAGAGGACAGTCATAAAGCTGTTATGTTGGTCCTCACAAAAAATAATTATTTGAATTAGAAAATTATGGAGCTGAGATATGAACCCTGCTTTTTTTTTTTAACTTGCCATTTGAACCTAATCCACCAGTAAAGGGATCTCATTTCTAATGAGCAAATGTTTCTCTTTTCATGTCTGCTCAAACTAAGCATAAGCTTCCCTCATTACCAGAAAGAAGCACCTATCTCTTCACCTTGTCATATGACTATACAATAGCACAAACCTATCAATATTTATAACTAACAGACTACACAGCTATTTGTACAATGTTCACACTAAACAGCAATGTAAAAACATATCGATGTAATAGACTTGGTGAAAGCTTAACTTGTGCTAAATGTTTGAGTCTCAATTTTGGCAACATACTTTTTCTTCACATCCTTCCTTCTCTAATATTTAGTGTTGAGAAATGAGGCTTCATTAATATATTCTGTAAACTCAATATCTGGCCACATCTATTCCTTCAACATTTCATGTTCAATAGCACACTTTACATCTGAAAAATTGCTTGTCTTCATATAATTCCCTAAAAATTCTCTGCACATATTTCAATGTGATGCCTGTCATCCAGAGATTTCAAAATGTTTCAGTCATGTCGACACACTAATCATGCATATATATTTAGTAAATCGTTTTTTTTTTTTTTTGCAAGGTACTCAAAATTCTTTAGACAGTACTTCATAAGTTTGTTCCTTAGAACTGTGGTCTTGGGAGCAATTGCCTCTGAATTTGCTATAATAAGTTCAGAAAATTTAAAAGGAAAAAAAATCCTTAGTCTCATTTTTTTCTCTTCGTAAGGAAAAGTTCAGATATTTGATTATTGGGATTTCTCTTAAGCATTTGGATAAATGCTGTTCTAATGGGGAAAAAGTTTGAAAGCCAGTTCTCTGCACATGCAGTTGGAGCTCCAAACTAAATTTCAAGCATAAGAGCTTATTCAGATCTTGGCATCCTATGGGTCAAGACTGAAGGCAAATGGCAAATACCCTAAAAGAAGATTCACTATTGGTGAAAAATTTCCTTTGAAACTCATCCATAAAATAAAAATTATAAGGCACACAAGAAAGACAAATATTATAAAAACACCCTACAGCAATTGTTTGAAAAACTTTTATCAATGAAAGAGATATTATGTGCATTTTAAATCCCTAATTAGTGAAGACATCCAAGAACACAAAATTAGATGTATAAGTAAAGATAAATGGTTTAAAAAAAATAAAACAAAAATAAATAAACCAATGTGACAGCCAGTGATATAAAACCACAGTAGACTATATATAATAGAACGGCATGTATAAAGAAAAAAATTTGTCTTTGGAACAAAGCACTGACAAAGTCTCTAAAAATGCTTCACAAAGACACAAAAGAAACTTTTAAAAAAATGAAGGAAAACCTAAAAGACAGTGGAGACAGAAAAAAAAACTTTAAAATCCTTCTAGTGGAAGTCCTAGAAGAAATGAATTTAAAAAATGGTATTGAAGCTAAAGGATATCTATTAATTTTTTGAGATAAATGAAAACATGTATTCTAAAATTGAATTGGCTTATCATGTACCAAGCAAGATTAAACAATCAAAAGAAAGAAAGAAAGAAAGAAAGAAAGAAAGAAAGAAAGAAAGCAAGCAAGCAGACAGACTAGGAGGAAGAAAGCAAGAAAGGGGCCTAGTTATAGTAAAACTATAGGATTTTAAGAAAAGTCTTAAAAATTAATAAAGAAAATAGATCATGCAAACAGAAATTAAAATCTAATTGTGCCAGCTGTATGTTTATAGTGCCTCAACTTAAAATTCATACTTTATTAAATGCTATGCAAAAACAGAGATGGACCCTTTAAATATTTTCTTTTTCCAGCTGACAGGATACTAAATTTTATCAGTAAAGGGCGATGGAGAGACATGGCAGGAAATAGAGGTGTTGCTTCTTGGTTCAGTGTACCTTCTTATTAGGCTCCTACAGTATATGTCCAGTTCCTGCAACACAGATGCTTCCCCAAATCCCAGCTTCTGCAGCACAGTGCAGGAAACTTCTCCAATGCTGCATTGCTGTACTACAGATGGCTTCATCAGCACCCTCCTTCTGCACTGCCCAGTTGTCAGCTGCCCAGTTGTCAGCTGCACTCATTACCCAGAAGCTTCCCTTGGCATCTCTTTTGGATGGTATACAGTTAGAGAACAATACACAAAATCAACATTACTTCTGAAATGGATTGCAAGTTTAGGGATCTCCAAGACCACTTTTAGGTTTGATAATTCACTAAAAGTACTCATAGAACTCACTGAAAGCTGTTAAACTCACACGTTTATAGTTTATCACAACAAAAGAATACATTAATTTTGATTTCTTAAAATCAGCCAAGGGAAGAGATGCAGGGGCAGAGTCCAGAAGAGTTCTAAACACAGAGCTCTCAGTTGTCCCTTCCCACTGAGGTCTTGGTCAGTGTTAACTCCTCTCAGCAAAGATATGTGACAATATGCTGTGAATATGGCCAACAAGGGAAGTTCACGTAAGCCTTGGTGTGGAGATTGTTTTGGGTCACACAGACATAGTTGACCACCTTTGTGGCCAGCCTTGATTTCCATCCCCTCTGGAAGTTGAGCTGATATGACATGGCTCAAAGTCTGTACCATAAATCACATCATTAAACTATCCAATATGGTAAACAAAGATACCAGGCAGAATATTCCAAGGTCTTAGAGAATATATCTCAAGAACCCAGGGCAAAGGCCAGACCTCTCTTTTGGTAAGATTAAATCTTTACTACACAGATGGCTTCATGGAAGAGTGCCTCTGATGCAATAACTCCCCATAAATAGCTCTCCTCAATCCCTAGAAGGCATATTTCCATAAATTTCTACCATTGTGGAACCGTCAAAACTGGGGTTGAGTGAGTCACAAGTGTGCACAACTCAAGGTGGTCTGAATCTCAATCTGGCATTAGAAACAATTTCTTATATTTGTTATTCCTATATTGTTTATATTCTGCTTTCCTTCTCACTGTGAAATTAATTCCTTGATACTCCAATCCCTTGTCACAGTTGATGATTCTTTACATTAAACTTAACCTATTCAAGTTGGTAAGTGGGTTCTGGCCCCTGAAGGTTTAGTATATACTGATTAAGTACAGATTTCATAGCTGTCATGACAGTCTCCAAAAGACAGTGGTAAATATCTTCATAATGCTAATTAAAATTAGCCATCAACATCAAATTCTATGCCAAGCAAAATTATATTTTGAGAATGAATAAAAATATGTTCTGACATTCAAAAACTGAGATATTTTATTAAAAATGCTGTCATTAGGGGCGCCTGGGTGGCTCAGTCGGTTAGGCAGCCGACTTTGACCCAGGTCATGATCTCGCGGTCCGTGAGTTCGAGCCCCGCGTCGGGCTCTGTGCTGACAGCTCAGAGCCTGGAGCCTGTTTCGGATTTTGTGTCTCCCTCTCTCTCTGTTCCTCCCCTGTTCATGCTCTGTCTCTCTCTGTCTCAAAAATAAATAAACGTTAAAAAAATTAAAAAAAAATGCTGTCATTAAAAGAAGTAAAGGACTTTATTAGGAGGAAAAGATAAAAAATTCAAAGCAAAGAATATGATGTAAGTATAATAGTAAACAGAGAAATAATTTTATACTACTGACATATGTAAATTAAATCTCCCCCTCTATTCTCTTCCTTCTCATTCCCCTCACCCTAATTTCAAGTGTGTGTGTGTAAAAACAAACTGGAACCATAATTATAAACAATATCATTCTAAACATTATATGGAAATATAAAGGACAAAGAATAGTCAAAACATCTTTGAAACACAAAAACAATGTTGAATGACTATCAACTGATTTCAAAATTTATTATAAGGTTAAAAGGAAGTAAAGGTAGTGTGGTACTGGCAAAATGATTTTTAAAAGCTAAATAGAACAGAGTTGAGAGTTCCTAAGTGTATTCATACATTTCTCGACAATTGATTTTTGATGAAAGTAAAAAGGAAAATCAACACAGAAAAGGCAAATCAGTACAAACCTAAATATATAGTGATGGAATATTTGGATAGAAATATTTAAAAAATAACCTCAATTTATACTTCACACCATATCCAAAAATTAACTCAAATATGGTAACAAAACTAAATATAAAATCCCAAACTACAATACCTCTAGAAGAAAGCAGGACAAAATCATCTTGATGTGGAATTAGGCAATGATTTTTTTCACTACAACACTAAAAACATGATACATAAAAAACAAAGTGAAAATTGAACTTTATACAAATACAAAATTTCCGCTCTTCAAAGGGCACTCTTCAGAGAATGAAAAGATAAGCCACAGATGGAGATAAAATATTTGCTAGCATGTATAAAACAAAGGATTTGTATCCAGAATATATAAAGAACTCTCGAAAAGTAAACAATGGAAAACTAACAACCAAATCAGTAAATGACACAAGATTTAAATAGACACTTCAAAGAAGATACATAAATGGCAAAAACACACACTAGAAACTGGAACTTTTATTTCTGGGAAATGGAGTAGATGGACTTTTCCCTTTTTCTCCTAAATATAACTAGAAATGTGAGACATTATTTATAAAAGGAACTTAAGAAGACTCTGAGAGGTTAAGAGAAGAAAGCAGACTGGCTGGACCCTCAGGACCTGAGCAACGATATGGTGAGGAGTTCCCTAGGCTTTCTTTTTAACTTACATATCCCAATCTTAAGAAGCCAGCAACCTGGAAATACATACAGGCACAGACAAAAATAAAAGCCCCTTTGAAAGCCTGCCCTTTCTAGCTAAAGGACAGGAAAGGGACAGCCTAACAAGACAGAAAATTCAAGATAATAACCTCTCTACGTTAACCAGACACTAATGAAAAAGACGTGGCCCCATGTGTTCCCTTACCAGCAAAGGCTGAGTTGGGAGACTACACTCTTACATTTGGGAGGCTGTAATGAGTCACCCAACATCCTTGCCAGATTGGTAGAAGAGAAGGCCAAGTAGGAAGCCAGGATTTCATCCCCTCCAGCCAGTAAAAAGGCAACTCCTCCTCCCTCCATTGTTAGTGGGACAAGGTAGGGAGTCTGGAATTCTACCATCATACAATGGTAATGAGGTCACTCTGACCACACTGTCAGTGTAAATCACAAAAGGAGCTAGAACTCCCACTCTCCCTCCCCCCCCCCACCACCTCAGATGTTAATGGAGGCTGAGTGCGAAATGGAGGCTCAGTTGTTAATGGAGGCTGATCTGCACTTGTATCTCCATAAGGCATTAATGCAGTAGTACCTCCAGTAAAAAAGCTGTAAGAAGGGATACAATCAAAAAGCAACATAAATAAATTAAAATGGAATTGTAAAAACTGTTCAAGTTATCCAGAGTAAGGCAGCAAAGAGAAAACATAAATGAAAAATAGGAAAAAAAGGAGAAAAAAAGCAGACTTAAGCACTGACATACCAATAATTACCAATGTAATTATCACTCATCTAGATATACAAATTGAAAGATTGGAATAGAGTAACCTGGCCCAACTGTATGTTGTCTATAAGAAACTCACTTGAAATACAATAATATAGATAGGTTTATAAATAAAGAATGTAGAAAGGTATTTCACAAAAGTATTAATCAAAGGAAAGCAGGAATGGCTATATTGATACCAAAGTAGACTTCAGAGTAAAGAAAATTACCAAATATAGAGAGAGACACAATATATGATTAAAGTGTCAATCCACTGAAAAGACAAACCAATCTTAAATGGTTATGCACCAAAAATAGAGCTACAAGGTATATGAAGTAAAAACTGATAGAACTGAAAGGAGAAATATAAAAATTCATAATTACAGTTAGATATTTCAATACCCTTTACTCAAGAATTGATAGAAAAAAATAGATAATCGGCAAGGAGTAGAACACCTCAACAACACCATCAAACAAAAGGATCTAGTTGATACCTATAGAACACTACTCAACAATATTGAAATACACATTCCTTTCAAGTCCCCATGGAACTTATACTGAGATGGGTCATATGTTGGATCATAAAACAATATAAAGGAATCATGTTTTCCAACTACCACACAACCAAACTAGAAATCAATAACATAAAGATAACAGGAAACCAACACTTGGAAACAAAAAAAACATACTCTCAAGAATCCATAGTTCAAAGAGGGAGTCTCAAGGGAAATAAAAAAAATATTTTGGAAAATGAAAATAAAAATACCACTTACCACAGTGTACAGGACACACTAAAACAGTGCTGAGGGAAACATAATGTCACTAGTGGACACATTAGACAAGAAGAAAGGGCTCAAATCAATAATCTAAACTCCCACTTCAGGAACCTAGAAAAAGAAGAGCAAAATAAACCCAAACAAAGAAAAGGAAGGAAATAATAAAGATAAAAGCAGAAATAGATAAAATTTATATAACAGAAAAATACCAGAGAAAATCAATAAAATAAATAAGTGGTTCTTCAGAAAGATCAATAAAATTGACAAGCCTCTATTAAGACAAAAAAAAAAAGAATGTACAAATTACAATTTCAGGACTAGAACAGGGATTACTGGATCCTGCAGCCATCAAAAGACAAAAAGAAATACTAGGAAAAAATCTATGTAAATCTACACATAAATTGACAACTTGGACAAAATGCATCAATTACTCAAAAAACACTACTACAACTCACCCAGTTTGAAATAGATAACTAGAACAGCTCTTCTAAGAAAATTTAATTTTTGATTTAAATACTCCCCCAAAAGAAACCTTCAGAGGAGATGGTTTTACTGGCAAATTCTATGACACATTTAAATAAAAATTAGCCTGAATTCTGCACAATCTCTTTTGGGGTGTGGTTAACACTTCTCAATTTATTTTATGAAGCTAATATTATCTTGATACCAAAATGAGGGACAAGGAAAATCCATGAAAGAAAAAAGAAAATCACATATTAACTTTCCTTGTGAGTATAGATGAGAAGAACCTTAACAAAATATTAAATAGAATTCAGCAATATATAAAAAGAATTATATACCATGATTGAGTGGAGTTTATTCCAAGAGTACAAAACAGACTCAATATTCAAGTTCAATCAGTGTAATCCACCATCTTAACAAAGTAAAGAAGAATAAATTGTATGATTATATCAATGAATGCAGAAAAAGCATTTGAAAAAATTTAATATTCGTCATAAAAATTCTCAGAAAAATAAGAATAGAGCGAAGTTCCTCAACTTGGTAAAGAGCATCTATAAACAACGTACAGCTGGCATAATGCATAATGGAGAAAGACTGAATGCTTTCTCCCTAAGAATGGAAATAAGGCAAAGATATCTGAGCTGACTCCTCTTATCCAGCATATTATGCAAGTTCAAGCCAGTTCAGTAAGGCAAGAAAATGAAAAAAAATGCATACAAATAAAAAAGTAAGAACTAAAACTGTTATTTGCAATGCCATCATTGTCTATATAGAAAATCTCAAGGAATCTACAAATTAAATAAAAACCAAAAACTCCTAGAACTAAGTACATGCGTCAAGATTAAAGGTTACCAGATAAATATACAAAAATTTATTGTATTTCCATATACTAACAATGAACACTTGGACATTGGACTTAAAAAGGCAATTTATAACCTCTAAAAAATGAAATATTTGGTTTAACCTAACAAAAATTGCATGGGCCTAAACGCTGAAAACTACAGTGTTGACAAAAGAAATCAAAGATCTAAATAAATGTAACAATATACTCATAGAACAAAAGATTCAACTAAGTAGAGATACCAATTCTCCCTCAATTTCAGACATGGTTTAACTCAATTTCAGACATGGTTGTAGTAAAATTTTGTACTAAAAATCTATATGGATGGGCACCTGGGTATTTCAGTTGGTCGAGCGTCAGACTCTTGATTTTGGCTCAGGTCATGATCTCTAGGGTTCATGAGTACAAACCTCATGTCAGGCTTGGCACTAACAGTGCAGAGCCTGATTGGGATTCTCTCTCTCCCTCTCTCTACCCCTCCCTCGCTTATGCTAACTCATGTGTGCTCTCTCTCAAAATAAATAAACTTAAAAATAAAATTAAATGAAATCTATATGGAAATGCAAAAAAAAAAAAAAAAGCCCAGAAGTGCCAAAACAAATTTAAAAAATAATAAGTTGGGAGAAATCAGTATATCTGATTATAAGACTTTGTATATTGCTACAATAATTAAGACTGTGGTAATGACAGAGGTATAGACACATAAACCAATGGGGCAGAATATAGGAAACCCAAAAATAAATCCACACAAATATGCCCAATGGATTTCTGACAAAGGTGCAGTAGTAATTCAATGGAGGAAAGATAGCATTTTCCAACTGCTGCTAGAGCAGTTGGACAACCATAGATTAAAAAAAAAAAAAAAAAACTCAAAATGGATTATGGATTTAAATGTAAAACACAAAATTCCAAAACTATAAGGAAAAAAAATGGGAGAAATCTTCTGGCTTCTAAGGCTAAACTAAATTCTTAGGCTGATCTATAAAAGGAGAAAAGCACAATCCATAAAAAGAAAAAAAAAAACTATAAGTCTTCAAGAAAATTCAAAAATTGTGCTCTGTGAAAGACCTTGTTTAAAAAATAAAAAAAAAATAGCTACTGAATGGGAGAAAACGTTTACATACCACATACACAGAGAATTATATCTGGAATATATAAAGAACTATGAAAATTTGATCTTAAAACAATGAAAGCAAACAATTTAATTAGAAGATGGGCAAGAGAAAAGACATTTCATTAAAGATAAACAGATGGTATATAAGAATATGAAAAGATGTTCGACATCATTACCCATTAGGGAAATGCAAATTAATACCCCAACGCAATGAGATAGCACTCCACCTATCAGAATGGCAAAATACAAGACAGTGAGTGACAACAGAGAATGCTGGCCTGTATGCAAAATAATGATGTAAATAATAATGTAAATAATGGGAATGTAAAACAGCACAGCAACTTTGGAAAACATTTTGGCAGTTTTTTTTAAAAACTAAATCTACAACTACAATACAACCCAACAATTTTGTTCCTAGGCATTTATCCCAGAGAAATGAAGACTTATGGTCACACAACAACATGTACATAAACGTTTATAAGCAGTTTTAGTCATAATAGACAAAACCTGGAAGCTCAGATTTCTTTCAACCAATGAAGAAATAAACTGTTAACACATCCATACTATCCAATAGAAAGGAATGATCTACTGATACATATGACAACCTGGATGAATCTCCAGAGAATTATACTCAATAAAATAATCCTTAAAAAATACATACTGTATGATTCCATTTATATAACATTCTCAAAATGAAAAAAAAAATTATAGAGAACAGATTAGTGGTTGCTAGGGATTAAGAAGGGGGTGGGGATGGGAAGGACATAGGTGTGGCTATAAAAGAGAAATGTAAGAGATCCTTATGATGATGGAAATGTTCTTTATCTTGACTTCATCAATATCAATATCCCGGTTGTGCTATGGTATTATGGTTTTGCAAGATGCTACCATTGGGGAAAACCGAGTAAAGAATTCATGAGATCCCTTTGTATTGTTCCTTGCAATTGCATGTGAGTTTATAATTATCTTAAAATGTCTAAAGACAAATAATAATTTTTTTAAATATGAAAATTTTATAAATATAAAATATAAAATTTTTTAAGTATATGACAGACAGATCAGTATCATCTGTGACTGGGAAATGCAACTAAAAGCACAATCCAAGATCACTATACGTTAGACTCCTAAAATGAAAGACATTGACCACACCTTGTGTTTGTGAGAATATGGAGGAACCAGGAAAGAATGTAGATGAATCTGGACTGTCATACACTTCTGGCAAGAATGTGAAATGGTACAACCCCTTTGAAAAACAGGTGACAATCTCTTGATGAGTTGAACATAGAAGGGCCATGTGATTCAGCCATCTAATTCCCAGGTATTTACTCAAGAGAAAACTTAAAAGCAGAAGATGCTGTATCATAGCCATCAGGTTGGCAAATAGAGTCCACAGTGTAAATTGACAGCTTCCTTGAGGAACATTACCAATGTCTACAAAATTTTAAAATGTGCTTATACTGTGATTTAATAATTCCACTTCTAAGCTATGTGCATTAAAGCAACACTCACAAAGATACACATGGAAATGCATACATAGGTATTTACTGCAACTGTTTGTACCTGTAAAAAATAAAAAAAGACTACCAATAAGGAAATGAAAAAAATAATTAATGGAGTGTTCACACCATGGACAACTAAGTTTAAAATAGTTAAAACTGTGAACTATTTCTTAAAACTATAGGGGCGCCTGGGTGGCTCGGTCAGTTAAGCGTCTGATTTCGGCTCAGGTCATGATCTTGCGGTCCGTGAGTTCAAGCCCCGCGTCGGGCTCTGTGCTGACAGCTCAGAGCCTGGAGCCTGTTTCAGATTCTGTGTCTCCCTCTCTCTCTGCCCCTCCCCTGTTCATTCTCTGTCTCTCTCTGTCTCAAAAATAAATAAACGTCAAAAAAATTAAAAAAAAACTATATATATGGATACATCTCAAACACATAAGATGAAATAAAAATTTGGAAAGCAATTTTCAAAACAAAATGGAAAACATAAGGTATTTGTATGAATGTTTCAAATGCACACATGAAAATATAATTGGTTATGGATACATGTATATGGATTTAAAATGTAACAGGTGGGCTGGGACAATATACACTGTGCACACCAATCATTACCTCTGTAAAGGAGTAAGAAAAATGGGACAGAATGGTATTTCAAAGGAATGAAAGTTTTCTGTGTTATTTTCTAACTCAAGAGTATGTATATACATATATATGTCTGTCAATAAATTTTTAAAATTTTAACTAATGTTAACTATTTGAAAGCACTGACCTTTGTCTATATAATTTACTGTTCAAAAAATTAATGCTATGCACATAAATGCTAGAAACATTAGCTATATATTGTATATGTCCATAAAGATGGGAGTCTTGAGCTCAAGTTTCATCTTTATTTGTCATTGGGACCCAGATTTAAATTCCTTGTCCACTATGTAATGGTGCATGACTGTAGATTACTTACCTTCTGTCCTGAGCTTCATTGTCCTCATCTTGTGCTACCACATAAGTTTGTTTTTAGGACTCAGTGTAGTAACATATAGATGAAAAATAAAGTATTAAGTAGCCAGCACTTACTGAACATCTAATAAGATGAGATTATTCTAGTAAAGTTTAATGCATTCATGTCAGTTTACTTTTTATATAAAAAATTAGTAGACTTACAAAGTACTTATCTTTTAAATGACCATTGTTTTTTTTTTTTATTTATTTACCTACGTATTTACTTTTGCCAATGATTTTCACAGCCTGGGACACTAAGAAACAGTAGCAGTTTGTACAAACATTACCTGGGACGCGCTGAGCTAAATGATTATTATTTCAAATAATATGCTTCTCTACCTCTATAGACATGGTGATCATGTGAAACAAAAAACCTTCCTGAAAAAAAGCAAAGGCTTCCAAAGACCATGTAAAGTCTCTTCTCTCGATCCATTCCTTTGATCTTGCTTAAAAAAAAATATTAACTACAGTTTGTTTCTTGTGGTGCTTACTTCAAATAAGCTAGCAGATGCCCCTTCAACCCCTGTTCGTGGTGAGACTGTGCTTTCGCAGAAGTCTATTATCTGGAAGCCTCCTTATCAGTGCCATGGTAAACACCTGGAATTTATTATCATTGTCTCCAGGCTGAGGAAAAAATGGTCAATAGTCACAACAACGAAGAAGTTTGAAGTTTTAAAAAGTCTTTTAAAGTGACAGGCAACCATGTTTTGACTGGTTCCTAAAACAAAACGTAACAGCAACCCACATATCTTTTCATACATTTGGGCAAGAATAGCAGAAACAAAATGTCATGCACTTAACTGGTATGTAGAAGCCTAGAATGTAAATATGAAAAGCATAAGAATTTTTATAGCTTTCAAACTATGGGAGATAAGTAATATCTTTGTAATGTGAAGAGAGCCATTTTCATTATCACAGGGCCTTGACAAGTAGCTTCCTGCACAGCTTATCAAGCTGAATGCCACTAATACTGCCAGAATACTGATTTTGTTCATGCCTTTGTTATGTCTGAAGGAGAATTTTATGCAGTTGGCTAAATGAATACACTGACAAACTGATAGGTCTCCGAAGTGGCTATTGATAAAAAAAAAAAAGTGATAAGCAGATTCTCTGACATCTGCTTCCATATTGCTTTGTGAACCCTATTTTTCACCATGATAGAATTATTATCACCTGCATGTACTCCCTCACAAAGCTGCACCTTTTCTTACTCTTACCAAGACATAACTTCTGGTTTCAGTTTGCCCTACGAAGGATAACTCTTTCCACATACCCCAGGTCTGCTCAGCACTGGTCCTCCTCATCTCTACAGGAACAGATATAACCACCCATATTGAGTAATATTTGATCATTTACAGACTGCTTTTGCATACAGTATCCTATTTTATCCACCCTGCAATTATGAACTGGGGATTATTTTCCAATTTAACAGATAAGGGAACTAAGCGAACAGAGATGTTGAGCCACTTACCCGAGATCACAAGACATCTAGTTCTGTGCTTTGTTGGTTTTTTGCTTTGTTTTGTTTTGTTTTCTTGTTTTCAGTAGGGAGAGGTAAAGCACTTCAAATCTCCATAGGTATACCTAGGCCATGCTGTTATCCCACTGACTCTTCCTTGAATCTGGTATTTTCAATATACAGTATTACCTTTTAACCCTCCTGGCCCATTTCTCCCTCTGTTACAGACTTGCTCTACATAACAATTCCTGACACACTAGAGGCCCTGGATGCATGTTTGTTGAAAAAAATGGATGAGAGAATAAAGATATATAATAAGCAGTTTATACGTTTATTCAGATGTTTAAAGATCAGATGCTCTTAACGGTGATTCGGTAATTACTTTTTGTCCTTAAGAAGTTATTGAAAAGGTCTGTGAAATTATATGGTGAATGGTTACATGATAACATAAAATGTTACCAAAAAAAATTACCTCTTTATATGGTAAAATATTTTTCTCCATCTTGCTAAAATCACAGTTCCAAAGTAAAAAGGGGCTTGAATTTTTATTTATTTTGCACTACAGAAGTCAACAGAATATAAATCATGAGAATGCACAGACATGCATGTAACTCCAACTATCCTATGTACTTTTCCATTTTCCCTTCTGAAATTGTTTCTGTCACTATTTTGATTTAGATCCTACCAAAAGGGGAGAAAGAGAAAGATTTAATCAGAAGATTGTCAAATGCCTTCATATGCCTAAGAATTAGTGGATATTATGGTATTTGAAGTTTGATACATGTAATTCTTGGGAGATGCATCTCTTATAGGCATTACTTCTTTTCTACAAATTTATTTACTTATAGGAATTCCAGATACAATTTCCTATTCCCAGCAATTATCTATTCATGTCATGTATGTGTGTGTGCATACTTTATATATTTACAGTCCTTCCCAAATACCAGTCTATGGCCCGAACATCAAATAGAGAGGTATTTTATTTTAAAAAGTTAAACATTGAATTTTAGGTAGGTGATTATAGGCATTACAGACATGGAAATAGACCATTTAAATAATAAAAAACTCAAGATTCTTTCAGGCTACAAGTAGGCATGAAGGTTTGAAGCTTGCACGAGTTAGCCTGTGACTTAAACATTCAATTTTGCAAAATCCCGAGGCTGAGCTAGTTGCCATATCTCCAGGAAGGAGGGTATAGTTCTTTCTGTGCTTAATGGTGCTTCTGGCAACTTCTTCTGATTACTAATTATTAAAGCCTACCCATGAAGGTTATGCCTTAATAGAGTGAGTGATTTAAGGGTTTTCACAGTCTGGTTTCAAATTTCCTTATCAGCTTCCTCTATTTTACATATGAACTCTGAGCTCCATCTAGGCCAAACCACAAACCATTCTTCTGCTTTCCAGTGGTTATCAAATTGAACTTTTATTTTTGATATACATCATTCCCTTTCTATGTCTTTATACAAGGTCTCTACCATCACACTCTAGAAGGGAGAAGATTAGATCTTATATCTTTAGTTCCTTCCTTCCAAACCTCAGCAGCTCCCTCCAGCTTAGACTATTTTTAAGTTGTAGTAAGAGCTCAACAGTTAAGCAAAACTTCATACATTTTGTGATATACATATGAATAAACAAATGGGATGAATAAATTATTCATTTGACCAGAAATGAATAAAACATGTAAATAATTTTTATTTCTCTCTGGAACAGAATGAATCAGAACAGGGTATTTGATACCATGTTTCCTATGAAGCAGGTGACTTGATTAAATGTTTCATTTTTCAAATGGTTTAATCTGCCTATTTTTATAGTGACTGGATTCTAGAAAGGTCTTTCCCTGCTTGTCTTCTCCATACTGTCCCATAGTGGAGGTAGGAGAGAACAATGTGATTCATATCCTACAAAAAGAAATTAATTGTTGATTTGAGAGGAAAGGAGATGAGTTGGGGGGAAAAAAAGGTTCTGCTTCTCACCTATGAACTGAGAGTGAGAAAGTAATTCAGGAAGGATGCTAAGGGGCAAGTTCATTGCCCTGAGGCATTTTCAGTGGGTATGAATTAGGTACTGGAAATTAGAATTAGCAGTAAAAATAGTTCACTGGTACATTTTAAGGGGAAAAGAAAGAACTAGATATTTAGTTGTGTTTTACTTTGTGAAAAACTATTACCTGAAAATCCAAATTGCAAAACAGACCAATCGCAGAGACCTTTACTGGCATTATGAAATAAAATGGTGGGGTTGTAAACACAAGGAGTTTTAGAAGTCAAATTGAAAAAATCAACAAATTTTTCTTGAGCATTTACTGTAATTAATAAATAATAAATTGAGTGAAACATACATACACGCATGCACAAACCCTGAAATTGTATTTTAAACATCATGAATCAGCTAGTTTTTGTTTAACAACATTTTTTCTTAGCTTAGACTTTGCAGGATTATTATAATATGGCCACACCTCTTTGTCTACTATGTATGTCACGTAGTTTACATGCTTTATTTAATCCCCAACTATCTTTTCTACAAGATAAAGGATAAAATCTGTAACTCATGGGTAATAAAAATGGGCATTCAGAAATTTAAGAATCTCACCTCAGTTCAATTTGACTGGAAAAACATCAGATCGGGGCTTGACTCCATGTTGTTCTGACCTGATTTGAACACCAGAGTCTCTATCCAATGTTATGTTCCCTCTCCTTGGAGGAACTATTAGCACTACCAAATTTTGATGACAAAGTTATATAAATATTAGTTTTAAGTGGTATTAAACAGGTATGTTTGGATCAATTAATTTCTAGATGTATTAAATTATTTTAAAGTAAATCTAAGGAGATGCATCTAATTGCCATAATTCCATGTTAAAAGATGATTTGCACGTACATATTTTCTAGTTTAAGCAATATACTGTAATAATTACTTGGACGACAAACCTCATTAAGAATATCTTAAATAACTGGATGGCATTTGGCTAGCACATTATGTAATAAATGTCTTATTGAATTTAAATTAAACTCCTAATTTGAGCAACCAAATTGAAATTACAATCTGGCTGATGAAATAGGAAAACCTAAATTGTAATGGGCAAGCATGCAGAATTACTTGACAATGGGAAACCCTATGAAAAGTTCAAGGATTTACAGACCATTCCCACTTTCGTTAGTTTGTAGATAAGTATATATTTGTGATTATGCCTAATTGGTATTTTAGAGCTAAAAAAAAAAAATAGTCATCATAGTTCAATATCTTCCTTTTGAGTAAAAGAAACCTAAAGGCTAAAAGACTTTGTCCAAAGTCACATAGTTAGGGAGAGAGAATATTAGGTTTATAAACAATCTCCTATATTCTCAATTAAAGTTTTCCCACTGTACTGTAGAGTCTCTTCTATATCAAACAGGTCATATTATAATGACATATTAGCCAGGTGAATGACAGTATTAGTGCCCATTGAATATCATTAACCTACTCTCAAAGTGGGCTTAGTCTGTCTTCCATGCTTTAGTGTTATCTCCTACACAAGCACAGGTGTCACCTGGGCTCTGAGATCTGCATTTCCAACAGCAACCCGAAGCTGATGCTGTCGATGTGAGGACAACTCTATGAACACCAAAGCCTTACAGTTTACATATACTTTTCCTTATGCCAGACACTCGGACTTCCTACCTTCCCGAAAGGTTTTACTGCTTCCATAGACCTCCAACTTAAATGCCCTCTACCTTGATCTTTTCTTATTGAAATTCTGTCTGTCCATTCATCCACTCACATATCTGTCCATCTAATTACCCAATACCATTTGTCCATGAGTGCATTTCTTGGTCATTTATTCTTAACATATTTATTCTGGCCATACCAGCTTCCCATTTCTGTATGTGGTCTACCTGAAAAGCCAGCTCAGTTTAGTTCCCTAGTTCATCTCTAGACAGCTCTACAAGCATTAGGTTCTGGTGATGAGTGTTTTTCAGCCCTGGCTGATTATCAGAATTCTTTACAGTACTAAATCCAGGTCCCATCCTTCAGAGTCTGATTGAATAGCTAGTTCTGGGGTGAGACACAGACATTAGTATTTTAAAATAACTCTCAGAGACTCAAACGTGAAGCCAAGATTGAGATAAATTGGTTAGTCTATGTGCCATACTAATCTTGGTTGAGATTCCAGTCTTACTGGTTGGAAAGAAGCTATTTTAACAAGTGATAGGTATATCATGGCAGGCAAGGTAGGATGCTCACACTCTACAGACATTATAATTGCCTATAAGCATTTAGTACATTCAGATGCAAATCTGGACACACCTCTGGAGTTTAAGATTTGTTAGGTTTTGTGAGAAATCAAGGTTTTTGTATAAGTTGTCAATAAACGTTAATTTAAAAGAAAGAGGGGAGGAAAGGATGAAATTGTACCAATCCTGGCAAGAGAGTACAATATAGCACCAGTCACCTTTCTACATGTTGTTATTCTGTGGCCCAGCAATGGCTGCCAGACTCTGGGATAACTTCCAGATTTCCTTCTAGAGTACAGTATCTCATAGAGTTAATCATGGAATGTGGAACATGGATCATAGCTAGCAGTAGTCTTGGAGATTTCTGTGGTTGGTCATGAAGTAGATCACATACCAAATCTGCATGCTGCAAAAAAAGAATGGAAAATAAGATGTGGAAGCAAGAAGATCCAAAATGTCAACTATTGATGGAGAGAAGGAAGCAGTGTGGGAGCTAGGAAGGAATTCTTGTGCTTGGGAGACCCATGAATACAGTGGTGTATGGGTCTATGTGTGTAAGGCATTCAGAAAGGCTATATGGGGGCACTCCAGAAGATCAAGGGCCTACAGATGAGCAAATGCTAACCTCTACTCCCGATGCACCAGCCTCATTCTAACTCTGTTGTCCCTGATCAATTTCCAAGTTACAATAGACAGCCTAGTCCCACTGTAATTTGTGTTTCTGACTATCATTACACTACATTATTCAAACTTTTTTAAGTAATCATTTTCATATCTCTTTCATTAAATTGCAAGAGTCTGTGTCTCACTCATCTTTGGATATGACAAGGTACTTGATACAGTTTGTTTCGATTAGTAGATTGGTATGCAATAAACATCATTCTGTCTCTCTATAAATATTGCATCATTATAACTTTTGGTTTGAATATCTATGATTCTCCTTCCTCATCCTTTCCACCCCCCCCCCCAAACACACAGATATTTTCCTTCAAGACTGAAAGGCAAACCTCCCAAAGTACAATAAAATTCTCTTCCCATCCTTGCCTGGAAAACTATTACAGAGTCTTCAAATTATAATCACATTTGTCTTCCCCATATGAAGCCATCTCTAGCATCTCAGTTAATATCTCATCTGTTCCCTGGGTACTATAGCTAGATCTTATATGTGTCTATTGGTGGAAATATCACATTGTATTTTAATTATTTAATTGTCTATTTAGTGTCTCATCAAGCTGTCAATTTCTAGAGGAAAGGGACCACTTCATTCATCACTGTATCCTCAGTGCCTGGCAAGATTCCTGGAACATGGTAGGTAATCACAGTGTCTACTGAATTGAAATTAATATATTTGTATAAAGCACTCAGCCAGCTCTGTAGATTTTATGTAATGAATGCTTCACTAAAATTTATTAAATAAAGCTGGGAAGAAAGGTAAAAAAAAAATTCAATAATCATTAGAAAACAACTCGTCCATAATTAAGACAATGCTTCCCTGTGTTGAATGTTTATTGTTGCTATATAAATAATAGAATTATGGCTTTGTTCTTAAATCTCTGCACTAATGAGAACATGGGACAATCTTCTTATACTGTAGTAGCTATACTGATGATATTCATGTGAAAAACATTGTTCTCAATAAACCAGGACACCAGTTAAGATGCATTTGCATCTATTAAGTTTGAGATAAGTTCTCTCTGCATTACTAGACAGGTGGTAACTGCTTTTGTGTTCTCTAAATATGAACAGCTTCTAAAATTTAAATCTCAGTTGATGTCTCAAAAGTTATTAGGTGACAGGCAGTTAACAGAAGGGAAGGTTTACTTGCCAAAGGTTGGATTCAATGAAGTTATGAAGCATCTTTAAGAAGACATGGCCATTTCCCATGTCATTAGATAACTCCCTACTGCCAGTAAACATTATTTCTATCTGGCTTAGATGGGGTGCAACCATTTTCTTTCATCAAGATTATTCTTTCAAAGAGAGATAGCAATAAAAATCTACATGCAAAGGAGAAATGTTGAATGAAACACAGATGAAGTTGTAACCGACAATACCCACAAATATCTTATTCTCTTAAATCCTGATATTCAGAGCTGGTTTTAAGAGATGATGATTTGGTTATCTAAGTAGAGTGAATTGTGCATAGAAGGGAGACCCCTTTCCAGTCTCTGTATCACATTCATAGTCCACACTCAATTCTCCCTTAAAAATTGAAAGGCTCCAGGTGTTCCTGGTGGCTCAGTGAAGCATCCGACTTTTGCTCAGGTCATGATCTCAGGTCTGTTAGGCTCTGTGCTAACAGCCCAGAGCCTGGAGCCTATTTCTGATTCTGTGTCTCCCTCTCTCTCTGCCCCTCCCCCACTCGCACTCTGTCTCTGTCTCTCAAAAATGAATGTTAAAAGAAAATTATGAACAAAAAATTAAATGGCTCTGGAAAAGGAGATAAGTTAAACCTTATCAGATTTTATACTTTCTTTATGAATTAGTTTATCATACTATTTTATGGGAACCACTCTTGATGATAAAAGTATGAAGAGCATACAATCTCATCAAATTCCTGGCACAATGAGATGAGATGAGCATACTGTGAAGAGGGGAAGACAGGCAGGTGGAGGTGGAAATGTAGGGGTAAACCTCTATTATTTTGTAGCTGTACCAGTGGCCAATCTCCTTGTACACAAACAGTAATAATAATGTACTACTTATGGTGTTGCACTTTAAAATTCATTTCTTTGAAATATATTGCTTTTTCTATAAACTGAGTCTCACAGAATTCTCAGAGGGTAAGATCCAAAGGAAAAAAATTCCCATTTATAAAAGCTAAGTAATAAGTAGCTTTCATTAAGCATTTGTTTAGTGCCAAGGGAATTGTTTTACATGAATTATTTTATAAATGAATAGTCATTCATTTATGTAATTCACCTATTCTAGGTACCTGGGCTACATCAGTAAGCAGCAATGACAATCAAAAGTCCCTGCTCTTGTAGCTCTTAGGCAATATATCATAAACTTAATACACAAGTTTATTATGTAATATACTACAGATGGTTGTGCTATGGAAATAGCATCATTATAGAATAGGGTAAGGAAGACTAAGATTAAAAAGGCAAGATTTGACAAGAGAAAAGTTAAAGAAAATGAAGGATGAAACCAAGAGGACATCCTAGAGAAGAGTGTGCCAAGCAGAAGGAAGGTAGAGCAAAGGCCCTAAGACAGGAACATACCTGTTGTGTTGGAAGCTAGTATAGCAAGTATGTTGGGAGGCTAGAGTGTCTGGAGCAAGGTGATCCATAGGCAAGGAAAGTATGAGAAGAGGAAGACAAAGAACTAACTCAGGACTGGGAGGGTACAGAGGCAGGTAACATAGGGCTGTTCAGATCTTTGCAAGGACCTTAGTTTTACTCTGAGATTAATGGATATCTTGCAGAGTTTTGAGCAACCACACATGATCTGGGTTAAGTTTTGTAAGGCCCACAAGAAGGTGAGAGACTATGACTTCTTGAGCCAGGGTCATAACAGGGGCGGTGTAAGAGGTGCTTGGATTCTAGTTATATTTGAAAGTAAGACCAATATGATTTCTTCATGGATAATATAGAGAATATGACACTAAAAGAGGGTTACTTTAAAAGCCTGGGCAACTAGAAAGAGGAGTTTCACTGATGAGATGGTGAAGGCTACTAAGGTTTGGGTGACATTCAGAGTCTATCTTAGACTTGTTAACTTTGAGCCATCCAAGTGGAGATGCCAAGCAGACAGGTGAATACTCAAGTGCAAAGTTCAGGAAAAAGGCCTGGGTTGGAAACAGAAATTTGTAACTATTTGATGTGTGAATGGTATGTATATACACATAGCACATGAGGAGAGAAGAGGGCTGAACATTGAGTCCTGCACACATCATGGTCAGAAGAACAGGAGCAATAAGTCTGGGAGACTGAGAAAAAGTGACCAGTGAGGCAAGAGGAAAACCAGGAATACATTGTGTACTTAAAGCCAAGTGAAGAAAATACATAAAGGAGAATGGAAAAATCAACTCTGATTAAGGCTGCTTTTGAATTAAAATAAGATGAAAGCTAAGGAAGACCTTTGTCTTTAACAACATGGAGATAATTGATATCACTATTGAGAAGAGATTTGATGAGTCAGAAGAAGAAAGCCTCACTGGAGGGCTTTAAAGGAATTCTTTCTACATTCATGGCCCATATAGTATGCATTAAATAAATATTTTTTTAAAATTGAAGTAGTAGGAAAATTCAGAGAGCATTTAATTTATCCTGATGTAGAGATCAGATCTATGTATTGTATGGGAAACTTTATAATCATAGTGGTTAAGGGCATGAGCTCCAGGGGGACCCACTGCCAACAGTAGTCGGATTCCTCAAACTTCGTGCCTATGTAGAAGCACCCTTTCCATAAACATTAGCTAAAAGCAGTAGTCTCTGTATAGTGTAAGGTTCTTCTTTTGAGTGCAGTAAGATTTGAATGGCCATTTGAATACCTGATAAAACTAACACAGTAGTGCCCATGCCTGTGGATCTGAAGCAAAAGTTGATCCGGGATAGAGCTTTTATGAAAATAGAAGTCATGAAAGATTGACAGAATGAGTTGGTACCTTACAGTTCAAGTGCACATGAACATTTAAACAGCAACTACATGCAGAAATCTCCAAATGTATGCCTTTACACAGTCTTAGAAATCTGTCTTCTAGCAGCAGGCAGACTAGTTATCTACATGCTTAGGTTAAGCATTCAGAGTCCTCACATCCATGTCTACCTTTGTGTCCAGTTACACAATGTGAACTATGCTACTGAGATGTGATCCAGTCTGAATGGAAATAGAGGAGTTTAATAGGTTATGTACCCAAAGTATTCATATTCATTTCATTCCTTTTAAATTCTGATCTTAATAATGCCTTAAAATATACATTTTATTACAAATATCTCATAAGGAATATGGGACCTCTGGCTTGATCAATACTAGGGGTTTTCTGAATGAAGATGATCCATGAAAAGCTGCATTTTTTTTTTTTTTTACTAAAAGTATCTTTCTCCTCAGAACATGGCTTTGGAAGGAAGGTCAATAGATCAACCCCAGCCATGTGCAATTTTCATTTATCCTTGCCAGTAACCCTAGGTTCAAGGCTATCCAAAGACTACCAGACTGATTTGGTGAATCTCTGTCAAGGGAGAGATTATGATTTTTACAGTTCAGCCGGAAAAGGAGCCAAGTTTATTATCTATCTGTCCTCCTAGGTAACAAACTGTCTATAATATTCATCTTTCTCCTTCAATCCCTCTGGGCTGTTTTGAATGAAACTGGTAACAAATTTCTGCCATCTGACTATTCCTTGAGATTTTCTAAGTAATTAAACCTGCTTTAAGCAAAACTCGTCACCCTATCACAGGATTGGAAATTTCCAGAACCATGGCATAGACACAGGACAAAGTCAGATCTTCTGAACTTCAGCATTGCTTGTACTGTAACAAGATGGGAAATTAACAGTAATTACAGTCTACATTAATCGCAGCATACCGTGCATATCTCGTCAGTCCATTATGTTCTGGGTGGGCAAAGAGAACAGGGTGACTTAGAAATCAGGATAGTTTCCAGGGAAGATGTGTCAGTCCTGTTTCATGTGATCTGGGGGAAGAAAATGGGGCAAGAGAATTTCCAGGAGTAAAAATTATTTCTTAAATATTAGCTTAGTCGATAGTCTGACAGTCTGTCTGGTCCTCATCACTAGGCTCTGTGCACAATGGGAACAGGATGCTCTGTTCAGTAAATTGAAGAAGTGTATGAGATATCTCAACTTCACACATTTTAAGGTTAGGGGACATTCGGACCTCAGTCTAAACTTCTCATTTTGCAGAATACTGAGGCTTGGATACATTTGCCCATTAATTTCTCAAAACATTTTATTTTTTAGTGTTACTCAGATAATAACAGACTTCTGACAAATCCATTGCTTCCCAGAGAAAGAATCAGGAAAGCTTTCCCTTAATATTGTAATCTACAAACTCTTGATATTATTTTCAATCCTTGGACCTCAAAGAAGTTTTTACATCACTCTCCGGCTCAGGCCTTCCTCCAGGCATGCACCTGAGAGATCTTTATCCTCTCTATGCCAAAGAGGTGGTATGGCATACAGGGGGACAAAGATATGAATCCTGCTTCCCTGGAATTAGCCATTGACCAAAGACATACCACTGGACCTGTGGGACTTTCAGATTCCTTGGCACCAAAACTGAGAAAATAACACCTTCCCTGCAGATATGTGGTGAGGATTAAAGTGAGGTTATTTACACAGTAGCACATGGCACTTATAGAATATTAAATGAATGATGCAGAGATAGCACATTGTGCTCATGGACACAACGTGTTTGGGGACAAAACAGACTTGTTTCTGGGTCCCAGTTCTGGTACTTATTAGCAGTGTGGGCCTTGGACTAGTTACTTTATAATTCTGGATCCTCATTTGCTAATTCATAAAATGGAAATGATGGCTCTTCCTCATAAAGCTGCATTGAGTAAGAGTAATTGACATATAAGGCACTTAGCACAGTGAACATGTAAACTACTATCTGTGTTTAAACCTAAGTATGTTTTTAACTTCAACTTTGTCCTAAACTCCTGTGTCATACTTTATATCCATTTTGCTGGTTTGGAAAACTCTATGTGCCAATAGCTTGAAAATGGCTACTTCCAGCCCCAAATGCCACCTTTGGGCTCTCCTTTTAACCTGCTTACTTGGTGTGTCTGCTTAGAAGTCTCACAAGCATCTAGGGCACCTGGTTGGCTCAGTTGGCTAAGTGTCTGACTTTGGCTCAGGTCATGATCTCTCAGTTCGTTTGAGAACTCAGTTCGTTTGAGTCCCGCGTCGGGCTCTGTGCTGACAGCCTGGAGCCTGCTTTGGATTCTGTGTCTCCTCTCTCTGTTCCTCCCCTGCTCACGCTCTGTCTCTCTCTGAAAAATAAATAAAGATTTTAAAAAATTAAAAAAAAAAAAGAAGTCTCACAAGCATCTCAAACTTCATTTGTCCCAAACTGAACTCCCTTTACCCCACCCAACTCTGTTCTGATCCCAGTAGTTCTTCTTTTGGGTAAATGGCACCTCCATTTACCCAGATGATCAAGCCAAAAATTTTTGGAAAACGGCCTTTCCCTTTTGGAGTTGATAAAACATGGACATCTTTGGCTAATGGCTCCTAGAAAATCATGGATCATTACATCCAATTTCTACCTTAAAAATCAAATGGCAAATAGATTATATCTAAGCAAAATAATGTAATAAAATACAGTCTTGGTATTTCATACTTTCCTTTCATAGATATTTTCTCTACAGACAATCTAAAATATTTATATCTAGGGGCTCCTTGGTGGCTCGGTCAGTTAAGTGGTCAACTCTTGGTCTCAAGTCATTGTCTGTGGTTTGTGAATTCGAGCCCCACATCAGGCTCTGCATTGATAGTGTGAAGCCTGCTTGAATTCTCTCTCTCCCCCTCTCAAAAATAAATAACTTTAAAAAATTTTTAATTTTTTTAAAAAATATATCTAAAATATTTATCAGTACCTCTTTTTTAGTTAAGGACCCTTTTTGTTCCCGAGTCTTCTTTTCTCTTAGAATGTATCTACTGGATGAATGTCTGTTCAATGAATACATATTACCTTCCAGGTAGCATTCTATGAGCTACTTATTTGTAGGCTGTTAGGCACTTTGTAGGCCAGAGTGACAATACTTTCATATAGTATGTAAATGTCATATTACACAATTGCCTAACTCATTTAATGGGAAAGATCAGCCTAAATATAAGGATAAAAGTGAAACTTGTTAAAAGCTTCAAAGCCACACAAAATTTTTTAGAGCAACCAGCATACTCAAAACATTAATCACTTTTGAGCAGCAAATCACAGATGGGATTTATTTCCCCCCTTGGCAATTCATCTGATTCTATGTACCAAAAGACAAGACTTAAAGGAAATAAGCCTTTTGTGTACCACCACTTAAAATCTTCTCAACTTTGAAATGATTTTTGTATTATACAACCATGCCTGTATTCATCCAAGAATTGTAAGAAGCCATTTAACATGTAGAGATTAAGGAAGCAAATACCAAGTCTGGGCTTCAGGAAAAAAAAAAAAAAGTACTTCAGCGGAGGTAAACGTTTTTGTGGTGGAGAAAAACAAGGCATTATTTTGGTGATGAGTGTTTCTGTTTTGAACTTGATGTGGTAAGACTCTCTCTAAAGTCCATGTGGGTGGAGAAAAAGCTAAAGTTCAGGCTGACACAGGAACTGCAATTCTCTGCAATCCTGCCCCGGAGCATCTTGTTTTTCATTTCAGAATCTGGTAAACAAGGTTGCTCCTGCAACCTTAAATGGACACTGGTGGCAGCGCCTTTTGCAGGTGCCCTGTTGCGAGTGTTTGAGAACAGGGACTTTCACAGGCATACGCAAATCACACTCCCTCAGAAACTAATATTCCCGTATTACATAGAATCATATCCTCCTTCTTATTTCAGTCTTCTTGCCCTTTTGCAAAAGATGGGTGACTTTCCATGTTTACCTCAGAGAGAAATAGGAAAAGGTGAAGAGGAAACCAGGCTGTCTTAGCTTTGAAACGGCCACCTAAGAAACTATTCCCTAGAAGCCAACTTAGTACCTGGAAGCTGGTTTTTACATTGTCCACAATAATCAGTTGAAAATGAAAGTGTTGAAGGGTTCACTCAGTTAAGCGTCTGACTTCAGCCCAGGTCATAATCTCATGGCCCCTGAGTTCGAGCCCCATGTCAGGCTCTGTGCTGACAGCTCAGAGCGTGGAGGCTGCTTCAGATTCTGTCTCCCTCTCTCTGTCCCTCCCCTACTCATGCTCTCTCGGTCTCTCAAAAATAAACAAACATTAAAAAAAAAAAAAAAAGAATGAATGAATGAAAGAAAATTAAAGTGTTGGACAATATACTAGTTTGCTTTTATTTTGCCAGATAACATGTTTGATCAAAAATAAGAGGCAATGGGGTGCCTGGGTGGCTCAGTCAGTTCAGCATCCAACTTTGGCTCAGGTCATGATCTTGCAGTTCCTGGGTTTGAGCCCCACGTTGAGCTGACAGTTCAGAGCCTGGAACCTGCTTTGGATTCTGTGTCTCCCTCACTCTCTGCCCCTCCCCCGCTCATTCTTTGTCTTTCTCTCTCTCCCTCCTTCAAAAGTATATATACATTACGGGGCGCCTGGGTGGCTCAGTTAGTTAAGTGTCTGACTTTAGCTCAGGTCATGATCTCACAGTTCATGGGTTTGAGCCCCGCGTCGGGCTCTGTGCTGACAGCTCAGAGCCTGGAGCCTGTTTCAGATTCTGTGTCTCCTCTCTCTGCCCCTCCCCTGTTCATGCTCTCTGTCTCAAAAATAAATAAACATGTTAAAAAATTAAAATGTGTGTGTATATATATATATATATACACATATATATACACACATTAAAAAAAAAACAAGGGACAAGATTAGCAACTGTATGTTGAATGATGTAGCTTGCCAAGAAATACCCCTGACGTCTTACATACATTTTTTAATTTAATATTTATAAAAAATATATAATATGGATGACAATGAAGGTTAAGAGTTTAAGGCAGTAGGATTATAATGTTCTTTTATGAAAATTTACTAAACTTGGAAAGAAGCCCTTTAAACTTATACTTGGAATAAATATTTTATAGAGAGGATCCTATGAAACTAAACACAGGATGGGGTGCCTGTGTGGCTCAGTCAGTTTAATCTTCTGACTCTTAATATCAGCTCAGGTCAGGATCTCACAGTCTTGAGATTTAGCCCTGCATTGGGCTCCACACTGAGCTTGAAGCCTGCTTGGGATTCTCACTCTTCCTTCCCTCACTCACGCTCTCTCTCAAAATAGATAAATAAACTTAAAAAAAAAAACCCTAAACACAGGAGAACATTACTTTATCACTAAAGCATATCACAACAGTTGAGAGGAGGAAATTACACTAGATGGCTTGCTTTATTTCAAAAACATTTTTGAAGCTCAGAATGTCATGAAAAGTTTAATAATTATCTTATGATCTTGATTCATGAGATAAAAAGTGAAAAAAATGGAAAATTTTCATCCAAAACTGCCCTCTTTTTCCCTTATGTTTTTTTATATTTGGTTATGTCTCAATTGGTTTTTATATAGAAATGAGGTAATTACTCATGAGATTTATCTCATTCAATAGTGGAAAGTAAATAGTAACTCATCTAAGTTTTAGAAAGCATGGAAATAGGAAATCTGGCTTTACTCAGGACTATTTATAGACAAGAATATAAATTAATCATATTCAGTCTTTTTTTTTTTTTTTTTTTAGTTGTGGAGGGTGTATGTATAGGAAAGAGAGATCCAAAGGAATTCATGGGTCAGAACTTTAAAGAAGGGAGGAACCAGAAAATAGGAAGTGGTATTGCCTCCTATTTATGTGTGTGTGTGTGTATACGCATGTGTGTGTGCATGTGATGTTCAACATGCATATTATTAAAGTATAAACCCCAGGAGATGGATAAATTGGTGCAAACTCCAGAACACCATTTTGGAACATCGTTTTCCCTTCAGACTATTCACTACGTTTATTAAAAAATGTATACGTATGTATTGGAAGTGGGGTATATCCCATTTTTTAAATCAAATATACCTATTAATTATGGGAATACACAATATAAAAATAAAAACTATTTCATTTATAATTTTCCCATCTACTGATAACATCTATTAGTATTTTGCTCTATCCCCTTCCAGTCATACCTTCTCTAGTAGCAAATGGCAAGTTAATATTTTCCTGTTTATAAACAGTTTAAAATTTTTTATTGCATACATCGCATTTCAATTTAGGTATGTAGGTAGACCTTAATTTACTGATTGAATCTTCTATTGTTGGATACTTAGATTATTACAGCTCTTTTATACCATATAAAAATGTTCTAATGGCTACATCTTCTTGCATGTTCATATAGCTTTCCTCAAGATAAATATGTAGATTTAACTCTCCATACATAGGTTTAAGCATATATACTTAGCAAGGTTTTGTTATCTATTGGAAATTACCACCTCAAAATGCCTGAGCTGTGAATTCTCCTATACGGATACACAAAAATCCTCCATACTGATCTTCATTTTATCTAACTCCTTGTAATAATAAAATGAAATAGTGTAGTATTTGTTTTTAGTGGCAGCTTATATGTAATGCAGAGTTTTCATGAACTAATGAATAGTTGCCAACAATCTGAAAGATGAAAGAAAACATGCCAGATGGTATATGGACTGCAACTCAAGTTTTGATTTATTGCTTTCATGGGATCATGGCCTCCTGTCTGCATTATTACAGAAAGGAGGAATGTGTGAGACTAAAACAGGGGACAGCAAACTTTCTGCAAGGGGCCTGACAGATAGTTTAGGCTTCACTAGGCATAAGATCCCTGTCTCCTACACAGCTCTAATGTGGTTGGTCCTACAAAAGTGGCCCAGAGAAAAGATGCAAATGAGTGGGTGTGGCTGTGTTCCATGGAAAGTAACTTACACAAAGAGGCTAGCTAGTAACGGCTGCCAACGTCTGCAAACGTCTGCAATAGAATATGAGCTCTTTGCTTCCCTGATATTTGTCTCAGGCAAATGACCAAACAAAATGAAATTCAAGAGATTTATATTATTAATTATTGGGTGGTGGTGTTCTGGAGGTGTAGTCTTAACAACCTAGAAAGAAACACAATGCTGTCTGATGTTCTTTCTGATCATTAGTCAGCTTTCTTCTGGATTTCACATAGACACCTCCTCTGGGACTCACTTCTCTAGAACAAGCACCAAGGAAGCTTACAAAACAAACAAACAAACAAACAAACATCCCAGTCTATACCCACAAAGACAATTCAAAATGCCTGACTCAACTATATCTTTTACTCTCACTGCTCACATGCCCAATTTACAGATTTATATCTCTTTCAATACATTTAGTTTTATTATCCTTCTAGCTTTGCTATTTTATCTCAATTATTTCATGTTCATTTTCCCCCACTGTATTTTATTTCCTAAATGCCAGTGTTCTTAAATTTTACCATCCCATTTGTCTTGGCTCTCCCCAACATAGTAATCTGCCAACACAATTTTTTTTTTGTAGAATTTAGTCAAATGTAAAAAAAAAAAAAAAAAAACTAATAAGCTTCAGGTCTTTCCATATAGCATCTTGCATGAGAAGCGAGTTTTTCTTTGCTCTCTACAGACATCATTACAGAACCCCCATGGATAGATCCACTGCTGACTATATGGGCAGCAGAGAAATGTAAGACTCAGGCCTATTTTGTAAAAGTCTACAGTTAGTGCAGGGTCAGCAAATATACTAATTAGAGCATAATGTGAGTCATGGTTTAAACAAACACAAAAGCAAAAGTAAGGTGCAACTAACACAGATTTGGAATTTGGGAAATGTTTCCTGGAATAGAAGATGTTTAATGTGACTAATGAAGGATCAATGGGATTCAGGGGGAAGTAGCATCTAAGCAAAGGGAACAGCAAGCTCAAAGGCCCAGGAATATAGGGAGAATTACTCCATTGTGGGAAAGGATGGTCATGATAAAGCCGAATGAAGGTCTGGTGGAGTGGAGATGGTGGAGATTAGGCAGCCAAGGAGGGCAGTGGTCCATCTGTGAATTGCTTTCAGTTCTAGCCTAAAGAATCTGTACTTTGTTTCCCCAAAGACCATAGAATTTTTCTCTATTAACCTATCTGAGAAAATAAAAAAGAACTTAAGACCTTGCGCTTAATTGAAAGAAATGGGTGGAGAACCAAAAGTAAATAGGCTCTATGAAAGTCTCAGGATATTATTGGTTTTGCTGAGCCTATGTTATAAAAGCTTTTTAAATCAAGGCGAACAGAAATGATTTCCTGGAATATTGAGTTCCTTAGAAAAGTACGACTGATTCAGATATCCATTTTCTATCTCTGCATTAAGTTATGAATTCTTTCAGGGCTGGGACAAGGGCTCACTCAGAGAAGGAATTCCATAAACATTTATTAAATGGATGTTTTACTTCTTTCATTATTGTTTTAAGATTGTTTTTAATCTCAACTACACCTCCCTCTATGAAACAGTGTGCTTGATTTTTTTCCCACATTTTCTTCTTAAGTGTAAAAGATGACTGAAACATACTTAGAGGGAGATGGATTCTAAAAGAGAATTACAGAGGTTTAGTGATTGAAGGGCCATCTAACTTTACAGATGAGAAACTTCATCCAATGGTGTGGAGTACCTGCCAGTGTTCCATATGAGATACAACAGTAGTAATACTTCATATATTGCACACCAAACACTATGCCTTATATTAGCTCATTTTATCCTACAGCAATCCTTACAATGTAGGTACTGTTGTTCCTAATTTACAAATTAAAAAAAAGAGTCATGAAGACTTTAAATAATTGATCTAGCTTCACAGAGATACAAATAGCACAGCCAGGAGTCAAACCCAGTCCTTTGCTCATTCATATCTCCCTTCTCAGAAACAGTGTTACTTATAGTGTGGTTCATGAACTGGCAACACTAGCTTGACCACGAAGCTTGTTAGAGATTCAGTGTCTTGAGCCCAACCTCAGATGTGATGATTCAGAATCTATATTTTAACAAGGTCCCCAGGTGATTCACTTGCTCATTAAATTTTAGAAACACTGTTCTAAACTGCTACAGTACACAGCTGAGGCTCTTAGCTAAAATGTTCCAGTTAAGGAATGAATGCTATAGTAAAAACTTGTAATGTTTTATATCTTAACCTGGGTAGTGCTTACACAGGTATATACTACATTTAAAAATCACCAAGCTGCAGCAGAGGAGCCAAGATGGTGGAACAGCATGGAAGTTTGTATTTTTTTTTTTCTGCCTCTCTTATCCCTGAAATGCAGCTAGATCAACACCAAACCATCTTGCTCACCTAGAAAAGTCATTTGAGGGTTAACACAACAATCTGCACAACTTGAACCACAGAACTCAGCAGGTACGTGGTGCAGAGAGGTGAACTTGGGAAGAGAGAAGCCGCAAAGAGCAGTGAGCTGTTTTTGCTTGCAGGGAGAGTACAGGAAAAGCACTCCCCCTGAAAGCAGCTGGTGAGAAAGAGAAAGAGTGGACTGAACAAAAAAGGGAGAAAGGAAAAAGGGCGGCAAGGGGGACTGAACAAAAAAGGGAGAAGGGAGAAAGGAGAAAGAATAGGGCTTAAATTCCATTAAGACTATAAACAGAGGGAGCTCAGAGTCTGAAACTCGCAGCTTGATGCCTGGCAGTGCTCTGATGGGAAGGGTGAATCCCAAAGAGCAGAGAGCAAGGTCCAAGGTGTCCACAGGCCACACAGGGAGAGGTGGTTCCCCTGCTGGGAGAACATTTAGTAGAGGCTGCACAACCTCCCCACAGGCGAAAGTCCCACCAGATCCCAGAGAACAGCCACATTTGCTGGTGTTGGAACAAGGATGTTAAGGGTGAAGCCTGGCACTAGACATGTGTTGTGATTTTCCATAAACCCTGAAATGCTGCTGCTACATGATCTCCCAAACTTTTTCTGGGGAGGGCTGGCACCTGGCCACAGTCTCTGGGCATCGGCAGCATCACAGTCTCCCCAACATTCCTGGGGGCAGTAGGGTAGCACCCGGCCCTTGCTTGGCAAGACCCTCCCCTAGAGGGTCTGATCAAGTCAAAGCTGCAGGGCCTTCGGAAGTGAGGGGGTTGGAAACACAGCCCCATCTAAGATAACTCGGGAGGGAGGTGCTGCTTAGCAGTCTGATGGCTTGGTCATGGACAGTGTAGAAGCAGAGAGTGGATAGAAGCTGGAGACAAAGAAGGGGTGCTTGAATGCTGGTTGGCAAGAGCACAGAGTTCTGATATTAGAGACTGGGTAGCTGGGTGATGCCATTTTCACCCCTCCTGCACATGTGCATACATGGATGCAGGAGCCACAGTGATCCACCCCAGTAAACTAAGCAGTGCCACCTAGTGGAGAATGGAGCCATTACACCAAAACCCACCCAATTGGGCCAACCATGCTTTGGAGGAACACCGCAAGTCTCTCTGCCTGCTTAGTTTACAGACTATAAAGTGCTTCATAGTTTGATTTCTAGGGGAAACTGGATGTAATTTCAATCGTATTTCATTCTTTTCGCTGATCCATCTATTCACTTTTTTCTTTTCTTATTCTTGAATAAAGAGAAAAAATATATATTTTTTCCCATTTTTATAAAAAAGATTTTAAAAATTTTTTTCTACTATATTATTTTACTTTCTGTAAATTTTTTAAATTCTATTTTACTTTCATCATTTTATTCTATTTTATTGTATTCATTTTTTAATTTTCAAGCAATTTCCTTTTCTTTTTTTTCCTTTTTTTCTTTTCTTTTCTCTCCTTTTTTTCTCTATTCTATCAAGCTTCTTTCAACAACCAGACCAAAACACATCTAGGATCTAGCATCCTTTCTTTGATTTTTTTTGTTGTTTTAAATTTTATGATTTTTATTTTTTATTAATATTTTTTCTTCCTTCAAAATGATGAAATGAAGGAATTCAATCCAAAAGAAAAGTAAGAACAGGAAGACAGCCAGGAACTTAATCAACACAGATACAAGCAAGATGTCAAAACCAGAATTTAGGATCACAATAATAAGAATACTAGCTTGGATTGAAAAAAGCATAGAATCTCTTTCTGTGGAGATAAAGGGAAATTCAAGACGAAATTAAAAATGTTGTAACTGAGATGCAATCTCAAGTATATGCCATGGCGGCAAGGATGGATGAAGCAGAGCAGCAAATCAGCAATATAGAAGACAAACATGTAGAGGATAATGAAGCAGAAAAAAAGAGGGAAACTAATGCAAAAGAGCACGATAAGAATTAGAGAACTCAGTGACTTATTAAAAAGGAATAACATCCAAATCATAGGGGTCCCAGAAGATGAAGAGAGAGAAAAAGGGGTAGAAGGTTTATGTGAGCAAATCATAGTCGAAAACTTTCCTAACCTGGGAAAGACATTGACATCAAAATCCAGGAAGCACAGAGAACTCCCATTAGATTCAACAAAAACTGGCTATCAACAAGGCATATCATAGTCAAATGCACAAAATACTCAGGCAAGGAGATAATCATGAAAGCAGCAAAGGGAAAAAAAAAGTCCTTAACCTATAAGGGAAGACAGATCAGGTTCACAGCAGACCTATCCACAGAAACTTGGTAGGCCAGAAAGGAGAGGCAGGATATATTCACTGTGCTGAATTGGAAAAAATATGCAGCCAAGAATTCTTTATCCAGCAAGTCTTTCATTCAAAATAGAAGACAAGATAAAAAGTTTCTCAGACAAACAAAAACTAAAGGAGTTCATGACCACTAAACAAGCCCTGCAAGAAATTTTAAGGGGCACTCTCTGAGGGGAGAAAAGACAAACACAAAACAAAAAAAGACCAAAAGCAACAAAGACTAGAAAGGACCAGAGAACACCACCAGAAACTCCAACTCTATAGGCAATATAATGGCAATAAATTCATATCTTTCAGTACTCACTCTAAATGTCAATGGATTTAACACTCCAATCAAAAGACATAGGATAACAGAATGGACAAGAAAACAAGATCCATCTATATGCTGTTTACAAGAGATGCATTTTAGAACTAAAGACAATTTCAGATTGAAAGTAAGGGAATGGAGAATGATCTATGATGCTAATAGTCGCCAAAAGAAAGCCAGAGTGCCATACTTAGACAATGCAGGTTCTAAAATAAAAACTGTAACAAGAGATGAAGAAGGGCATTATATCATAATTAAGGGGTCTATCCAGCAAGAAGATCTAACAATTGTACACATTTATGCTCCAAACATGAAAGCACCCAAATATATAAATCAATTAATCAAAAACATATAGAAACTTATTGATATTAATACCACAATATTAGGGAACTTCAACACCCCACTTACCACAATGGGACAGATCATCTGAACAGAAAATCAACAAGGAAACAATGACTTTTAATGGCACACTGGACTGGATGGACTTAACAGATATACTCAGAACGTTTCATCCTGAAGCAGTGGAATATACATTCTTCTCCAGTGCACGTGGAACATTCTCCGGAATAGATCACATACTGGGACACAAATCAGTCCTCAACAAATACAAAAAGATCAAGGTCATACCGGGCATATTTTCAGACCACAAAGCTATGAAACTCAAAACCAACCACAAGAAAAAATTTGGAAAGATAGCAAATACTTGGAGACTAAAAAACATCCTTCTAAAGAATCAATGGGCTAACCAAGAAGTTAAAGAGGAAATTAAAAAGTACATGGAAGCCAATGAAAATCATAACACCACAGCCCTAAACCTCTGGGATGCAGCAAAGGCAGTCATAAGAGGGAAGTAGTATGTAGCAATCCAGGCCTTCCTAAAGAAGGAAGAAAGTTCTTAGATACCCAACGTAACCTTACACCTTAAAGAGCTGGGAAAAGAACAGCAAATAAAACCCAAAACCAGCAGAATACAGGAAATAATAAAGATTGGGGTACAAATCAATGATATCAAAACCAAAAAAAAAAAAAAAAAAAAAAAAAAAAAGGACAACAGAAAACAGATCGATGAAACCAGGAGCTGGTTCTTTGAAAGAATTAGCAAAATTGATTAACCCCTAGCCAGTTTGATCAAGAATAAAAAGGAAAGGACCCAAATAATAAAATCAAGAATGAAAGAGGAGAGATCACAACAAACACCGCAGAAATACAATAATAAGAGAATATCATAAGTAATTATACACCAAGAAATTGGGCAATCTGGAAGAAATGGACAAATTCCTAGAAACATATAAACAACCAAAACTGAAACAAGAGAAATAAAAAATTTGAACAGACCCATAACCAGTAAAGAAATTGAATTACTAATCAAAACTCTTCCAAAAAACACAAGAGTCCGGGGCTGGATGGCTTTCCAGGGGAATTCTAACAAACATTTAAAGAAGAGTTAATAACTATTCTTTTGAAGCTGTTCCAAAAATAGAATTGGAAGGAAAACTCCCAAATTCACTCTATGAAGCCAGCATTACCTTGACTCCAAAACCAGACAAATACCCCACTAAAAAGGAGAACTATAGACCAATTTCCCTGTTGAACATGGATGCAAAAATCCTCAACAAGATACTAGCCAACCAGATCCGACAATACATTAAAAGAACTATTCACGATGACCAAGTGGGATTTATACCTGGCATGCAGGTATAATATCCGCAAAACAATCAATATGATACATCATATCAATAAAAGAAAGGACAAGAACCACATGACCCTCTCAATAGATCCAGAGAAAGTATTTGACAAAATACAGCATCTTTTCTTGATAAAAAGCCTCAAGAATGTAGGGATAGAAGGACCATATCTTAAGATCATAAAAGCTATATATGAAAGACCCACCACTAATATCATCCTCAATGGGAAAAACCTGAGAGCTTTTCCCCTAAGGTCAGGAACATGACAGGGGTGTCCACTGTCACCACTGTTATTCAACATAATATTGGAAGTCAGCCTCACCAATCAGACCACACAAAGGAATAAAAGGCATCCAAACTGGCAAGGAGAAAGTCAAACTTTCACTCTTCACAGATGACATGATACTCCATATGGAAAACCCAAAAGATTCCCAAAAAAAAAAAAAAAAACAAAAACAAAAACAAAAAAAACCGCTAGAACTAATCGAGGAATTCAGCAAAGTCACAGGATATAAAATCAATGCACAGAAATCAGTTGTATTCCTATACACCAATAATGAAGCAACAGAAAGAGAAATCAAGGAATTGATCCCACTTACAACTGCACCAAAACCCATAAAATACCTAGGAATAAATCTAACCAAAGAGGTGAAAAATCTATACCCTGAAAACGTAGGAAACCTATGAAAGAAATTGAAGAAGACACACACAAAAAAGGAAAAATATTCCATGCTCATAGATTAGAAGAACAAATATTATTAAAATGTCGATACTACCCAAAGCAATCTACATATTCAATGAAATCCCTATCAAAATAACACCAGCATTCTTCACAGAGCTAGAGCAAACAATCCTAAAATTTGTATGGGACCAGAAAAGACCCCGAATAGCCAAAGTAATCCTGAAAAAGGACACCAAAGCTAGAGGCATCACAATCCTGGACTTCAAGCTGTATTACAAAGCTGTAATCATCAAGACAGTATGATACTGTCACAAAAACAATCAGATCGATGGAACAGAATAGAGCACCCATAAATGGACCCACAAACATATGGCCAACTAATCTTTGACAAAACAGGAAAGAATATCCAATGGAATAAAAACAATCTCTTTAGTAAATGGTGCTGGGAAAACGGTAGAGTGACATGCAGAAAAATGAACCTGCACCACTTCCTTACACCATACGCAAACAATAAACTCAAAATGGATGAAAGACCTAAATGTAAGACAGGAAGCCATCAAAACCCTAGAGGTAAAAGCAAGGAAAAACATCTTTGACCTTGGTCGCAGCAATTTCTCACTCAGCATGTCTCCAGGAGCAAGGGAAACAAAAGCAAAAATGAACTATTGGGATCTCATCAAAATAAAAAGCTTCTGCACAGAGAAGAAAACAATCAGCAAAACTACAAGGCAGCCAATAGAATGGGAGAAGATATGTGCAAATAACATACCAGATAAAGTGTTAGTATCCAAAATCTATACAGAACTGATCAATCAACACCCAAAAAAACAAATAATCCAGTGAAGAAATGGGCAAAAGACATGAATAGACACTTTTCCAAAGAAGACATCCAGATAGCCAACCAACACATGAAACAATGATCAACGTTACTCATCATCAGGGAAATATCAATCAAAACCACATTGAGATACCACCTCACACCTGTCAGAATGTCTAACATTAACAATTCAGGCAACAACAGATGTTGGTGAGGATGTGGACAAAGAGGATCTCTTTTGCATTGTTGGTGGGAATGCAAGCTGGTGCAGCCACTCTGGAAAACAGTATGGAGGTTCCTCAAAAAATTAAAAATAGAACTACCCTACAACCCAGCAATTGCACTAGTAGGTATTTATCCAAAGGATACAGGTGTGCTGTTTCAAAGGAGCATATGCACCCCCATGTTTATAGTAGCACTACCAACAATAGCCAATGTATGGAAAGAGCCCAAATGCCCAGTGATAGATGAATGGATAAAGACGTGGTATATATGTACAATGGAATGTTATTCAGCAATCAAAAAGAATGAAATCTTGCCATTTGCAACTCAGGGATGGAACTGGAGGGTATTATGCTCAGCAAAATTAGCCCGTCAGAGAAAGACAAATATCATATGACTTCACTCATATGAGGAATTTAGACTCAAAACAGGTGAATAAAAGGGAAGGGAAGCAAAAATAATATAAAAACAAGGAGGGGGACAAAACATGAGACTCTTAAATACAGAGAACAAACTGAAGGTTACTGGAGGGGTTAGTGTTGGGGGGATGGGCCAAATGGGTAAGGGGCATTAGGGAGGACACTTGTTGTGATGAGCACTGGGTGTTATATATTGGGGATGAATCACTGGAATCTACTCCTGAAATCATTATAGCACTATATGCTAACTAACTTGGATGTAAATTAAAAATAAATAAATAAATAAATAAATAAAATATAAAAACACAAAAAAAATCAAGCTGAATCCTTAATATTGGTTACCTTATGTATTTTATTATAATGTATTTCATATCTAAATAAAAAATAGATCTGTCAGCATATTTATTAATTCAACAGTTATTTTCAGAAAGGGTGTGCTGGCAAAGTCCGGTGCTAGACAATGAGGATTAAGCACTAGAGAGTAAGACAGAGATAGGTTAAGAAAGAGGATGTCTTTCCACATGGAATACATTGTGCGGAAAGGGAGATAGGACACAAAATATTACAAAACAGATTTCTAATTATAATAAGTGCTATGAAAGGAAAGACCATGTATGCAGTATCAACAAGGTCTATTTTTTTTTAAGTTTATTATGGTCTAATTTAAATTGAGAGAGGCAGAAAAGTTCTCACTGAAGAAATGATGTTTAAATTGTGATCCAAAATACAAGCAGAAATTATCTTGATTAATAGTCTAAGAAATAATTTCTCAGGTGGAAGGAGTGGTATATTTGCAGGTGCTGGACTGAGAGGAGGTGTGGAGCATCCTAGTGCACATAAGAGGGCTAGGATATCGAAAATATAATGAGTGAGGAGAACGACCAGAGCTGATGTTGAAGAGACAAGGGGCAGCACAAATATCTGAAGATCATGTTAAGGAGTTTGAGGACATTTTCTGAACTACATAGCAAGCACTACTGAAGATTTTTAAATATTCAAATCAATATTATATACTTTACAGTTTAAAAAATCACTCTGGCCTCTGTGTGAAGAATATTTTGTAGGAGGGACAAGAATGGAGTGGGGAAAACAGTTAAGAAACTATGCAGTGTCCTAGACAACAGTAGCAGCTTGGGTGAGGGCATTTGACATAGAGACGGAGAGATCTAGATGAATTCAAAATACATTTTGGAACTACACTAAACAGCTCTTGGCTATTGAACATGGGTGGTATGGGAAATGCAAGTGTTAAGTACTCCCATGTTGGGTGTGGGTAAGGAGTGGAGAGTACAATTTTACTTTGAGACATGTTAAATTTAAGGTACTCTTAAGAAATATAAGTGGAGATTTCAGAAGAGAAATCTCAATCAGAATATGTATTTCCAAGTCTTTATCCTAATTATGGGATACAAAGTAAAAAGGGAAGAGGGCCCATAATCAATATATAGGTAAAAGCATTAAACATATTATCTAACTGATGGACATTGCCCAACATCTATGCATTAAACCAGTTAACTAAAACTTTAAAGTCAATAATTTGGTAGAGCATCAAAACTCAAAATATGAATGTAGGGAGAGTCTATGCATAGAATCTCTGAACTGGAGGCTTCTTGAGGAGAGGCAGCCATACATTTCCCTGCACATGGTAAACTTTCTGTAAATGTAATTAAATAAGCAAGCAAAGAAATCCATAAGTAACACAATGCACTGACAAAATAAAAACTTGTCAGACATGGTTATTATCCTGGCATTGCTGCTAATTTGGGGCAAGTCGCTTAAAACATCTAGGTCTCAGTTTCCAAATTTGGAATATGTTGGAAATAAAACAGATGAACTCTGAGATCCTGTTCAGTTATAAAATTTATGGTTCAACAGTATCCTGTATGAACAGTGCTACCCCATATTTGCTCTTCTTCATATGCCCTTAGGACATGGGAGGGGTAGATACAAACTAGCATGGAAGGAAAAAGAGTATCTTAGAGCTGTTTCATCCACTCAGGAAATATAAGGCAGGGGAAGAGAAATCAGGCACCCTGGTACCCAGTCCTGGTGCTTTCTACTACCCACAGTCAGGTTTTCTTTCAAAAATCCATTATATAGCAATAGGGAAATTATTGTTTGGGCAGTCAGGCTCTAGAACCTATGAAGTAAGTCATTCCTCATTATTCACACATTCTGTATTTTCAAATTCATCTACTTACTAAATTTTATTTATAACTTCAAAATCATCACTTGCAAGACTTTAGAAGTCATTCACAGATGTATACAAAGTGGTGAAAAACTTGAGTTGTGTGATGTGCATGTTACCAGCTGATGTAAACAAGATAACACGCTGCATTCTTATTTCATCTCTTACAGTGTGAATTTAGTGCCATGTTTTTAATATATTTGTGCTTTTTGTTGGTTATTTTGCTGTTTAAAATGGCCCCCAAGGTAGTACTGAAGCGCTAAAAGGCTGGGTTGTGCCTTAAGGAGAAAATACCTGTGTTAAATAAGCTTCTTTCAGGCATGATTTAACAGTGCTGTGTTTCGTGAGTTCAATGTTAATGAATCAAGAGCATATATTAAATAAGGCATATGGAAACAGAAACACACATAAAACAGGGTTATGTATTGATTAGTTGAGGAAAATACTGTGACCAGAGTCTCTCAGGAACCTAACCCTGTATTTTCCCCATGAGCAATTGTTCAGTGTCCACTAATTCTGTGTTTACAGTGACTTTACAGAACATAACTACTGCAACAACAATCAACATTCCTATGGGTACAACCCCCTTAATGGCATTTAACAGGTACAAGGAAACCCCTCTAACTGTATTAGTTCACAGTTCCCTAAGCAGGCTGATGTTAGAGTCATGGTTTGTGGCACTGTCTTCAAACATATATTTGAACGTATACTACATGATAAGTTTGTGCAAGTATGTGAGGATACAGGGGTCCTCAATCTGGTGGGTGATACAATTAAGTAGGAAACTACAACCGAGTGTGATTAATGGTAAGGTCTTGAGATGGTTACATATCAGGTGTGGCTACACCAAAGGGACATGCTATCAGCAGCCTTGGCAATGGAAAGAAGAAAGCTGTTAAAAACACTGAAGAAGGGGATAGGGAAGGAGAAGTAGAAAGAGCAACTCTGATGTTCCAGGATTCACTTATTTCTGAAAAGTGTTTGAAGCTCTTTCTACCTCTAGGCTATGAAAGAGAAATTGATCTGGGCTTTAATCAAGAATTATTCTATGAAAATAACAAAAATTGCTTTGGAGAAGAATTATTATAAAAAAAAATAAGTGAAATGATAAATCCAAAAGCAGTCTGTGACTTGCAAAGGCTTCAGTGCATCAAATTGGTATTTAAAAAAATTTTTTTTAATGTATTTATTTTTGAAGGAAAGAAAGACACAGCGTGAGCAGGGGAGGGGCAGAGAGAGAGGGAGACACAGAATCCAAAACCAGCTCCAGGCTCTGAGCTGTCAGCGCAGATCCCGACTTGGGGCTCGAACTCACAAACCACAAGATCATGACCTGAGCTGAAGTCAGTCGCTTAACCAACTTAGCCACCCAGGCACCCCCATCAAATTGGTATTTTTTTAGAAACAGATTTATGTTTTAGAAGTTTTAGATTTACAGAAAAATTGAAAATACAGTATAAAGAACTCCCATATATTCCATATACTCAGTTTCCCCTATGATTAACATCTTAGACTAGCACAGTGCATTTATTATAATTATAAGCTAATATTGATACATTATTAGAAACTGAAGTCTATAATTTATCTATGTTTCCTCAGTTTGAACCTAATGTACTTTTTCTGTTCCAGGATCTCACCTAGGGTACCATAGTACATTTAGTTTTCATGTTTCTTTTGCCTTTCTTGGCCATAAAATTTTCTCCTATTTTCCTGTTTTTTTATGACCTTATCAGTTTTGAGGAATTCTGCAGGGTATTCTCATTATTGGGATTTGTTTGATGTTTTGTCTTTATTTTTTTTTTTTAATTTTTTTTTTCCACGTTTATTTATTTTTGGGACAGAGAGAGACAGAGCATGAACGGGGGAGGGACAGAGAGAGAGGGAGACACAGAATCGGAAACAGGCTCCAGGCTCTGAGCCATCAGCCCAGAGCCCGACGCGGGGCTCGAACTCACGGACCGTGAGATCGTGACCTGGCTGAAGTCGGACGCTTAACCGACTGCGCCACCCAGGCGCCCCTTTGTCTTTATTTTTGTGGTAAGACTGGATCTGTGGGTTATTGCAAGGAAGACAGTGGTTGTTTTATATATTTATAATATATAGATTTTCTTGTCATACTCTGAATTCCTTCCTGAAATCCCCTACCTTCTTCCTAAATGATTTTTTTTCTTGAATTGAGGTTGTTTTCTTGAACATTAAGGTTCACTGTTTGTGCTTTTAAATTCTAAGGATTTTGACAAATGCGTAACTTCATGTATGCACCATGACAGTATGATAAAATAGCTTCACTGCCTTAAAAATCCCCTGTGGTTCACCTATGCATCTCTCCTCTCCCCTTGAACCATGGGGACTACTTACCATTTTATTGTCTGTAGAGTTTTGTCTTTTCCATAATGTCATATAATTGGAATCATATACTATGAAGCCTTTCTAAGGTGGCTTCTCTTAGTTAGTATGCATTTAAGGCTCCTCTGTGTTCTTTCATGACTTGATAGCTCTCTTATCATCTGGATACACCACTGTTGGTTTATCCATTCTCCTATTGAAGGATACTCTGCTTGCTTCCAAGTTTTGGCAATTATTAATAAAGCTTCTACAAATATTCAAGTGCATATTTTTGTGCAGTCATAAGGTTTCAATTCATGTGGGCAAATGCTAAGGAGCATAACTGCTGGATCATATGGTTAAGACTATGTTTAATTTTGTGAGAAACTGTGAAAAATGTATTCCAAAGTGGCTGAGCCATTTTGCACTAGCTCCAGCAATGAATAAAAGTTCCTGTTACTGCACATCCTTGTCAACATTTAGTATTGTAGGGTTTTGGTGTTTTTTTTTTTTTTTAATTTTAGCCATTCTAATATATAGGTGGGAGTATCTTGTTTTAATTTGAAATTTATTGATGATATGATATTGAACATCTTTTCTTATGTTTATTTGCCATCTTTGTTTCTTCTTTGGTGAGATGTCTGCTCAGGTCTTTTGGTCTTCTTATTGAGTTTTAATTCTTCTTTGTATAATTTGGTGGGGTTTTTTCTTTGTATATTTTGGAGAAAAGACACTTATCAAAAGTATGATGTGTAAATATCGTAAATACTTATGCACCCTACATGAAAGCACTCAAATACATACAGCAACTACTAACAGACAAAGAAAGAAATCAATTGTAATACAACAATAGTAGGAAACTTTAACACCCACTGACCTCGGTAGATAGATTATTCAGACAGAAAATTGACAAGGGAACAGTGGCTTTGATTGACACATTGGACCATATGGATCTAACAGATACATTCAGAACATTCCATTCCAAAACAGCAGAATACACATTCTTTTCAAGTGCACATGGAACATTCCCCAGGATAGACAACATTTTAGGCCAGAAGTCTCAATAAATTCAGAAAGATTGAAATCATATCATACATCTTTTCTGACCACAATGATGTGAAACTAGAAATCAGTCACAAGAAAAAATTTGCAAAGAACACAAATACATAGAGGCTTAATAACATGCTACTAAACAATGAATGGGTCAACCGAGGAATCAAAGAGGAAGTTTAAAAATATATGCAGACAAATGAAAATGAAAACATAATAGTCCAAAATCTTTGAAAAGCAGCCAGCAAAAGCTGTTGTAAGAGGGAAGATTATAGCAATACAAATCTACCTCAAGAAGCAAGAGGACCCTCAAATAAACAACCTACACCTACACCTAAAGGAGCTAGAAAAAGAAGAACAAAGCCCATAGCCAGTAGAAAGAAGGAAATAAAGATTAGGGCAGAAATAAATATAAACTAAAAAAACCTCTAGAACTCATCATTGAAAGATGTCTTTTTTGAACATAATTATTTTAAGAAAGGCTTTACAGTTGCCAGTCACTCAACCTAACTATATCTTATTTCTTATGTTTTTAATAAAAATTTATTTCTTAAATAATTTTCATTTTCTGTATGAAATTGTTTTCTATCTATATAAATTTTCAGGAAAATTCTTATTTCTCCTGTAAGTCTATTCTGCTGTGGTGAATTTTTCTATGGTAACTTAGTTTTACCCAGTCCTCTTTTTTTTTTTTTTTTTTTTTGAGAGAGAGAGAGAGAGTGGGGGAAGGTCAAAGGGAGGGGGAAAGAGAGAACCCCAAGCAGACTCCACACCCAGCTCAGAGACTGATGTGGGGCTGGATCTCACAATGGTAAGATCATGACTTGAGCCAAAATCAAGAGTCAGCGGCTTAACCAACTAAGCCACCCAAGAAATCCTACCCAGTCGTCTTTAAAAAGTCTGCTAATAAAATGATTATTGATCTTGTTACTAGATGATATATATGTGACTGGTATTGGTGCAAAAAGTAATGAATATGGCAAAGTGTTTATAGGATTCTGAATGTTTTAGGCGGAAACTAACGTACAGATCCCAGACCCTTCATTTTCCTGCAAAAAAAGCGCGGCTGACTCCCAATTAAGTGGAATACTAACTGATACAGAGGACAGAATTCCACAGTCATTTTAAAAGTTACATACTACCTTCTTAATTTATGACATACTATCAGTATATTGATGTAAAGTCTAACTAAAACCAAAAGTTTTTAACAGTCAACATAAATTATCATAAGAAATGAACATCAATAAAAATCTAGTTGTATATGAATTGGAAAAACATCCTGACATGATGGTTCTTTCCTGTTAGTCTGCAGATTTATATATAAAAAAAGGAAACAGCAGTTGCCATGGCAAACTTCTGGCTCTGTTGAATACTGGAACCTGGCATATAAGCCTAGGATTTGATGAAACTATGTAATTTTGAAATGAACAGGCATATTTTACATTGCCATTCACCTTATGCTGGTTTAGATTCTAGAATGTACAGCTGTTCCATTTAACACAAAAGAACAGACATTTGAGTATAAGAAACACTAAATATTCTTGAAATCACAGACTGAATTTTTAATACCATGAATCTAGAATTCTAATATTTTTAGGACATATGAATTATTGAGCAAGAAGTTAAAGGAATTATCTATTCCTTTTTTCCAGAGGCTGATTTCATAAGAAAAGCTGCCATTACATTAATAAAAATATAGTGCTTTGTCTGCATTTATATCATAAGGTATAAAATGTAGTTTCAAATCTTTTTCAGTCACGTGAGGCGCATTTCATATATAACCATGGCTATACAACTGGGGTAACATTTTAAGTTTTTTGGTCATTGAAATTCATTTGTATTCATCCCAATATTCAGGAATATAATAAATGCATGGTATTCATGTTGATGACATATACTCCATAAAAGTTTAATTGTCATTCTGCATTAATTAAGCCTGAATTAATGAACACTTTCAAAGTTTTGCAACAGTTGAATCACCGGTTCTCATCAAGCGTGACTGAAACAGAATTGGCTCATTTTGAATGCTCAAGTGATCCAACAACAACAACAACAAAAAGCAAGAGAGACATACAGAACCTCAGTCAATTGTAATATTGAGTAAGCTGAGTTCATTGGCAGAAATGACAAATTCCAGGTAGAATTTAAATCTAAGATCAGTATCTTTGTTCTAATTCTGTTGTTGTTTAAGCAGGCTAAGATTTTTTTTTTCACCATTATATAGAAAATTTTAAACACTGTAATGTGAAACGTGCCTGCATCATAGTATGTTGGGAGAGTTGTCTACATTTTCTGACCAGTTTAGACGTGGTATGTGCGGGGATTGACAGGGTTCAGGACACAGTACCCAAAATATAACACCTTAGCATACTGAATGTTTCAAGCTGAAAGAATGTAAGAAATGGCAAGTACTGGAAGGACTTTCAGAACTTCCCCTGAAGCAGGTCACAAAGCCCTCCTGTGAGAGATGTCCTCCTTATACCTGGATGGAATAAGGGAACATGCTTATCTCCAAGACCCTGAAAGGAATCTAAACGAATAGACCTTGCTGTTTTCCCTGGTTTATGATGCTTAGAACAACAACAAAAAAGATTATAAGCTATCACATTTTCCCACACATTTCCATTCTTCATCAAACCTAGCGTAAGAACACTCAGATTTAGCCACACTATCAGGTCCTCATTTCCTTACGAAGGCTCCTGTGTCATGTAAAATTTATATTCAATACGTATATATGTTTATCTCTCCTTAATTTAGCTTTTTGTATTATAGGGGCCTCAGCTGAGAATTTAGAAAAGTAGAAGAAAGGGATACCTGGGTGGCTCAGTCAATTAAGTGTCCAACTCGATGTTGGTTTGCATCATGAGCTCACGCTTTCTGTGAGTTCAAGGCCTGCATTGGGCTTTGTGCTGACATGTGGAGCCTGCTTGGGATTCTCTCTCTCTCCTTCTCTCTCTTTCCCTTTCCCTCCCCTTCACATGCATGTGCACTTACTTTCTCTCACTTTCAGAATCAATAAACTTAAGAAAAAGATGTTTTCCTCCCCTACGAGATTTAGGGTCAACTAATACTATAATACTAATACCCTTTCCTCATTTAATTCTATCACCGAATTTTAAAGGAAACATAGTCCCCCTTTCTTTTCTTTTCTTTCTTTTTTTTTTCAGGAATAGAATTTAGTGATTCATCACTTACACCCAGTGTTCATTCCAACAAGTGCCTTTCTTAATGCCCTTGCTCCATCCCCCCACCCAACACCCTTCCAGCATCCCTCAGTTTGTTCTCTGTATTTAAGAGTCTCTTATGGTTTATCTCCTCTATTTTTATATTATTTTTTCTTCCCCCTTTCTAAAGGTACCAAAAGTGCTATTTAAAAGTGTGTCATGACTCATCCAAGTTGTCAATGGCAGAATCAGGAAGCAGATGCGATATTTCTGACTAAATTTAATCACTTTCTCCTCACTGGATAACTAATGCTGCCTTTAAATAACGTAGAAAGGATTATTGAAAGTTGAAACTATCTATACAGCCTACTGTCTACATTAACATGACTATTCTATTGACCTCACCAAGAAAGTTTTAGTGTTCCAGGAAACCCTTACTCAGGAAGATAAGTTGCAGATTACTTTGTTAAGCAAGTTCATTACTTTGATGAACAATTATGAATTATTCACTCCAGGAATTTCAAGTCTTCTGTAGAAAGCATCAAACAACAGTTTGCATTCCAAGACCGTAAACCTTTGCATCAAAATCTTCCTCTTCCAGTGTCCACCAATTCTAAACTATCAGTCATGATCTTTACCCAATTCTATCCAAGCATACCTTCTCCATATGTCTATCCCACATTGATTTCAATGTAATTTCAGAATCACGCACTAGACTTCAGAATCTTAATCAATATCCCAGTGTTGTTCTTTCCCCTCTGCAAGGCTCCTGATACTGTTGAGGTAGTGTTATCCCTTAACATGGTAAGCAATAAAAATTTTTTGTCTTATCAGCAGGTTATTTTGGTGACATTTTGGAGAGCTAACTTTTGACAGATAGGAGAAGTTGGCTGAGAGTAAAGTAAACAGAAACATGAGTTTATTGCGGATGTAATCTGAGTTGCAAGAGGAACTTACAGATAGAAATGGCCATTTGCCTTTCACTAGTATCTCAGAAATCATATTCCCTTGGAGCTTCCTCTAATCCCCTGTTCCAAATCTGAATTTAATATCTGTGGAATCAGAGAACCCTGGGCATCACGCATCATCATATTGCTTTACAAAGGATCTATATCCTACAATATAGCACTTATACTGCATAAAGATGAAATAAGACTTCATTGCTCCTACCCAAGTTTGTAACTGGAACATTCCCATGAGCATTATAGCTACCTACAGGCTCCTGTCCATCTCTTCTTACTGTCTTTCCCAGCCCCAGAGATAACACTATCTTGTTTTGAGACTAAGAGCTATCTTTTAAAAATAAACTCTAAAATAATTCTGTCCTATATGTATGTCTGCCTATACATTTTTACATTCATTTTTAGTCTTTAGAAAATATAATCACACACCTTCCTATAACTTCCCTTTTACACTAAATATGATATTTCTGAGGCTTATTTCTATTGTATATAGCTATAGGACTTCCATTTTTACTATGGTTTTTGGTGGCACTTTTCACATACTTGTTGAAAAAGAAAATAGTTATAATTAAGTTAAAGGTGACTGCCCTAGAAAGATAGGAATTGTTTAGGATGACACCATGATTGCCCTTTATTGATCATGAAAGGATAGGCCCCTGTGCAAGATCAGGAAAGGCAAGTCTGTGAAACAGGGCTGTGTTGCACTACTTATATGGGATGGGGGTAGTAGGAGCTGTGGGTTCACCACTGGAGTGGGGGAACACTGCAGGAAAGAGAAGGTCTTCACATTAAGGTAGGGAGCTGAGACCTATAAAGATACCAATGAGAAAATGCCCACCAATCATCAGTATTTCACTGTTTTCCCTTCTAGCTTTCTATAGTTATACCTCCGTTATATCTAGTACTTGTGTAAAAGTCTATTATTGGCAAGAGCCAGTGTTTGCAGGCTTCAGGTTATGAAATAAGAGAGGCAATAATGATCCCTGTGCAGAGACAGGACAACAGCTCCAGGAAGGAACCTGTTCTTAACTCTAGACAGGAATTTGAAGCAAGCACTATCCAAATATATGAAAGAGCACTGGGAGTGCTCAAAAGTGGGGAGTGGGTCACCAAGCATCCCACAATATGTGGGATGAGGGCGAAAGTCACATTGTCTAACAATTAAAGGAAAGCGTGAGGCCCCAAGAGCTAGAGGAATTACATAGCGAATTGAAATTACTGGGTTTTCTATATTCCCCACAGGAACTCTAAGGACTAGTTTATGCTTTCTCTGTTGTTATGTCTCTATATTGATATATCATGAATGAATGAATGAATGAATGAATGAGAGAAATGAGTAAATAACCTTTGGAACAGAAATAAAAACTCCAGAAAGATCAATGCTGAAGATAAATATATAGAGGTCATCAATTAGAATTTAAAATGAGTTACAGGGGCACCTATGTGGCTTAGTCAGTTGAACCTCCAACTTCCACTCAGGTCATGATCTCACATGATCCCACAGATCCCATGGGTTTGATCCCCACGTCAGGCTCTGTGCTGGCAGCTCAGGGCCTGGAGCCTGCTTCAGATTCTGTATCTCCCTCTCTTGCTCTGTCCCTCTGCAGTTCATATGTTCGCTCGCTCTCTCAAAAAAGAGAATTTAAAATGAGTTCCAGATGAAGGAGAAAAGGCCATCTAGAGAAAAAAGGAAGGAGGTCTTCAACTTGAGGAATAGCCCTATTAGGTTAGGAAGTTAAAGACAGTGCTCTGCAGTCTGTGTATGGGATCTACCAGTTCTGCTGATTTCACTATCAGGCTGATGCTTGCCCTAACCTCTGACTCGTGGAAACTATTTGCATCAAAAGTCATTCTCCAGTTAACAGCTTTTAGTATTTTTTTTTTTTTTTGGTTGTCATGGTAAGAGAGGAAAGAAATATCTGAATCCAAGTAGACCTATTAACCATCCATTATAATTTTGGTGCCTATATTGAGTCCTCCCGTGACTAAACTTGCTGGTTACCAGTTCCAAATAGGGTTTGAATTTTCTTGAAGAGTTTTGATTTTGTTTCTGTTCTTAAACCTTCTTGTCTCTAGGCCTTCCTCCCCTATTTACTTTAATGCTAGAAAAAGGGTTTATGATATAATCTCCTTAATCATTCCACCTGGCCATTGTCCAATTCCAAATAGAATTTTCAAAATTGAAAACATATTAGAGGAATAATTATACATCACAGAGAATAAAATATCTACTTCCTTGATCCTTGAAGAAACAAATATTTATCTCCTAAAGGACAAAACAATCAGAATGTTCTCTGGAATATAAAAAGCTTACACATTGCATTCAGATGTGGCACTGAGGAAATCTAGCATTTTGTTCCCTAAGTGTGGTCTGCGGGCCAGCAGCACTAGTATCACCTGAGAGCTTGTTAGAATGACAGACTCACAGATCCCATCCCAGACCTACTGAATCGGGAGCTTTATCTTTATAAAATTCTCAGGTGACTAGTATGCATCCAAATTTTCAGGAACATCATTCCAGAGTACCGAGGAGAAACTTCAGGGCCTTCCTTGAGGAGAGTGAAGACCTCTGCAAGACCCAAGGCAGGGGTGGGTCCTCTGAATCTCTCCAACCTCCTCACCACCAGAGCAGTGTAGCTTTGGCTTTTGTTGTATGTTGTTGTTGTTGTTTTTAGAGTAGAGAGTGTGTGAGCAAGGGAGAGGAGAAGGGCAGAGGGAGAGAGAGAATCTTAAGCAGGCTCCATGCTCAGCCCAAAACTCAGTGGAGGGCTAGAGATCCCACAACCCTGGGGTCATGACCTGAGATGAAATCAGGAATCAGATGCTCAACCAACTGAGCCACCCAGGTGCCCTGGTCTGATATTTTTAAGTGTTGAAGTTCCATGTTAAGCTTTAAAAATGGAATCTCTTGCTTAGAGAATGTTTAAAAATCATCAAACAAGTGTACCAGAATACAAGTGGTTCTCAAAATGTAGGCTGGGGATCCTAAATAGACAGACAGACACAGACACACACACACACACCTGTTTTGTCTGGTGCCTTAATTCTCAATAGCTTATACTATTTTAAAAATACACATAGATGTCATTACAATTAATGAAACGGGTTCATTTCAGAGTAGAAATTTAAAGAGGGGGAGCTAACAAAGCTTGATAATGGTCAGCAAATGGAGGAATCAGAGGAGGAAGAAAACTCACTCAAATCTAAATCATAGAGACTGGATGAAGAAAGGTTTTCCACTTGTGGATGATCAGCCGCAGTAAATATTCACAGAAGAGAAGCAGGAAAAAATGTGTCCTAGGAGATGTTGCAATGTGACATCCATGCGCCTCTTCAGCTGGCAGTTTATTTGTCTGTCACAGGAAGCAGTTTGGCAGGTTATGTCATTTTATAGCCATAATAATGTTCTGAGTCAAACCTTGGCTGCCTTGGCCTGTTGCTGCGACCTCAGAGGGAACAGATGAGGACTGAGAAAGGAACATTGGATTTGGCAATTAGGTGGTTCTTGGTAACAGTGGAGAAAGAGCAGCTTTATTTGAATAACAAGGATGAACACCAAACTGCTGGGGGTGGGGAAGAGGTGGGGGGGGTGAGAAGGGGAAGCTAGCAGGATGGCAAATTTAGATCCTCTTTAAGAAAATAAGTTTACTAAGAAAGAGAAAAAAAAAGAGCAATTTGAATAGAGACAGGTTTAGGGACAAAATTTTTTAAGGTTGTGAAAGCTAAGTAAATTAGTAAATTGAAGAAACAAAAATAACAGAAGGATTGAAGAAGAAAAAAATAAGGGAGTAGGTGATAAAACTCATTCACAGGGGAACTTCAATAACCTAGGTGGAAAACAGGACCATTTCTGCTCTATTCTATTTATGCCAACTATTTTATTATGAATTTTTTAACAGATAGTGAAATTAAAAGAGTTTTTCCTGTGAATATCTATATACCCACCACTTTGTTCTGTCATTAACATTTTGGTCTGTTTTGTGACATACCCATTTATCTACCCTTTAATCCTGTCATTTATTTCTGATACATTTTGAAATAAATTGCTTCCCCTAGAACCTGTATCATGAATTTCATTAATTAGAGTTAAATATTAGCTTACAATTTTTTTTCTTTTGAGGTAAAACTTATACACGATGAAATGCAAAATTTCACATGTACATTTGCTGACTTTTGACCAATGCACACATCTATATAACCCCAAACCCCATCAAGATAGGGATACTTCCAGGTCATATTGGTGGTGCAGTCAGTTTGGCATCCTACTCTTGATTTTGACTCAGGTCACAATCTCACAGTATGTGAGATCAAGCCCCATGTTAGCACAGAGCCTGCTTGGGACTCTTTCTTTTCCTCTCTCTCCGACCTCCCCTGTTCGTGCATGCACTCTCTCAAAATAAAAAAAATAAACATTTAAAAAATAGGGACTCTTTCCATCACTCAAGAAAACTCCCTCATGTCTGTTCCCAGGCAGTCTTCACCCACACCCCCAGAGTCTACCAGTGTTGTGATATTCTAATGTTTTTCCACATAGACTATATTTTCCAGTTCTAAAACTTCATATAAATGGGATAGTACCATATTGATTGATTTGTATAAGGCTTCTTTGAGTCAGCGTAATGTTTTTGAGGGTCATTCTTTTGCTGTGTGGATCAATAGCATATTCCTCTTTATTGCTAAGTGGCTTTCAGTTGTTTGGCGGTACCCCCAGTGATGGATACTAGTACTGCTAATGCTACTGTCAACATTTTTGTCCAAGTCTTTTGGGGACATATATTCACGTACATTGGGTAAATATTTAAGAATGGAATTGTTGGGTTTTAGGGTAATTGTATGTTCAAAGAAACTGGAATACATTTTCCCAAAGTAATTGTACCATTTTATACTCTCACCCTCACCAATGATGTATGAGAGTTCCACTTTCTCCAAACCCTCTCCAATACTTGACATTTTTGGTCTTGCCATTCTGCCAGGCGTATGGTAGTGTCTCGTGTTGGTAATGTTGGGTTTTATTTTTTGTTATCAGAAGATAATCTTCCTTAGCACTCATGTAAAACAATATTATCTAGTGATTTTAACGGAAGACTGAATTTCTAGTCTATAAATTTATCTCCCCACCTAGAATAAACTTCTTATAGGCAGGGGCCATGTTGTATTATTCTTTATTTTTGCACTAGCATTAGCCCAGTGACTGTGTTCAATAAACACTTGTTTAATTTAATTGAATCAAATATGTTCCTGCTGGCAATTCTATCAACGAGGAAGTCAGCATGGAAGCTTCTTCCCCTCTTCTCTTCATTTTGTAGGGGATCAGTTGGCCAGTGGCAGTATGAGTAGAGAGAAGAATGATAGTCACAGTAGGGAAAAACAGCATGGTATGTTCCCACTGAAGACAGATACGGACTGCCAGTCTACTCTGTCTAGTATTTAGACATATACTTCAGAGCAAAAACTTGCATATAAGATGAAAGCTTCAAGTTGTTTTTATCAATTATGTGTCAGCCATCTGGACTTTCGCTAACAAATACTACAGACAACTACAATGTGGACAATAATCAGAAACTAAAACATAACTTCCAGGGAAGAGCAAAGGGTATTTTATTTCCTTAAAAACAGCATGAAGCTGAACGCTAGAGGCTGGTTTATTTGTATGCAGTAATTCCCAAGAAATGTAATGAAATTCTTGAAGCATAGTATTGCTCTAGTGACATACCAAACTCACACACACACACACACACACACACCCCACAACATAGCTTTGGCTCAGAAGCATCCAAAAGTAATCACATACCATGCTTTTGAATTCATTCATATAGGACTGAAGCATTGTTTTGTCAATTCACTTTTAAGAGCATTTGGATGAAGAGCAAACTTTACAAAAGGTTTGCTTTTGTAAAGCAAATCCTTTACAAAAGGATGTAAAGATGTTAAATGCAGAATGATTTATGGAATTATAATAAATCAAGGAATTATTTTGCTATAACAGTGACATGTGTGGTGTGTCAGAAACATTTGCAAGTAAAAGGGTTATTATTGGCATTATTGCTAAACACTTCTAGTCTATAGTAGAATGGTATTTTTCAAGTGCATACCAGATATTAGCATATAGCCATGTACCGAGATTGTACACGTGGCATTCAGAATATGATGTCTGAAAATGAAGCAACTGTGTGTATCGGAGTTTACCTAATATTTCTCCTCATTTCCATAAGATCTGATAAATGGAAGTCAAATCACAAGAGAGAAAAGTGGGTAATGAAAAAAATGTTGAATGTCTACTGGGGCACAGTCTACAAGTGGTCCACAAAAAGTTTTTTCTTTTTTCCTTTTTGGAATGGCCTCTAGAACCATTGAGGAGACAAGGGCTATGTTTTGTACCCCTCCTTGCATCCATGAATAATCATATATCAATTCCCAACAGAGGAATGTAAACAAAAGTGATGTGTACTACCTTCAAGCCAAGACTTTTGAAAAAAGAAAATGAGGCTTCCCCATTGTCTTCCCTGTAAATCTGCTGAATCACATGTAGAGAAAGTGACCTCATTACCAGGAATACTGGCATTGGACTATTACGTGAATGAGCAGGTTTATTTAGTTTGCCTGGTTTGCCTGGCTCCAAAATCTACACTCTCCAAATCCACCCATATATCCATATAATTCATGACTTGTCATGAATTATAAAACTTGTCAGAAGTATAAAAAGTTTTAGATTTAAAAAGCCCGAACCTGCTGATTTATAAAAGAAAACTGTGGTAAATGATTTGGCTAAGGTCACATCAATCTTTAAGCAACATATTTGGGAAAGTAGATCCAATATTCTTTTCACTAGACTATAATATAGAAGTGAGCAGTATTTGTTAAAAGAATGCTCAACTCACAACACATATCAATTCATGCAAGGAAGCAATCCTTACTCTATTTAGAATTTATCTCTCACTTTATTGGAGAAAATTTTGCCAGTGTTTACTCATCCAGCAGAGGAGTTGTGCATGTCACTCTATCTGCTTGCTTATCTTGTAAGTCTTGTGTTTTGTGTATTTACAAGCCTTTTATTCATTTGAATCAGTTAACTTTTTGCTATTATGTTTTCATAATGTCATGTGTAAAATACTACAGAGTAAAAATGAAATGTAACATCCTAAGTTGCAGGCACTAGGAAAAATTTTAGAGTGAGTCCTTATACTAAAAACTTCTTATTTTGTAGATAAGGAAATTGAGACCTAGAGACTTGAAATGATTTTCCATATGTACAACCTACTTACAGTAGTCCTCCCTTACCCATGGAGGTTACATTCCAAGAGCCCCCAGTGGATGCCTGAAAGCATAGATAGTACTAACCCCTATATGCCCTATGTTTTTTCTTCTACATACATACTTATGATAAAGTTTAATTTATAAATTAGGGACAGTAAGAGACTAACAACTAATAATAAAGTAAAATAATTACAACAATATTCCATAACAAAAGTTATGTGAATGTGGTCTCTCTCAAAATATCTTATTGTGCTGTACTCACCATTCTTCTTCTACTGATGATGTGAGATGATAAAATGCCCACGTGATAAGATGAAGTGAGGTGACGGACATAGTAGGCATCGTCACATAGTGTTAGGCTACTACTCATCTGAAGACACGTTGGAAGGAAGATTAACTGCTTCCAGACTGCAGTAGAACTCAGGTAACTGAACCCTTAGAAAGAGAAACCATGGATATAGGAGGCCTATCATATTGAAAAAGCTGAAATTGTATCAAGAATAATATCTGCCTTTTTTTCCACTTTACATTCTCAAGTGAAAAATAAAATACTAATTTTAGACCTTTTTATGACACAAATGCGCTCAAGTGAAGATCAAGAAATCATAGAAATTAGTAAAAATAATAAGGCAGTGCCTATTAATTTGGATATTCTTCATGATAAGGAGGAAGTCATGGTAATCAAGGAAAGTGTGAGAAAAAACTATATAATTGTCATTAACATTCACTAAATAAATATTTAGTATAAAATGAATTCCATTACTAACGCTTCAAATAGCAACTATCTCTATTACATTCATGATTCTGTTGTGGTTATAATCTTTACAAAGCTAAAAGGAGGCTTTGTTCTAGAAAAAGAAAGCATAAGCCTCTTTATTTTTCTTTTTCCTAACACAGTTTCCATGCAGTATCTTCAAAAAACACTGTGTCAGAATGAAACTTCCCACAAGACTCTTGCTCATTGCACAATTACCAAAAAAGCAGTAGAATCTATGCACAACACTTATTTCCAATTTCAGTTGAAGGAACCAGGATGTGAAGTCATAAATCATTAGTCTCTGTAACCATCTTGCTGGATGAGCACCAGCATGGCCAGTCCTGGAGAGCTCAATTAGCCCAAAGCTTCTTCGGCTGTTCAGGATTTATGTCAGTTACCCAACAGTGGGTGTTTTATGGGAAAAGTCTTCCCAGGGATTTCTGAAAACTCCACTGCTAAACTACCGATGATAGAATAACAACATGTTCAGTATTGGTCTTCCAGACTGAAAATGAGCAGTTATTTTCATACTATTATTGAAAGTCTGACAGATTCAATGAAACAGAGGCAACCATGAGACTTCCATGATTGGGCATGGAAAACTGAAATAGGAGAGATAAAGATTTCAAGGTAAAAAGGAGAATAAACTATTAAATGATTATCACAATTAGGTATATCTTTCTTTTCAGCTCACTGAATTTGGTGGACCTAGAAGCATGTGTTCAAAGACAGTGTTTCATTGTGTTTTAAGAAAATACAGAAATTATGCCTCCAAACAAAACAATGGCTATAATTAAGATGTCAAAGTGTCCAGTTGAATTGGGAAGAAGAATTCTTAATGAAACCAAGCTCTAATTTTATAGAGCCATAATTTGATAATTTAATGAGTGACAACATATCCAAAATACCAGGATCTATGGTATTTTGTTCTATGCTGCAAAAGATGAGAATCTATTACCTAATTTTACTTTGTGTTGTATTTATGGGGAAGAAAATTATTTTTTAGTTAGAGCTGAAACTAGAAACTTTCAACTTAGACCTCAGAGAACACTTAGTTTTCTCACCTTCCTAAAAGAACAAGGATTTTAGATAGAAGCAGGGAACCTGTAGAATGTTCAGTAGTTACTGACCTAGAAAAGTCAACTAGGGAGACTTGCCTTATTTTTTTAAATTAATTAATTTATTTATTTTAACTAAACTCTGTGCCCAATGTGGGGTTCAAACTTATGACCTTGAGATCAAGAGTTGGATGCTCTACTGAGACAGCCAGGCACCCCCAAATTTGCCTTACTGAATTCTCTCAGGTTATGGTTATCCAAATTCAGTTACTTTCCTATATTAGACCTTTCTATTACTCTATTACCCTATATCTCTATGTTTAGCACTCTTAATATCTCTTTAATACAGCTGTTTATCCTAAGTATCTATAAAATCTACTTAGAGGGGCTCCTGCATGGCTCAGCTGGTTGAGCGTCCAGCTTCGGCTCAGGTCATGGTCTCCCGGTCTGTGGGTTTGAGGCCTGCGTCAGGCTCTGTGCTGACAGCTCAGAGCCTGGAGCCTGCTTCAGATTCTGTGTCTCCCTCTCTCTCTGCCCCTCCCCTGCTCACGTTCTCTCTCTCAAAAATAAATAAACATTAAATTTTTTTTTAAAAGTCTACTTCTAGGTCCAATCTCTATTTTCACAGCCATCTCTCCTGTAATATTCAAGTTATAAGTTACTTTGGTCCAGCTTACAAATGGCAGCTGCTTTTGTTTTGTTTTGTTTTAGGGAAAGGGGATATTTGAAGTTGTATGGGGAATACATCTGAAGCTTCAAGACCATGAGGCCATTTAGAAATTTGAGTGCTCTACCAGTAATTATAAAAGGAGCAGATGTCATGGTTTCCAAAACTTTAGAAACATTGTCTTGCCTTTAAAAACAGCAATGAAAAGTGGTCAACCCAGATGTTTGGCTCCCAGTGGCCATCCAGCCCTTGTGGTTAAGTCATTGTTGGCTAACTACACAGCCACAGATCAGGCCTAACTAAGCACCTGGATCTTGATTGTAAGGAGGAGTGCCTACCAGTTATTAGTAAGCTCTTGCCTCCATAAATTAGACATCTAGTTTCTTTCAATAAAGACTAAACAAAAACAAAAACAAAAAACCTCTGTTCTCCTCAGCTGTGCTACACACAACACCCACTGGAAGATAAAATGAAAACAAAATGATAGAAAATATATCAGTGTGATCATGGAATAATGTAATTGGAGTTGGATACTTTGCAAGTATAATTGTCCTTGTGGGATGTGATTGTATGGATGTGAGAATAGAAAGTGACCACCATTAGCTTGTTAAATGCTTTAATACAATAGGATGCTTGCTTTCATCTGAGCAGTACGGATTGTTTTGATGCAACATGACGCTGGAACACAGATGTCAGGCAAATTGTGCCTTTTAGATCTGGCCCAAGCCTTGCTAAGTTCCATGGAAATGTGGGCTGATTTTCCATTCCAAACTGGCTAGGGCAAAGCAGAGAGGATTCTGAAGGAGGCATCTTGCAAAGAAGAGTGTGTCTCTCGATTTAATTTCCATAGCAATTTAAAGAAATGATGTGGGGGCGGGGACAGGCAGCGAGTTGGTAGAATAATTGCTCAGATTTGACAGGGTGTAGGAAAGCTGAAAGCACAGTTTCATGTGCATAATATTAACCTCCACACATTTCCAAAATGGCCTCTTTATTCAACAAAAATATTCTCAACATCTATGAATAGTTTTTCTGAAACTGAGTGGCATCATGACAGGTCAGAAAATGCCACAGGGCATAACAATATATATTTTTCAAACCCAATCTGAAGTTCCTCATAACATCAAGTAAGGTGGTTTTAAAATATATACTGACATCTCTCAAAGATTATAAATTGTGGTTACTTCTGCCTTCTGTTTTATTAGAGATTCAACGTGACAACAGTCAAAATAAAATCAGACCATGGCTATACACTGAGACGAGTTCATTTTTTACACTGAAACATGGAATTTGAACACTTTTAAAATGGTGAGAATTTGGTTGTTTGACAGAATTCAGCCTTCTATAAGATAGGCTTTGTCTATTATATATCTATGCATTACACAGAAAATATAAAGTAAAAAATATTTTAATAACCATGAGTCTGAGTGAAGCGACTAAAAACATTACCTTTGAAATCAGAATCAAAGGGGTGTTGATCCCTGTTCAGCCACTCATCACCAATGAGAATGAAGTGAATCACTTAACCTCCTGAGATTCCATTTCCTCATCTCTAACAGCAGTAATAATACCACCTTATAGGATTACCATGAAAATTAGAAAGAGAGGGGTGCCTGGGTGGCTCAGTCAGTTAAGCGTCCAACTTCAGCTTAGGTCATGATCTCATGGCTCATGAGTTTAAGCCTTGCATCGAGTGCAGACAGAGCCTGCTTGGGATTCTCTCTCTCTCTCTCTCTCTCTCTCTCTCTCTCTCTCTCTCCCTGTCTCTCTCCCCCCCCTCTTTCTGCTCCTCCCCCACTTGCATGCGCACACGCGCGTACACACACACACTCTCTCCCTCTCTCTCTCAAAATAAATAAATAATCAAAAAAATTAGTAAGAGAGGTGAGGCTTCTCTCACAGGACTAGATTATGGAATGCACTCAATAAATGCTTACCATTTTCATCCATAAACAACTATATAGTCTTCTTATTCTGCCTACCTTGTGAAGCTTGAAAAAATTTATAATTTATTAAGTGCATCAATTTGTTATTCGTCTTTTTCCTATCATTAAAAAATGCATCAACATTCAGTGACACAATGTTGACCAAATTATAATTCTTAACTTGATAATGTAACATATTTGCTGTCTCACTAGCTCTTTGTGCTATAAACAGAACCTGATCCTTCTGAGAATAACATCTCAAACTTAAATTTAAAATTAGGAAACAAATTTATTACCCACATTATTAAATGCATATTGATCGAATGAACTCAAAGACTTTTAAGAAACAGATTCTAGGAAGCAGGCTTTAAAGAAAATAAAATTTTAGGTGAAATGAGTTATTTTTTAGGGAAGAAAATAAAGCTCAACACAGATCATTCTACTTCTCTAGTTTACATGGCTGGATGACTCTCTACAGCTTATGGAAGGTATCCACATTCTTATCTGGACATTCAAGTCTGCCCATGGCTTTATCCTACTGGGCTTTCTACCTCTGTGTCCACATGTCTTTCATATACACCAGTGTCACTCAAAATGAACTTCTCACTTTATACGCATCTTAATTTAAGACCTCTGTGGATGTGATAATTGTGTTTAATTTTTTCCAGAATCTTCTTTCCCATTATCATGCCATATCCACATCCCCGAATCATATAAATTCCTAAAATATTAGTGCAAATATCATCTTTCCTACAAATCCATACTAAATTCACATCCTTTCTCTGAACTCTTACAGAAATTCCTCATATCTTTCTTTTGGTGGATCGTGACTAGAGATATTTTTCTTTGAGTTTTGTTTCTTTATGGCTTTCTACTAAATTGCGTTTTTCTACCAAATTACTCCTTCACAGCAGGAACTGTGTGACTTACCTTGATGTGAAGAGGCAGCAAGATAAAGTCGAAGGAAGCAGATCTCAGAGAAGGACCTTCCTGGTTTGGAACCATGTTGTTTCAATGACCACTTTGTGACCTTGAACACATTACATCTTCTCTCTTAGCCTCAACTTCTTTGCATAAAAATAAGAACAAAAAGAAGCGAATGAATAAGTTTCTCTCACTGTGAAACTGTCAATGGTAAGAAAATGAAATAAGACAATCCTTCTGCAAAGTCTAAAACTGTAATTTTCTAACTAGTAAAACCATCAAAGAGCTATGTTTTATTTCCTAACAGTTTACCAAATTTTCTTTTCAGAAAACCAAAGGGAAAGTTTGAAAATAGCTTGCCATAGTGCAAGGAGATTTAGACTGGCAGACAGGAAATCTTACCTGCTGTGGTCCTGGCTCTAGCACCTGAAAGCTGAGTGACCTCAGGCAAATCCTTCACCAATCAAAGTGAAGGATGAGAAATATTAAGTTCTTACAGGCTTTCCCCCCCACTTACCCCCCCCCCCCATGGATCTAGCAATAGTCTAGTTCAAACTGTAAGCTCAGGGAAAAAAACAAGAAGCAAACAGAAGTGCCCAACTCCCACTTACAGGTCAGCAAACTTCAATATAGAACATCCCATGCAACAAGGCATCAAAAGCTTACATGTCACTTCCACAACAAAGCCTTAAAACCGCCATCTGGCCCATGAGATGTCCTGTAAGAGCAACTTTTTTATGTACTCTTCTTGTCCACTCATCACCTTGTATTTTCATTATCTATCTAATATATCTGTTTCTTGTCACAGACTGTGGACCCCCTGAGGGTATGGTCAGAGGTATTGTTATTTTCATTACCTCACAGAGCTCCTATCTTAAATGTTTCCTTACAAATGAGTAGTAAATGAACAAGTGGATGAACAAATGAGTAAATGATTAAAAAAGTCAGAAAAAAAAGTTACTAAAGCCAAAAAAAAAACCCCAGAATTTAAAATATATATAATTCCAACACTGTGTACCTGGTTGTTTCATCCTCAATATGTACCATTTTGTTCTGTTTGAATGATGGAAATTACTGGGTTCAAACTAGTTGAATTTTCCTGTTTTGCCATTAGGGAGCTCTGAGATAGAGGACAAAATAGACACCAGCCTCTGCTACATGTCCATCCACTTGATCTTTCTGAGTGGTGAGTATCTAAGGACAGATTCTGCTATCTTGCTTTCTGATAACTTAATTTCAGGATATGTGGAGAGGAATGTGACAGCTGCTTAACTTAAGGAGACTCAACATCAAATACCAAAATAAATCCACTTTCAAAATACCAAATTGTGCATATCTAGCTAACTTCTGATAACTACAGTATGTCTGACACAGATCAGCAAATTAGTAGATGGTGTCTGGTAAAGGTTTAAGTTCCAAGATGTCACTCATTTTAATGAATTGACGAGAACTATCATCAACAAACATGTATAAAATTAGTGAAAGTAATTATAAAAATAATTAGCCTTGGGAACATATTAAATATAAGCAAAACTACCTGTTTATACAACAATTCTGGTGTGAAACAGTTTTTAATGAGGGCACTTTGAAGACTTAACAATTGTTAAAATTAAACTTCCTTAAAAAAAAAAAAACTGGTTGTGCCACTTTAAAAATGTGTCATTGCTGGGGCGCTGTGTCATGGCTGAGACTCAGCCAGTTGACCCTCCGACTTTGGCTCAGGTCATGATCTCACGGTTCCTGGGTTCGAGCCCTGTGTTAGGCTTTGTGCTGACAGCTCAGAGCCTGGAGCCTGCTTCAGATTCTGTGTCTCCCTCTCTCTCTGTTCCTCCCCTGCTTGTCTCTGTCTCTTTCCCTCTCAAAAATAAAGATTAGAAATTAAAAAAAAAATTAATGTATAATTGCTAAACATAATTACAATGTACTCGGCACTATTCTAATGAACTTACACTTATTAACTCATTTAACTCTTACAACCACCTATGGAATAGGCCTTATTATTCCCATTCTACAGATGAAGAAACTGACAAAGAAGTTAATTTCTTGCATGAAGTCACATGGGTAAGAAATTATGGAGCTATTAATAATAGACATAATCTGGTGTCTGCTGAAAAGGTGTAATTTGCCATCGCTTTAGTCCAGCTTCCTGTGCTGTACATTAGCTCTCACTGAGGCAAGATCCCCTCTTCCTGCCTTTTACCTATAACATTCAGCCTTTCTTCCTGTACTCCTATCAACTCCTGCTCACAGATTCTTTATCTGTACTGATAAGTTTCTATAGGGACCTATCTAAGGGTACTTGCATAATCAAGGAAAAGAAAAACTTTTTCAATACATCCGCTTAGTTTTAAATATTAACAGATGAGGTAGGGAAGAACATCCATGATTGCCCATGGGAAAGGGACATTTTTAGGGTTTCTGAAATCACATTCATACTCTTGGCATTTAGTTGGCTTAGCCAACTGGCTGTGTGACTTGGTTGGTGACTGGTTGTGTCACTGTGTCACACTCCACAATAGGGGAATGATATTATCAAAGACACAATCTATTACGAAGAGATCATTATGACAATTACCACTTGCATTGCTTGTGTTTGTCTCTAAGGCAGATGCCTCTGTCTAGCCCTTGTACAAGTGGATGTATGAGACCAGGTCATGGGGGTATAAGCAAAGACGACTCTTGACCCAGAGTACGCACAATGAACAAGAGCCCCTGCTGGTGGGGTGAACACTCTGCAACCCTGTGCCTGGCGTTTTCCTCAAAACAACCCTAAAGCAAAGGGTTTAATTAATTTACAAAAGAGCCCACAGTTAGTTTTAAGAGGCATTTCAACACAAGTCTATAGGACTCTAATACCACTCTTGGCTTCTTGATGTCTTTTTCCAAAGTCCCCCACTTGTGATACATACCCACATACAATATCCTGGTGAAGGAAAATGGTGTAATTAGTGCATCCCTGACATATTTAGTAAGTTGCATAATATTGTGCAGCTGTATTTGGGCCTGAAAAAAATAATGAAAAATTTCCTGTGCTGGCACTACACACTTCACTTGTTCCATTTCACTTTGGTAGTGCTTTCAAAGTCCTCTTGAAATTTGGGGCACTCACTTGAAACTGATTTGATTATAGGATATACGGTTAATTGGTTTTTGCATTTGAATTAATTGCATAAATGTTCAAAGAATTTTTAGAAAGAAATGTGCTCAGTGAAAATTGATGCCATGGGAGACATCACAATTTATAATATGAACAGTATTATTGTATTTCTAAGGAGATTTTCCTTCCTTCAGAACATTTGGATATGCAAGCCTGTGACAAATTCTGCTTCTCACTGTGGCTCTCAGCCAGGTGAAGCTGCATCCCGTGTTCGGAGGCAAATGTCTCTTTGCAGATTCATTGATTGCAATCATCAGTAGTTTGCTGAAAACTGGAATGAAATAGCTATGAAATAACACATGCTTGTTTTATCTTTCCTCTAGCAGACAATGTCGTAGCTACGGCCCTCTTTGAAATAACTATGGCACCATGCCCTAATCACAGTTTATGCAAACACCATACAGTTGTCGTGTGCTCTCAGAAAATTTTCATACAAATTAATTCACACAGTTCTTTAGAACGACACATGTGACTTAAACATGAAAGGAATTACAATATCCATTTTTCAGATGAAGAAACTGAGGTTTTATAAAAGCTGAATAATTTGCTCATGACCATAATACTAGTAAATGAAATGAATGTGCTTATTGTTTGAGAGGTTGTGGATGCTGGAATATCACAATCACAGTTGTAACTATTCACAGATCTTCAAGAAAAGATCTGTACAAATTTACAAAACTTTTGGTGAAAACTCTGAGAACTGTGTGCTAAGACATGCTTAGGTGTAAGTCAGTTATAGGGAGTAGGCTGAGCTACTGGCCAGCATTTGCATCTCAACTTAATTATTTTATTTTTATTCCTTATTGCTAATTTCATAAGGATCCAGAGAAGTCAGCCATTACATACTTCGGGCCATTCATTCATTCATAACCAAACCAAACCAAACAAAACAAAAAACAGCTAAGTGACTCTGTGACAAGCACTGTCCTGGGTGTGGAAAAGACAGAGAGCTAAGCCAGGCTGACTGAATCCCTGAATTCAAGGAGCCTGAAGCTATGGAACAGTCATTAGGCAAGAAATCAGTAACAAAGCATGATGAGAATCATAAAAGATGATTTGCAGGGAGTTATGAGGTCTAACCTAGGAACTTTACAGGAAATCTCTCCCTGGGAAAGCTGAGACATGAAGAATAATAGGAGTTGGACAGGTGAAAGAGAGGAGGGAAAAATAATATGTTTTATTTGTGGTTCTACTTTACTGGTTTTTGTGAAAGAAATCATATTGTGTAATAAGTGTGTTTATAACTTTAGGAATTTATTATGGTCTCAGGATGTGCTACTGAAACTGTCGAGGGTAGATTCTATCCTAAGCTTTCCTCTACCTACTTAATAGGTTGGTTAGAACATGATGCACTTACAGACACAGTGATTTGATTGCATTCTTAAATGATGATTTTTTTCCCCTGTCCCAAGTATGCAATCTGTGGTCATAACTCTGTCATAAGAAAGATTGCCTAAGAGAATGTGGATGAAAGAGTGAAGTTTCATTGCCAATGCTGGGAAAGAACATTTTGGGGGGTACAGATGCTACTAATGTCATATACTTTTCTGTTTACCTTAAAGACATCAGCTTATTATACAGTTTACATACATATTATAAAAACATAGTCAGAATCTTACATTTTTCTCTGTAGTGTTTGGAACAAAGAATTCATGTTAATTTTTATTGCTTCTTATAAACATTATAATTTTTTCAAAGTGTCACTAAGAATTTTTGTGAGATTGGTACTGTATGCATTTGAATATTCAGTATAGTCCAATATTTTACACAACATCTGTTGAAAATATCATTATGTAACATAGTGAAATTCTAATCGATAGCATATTTTTAAAAGTCAAATCTAAACTTAAAATTTCTTTTTCACATAATGGACAACACCAGCTTGACAACAAGGATTATGTTCAAGGAAAGTAGAGTACAGCACAAAGAAACAAACAAAATGTACCAAATATCAATATACCCCAAATTATTGATATTGGTCAAGATATTTGACTTATGAAACCCTGGAATCATGTTAACAAATTTGTAAAAATTAACATTAGAACATTAACAAATTTTAAGTGGGTGATGGGTACTTATTAAGGAGGGCACTTGTTGGGTGAGCACTGGGTGTCATATGTAAGTGATAAATCACTGGGTTCTAATCATGGAACCAATACTACACTGTATGCCAACTAACTTGAATTTAAATAAATAAAGTAAAAAAAAAAACAACATTAACAAATTTGTGTAAATTACAGAATGTCAAACTTGGACTTAATACATTCAGGTAAACGCTCTCATTTTATAAATGAAAAACTGAGGTTCACAGGCAAATTATCTCAGCTCCCAATGCTAGTTAGCAGTAATGTTGGGACAATGCTAGTATCTTTGACTCATAGCCTAGTTCTTCTTGGGGATCACCATGCTACCAGCTTTATATTTCATAGAAAATTAAAGGGGCACGTGGGTACCTCAGTTAGTTAAGCATCCGACTTTGGCTCATGAGTTTGAGCCCCACGTCAGCCTTTGTGTTGACAGCACAGAGCCTGGAGCCTGCTTCAGATCTGTGTCTCCCTCTCTCTCTGCCCCTCCCCTGATCATGCTCGCTCTCTCTCTCTCTCTCTCAAAAACAAATAAACATTTTAAAAAAAGAAAATTAAAACTATCCCAAGCAGACTTTCAAATGATTTTTCTACCATTTTGAATGCATGTCTATGTTTGCCTACTTTGTGTATAAAGGTAGAAAAGATAACTTACAAGTAAAAAAAATTAAAATCATGTTGACGATTGCTTTTGATCTTTGTCGGTACTAGGATGGTTACTAAATAGTTTGCGAGTCATTGCAATGATACCTTATGATCCATCACTGAAGAATAGGAAATGGACAAAACTAATAGGAAGTAGAGTTATCAATGTTCTTAATTACTCTGTATCCGTCCATCTATCCGCCTGCCCGCCTACTATAATGAGCAATATGCAAAGAAGCTGAAATTATTGTATTGCTATGTGTAGAGAAACAATTACTATAATTATCTAAATGGAGTAGTTAAGTCATTTCTGTTGATGGCTACCATTAGTGCCAGAGAATCTCAACTTTTTTGGGGGGTGATGGTGGCGCATACCACACATTAGCAGGCTATTTGGTGTGTCTTTACTACTGCATGGAGTGAATAGACACAGCTCTAAATCAGATCACTTCAGTCCAGAAAGAGGAACACTCAGGATCTGTCCAAAGTATTGACCTGCAAGTTGTAACTGCTGTTAGACAAAGATCATCCTGAAAGGTGACCTGCAAAAAGTGAACAACAAAGAATTCAAGATAAAGTAGCAGAATAACTTGCATGTGGATGGGAAGAATCAATGGAGATGTCGGCTGGCAATACTGTTCTTAGAAGACCTTTCAGATAGGTGGGCAGAGCACTGTATTTGTAATAAGGATGCAGCAGAGGCCAGTCATCAGGCTGAAAGAGGGCAGTGTGCATGCCTGGGACAAAGACTTGGCTCATATCTAGCAGACACTAGACATAGGAAGCTATAGAACAAGACCTCAGATGATGAGTTATGAGACAGAAGTCCAGTTACTAGAACTACAGTACAAGAATAATAATTAAGGGGGAGATGAGCTGAGGTTTAAGAAAACAGGAGAGTTCCTAATGATAAAACTGCCTGAACTAAGCCCCAGAGCAAAGTATAAACTCAGATAGGAGGGATTTAGCTTCCTCTATCTACCTTTAAAACTTTGAGTCTAAGTCATAGTGCCCGATAATGTTGCCTGCTCCTAAATCTGTCTCCATTTTATATGCAAGTAAGTCATTTGGATATGTTTGTGTGTGTATTTGCACCTAGGATTATCTTTCACATAATCTCAATTTCTTTAGATTTTTATAAATCCCCTTTCTGTTTTATATTTGACCATAGTCACCATCTAAAAACATCAGTATGAAGATGGGTTCCAAAGCTATCCCGTAATTCATTTTGTGAATGGAATTTTCTTTACACCCACTAGTTATTTAGCAAATTAAATCTGGTAACTGGGATGATACAAAAAATGACTGAATTCAGGATGACTACATATAAAATTACTCTCTGTTGTGTAATGTTTACTGACCACAGCCTAACAAATGCCTCAATGACATATGCCTTTAAGCAGATACCTTAATTGTAGTCTTTTTTCCCTAACATGAAAACTAGAAGCAAAACACACAGGAAATAGGAAAACGTTTTTGAGATTGAGTCATACCTTAATATGACTACATTATATTTTAAAATTTGTATGTGAGGTCAAGGGTACTAAATTGTAGAAGTAATTCCTACAGCAGGTTGGTCCAACAAAGTAATAACACATTTCTCCATAGAACACAAAACAATTTTTTTCACTGAACTAAGCCCTTTTTGAGAGATGTGGGAAATGAATATAAGCAATCTCATCAAATGAATAAAAAGATGAAACACATAGTGTTTATATAGTAAGAATTCCAAATCTAGATAAATGCATGAGCCTAAACCAATTTAAAATGTGACATTCATACTGCATTTTTAAACCTTTTATAACCTAACTGATTTATAAACCACTGGATCACACTGCCAATTGTAGGGAAAATGTGACATTTCTTTTCATGCTATCGTTCAGACTCAATGGGAAGGATAAAAAGGAAGTATCCATTGCAGTGAAAGAAATATATGAAGTCAAATAAAGAGATATCATTTTTCCCATTGAATTAGCAAGATAGTTTTAAGTCATAATAACGTAAGAGCATGAGAAATATATTCAAATATAATCTTGACTAAAGTGTAATTAACATTTTTTTAAAAGAGCAAGATTCTTAACAAGCCCATAATGTTCAATTCAGTAATTTTATGTCAGGATGTAACCTTAGAAAATAATTAGACATATGGACCTGGATCTATATACAAAGATATTCACTGATGGGTTATTTAATATCTAACACTAGAGGTTTGGTTAAAAATTTTCTGAAACATCCATGTGATGGAATATCATTAAGGCATTGAATGTTTGTTTTTCAATGCTCATTTATTTTGAGAGAGAGGGAGAGAGAGAGAGAGGGAGAGGGAGAGGGAGAGGGAGAGGGAGAGGGAGAACTAGGGAGCAGCAGAGAGAGAGGGAGAGAGAGAATCCCAAGCAGGCTCCACACCATCGCCAGGAGCCTGACTTGGGGCTCAAGTTTCACTAACTGTGACATCATGACCTGATTCAAAACCACCTGAGTGTGGTTGAGAGTCCACACTCAACCAAGTGAGCCACCCAGGGGCCCCAGTGAACATTTTTAATACTATGTAATAAAATTATATAATAACAAAAACAGGATATAAAACAGCATATGCAGGAGTTATGGTTCTTTGGGTGAAAGTAACAGAAACAAAGGTTAGCTAATTTAAACCAAAGGATATGGTGCAAGATATGGAGGTTGAAGAGGAAGTTGAGAAGGAGAAGGAAGAAGGAGAAAGGGAAGAAGATGAAGGGGAGGGGGAAGGGAGCCGATGAATCAATCTCAGAGGAGACAGTTTTTGGGATCCAGACAGTGGAAGCTAATTGTCAGCCTCATCTGTTTACCATTACATGATTCAAATCTTTTTTTCCTTCTTCCCCCCCCCCCCCTTCTTTGAATCACTGTATTCAAAGTGTCAGGAGAGATTTGGATTGGTACCACTTGAGTCAAGTAACTCTCACTTGGCTAAAAAACTTCACTGTAGTTTTATCAATCCAGTATATTGTAAACAAAAGATTTCTTTTTTAAAATGATTGAAAAAATAATTTAAAAATTAATGAGAATTAATATAATAGTTTTCTTTTTTTCTGTTTCCAAGTTTTATACATTGAGAATTATTTTGTTTTCAGAAAGTAACCATCAATTTGTTTAAAAGAATGGTTCATGGAAAAGAGCTAGATAGGCCTAGGTAGGGACCTTGTTTTCCTTAAAACTCACCAATTTAAGCACACTAGTAGCTATGTCAACCAGTTTTCTATTCTTTAGTGATGGAATTTATTGTTTTGTCTAACATCAGTACTACATAAAATGCCTCACTTGTAAATGCTTTGCCCTTTCTCTTATGTTTTCCCAGACTGTTCTTTTTTCCTTTTGTTTCTAATGTACAATAGAAGTAGGTTTTGTTTTACAACTAGCACTTTAGCCTTTCATTCAACAGTTTTACTACTAATTTGATATACACTAAAGTACAGCTTCTTTTATCTTTAAAATGTATCTTTTGTTAAATAGCAATTTATTAATAGAATATTTTATGGAAAATAAAGTTATCTTTAATTAACTGTGGGCAGTCTTTTAAATAATGCTACCTTTTTTTCAGTTTTAAGTTTAGGGCTGAATTTTGAGTTGACTTTGATACATTTTGATTCTGATACATTTTCTTTTTTCCATTAGACAAGGAACAGAGCAGTCAACTTGAAAACAAATTCCAAAAGAATCGAACAGGATTTGAAAACCGTTTTTGAGGTTTACTGGCAAGGAATCTCTTCATCCATGGTCATGGCCTTAGGTGATTGTGAAAAAAAAATGACTAGACCATAAGGAATCTAGCCAGGGTAGTAATAAAAAGGTTGTTTCTCTATCTTTTGAAGGATTGGGAGAAGGAAAAGAAATATTTACCAGGGACAAGTAATTAGAATCGATCTACAGGAACATTTTTAGTTATCTTTTTTTTTTTTAATCTTTTAGACTTACAGAATTTGCTCAAAGGCAGGAAAGTGATCATTAATAGTAGTCATGCTATCAGTTAAGATGTTTTTAAAATTATTTTTAGCTCTTATGCATTTTTAATCCTTTCATTTGTATAATTACAATTTTTAAACATTAAAATTCTTCATGGTATTAGGTAAGTGTTATGTTGGTAGAGGAGAGGAATCACAGACCAGAAGTCCAAATAATTTCATTTTTGTCCTTATTCTTTTATTTTCTGGCTTGATTGTGTTGGATTACTTAATTTTGCTAAGTATAGTTTCCTTTAGTGAAGAAATAAATTCAATATCAGCTGTACCATTCACAACTCATAGGGTAATTTTGTGGATTAGATAAAATGTAAATATGACGATTCATGGAAAGATGTAAGTTTTCATAGAAATGGAAGGTGATAATACCAATATTGCCGTCATTTTATTACAATAACTGAATTATCTTCAGTTTCTAAACTATTGATATTTTTAGTATAGACTCTAGCACATCAAAACCAAAGTAATTAAGCATCAATAATACTATTCTTGATATCAATAAAGGAAGCCATGGAAATCCTATAAGTTTTGACTTGAAACCATTATTTTTTAAATTGATTAAAAAGCTTTCTTTCAAAAATGTGTGATGTTTACAGCAGCTTCCCATGAATTCTTCATGATTTTAGTGCTTGTGAAAGGAGACAGACTGACAGCACCAGTCACTAAACTTCTAAAGGCCTTGGCAAGGTGCCGTGCCTCACAACACGAAAGGATGGTGGTCTGGTCTTCATGGGTTGTTTCATTCTGTAGGGACTCCTGGAAAGGGCCTCATCTGCACATGTGGTTTTCATGTCACCATCCATTAAGGGTTGAAATGGGGTCTACCAATTTGCATAATGGGCTGTGGGACGATGCCCGAGAGCACTACTTGAGAATACAACATGCCTGGGAGGGGAGAGGCCTCTTTTTAGTCAGGCTGTGTGAGGCTGAGAAGTAAACCAGGCAATCCATACAGAGGTCTGTCTGACACACCAGGACATGGCAAACTTATTCTGTAAGGGCCAGAGAGCAACTATTTAACTATTTTAGGCTTTATAGGCAACATACAGCTTCTGTCTCATATAGTGTGTGTGTGTGTGTGTGTGTGTGTGTGTGTGTGTGTGTGTGTCTTACAACCCTTTAAAAATATAAAAATTATTCTTAACTAGAAGACCTTACACAAAGGCCATGAGTCAGATTTGGCCCACTGGCCTAGTTTGTGGATCCCTGTGGTAGACAAACAAGACATTTACTCATGTAAGGTATGATTCAGTGACTGCTAAAATAGGCTGTATCTCCCTCCGACCTTCTCAAGCCTCCTCAAGTTTCTGCTCACAGAGCCACATAATTAATTATTAGAGCTTTATACCTCAGGCTTAAATTTCCCATTCTAAAATGAAAACTATAAATCAGTGAAATTTTTAAAAACTTCAACTTTATCCATGATTTAAATACATCCATTTCATTCTTTTATTTTTTTAACATGTATTTTTTTTGAGAGACAGAGAAAAACAAGGTGCAAGTAGGGGAGGGACAGGGAAAGAAGGAGACACAAAATCCTAATGTGGGGCTTGAACTTACAGACTGTGAGATCATGACCTGAGCCAAAGTCAGAAGCTTAAGTGACTAAGCCACCCAGGCACCCCCATCCATTCCATTCTTTTAAATTAAACCTACCTACATCTCATACTGTCTCATACTATGTTCCAGTTGGGACATAAAAGCAAAGCAAATCATATACACTTATTAATATTCCAGGCAGTTACCAAGAACTCTTTTCCTTTGCTCCCTACTGAAGCCTGGAGCATGCCCCCTTTCTACAGGTCCTGAAATTCTGAAACTTTTTCTTCCTGTATCTGAAACTCCTTTGATTCAATTATCCTTTGTCTCCTATGTTTTGGCTTTTGGTCCTTGGCTCCTGAGCTATCTCATTGTGATCTATTTTGTCTTCTCTGGATTGGAATCTCCTAACATCCTAAGGAGATTCAAAAATAGAATCTACCTTACAGAATGAAGATTAAATGAGAATCCAAGTTAGGGAGTCTAGCATATCAGTGCAAAAAGATCAGTATTTAACAACAGGTAGAGCTAAAGGGAAAGAACTTCACAGTTCCCAATGTCTGATGAGATGGTGGTGAAAAGGTTGGGAACTTTTCTGCATTCACTCTTCCTTTGTTGGGTGCAAGAGCAGGGGAACATAGAAAACTTATTATCTCTACATTTTTCTCAGAAAGTCATCCCAGTCTCTGGCTTTGTTATCCAAATTAGCACCAGTAAGTTCTGTACAAAGGGTATGAAATGTTTTGCCTAGTCATCTGAGGAATATAAATACATACTTGTAAGGCCCTTCAGGAGCAGCAGCTATGATGTACTTTATTTAAAAAGGTCTTTGTTATCTCTTCAAGATCCTGACTGCAAGTATTTTGGATGTGTATCTGGAAGTGATATTGCTGGATCTTAGGAGAAACATCTATTCAAATCCTTTGTCCATGTTTAAAATCAGGTTATTTGTTTTTATTGCTATAGTCATAGGAGTTTCTTATATACTTTGGATAATAACTCTTTATCAAATATATGATTTGGCAGTATTTTCCTCTTGTACCACCATGTTCACTGCAACATTATTTGCAATAGCCAATATTAGGGAAATAACCTAAATGTCCATCAGTGGATGAATGGATAAAGAAAATGTGGTACCTACATATAATGGAATATTAGTTGGCCTTTAAAAAGAAGGAAATCCTCCCATATGAAACATGGTGAACCTGAAATACATTATGCTAAGTGAAAGAAATCAATCAAAGACAAATACAGCATTATCCCACTTATATGAAGTAGCTAACATAGTCAAATTCATAGAAGCAGAAAGTGGAATTGTGGTTGTCAGAGGCTGGGGGTGGGGAAGAAATGGGAAGGCATTGTTCAATGGCTAATAGTTCCAGTTATGCAAGATGAACAAGAACTATAAACCTACTATACACAGTATCTATAGTTAACAACAGTTACGTGTTTCAGTTAAAACATTTGTGAGGAGGGTAGGCTTCATGTTAAGGGTTCTTATCACAAAAGAAACAAAATCAAATGAAAAACCAAAGGGGTATGAGGAAGCTTAGAGATGGTTGATAGCTTTCCTGTGGTGATGGCTTCATGGGTATATGCATATATCCAAACTCATCAAATTATATACATTAAATACGTGCACAGTTTTTCTGTAGTAATTATATCTCAATAACCTGTTAATTAAATAAAAAAGATCTTTGGTGTTTCCCACACAGTCATAAGCTTTTTTCTTCCCTATCCTGACCCAAATGCCTTAGACTGGCATAAGACCCATCTCGCAATGTAGTCCTCATCACTTTTCTATATCCCCTGCCTTTTCCACATGGACCCTGTGGTCTTCTAGGAGTAATATATTAGTTCTTATTGCCAAGGGCCCCATGATCCTTCATGCTGCTATTCTCTTGAATGTTATCTTCACATGAAATGCTTTTCCTCTCTTTTCACCCATTATGTGATATTTATCAGCAACTCTATGAATCCTTAACTAGTTGTTCCTTTTTCTGGATTCAAGTAACATTGTGCAAATCTATATTAGCATTTTATTCACTGTTTCTGGAATTATCTGCTTGCATATTTCTCTCTCTCTCCAGACTGGGAAAACATCCTAGTCATGGATATTGTCCTATACATCTTAAACCATTAGGATCCAGTAGAGTATCTGGTATATGTTGAACAGATTAATGAGTTCTTCATTAATTTTTGAAAAATTTCTGACAATTATTTTTGAGATTTTTGTTAAACTTGTATTTAACTCTAGATGCAAATCCCAACTATATTTCTAGGATTCTATGTCTCTAACTATGTTTATAACATGATTTCTGATCAGATGTGAAGAGTCTCTGTATCAAATATTGTAACAGGGGCATGATGACTTCAAAGAGCTGGATTTCCAGAATTCTGATGTGGTGACGATATCTATCCATTTAGAAAATATTTAATGCCAATCAAATGTATGGCAAATGCTAGTGCCAAAGATAAATTGAGACATTTCTCACCTTCAAGGAGCTCTCAGAAGAGGGAAAGAGGCAGACAAGTCAACAATCCAATGTGATAAAAAGCCATTATACATGGGAGCACAGAAGCCCTGGGGGCAGACTGAAAAGGCCTATAACCCAGAATAAATAAATAAAACATAGGAAGACAGTGTTCTTTATTTTGGCACATGAATAACATTAGATGCTTTCCCATGGTTCCAGGAAATGATGGAAAAATCCCTCCAGGAAAAGGCACCAAACAGAATATCCTCTGGCAGGTTTTCTCCCATTCCCATGAGACTGTTGACCAAGGAACACTCCTTTAAAACCACTGGACAGAATCTTACTGCTAATTCCTCAGTGGCCATTTCTGAAAAATTTGTTCTTTAACATGAACAGGCTATGTTGTTACAATTTAGAAACACTTATGGGACAAGCTATACTCAAGTTAGCAGTTATAAGTACCCATGTGTATAGGTTTTATAATCATTGTTAACTCCCTTCTTACTTTTCTCTACTACACATTCAAGGGCTATTTGGCTCAGAAATCAGGGTCTCTAGAAAAGAAAGATCTATTCTTCATTTATAAGTTAGAGATCATTTTCTTGAAGGTAGTTGATTCAAGCACCATTGGTACCTTTGTGGATTCTGTGCATGAAACCATCTGCCACCTGGCTGCACTTTTCCAGAGTCAGTGTCTGCTCTCTGAACTGCTTCTTTGAAATGACTTGGTCTTGAAGTGTCTCTGCCACTCAGCCTTATTCTCTGTGCTTTTAGGACTATATTTCCTTCTATTCCAGTAGGCTCTTCATTCTCTTTTGTTCTTTCTCTGAGAGATTCAAGCTTCTTCATTCATCTGCTTTTATAGCATCACCCTTCAGGGCTTTCCATTCTCATTAAATCAAAAACCTTGGAGTTAAAAAGGACAACTTCTCCCCAATCCCCATAATTCCTCTTTCACCAGTCTCCAAAATCTTCTCTGAGCATGCCTGTGAAGAGCACTCCCACCTACAAAGTAGCCTACATGATTGGTCCCCACTGGTCCTACCCCAAATATGCCATCCTCTTTCTTATGTGGCAGCTTTCAGATATTTTAAATCACCTGTCACGTCCACACAACATAACCTAACTCACCTTAGCCATTTTTCGCATTAATTGTCCACTAATGACATCTATTTCTACTAGATCTCCAATGCTAGAGGCTTAGTTTGTTCCTCAGGAAATGTGATATCTTTGCACTATTCCCAATAGAGGGTTTGAGATGGAGTATGATTAGAACAGATATCAGATGGATTCTTATCACCCTTTATCTGGTCACTGTAATTCTATTCATCAGATGCCATATAATACATTCATATATTTGGCACCATTTGTTTCTCCAAAGATTAATCTCATTTTTCTTAACACTCTTTCATGGAGGCTATCGTTGGGATTAATGATGAGGATCAGGGAACATGCTAAAACATACATATGTGGATTTTCATTTACTTCTATTAATTTGTATCTTATTGGTTTTGGTTTATACTCAGGCAATGAGATCTTCTTATTTTTTAAATTCTAGTGATTCTAACCTGTAACATAATAGCTACTGTACACTCTTAGATTTGAGAGTGATGTTTCTATATGGTCATTAATGAGGACTTCCCTCTTACCCCACTTTAATCACTCTGAAACCTGGGTCCAGGCCCCATACACACTCATTTTGAACAATCTACCTAAGCGTTGGTATCCTTTTTAATTCTTCTGGTACCTACATCTACATAAGTATTAGCACAACTGTTATTCTATTAACCATTAATCAAGCTCAGGAGATAAGGAGTTAGGGACATGTGCTTGATAGCTGGATATAAGCATCACTGTGGATCTCACCCTCAGTGTGGCAAACATACCCTAAGACAACCTCTTGTGTATACACTCTTGTATTATTTCCTCCTCTTGAATGCAAGAGAAACCTGGGATTTTCATCTAGCCAATGGAATATTGTAAAAACAAACAAACAAAAAAGTGATAGAATAGTCACCTCCATGGTATGTGTCAACATATATAACTCCATTTTAGCATACTGGTGAAAGAGATTCTCTTCCTGGCTTTGAATGAGGAAGCTGCCATATTGTGGGAGGACTTGTGAGAGAGACATGGCAAGACTTGGAAATGTCCTCCAGCTGACGGCCAGTATGGCAATGGGTACTTCAGTCTTACAGCCATAAGGAACCCAGTTCTGCCAACAACCACATGACCTTAGAAGAGGATCCTCGGGGTGCCTGGGTGGCTCAGTCAACTAAGCATTTGATTCTTAATTTTGGCTCAGGTCATGATCTCATGGTTCGTGGGATCAAGCCGGGCATGGGACTCTGCACTGACAGTGTAGAGCTTGCTTGGGATTCTTTCTCTCCTGCTTTTTCTGCACTTCCCCTGCTCATGCTCTCTCTCTCTCAAAATAAATAAATAAACTTAAAAAAAAAAGAAAAAGGGGTGCCTGGGTGGCTCAGTCAGTTAAGCGTCCGACTTCAGCTCAGGTCATGATTTCACGGTCCATGAGTTTGAGCCCCGCGTCGGGCTCTGTGCTGACAGCTCAGAGCCTGGAGCCTGTTTCAGATTCTGTGTCTCTCTCTCTGCCCCTACCCCGTTCATGCTCTGTCTCTGTCTCAAAAATAAATAAACGTTAAAACAAATTTAAAAAAAGAATGTTTCTTAAAAAAAAAAAAAGAAAGAAAAGAAAAAGAAGAGGACACCAGATTCCTTAAAGGAACATTCTGGCTAATACTTCACTGGAGCCTTGTGAAATCCTAAGTAGAGGTCCCAGCTGAGCCATTCACAACTTCTGCCCCAGAGAAACAAGGAGATAATATATGTATGTTGCTTTAAGCCACTGGGTTTGTGGTAATTTGTTATGTAGGATAGAAAACTAATAGAGTTACTGGTTTTGTACCCCTCAGCCTCACCCTCATTTGGGCCTGAGAGCTTGATGTGTTGTTCCTGTAATGTACCTTTAAAGTCATGTCAAGAGTCGAAAGATAGGTTCGAGATGACAGTATAGGAAGATTCTGAGCTTACCTTCTCCTGTGGATGCAACAAATCTATAACTATCTGTGGAATAATTCCTCCTGAAGGGGACCAAAGACTTCACAACAAAAGACAGCACCAAGACAGGTAGAAGAGGTAGAGATGCAGTACCCTCAGGGAACAAACCACATTCCATGTGTGGCAGTCTACAGTTGGGAGTGATCCCAAAGGTATGGGCTTTTCCCTGAGGAGTGAAAGATTTGAGCTCCAGCAGGCACCCCAACCCTTAGATCCTACATAGGGAGATGAGACCCCAGAACACCTGGCTTTGAAAAACAAAAGGGAATATGACCAGGAAAACTATAGAACTGTAGGGAAAGAAAATTCACTCTGAAAGGGCTCACACGCAGACTGTCTTGACCTGGAAACCAGTGTAAAATCACCGTATCCAAAAAAAATGTATAGACCATAGGTGAAGGAGTCCCACTTACTAATCTTGGGACACCCACCTGAGAGGCAGGAAGTAACTGGTCCTCTCCCTGAGGACCCATGGCAACCATTTTTGCTATCTTCTTCTGCATGCTGATCCATATGCTGACAGGCATTTTGGAATCCTTCCTCCAGACTGCTAAGGTCAGAGGACATGTCCTGCTAAGAGATCCATGCAACTCTGTGTCTCATCTGGACCTCCCAGCAGACAAGACAATACCCCCACCCACCATCATGCCCAAAACAGTCATGGTGAGGCCTCACAGGCAGCCAAGTCAGGGACCAGCCCTCTGCACTAGCACACCTGCAGCAGTTGCAGCCAGGCCTTGTGGCTGGCCAGCTGGGTCAGAAGCCAGCCCCACCTACCAGTGCACTTGCAGTAGTCATAGCCCCACTACAACAGGAAGGCATAGACAGGCCACACAGGGGACACCTGTGGAGCACCTGGCTCTGGTGGTGAGGGAGGATTATGTTTCTGGGCCCCACAGGACATCTCCTACATAAGAACATTCCTTCAAGACTTGGAGATGTGGCTGAGCTACTGAATACAAAGAAATAAACACAAAGAGTTAAGCGAAATGAGGAGACAGATGAATACATCACAAATGAAAGAGAAAGAGAAAACCTCAGAGAAAGAGTTAAATGAAAGGGAGATAAGCAATCTATGTGATGGAGAGTTCAAAGTAATGGTTATAAAGATGCTTACCCAACTCAGTAGAAGAATGAACACAGTGAGAACTCGCAACAGAGAGAATATAAAAAAATACCAATCAGAGCTGAAGAATACATAACAAAAATGGAAACTATACTAGGGGGAATCAATAGCATTTTAGAGAATGCAGAAGAATGGATCAGCAATCTGAAAGACACGGTAGTGGAAATCCCCCAAACTGAACAGCAAAAAGAGAAAAGAATTTAAAATAATGAGGATAATTTAAGAGACCTCTGGATAACATCAATACTAACATTATGGTGGTCTCAGAAAGAGAAAAGAGAGATAAAGGGACAGAAAATTTACTTCAAGAAATAATAGCTGAAAACTTTCCTAACCTGAAGAAGGAAACAGTATCTGAGTCCAGAGAGCACAGAGGGTTCCAAAGATGAATCCAAAGAGATCCACACCAAGACAGACTACAATTAGGATGTCAAAAAACAGAGACTCATAAGAGCAGCAAGGGAAAAGAAATGGTGTGTGTAAGGGAACACCCATAAGACATTAATTAAGTATTCAAGAGAAACTTTGCCGGCCAGGAGGGAGTGGAATGATACAGTTAAAATGCTGAAAGGGAAAAATTTACAACAAAGAATACTCCACCTGGCAAAGTTCTCATTCAGAAATTAAGGGATGATAGTTTCCCAGACAATCAAAAGCAAAAGGAATTCATTACCACTCAAATGTCCTTATAGAGGGCATTTATTACAGGGACTTCTTTAAATGGAAAAAAAAAGTTTGTAAGTAGAAATCAAAATATACATGAAAGAAAAAAACCTCACTGTGAAGGCAAACATGGTAAAGGCAGTGGATCAACCACTTATAAAGCTAGTATGAAGTTTAAAAGATAATAGTGAAATCAACTATGTCTATAATAATCAGCCAAAAATACTCAAAATAAAACTATATAAAATATGATATCAAGGGGCGCCTGGGTGGCTCAGTCAGTTGAGCGTCCAACTTCGGCTCAGGTCATGATTTTGCAGTTCGTGGGTTCGAGCCCCACATCAGGCTCTCTGCTGACAGCTCAGAGCCTGGAACCTGATTCAGATTCTGTCTCCCTCTCTCTGCCCCTTCCCTGCTCATGCTCTGTCTCTCTCTGTCCCTCAAGATGAATAAACAAAAAAAATATGACATCAAAAACATAAAATTTGGGGACAGAGAGTAGTAAAAATGTAGTACTTTTAGAGTGAGTTCAAACTTAAGTGACTACCAAACTTAAAATAGATTACTATACACATGGGTGTTACATATGAATCTCATGGTAACCACAAACCAAAAACCTGTAATAGTACAAAGAGAGAGAGAGAGAGATAAAGAAATCCAAACATAACACAACAGAAACTCATCAATCACAAAGAAAAATGTTCAACCTCATTAATCATCAGGGAAATTAAAGTCAAAACCCGAATGAGGTATCACCTGTCAGAATGGCTATTAAAAAAGACAAGAAATAACAATTATTAGCAAGGATGTAAAGAAAAAGGAACCCTTTTACACTGTTGCTAAGAATATAAATTGTTACAACCACTTTGGAAAATACTATAAGTGTCCCCCCAAAATTAATAAAACTAACATGTGATCCAGCAATTCCATTTTTAGGTATTTATCGGAAGAAAATGAAAACATGAATTTTAAAAAGATATATGCACCCCTATGTTCATTGTGATGTTATTTACAATAGCTAAGATATGCAAGAAAGCTGTGTCCATCAACAGATGAATGGATAAAGAACATATTTTCTATACACACACACATGCACTGAAATATTACTAAGTCATAAAAAAGAATGAGACCTTGCCACTTGTGACATTAATTGAAGGTATTGTGCTAAGTGAAATAATTCAGAAAGAGAAAGGTGCAGTACGGTTTCAGTTATATGTAGGATCTGAAAAACAAAACAAAAACAGACTCATAGATACAGATAACAAACTAATGGTTGCCAGAAGGGAGGGGATGGGTGGATGGGCAAACCAGGTGAAGGGAATTAAGAGGTACAATATTCCAGTAATAAGATATAGAGATACAATGTACAGTATAGGGAATATAGCCAATAATATTGTAATAACTTTGTATGGTGACAGATTGTAATTAGATTTATTGTGGTGACCATTTCATAATGTACATAAATATCAAATCACTATGTTTATATCTGAAACTAATAAAACATTGCATGTCAATAATTCTTCAATTAAAAAACGGTCATGCTGAGAACTTTAAAGTTGGCATACTTACATGTGCCTAGTTAGGCATAATGAGCATTAGACGAAGTGGCTGCTCTCAAGTAGCTCACAGCCCTACTGTAAAGTCAAGAAGCATCCAACAACAACAAATTAATCCTATTATATTAAACATATATAGTTTTTAAGAATGCATAAAGTTAGGGGTGCCTGAGTCGCTCAGTCAGTTGAGCGTCTGACTTCAGCTCAGGTCATGATCTCACCTTTCATGAGTTTGAGCCCCACATCGGGCTCTGTGCTGACAGCTCAGAGCCCACTTTGGATCCTCTGTCTCCCTCTCTCTCCACCCTTCCCTGGCTCACTCTCTCACTCTCTCCCTCAAAAATAAATAAACACTTTAAAAAAAAGAATGCATAAAGTTATAAGATCAACATAATACCTAAAAATACTGGGTTTGTATAAATACTACATAGAAATCAGATAATATATGAAAATAACTAGTACAATGCCTGGCATAGTAAGTATAATAAAAATGAACCAAATAAGATGAAATGTTAATTTATATTTATAATGTTACAGCCCTCTGTAGTAGAGGCTGCCCAAACAACCTCTGTAATATCTGCCCTTGGAGCCTAATGAAGTCTGGAGAGAGTCACGTAATGTTATGGTACCTTGGCAGCTCTCCCATGTCTTCCACTCCAAAGGGTTGATTAAAGGTATTATCGAAGACCTCTGTGGCTCCCTACAACATGGTCTTTAAGCTGGAGGAGTGTGTGCTTGCTAAGGAGCAGCCATTCACTGTGAAGAGGGCCTCTTGTGATTTTAGTCATCACTTTAAATAGAACACAAGGGTCAAGGAAGAGCAATTCTGGTTCATGGTAAAGAATAGGTCCTTCAAGAGACTCTTTTTTTTCCCCTCCACCCATATGAGCTGTATGAGAAGTCAAGTAAACTTTGTTTGAACTTTTGTTGAAGGGTACTTGGAAAAGAGGAGCTCTTCCTTGCAAGAGATGTTAATTTGTGATCAATAAAGGTAAAAGGGCCTCTTCCAGAATATCTAAGTGGAACTCAGTAGGTAAATCTATATGCCACTTTCTCATTTCCTGTTACAAAATGGTGAACCTAAAATATTCAATACACTCACTACATTGTCTGCAAAGAATACTCTTTTATTTCCTATCCCTTTTTATTTACCTGGTAAAATATTCTTCTTTCAAGATTCCCATGTAAATGTCTCCAATGTCTGAGAAATCGTTCCTGGACTTCTAAGACAATAGTTACCCTCATTTGTATTCATACACTATCCTATTTATATCTCACCTTACATTTTAGTTGGTACTTAATGTCTACACTTCTTCAACATTATAAAGTCCTCTATGATAGAGACACTGTGCATAATAGAGATATTTATATTTGTGGGCTGGACTCAATATAGAAACTCGGTGTATATTGGCCAAGAAGTGAAATATCTATATAAAATGTATCCAAATTGGAGAGGAATTCCCCCAAATCTCAGAGATTCAGTCCTCATTACAGAAATGGTAAACCTCAAAGATAATTATAGTTTGCTTGCAAAAGTTTACATTGGCCAGGGATTATCTTACCCCAACCACCAACTATGACCTTAAGATAAAAACATAGCACATTTCATGATAAAATAGCTCTTTTTAGGCATGTTTATTATATAATGGGATCTCTACTGGTATGATGGTTTAGAATTGTGTTCTTATAAAGTAAAATAGGACAAGTAATAAAGAACTGCACTATTTCGACAATCGAAGTTAATGACCCAGATTCTTTTGATTACTAGATATGCAGAGCAGCACCACTCAATGAGTGCTATGGAAAGAGAAACCTTAGCAGATTTTATGCCAAAACAGGTCAGCTGGTCAATGATGTTTCAGCATCAACTTTTCCCAGTATTCTTAATCAGTTCAGAGAGTCCATTAAGCACCTGGTGTCTCCAAAGCTCTTAAAAACACTAAGTGATGGATCATCTCCTAACTTCTTGCAAGATGGGGAAGAAATATCATTCTGCCTTTACAGATGGAATATTTGAAATGTAAAATAGCATATCCAAGGCCAGACAGGAACTCAGCACCATGATTAAATAAAAACTCTGAGTTCCCAACATCTAAGCCTTGGCAAAGGAATTTGTCACATTGCCTTTTTATAGAGAGAGCATGGAAACCCAGGGGGGATGCATAAAAAAGAACTATGAATTTTAAAGCAATATGGAAATCTATTTAATTTAGGCTGAAGTTAATAGGTAATCAGCTCAATTCCTCCCCCTCCTGCCCATACGTATCTGGCTGTCAGACTACATAGCTGGCAATTTAGGTGACTTGGAAGGACCAATACAGACTGAATAGAGACAGAGGTGGGCAAGCGAAAAATTAAGGGACGAAGAGGACTTATACGCTGTCATCTGTGCTCTCATAGAATTTTAAAAAAAGAAGTATTAGCACCAGTAAGACATTTACCTACATGGGGTTATTCTGTATACTGAGAATAGAGTTTTATGACCCATAGCAGGATTTTATAACAGATTTAAAGAAGTTGTTCATCCAGGGAGGTCTTTTTTGCTCTGGGCTCCTTGATTCACATTCCTGGTAGCATGTGTTTATATCACTCTGACTCTGTTTAATGACTAATCAATGAAAAAGTAGGTGTGTCCCACAAATCACAGGACAAGGGTTTGCATCATGCTTGCCTCACAGAAGGCAAAGTTCATTTTATAAATTCATCATTAAGGGATCTGAGTGCTGACAGAAAGGACAGCTTATATCCCCAGAAAGTAATTTACCTTCCCACAGACACGCTCTGGCTTTAATAGCTGAGAACAGGGTTGTGGGATAAGGAGAGCACTGGCTATAAATGAAATGTTCTCTTCTGGTGCTTCTCATTTGGGCACTATTTGACCTTCAGTGGTTTCCGATTTCATGAAATGAGGCAGAATCACTGCCTGCTGAGGGGCAGAGTGGAGAGTCTGAGAGTGAGTCACAGTGGCTCTCTATTCAGGTGATTTGCAATATCAGAAGCCCGGAAGCCGGCTCTCTCAGAATCTCTCACCTGCCTGCCCCCTTGATACACCATTGCAGTCATTGCAGGGGAAAAAGGCAGACAGGGAGCTGTTGCTTCCAGGTGGCTAGAGTAGGATGCTCAGGAGGCTATCTGACCCTCAGTGACAGATAAAATAAGGATGACAAAAATAGGACTATGCCTTCATGTCTAAAAGTGGTATCATTTGCATAGCATTTTCAGATTGAGTCCTGCTGAAGATCCTCCTTACAGCCCTGTGAGGGGAGCAGGGCAGGGCTTATTATCTCCATTTGTTAGGTGAAGAAACTGAGGCCCATTAGTGTTCTATGACTTTACCAGAGTAGTACAGCTAGGAAGTGGTTGAGCCAGGATGGAACTCCAAAAACTTCCAAGGCCACCCCCATCTTGTTTCTTTGCCCAGGCATCTTTGCACAATTAGATTCATCCTGTCCTTCTCTTCAAATCAAAGCAACCTATGTTCAGCCAATGAGAGACAGAGAGAGAGAGAGAGAGACCTAGACAACTTCCCAGGATCCTTCCAGTGCTGGGTATCAGTCACTTCACTGGTAACTATAGCCTTCTGAGAACCAACTCAAAAATTTCAGAAATGTTTTCATATCTTTTGCCGATCACTTTGGAAGGTGCAATAATTAGGCCTTTTGATGGGGACCAGAACATCATACTCCATGAGAGATTGTGAATTGTCACAATGCTAAATATTTGTACTTATTCAAGTATTATGCATCAGGAGTGAGGAGCTTACAATTCAACAGGGAAAACAGGCATGAAATGAATAAGTGCACAATGGCTTCGCGGCAACAGTGATATTTACTAAATGGCAATATCCTGGATACTAATATGTGATGAAATTTTTATCCATAAACAAACAAGTTGTAAGAGAAAATCACAGAAGAAAATAAAGCCACTTTTGTAGACAATGTATTTGTGGAGTTTACAGGGGGAAAAAAAGTACTTAGGAGAGGCTATAAGCTATAGAAAAAAAAAAAAAAAGCTGAATAAAAGACCCTGTGGTCTCCATGCCACTTGCCCCTTCAGAAAGTAAAGATTTTTCCAGACCCTTCTATCACTCTGGGCAGTTGACTGCCTTACAGCTCAGGTGTGCATTTGCCTGCTTAAATCTGCTGTTCCAAACAGCTTGCCATGCTCTATATATAGAGATGACTTCACCCTCTGTTGGAATGCAGCAGCTGTTCAGCAGTGCAGACTGATATGCTACAAAGACTTAGCCCATATCTAATTGAGCACTTCAATGCTGCAGAGATAGGCGCCTTAGAAATATTTAGATAAAATGCCTTTGGCCAGATGGAAGCTGGCCAGAACACCAGGATAAAATCTTCATCTCACAGGACTTACCGGGGGGTCCTGGTGGGGGGCATCCATGAAGGGAGGTGGGATTAAGAGAGATGCTCTGTCCCATTCACCTCCCACGCTGCATACGTGACATGAAGAATAACAGGGAATAGGAGAAATCAGCATTTTGCTGCTGCTTCCTTCTCCCATGGCAGACCAAACACAGCCCACCCTCTGTGAAAATAATCTGAATGGTAATGATGCCTACATGTCAGGAAGTCTCCCAGTTTTAAGACTCTCCCACAAAACTGTTTTCTCCCCTAACTCCCAGGATTCCAGCCCCGGAAACTGGTTGGCAGGTATACATAAACGGGTATTGCCATCCTACTATTTCTAAATGAACTGATTGCTCAAAATACTTTTATAAAATATATTTTTTAAAACTTCATAATATCAGAAAACATTTCAAAAAGTGAAGTTACAATTACTTTTAAAACGTGAAAGAAAACCCTTGAAAGTCGACAAAAAATTATTATTGATCATTTTACTACCCTAAGTCAAAAATAAAGTAGTAAAGTTTCCCAGTAACTTTTTCTCACATCTCATAAATCTCCTGGTAAGTTGTTTCTCAAAGAAACAAGGAAACACTACACAATGAAGAACATGAACAGAGGTAAATGTCATCTGTGAGTGAATGTTGAGAGTCACTCAGAAGAGCAAAACCCACTGAATGTTGATAAAAGCACAATTGGCTTCATTATATTAAAAAGGTCTATCGCTATTGACACTAAAGAAAAGTAAACATTTATTTTTTTTTAATTTTTGGGGCGCCTGGGTGGCGCAGTCGGTTAAGCGTCCGACTTCAGCCAGGTCACGATCTCGCGGTCCGGGAGTTCGAGCCCCGCGTCAGGCTCTGGGCTGATGGCTCAGAGCCTGGAGCCTGTTTCCGATTCTGTGTCTCCCTCTCTCTCTGCCCCTCCCCCGTTCATGCTCTGTCTCTCTCTGTCCCAAAAATAAATAAACGTTGAAAAAAAAAATTTTTTTTTAAATTTTTAACGTTTATTTATTTTTGAGAGACAGAGAGAGCACGAGTGGGGGAGGGGCAGAGAGAGAGGGAGACACAGAATCCATGGACCATGAGGTCATGACATGAGCTGAAGCTGGATGCTTAACTGACTGAGCTACCCAGGCACCCAGTAAACACTTATTCTATCAGGAATTACTATGATTTTAGGTAAGATAAAAATACCTAACGTGGATTTTTCAATTAGTAGGAATATATTTCGTGTCCACATATCCTCATGTAGTACTTTTTAGTTCTCACCAAACCCTGTGTGTAATATCATTTCCATTTTAAAGTCAAGGAAAAAAAACTCAGAAAGTTTAAATGGCGTATTCAAAGTCCTGACATTTATTATACAGTCCAGTTTTTATGCCAGGCTAACTTATTCCAGTGCCCACCTGGCCACCCACTGCCTATTTTTGTATAGCCTATTAGGCTAAATTTCTTCTTCTTTTTTTTAAAAATTTTTTACATAGTTGAAAAATTCATAGCAGGAGTATCTTATGACACAATTATATTATTTCAGTATCCATAGTTTTATTGAAACACAACCATATATATGTATATATATATGTGTGTGTATATATATATGTATATATTTATATATATAGTCAATGATTGCTTTTGCACCAGGAAAAACTGACCAGGTGTAATAGATACTGAATAATACATGAAAAAAGTAAAGGAAATAACCATTTTCACGGCTGAAATAAATACTAGGTTCAATAAATGTAACATTATTAGGTCTTTTAAGGAAAGAAGAGTAAATGATACTTAGAATTCTTGGAATGTGATAGTGACAAAAATTAATTCGATGCTCAAAACTTGGCCATATGTTATTATAGGAGGTAAGTTCCCCAAAGAAGGCCCATATGCCAAAATAAAGCATTTCCTATTTTAAGTGGATAGATTGGCATGATTCACTACAGCTATATTTTATTACCTTATATCAGCCAAACATTTAGAGACTTAATTTGTCCAAACAAAAATTGTGATTCATGGTCCAAGTTTGAATAGACACATGAAAACATTAAATTAGTGAAAACTCTAAAAATTTAAGAACTATATGCATTTATGTTTACATATTTTCCTTTTGCAAATATTTATAAATCTAGGCTCAAGGTACTGTGTTAGGCAAGGCATCTGATTATGGAATGCCTGCCATGACACATCAAGAGGTTTGATTTTATGTGATGGTGATGGAGAGCCATTGAAGACTTTTAAATATTGGGAGTGACTTGGGGATTCTAATAATGAAGCGGTCAGTGGATAAGAGCAGTCTGCAAAGACCGGAGGTATATATGTAAAAGAGAAGAATAAAATGTCACCAAAAATAAAAGACTAGAAAGTTCAAGGATATAATTTGTAATGTCAAATGCAAAGGAAAGTATACAAAGCAGGATTAAAAAATATCCATTGAATTGGTCAATTAGAAGGTCATTCAGTAAGGCCGGTTTGAGGAATGGTGAGGCCAAACATTATACTGTAGTGAATTAAATAGTGAATTTAGAAGAGATTATAGATTATTTTTACCAGAGATTTGGAGGACCAGATGGATAGTCAGTAAGCAAGATCAAAAGATAAAGGGTTTTTGGGTTCATTTTTCTTTCTTCTTCCTATTTTGGATAAGAAATGCTAAAAACAGAGAGGGGGGGTGCAAACCATATGAGAGTCTTAAATACAGAGAACAAACTGAAGGTTGCTGGAGGGGGGAGAAGATAAGTGGGTGATGAGCGTTAAGGAGGGCACATGCTGGGATGAGCACTGGGTCTTATATGTAAGGGATGAATCACTAAGTTTGACTGCTGAAACCATTATTACACTATATACTAACTACCTTGGAATTAAATAAAATTAAAAAAAAAAGAAATGCTCAAACATGTTTATTGACTGAGGAAGATGAGCCAGGAAATTAAAAAAAAAATTAAAAATAGGGTTAAAGATATCCACTGAAGAAGCTGAATGTCTAATGGAGAAAATCTTGGCAGAGCAGGGAGGAGATGGGGCCATAAACACTGAAAGAATTTAGATTTAAACAAAAAGTGGTGTATCCTTCCTTCTGATACTAGCAAGAAGAAGCAAGATTGACGACAGATATAAACTAGTCTGCAAGGCTGTATGTGAAAGTCTATCACAGCTATTGCCTTGGATTTCTAGATGGACAAGGAAGCAGGACCATGGGATGAGAATGAGAGGTAAGAGTTGAATGTGGCTTTTTGAAGACCAGTGATTTTTATAAAATGTAGACCGTCCTAATGTGCATGCAGGTATTTCTTTCCTCTATTCTCTTGTCACTGTTATTTAAATATCATGTAGGCACCCTAGAATCTGCAAAGTGACTTTCTCAATATGATCTTTAATATCTGTTCCCACTCTATCTGATGCCTCTTCATGACTTTCTTTTGTTTAGTTTTCTCTTACATTATTTTCCACCTTCTGCTCATCATATGTTGTTCCCAAGATTATATAACTTTGAGGACGTATTTTGTGCATGTAATTCAGTCACCAACCTCAATCACTGTTTAATTCCCTTTGGACATTCTGTTTGGGATTATCGTCATTTTACAAGTGTCTTTTTGTGGTTAGAGAGTTCTTTTTTCAGTTTTATGTGAGATTCAGATTTAAGGACCTTGTTTTTAAGATCTTATCATGAAAAAGTCTTCCATTTTTAACATTATAGTGACCTCTAGAGTAGAAAACTTGAATATCACCAACATAAGAAAATAGTGAGATCACTGTCATAAAGGCTTATTTTCGAAACTCCAATTATCCTCATTAAAGGAGTATGCATTTAGAGAAACACATTTTTACATAGATACAGAATTAAATAATTGAATTTTCATACATATTCACCAAAAGAATCTCTATCACAATATAATATTTTTGGAATAAGATTGTCTTACAATTAAATAGTCTTAGCATTCTATTTCACATTTACAAAGTGTCTCTTCTCTAAAGGAAGCCAAAATCTTAAATAACAAAACAAGGAAGAAAAATTGTCCATTTTTATAGAGATATAAACAAGGATAGAAAAATGAGGAGTTAGGACAGTCAAGTAGAATCAAGACTGAATAAAATAGACTCAGAGAGCTAAATTGTAGATTGGAGAACATTCTCTGCCTCCATTTCTTTCTAAGTCCCCATTTTTTAAGTAAGAAATTAGAGGCCCCACGAAGTTCTCTGTGGTTTGCAAACTCAGATCTCCAGGCTCCTAGTTCAGTGTCTTCATTGATTAATGCAACTTCTGTTGCTAAAAAGAGAATTGGTGGAAAAGCTACTGAGCTTTCTACTGACAACAAGAGGTGGTCCTAAGACACAGAGATGGTGTACAAGATGTCTAGCATAAGCTTCATGGTTCTCCATGAAAATGCCACTTAACGACAGAAGTAGGACCAATCTTATGCTTCCTAAACTCACTTGCCTGGAGCCCTTTTTCCAAGGAGTCCTCAGGTCGTGAGGAGATCACAGAATTGTCATATATACTTCTATGCCAGATGCCCCTGGAATAGATCAGAACACTTCAAGTGCCATTTAGCTAAAGGGCCAAAACATATCATTTTAGTATACCAAACATATTCACTTATTCTTCTAATTTAGTCTTTTCAGCAATAAGAAAGATACATATTAATATTTCTGTTTAACCAATACAGGTTTAAAGGAATTAAACAAGGGGCGCCTAGGTGGCTCAGTTAGTTAAGCATCCAATTTCTGCTCAAGTCATGATCTCATGGTCTGTGGGTTTGGCCCTGCATCGGGCTCTGTGCAGACAGCTTAGAGTCTGGAGCTTGCTTCAGAGTCTGTGTCTCCCTCTCTCTCTCTCCCCCTCCCTCCCTCCCTCTTTCTCTCTCTCTCTCTCTTTCTCTCAGAAATAGAACATTAAACCAAATTTTAACAAATAAAAAAGAAAGGACTTAAACAATAGGTTCCACACCAATTTGAAATGGTGAAGCTGATATTTAAACCCAAGTTGTCTCATGTTAAGACTCATTTACACACTCTTCCTTTAGCTGTGAATACCTCTCATTGAGATTACTTCCTCAGGCAAGGCTTATGACTAATGGTGATTTGTTTAGAGGTCAGTTTTGTTTCTTAACAGTCTTTCACTTACTACATTTGAAATTGGTCACTAGAAGAATTTAAGCCACTGGGTCATTTGCTGGCCTTGATGGAATACAGGGATGACTATTAATATGAAGCCACTTCCCAAGGGTATGCACCAAGGCTGTTCCAGAAGTTTGCCAATAGGAAGCCAGTCTTTCAAAATGATGTCAGACTCAAAGTAAGGCATATTTAAGTAAAGTCACAGACTAATCCTCCTCTTTCTTTCTCTACAGCCACCAAATACCACACAGGTCATATCCTTGCACCCAGACTGTTGTTTCTCCCCACACACATGTGTACCTTAAAATCGCTCATTACATAGGCTGTGTGGGCAATTAAGGATGCAGAAGCAACCCTGGGCATGGCCAGAAGTGGGTGACATGTTTCAACACTCTACCACCTACATTTTTTCTCCTTTTTTTCCATATGGATATTATCCAAGGTCTCATAAACCAATGCATTCTGATCCTGACCCCCTACAAAGCCATCTCATAGAAGTTTCAATTAATGTTAAAATGTAAATGGCTGACAACAACATCAACTACTGCTCAACTCAGAAGAATCTATATTTGATAGGTATCAAGTCTTTTAGGCCAATATGTATATCCTAAAAGAGAGATAGAGATAGAGATAGAGATAGAGATAGAGATAGAGATAGAGATAGAGATAGAGATAGAGATAGAGATATATAGACATATGTTATGATGATTGTGGCTTTTCTATGGAGATGATAAGACTTACTGACATTTCTGTAGGCAGACTGTCTCCCATCATCTCAATGGGGCACAAGGGCTCTATCCCAATGTTCAGGAGGACAAAAGATCTTATTTCCTAAGCTGAAAGAAGACAGAAAATATGAGAATCCACTACTTTCCCTTATATACTTCAGGAAAGAAAGAGAGCAATCCAATGTTTACTGAGTGTCCATTTGTAGGTCATTCATTATAAAAACTTTGCATACATGCTGATTTATCTCATTTTTATCTCCTCTAAAATCCTGTGATAGAGGTATTTTATTCCCATTATAATTTTTTTAGAATCAAGCGGGTTTTGAATGTCAGAGTTGGAAATGGAACTCAAAATAGTAATGTCAACTCTATTTTCATTAATGCCACTTACAAGTGAACTCTAAGTTCTCTGTTAATATTCTTACATCATGAAACCCTTTCTAAGAACTATTTCCAGGACACTGGTTCTCAATTCAAACTGCCTGGATTCAGTTTCCAGCTATATTGGCATGACTATGGTCAAGGTACTTTGAGCCCCAGGCTTCACATTTGTAAGAAAGGAATGATAATCTTACCTCCCTTACAGGGTGTTGTAAGGATTAACTGAGATAAAGTATGTGAAATGCTTAGCATGGTGGCTCAATTATTTATCTTTTTTGTTTATTTATTTATTTTGAGAGAGAGAGCACAAGCAGGGAAGGGGGAGGCAGGAGAGGGGGAGAGGGACAGGGAGAGGGAGAGGGAGAGGGGTGGAGAGAGAGAGAGAGAGAGAGAGAATGAATCCCAAGCAGGCTCCACACTGTCAGCACAAAGCCCAATGTGAGGCTCTATCCCATGAACTGTAAGACCATCACCTGAGCTGAAATCAAGGGTCAGACACTCAACAGACTGAGACACCCAGGCACCCCATGGCTCAGTAATTTAAATATTATAATCTTTACCACTTGGGTGAGAGATGGTCAATAGTTTTGTTTTGTTTTTTTCTCACATGCCAACTCTCATGGAGTTGAGTAGCTGCAGGAGCACTACGCTAAGAATTCAGAGGAGGTCCTAGACAGAGTGCTGTGCCTGATTCTGCCATAGGAACACGATTAGGGCTAAAGGTACCAAGTGTGCAGCAAACAGGCCATTCTGAACCTAGGCAACGCCCAACTCCCCTAGCATTTTGCACAAAATGATACTTAAAAAATGAATGATTGAAGTAAACAGATAAATGAATTAAGGAGTCAGTATAAAGCCAACCTAGTATGGATCCATATATTAGCTGAACCAAGTCTCATATTTTCTGACTCCTCTTTCTCAGCTTCTTATTCATAGCTCACAATAGACACTTTCTCTAAAACTTCAGTGGACGTCAGAAGAAAGCTGTTAAAAATATGTGATACCTTTCTTGATATATAGTATAATAGGCCAAGTGGACTCACAGCTCTAAAAATCCTATGACTCTAAGATTGGAACACGTTCTACTTCAATCAGATGCCACAAGTGGAACCTGTTTGTGGAATGTGGGATGTGGCACCATGCATAGAAGCAGAACTATGTAGTTCACCCTTAGAACATCAAACACATGGCTTGTCTGCAGCAAGTTTAAGCCAGAGTATTGAGTTTTTAATACAAAAATGAAAAACATCTTTTCTACCCTCAAGCTTTGTTCTTCACCTCTGAGAGGTGGCTACGTTAGTTTTAGAAGCAGGCATATATTTCTCAAAAGAGACAAAAGATCTTTACCCAGAAGATATAGAACCTCAAGATGCATGATGTAAAGACCTTAGATTGAAGGGACCTGGGAAAATAAAGGAAGTTAGACAAGTCTCTTATGAGCAACTTTAGAGAAAATGATTGAAAATGCTATATAAAAAAGGGGATCTAGCAATAAACTGGACTGTTAGGATAAAAAACAAATCAATAGACTACAGCTTTAGTTGCTCTTTTTACTTCTTTTTCCAAGACTAGGAAAAACCAAATTGCTATCCATATTGTCCCTTGTGCTGTGTGCATACACTGGGAGGGGAAAGGGGTTATGGGAGGAGGCTAAGGTTCAAGAGAGCAGAATGCAAAAGAATCAATAAGGATGGAAGTGATCCATCCAGGAAAGACAATACATACACTTTTGAAACCGGATCTGGAGTACAAAGAGAAAGGAAAGCATATTGTGTGACCATGAGCCTCATAAAACAGAAAACCTAGAGCCACATTTCATTACCGACTGAATAGACAGACCATCTCCCAAGACTCAGAGGCTATTTTGCAATAAATAAATGTGCCCCCAATACTAAAAATCCACTTTTTAGAGAACATCTGTAGCATTAAGTTTCCATGGAGCACACTTTGGGAACCATTGGTATCTTGTGATACAAATGTGGTATTGAATTTCTAGTGATATGTGAGTATAACTACTATTTGTATACTTTTTATGGCTTACCATCCATTTTCATGTGCTTTTGCTCATTTAATTCTCAAAATTCTTATTCGATATTAAAATATTCATTTCAAATATGGAGAAACAAAAACTGAGAAAGGTTAAGTAATTTGCCCAAAGTTTCACAAGTAATTACAGGCAGAGCCAGGACTCAGGTCTAGAGCTTTAGATTTAAGTCCCATACTATTTCCAGCAGTGATGACAGTAACTAAGCAGGAAAAGGTTTAGGGCATATATAGCAGCTTTCTTCTAAGGAGCCTAATGATGTTATGGGTACAGTCTCATTAATGTCTCAACATTTCAGAAGGGAGGCAAGAAATTATTGTATTTCCATTTTGCAGTAGCCATTCTTCTGTTTCTCTTCACATTAGACCCCAAACAACATTTGCTGTTCCTTCAAGAATGCACAATCTACAGAACCAATTAAACTGAATGATCCTTTGGTCTACCACATATAGATTGAGCTGAAATCCCCTGAATGGCTGAAATAAGCAGTGGACGAATTCATGACTCATGCTGATGTTATTGACAACATTCACCTACCGAAGGGACACAGCCCTGACCTGCTTTAATTAGCGGAGTAAGATCCTGCCTCTGTTGTCAAGGTTCTCCAGGAGGAGAAAGAGTTCAGTCAGCTACCTTTTAAATGATCTTAATAAGAACAACAGTTATAATTCTTTAAAGACCAGCAACAAAGATCCTTAGGAAAATAAAACCCAAACAGAATTGGTCCACCAACATTTGAGGATTGTGCACCTGATAACCACATGTGCAACAAAAGCCAATCAGATTCATCTGTGTATTTGGTCAGGCTGCTTCTCAGCCCTAGACCCACTCTCCCCCTCTTTAAGAATTCTAATAATTATTTACCTCATGGAGCGGTGAAGATTAAGTGGGAATATATGTCGTATCCAGTAAATGTTAGGACCCCCTTTGTTTCATGTTTCTCCACACATGGGCTCAACATCTGAGATATCATCACTGAATTACAGCTAAATGCCTTGATATGATGATGAGTTTTGCTTCCAACAGAGGCTGAATGAACTAAAACACTGCATGTTCCGGGTGGGGGGGACGGTTTACAGTGGTGGTGATGATACTTTTTCATTCTCATTTTTAGGAGAGACTGTGGCCTCTGAAAAGATTTTATAATCCCTCAGTGCTTTATGTCTAAGATTCTTTAGGTTTCTGAAAGCTATGAGTGTTTGTATCTAAATAAGAATCTGAAGCTAGCCTAGAGATTCTGAACCTTAAGGAATCAGTTTTCTTCTGTTTAATCTCCATTGGGAACAGAGGAGCCCAGGAAACGTTTGCAGAATATTCTCTTTCCCTGATAGTGCAAAAAGAGACAGAAAAATCAGCAACATGATCTTGAAACCTGAAGAATGACCTTTAGGAAATGTCAAAGTGAGAGTGGCACAGTCACTGTGCAAAGATGGGTACTGTTTTGAGTAGGGCTATTTTCCCCCCAAAGCATACTTTGAAATATGAGTTAAAGCAAGGAGTTTGTGATCATAAAAATTTTATGCCAAGAGCATAGCATTCAAGGCTAAAAGTGCTGAGAATGATAGAAAGTTTAAAATAGAATTATGTGTTTCTTAGGTGTCAAGATACATAAGTTTCCATCTGATCACATAGATGGTATAGTTTCAAAATGTCTGTAAAATGGATTCTATACCATTTATTTCCAAACTTCAGAATTTCATATTTTTATTAACCAGTGAGGTTGTATATGAAAAGAAAAAAACAAGTATGATTCTGGGTCTTTCTGTGACATATTGTATATATTTAACATACTTTTCTAAACAGCAATTGTCTCAATTCAAAGGAGTTAGGATCCTATACAGATGCCATAGCATCATATCTTTTATTCCTTTGGTAATATTAGAAATTGATCAGTACTTAGAATTAATGTCTAAAGATTTTCTTTTACTTTTTATTTATATATTATTCAGCTTTCAAGAATAAAGAAAACATTGCTGTTTCTGCCTACCTTAGCACCTACAAATGAAATTTTAAATATAAGGAAATATTTCAAAATATACAAATAGAGGTGATGTCAATTTGTGAGGTGATTGCTTCAGTGGGAATAGACTCTTCTTACACCTCAAGTCATGACGTGATACTTATTCCTGACTGAAGTCCCTGGAAATTAAATAGTGTCAATCTCTGAAGGTGAAGAACAAATACAAGGAAAGGGCCTTCAAACCCAGTAGGGAAGGGAGGAGAGTGTAAATTCCAAAAATATCCCTTTTTTCATTTTTAATTCTGTTCCTGTTTGGTCAAAAGTCAAAGGCATTTTTCCTACATGTTTACAGTTTCTAAAATGAAGAAGAATGAGATCAATTCTCTTTCCTTTAATTATAACAGTGTAAAGCTGCACATTCACAGTGATCTTTATATGGTCAGAAGCCAGAGAAATCACTTCTGATGCAGGAGTATTTATCGTAAGCAAATTTTAAGTCTTATTTCTGTGAACGCTGAGGGTTAAAAGAATTGCAAACCAATAAGCATACAGATCCCTAATTAAAAGTTAATATTAATCAGAATAATGAACTGGGTGTCCATGGGCACAGCATGCATGGACTTCTCTAATTCTCAGTTTCTCCACCCTTATTTTTATTTATTTTTATTTTTTACATTTGTTTATTTTGAGAGACAGAGCACAAGTGGGGAGGGGCAGAGAAAAGGAGACAAAATCCAAAGCAAGCTCCAGGCTTTGAGCTGTCAGCACAGAGCCCAATGCAGGGCTTGAAGTTGCAAACTGTGAGATTATGACCTGAGCCAAAGTCAGATGCTTAACCCACTTAGCCACCAGGTGCCCCTCAGTTTGTCCATCTTTAAAAAGAGTTCCCATTGGGTGGTTCTAAGTACTCAAGTGACTGTACCATTTCACATTACCACCAGCATCACATGAACAGCAGTCACTATGTGTCCTCACAGCACTTAGTAATGTCAAATTGTTTTGTTGTTGGTGTCAGCCATTCTAGTAGGCCGTGAGTGGTTTCTCATCGTGGTTTTAATTTGCACGTCCCTAATTAATGACAACGTTGGGCATCTTTTATGTACTTATTTGCCATACTTGCATCTTCATTGTTGAAGTGTCTGTTTAAATCTTTTGCCCATTTTTAAATTGGGTTACTTGTTTTCCTCTTATTGAATCTTCATCCTCCTCATATCTGCCGCCTCATATCTTCTGCTCAGTGTTCTATAATGTGGTTCTTTCTTTTTTTTTATTGACTACAAGGAATTCATTAGATATTCTAAGTACTAAAATCTTTAAATATCTTCTCATAGGCTCTGATTTTTTTTTCATGTTTGTAAGGTATATTTTGATACAGTTGAAAACATAATTGAATTTATCAGTCTTTTCCCTTGTGGTTTGTAGTTTTTATATAATATTTAAAAACTATTTTTTCTATGCCAAATCAAAAAAAATTTTCTTCTAGTAAGTGATGAATCACGGGAATCTACTCCCGAAGCCAAGAGCACACTGTATACACTGTATGTTAGCTAAATTGACAATAAATTATATAATAAATAAACCATTAAAGCACTAAAAAAATATTTTCTTCTAAAAGTTTGAGCTCTTTGTTTTCACATTTTATTGTTTAAATCAGCTAGATATTTTTTATGTTGGAAGGTAGAAAATTAATCGTAATTTTTTCCACATAAATAACCAGTTGTCACAAGCTCTATTCATTTGGCTCCATTCACAACTGAACTACTATCCTTTCTCTGTCACATAGCATTTCTAGGTATCTCTCTCCTGATAAATTTTTCTATGACTATTTCAAAATTACATAGTCTCAATTGCTATGGCTTTCTATTCATCCTTACCTATATCTTTAAAATCACACTGACTTCATTGATCTTTAGACCATAAGGTTCCCTTGAAAATTTTATTATAGATGAAACTGCCTAAAGTTATATTGTTTATCTTGGATATTAATTTCTAAACTTTTAATTTTGAAATATCTTTGTATTTAAAAAATGTTGCAAAATTAGTACAAAGAATTCTCATAAGTTCACCCATATTCTCCAAATGTTAACATTTACCATATTTTCTCTCATCTGCTCTCTTTATGTGTGTGTATGTGTGTGTGTGTGTTTGTATATAATCTCCACAAATACACACTGATTTCTCAACTGTTTGAGACATAATGTATATTTATACCTAAATATTTCAGCATTTCTTTCTAAAAAATGGTACTTTCTATTATGTGGCCACAGGATAATTGTCAAAATTAAAAATTAACATTAATATTGTATAATTACCTCAATTTCATACTTTGTTCAAATTTCAACAATTGTTCCATTAATATATTTTATGAAAAATGTATTAATGTATGGAATAGTTCCAGTTTTTTTGATCTGGTATCCAATGGATTTAGTTGCCATGTCTCCCTAATCTCTTTTAAGTTTATATATATTTTATATACATATTTTTTAAGTTACATATATGTTATATATATGTATATATATTTTATACATATAAGTTATATATATGTTATATATACATTATGTATATTATATATCTTAAGTTATATATATTTTATATATTAAGTTATATATATGTATATATACATATACATTGGCCTTCTATATTTGGCCTTCTATAATTTCTCTCAGGAATATCTTATAATTATCAGTGAAAAAGTCATGCATGTTTTTGTTAAAATTATTCCTAAGAATTTCATGGGTGTTTTGATAGTATTTTAAGTAGACTTTTAAATATAATTTTTATTTTCTAATCGGTTGCTGTTAAATGTATTGTAATAATTTATTTTTATATGGCCTTGATAAGTTCACTTATTAGTTCTAGTAGTTGTTTCACAGATTCCTGAGAACTTTCTACTTAAATGTCCTGTCATCTCCAAGGGGACAGTTTCACTCATTCCTTCCTCATCTTTATGACCTTAAGTGTTCTGGTTGCCTTATTCAAACATCAAGCATCTCTAGCTCCATCTACATGAGAGGAGTGAAAACAGACATCCCTTCAGGTTCATAGTAATGTTGTATATTCAAATCTGGTGTGTCCTCACGTGTATTTAGCACAGGAATTGTGGTTTTAATTGGATCCAAAAGCTAAAATTTCTGTGTAGGATATTTATTTAAAACCACATAAGAAATGCTATGCTCTATCAAATCCTTTGGGAAGAATTCTCAAGAGAATTACATTTCCTGCTGTGTGCTTTATCTCTTTCACCATATAAAAAATGGGACTTTTCCTTCTGGAGTGTTTTAAGATCTCTGACATCTAGTTTAGAAAGTGATGAACGTGCAACTTCAGTAATATCTTGCTTTAGTCGCGGGAAACATCAATTGACAGAGCTCTGCCTGTGATGTTCATACAAGCGCACTCTATCATAGCCACATTTTTCTGTTAAAATTTGGATTTGGTCCTGTCACTTGACTTGTGGAGAATGGGCTATCTTGTTTCAAAAATATCTTTTCCAACAATCAGTCATCATTAGTGGAAACATCTTTTTTTTCTCCCTGCCTCATCCTGTGTAATAATTCAATAAGCATACTTTCTCAATCACATCTTTGTTGTCTTTTCTCCACTTATTCTGCTTTGCTCTGATTTTTCATTTTAGTATAGCTGCTCCCAATTCTGCTGCCTTTGAAAAATGGACATAAAGCTTCCTTCCTTCTATGCTTTCATTCTCTTCACTTGGCAAACCAAGGATCCTGAAATCTAGAACAGAAACTTTCATTTCCATTTGGAAAAAGGCTGCCTATGAATATCTATAGATGTGTCATGATAAACAAGAGAGGCACTTGGGGAAACGTCCATTAGCCAAGTTTCTCTTATAACACACTATAGAATACTACAGAGGGCTCAGGCTTCGACACAGGTGGACCTGGGTTTTCACACCAATTTGGCTATTTAAATATGTGGCTTTAAAGAAAGTTTCCTTTGAGTTCTGGGTATCAAGTTCCTTATATATTTAACAGTATTTACCTAAGATAATAAATGCTAAGTATTAGCCCCACCTCCTCCAAAAAGTTGGTTTCTAGACTATGCTGTTTCTAGACTATTACAGACTTTCCTTTAACAATGAGGTAGATTTTCTCCATTATTAAATATGTGAAAGAAGTTAGCCTACAAGACAGCCATATTTAGGGAATTATGCAGTCTTTTTAGCAGGGTTTACTTCAGACATTTGTGGACATGTAGTTGGCTGATAAATCATGTAATAATCATATATAATTAAAAGTGTACTCTATGTCAAGAACAGTATAATGCCCATTAGCTAGATAAGCAGATCTGTAGGTACATAGGTAGATACACAGGTAGGTGATTGGTTGGTCGGTCAGTCAGTAGATAGATAGATAGATAGATGAAAGAAAGAAAGAAAGAAAGAAAGAAAGAAAGAAAGAAAGAAAGAAAGAAAGAATCATAAGATCACAGAATTTGAAAACTGAAAAAGAACCTTAAATAATTTCTAATTCAACCCCTGATTGACAGATGAAGAGGGAAGAGATAAAGCTGAATTTGTAAGAACCCAGTTCTCCCAGATTTCACTCTTCTGCTATTTCCACTATACCACTAGGTACTCTGTAAATATTTCCATAGAATCCTGCAGTCAAATACCACTAAAGAATTTACAATCCTTTGCAACTATTTGTACAATACAGAACAGTGAAAGAATTTAAATTAGAAAGTCTCCTTATAGAAGATCATTGCAGATTCCTTGCTTTTTCGATAGAGCATAGCATTTTGCCTGTACTATGTACACACCTGCATTTGACTCCCTTTTTATAATTGTGAGTGGGACAATAAATGGTCTTTGGAGCTAAAAATTGGATTTCCTTCTTAAAATCATTCAAGCACACACAATCAACGTGTTGAAAGTAATAAGTACACTCACTTATCGAGTAAAATTCCCAAGGTATATAACCTTCTACAGGCCGGTATGTTAAGCCTTTCAACAAAGTTTATTAACATTCTTAAAATACTAGAAGGAGAAAAAAACCTCCCTTATTTCAGATTCTACTAAAATATACTTAATATCAACTATGTTTCAGGGATTGTAAAGGGCTCTTTCACATATGTAGTCTTAACTAATTTATAACTCTGAAGGGCTAGTGGAATTTATATTTAACTGATGGTGAAATTAAGGTTCATAAAATTAGGTTACTTATCTACAGGCATATGTGTGTGTGTGTATATATGTATGATATACAAGCATATATATATGAGATATACAAGCATATATATGTGTATATATATGTATATATATGTGTTGTGTGTATATATACATATATGCACGTATGTATGTATGTTCTATAAGATGGCGAGGCTTCCAGCCTGAATCTCAATTCCAAGTGCAATGTGTTATACTATAAATGCCTCAGAAAGCCTCTTGGGCTCTTTGTTTATTCATTTGTTTTTTACCAACAAAAAGTGATATTAAACAATGTTCAGCAAAATGGAAATAAATCAAATATAATGCTATTACTTTGGCATAACATTTCTATTTGTGTGTGTGTGCGTGTGTATTCCCCAATAATATTTACCTAAAATTCACAATTTTATGCAGGCCTAATCCAAGTATCTGCTAATTTTTATTATCATTTTGACTTATTGAACATGTTACCTTGTTTTTGCAAATGCTTTTTGCTATTTTTATGGCCGCATAATATTTAATCACTTTGTTAGACAATGATTTATTCCATATTCCATTCATATTGGAAATTTAATACAGAGATAAATAATTTTAATAGCTTCTCTAGTTTTGTTTAAACATTTTTATAATACATTTCCACTAACTAGACTCCTGAGTTGAGAATGCATTTTTTTGTCTCTTTATATGTACTGATGTAATGTTCTCAAAAAGGATGATATAAATTTGCACTATATGATTGACTGATATTGCTCTAATATTTATAACACTGGAGGAATACTTTAAAAAATAATCTAATATAAGAATAGCATTATGTTTTAATTTGAATAATTTGATTTATGATAAGTTTATATATTGCTTCTTGAGTAGATGTCTTCATCTGCTCTAGCATTAATTGAAATAGACTAAGCGATAGCAGAGATAGCAGAATGGTACCCAAATTGAGTATAAAAGATATTTGTGAGCAAATTATTGACATTCTTCTTTTTTACAATTAAATAGGGCAATGGACCTGCCGTAACTCTGATTCAGGCAAGAGCTGAACTGTATTCAGTATATTTCACTTAATTATTAATACTAGCATGGGTAAACTATGGCATAAGTGCTCAAGAAAAACCTTTTTAACCTGGAAAATGTCTGGTAAAATGGAAAATACTTTACCAAACACTTTTGTTATAGGCATTAATTTTATTAATCAAATATTAATTCATGTAGGTCACAAAGTACAAGGCACTTTCCTTGTTAATAGGCTGTGACACACTACTAGTATTACAGTTATTTATGTACATGGTAGTTCCTCTATATGATTCTAGCATTTGTTAGACCAGAGACTCCATAATGCTCATTTTTAACCATAACTGAATTTGAATTTTTCACAAATCATAATGTCAAATTTATTAACAAGTTATTATGTATTGGTCATGACCAATTGCACATTGGAAAAGTCCATTTATGAATGTGCTTAATAACCATAAATCCTATCAGATGAAAAATAAGAGTCTATTGCAAATCACTCATTTCAGGTAAATATTTGTTTACAAACTAGAAACGATCCAAATTTCATATATGTCTTTAAAAAATGTAATATTTAAAGGCAGAACTCATATAATAAAATGGAAGTCTTCATAAAATGTAACTTAAGACATTATTATCTTGAAAAAGAATATCAATACCAGATTTTGACATATAACAATTATAATATTATAATGCTATTTGTATTAGGGGATAAAAAGACACCAGAGGAAATGCAACAAAGTGATAATGCCTTTAAAGTGTGAGAGTTCAAAACAATCCTAAAATTCATATGGAACCAGAAAAGACCCCAGATAGCCAAAGCAATCCTGAAAAAGAAAACCAAACCTGGAGGCAACACAGTCCCAGACTTCAGGCTGTATTACAAAGCTGTAATCATCAAGACGGTATGGTACTGACACAGAAACAGATGCTCAGATCAATGGAACAGAATAGAGAACCCAGAAATGGACCAGCAAACATATGGCCAACTAATCTTTGACAAAGCAGAAAAGAATATCCAATGGAATAAAGACCGTCTCTTCAGCAAATGGTGCTGGGAAAACTGGACAGTGACATGCAGAAAAATGAACCTGGACCACTTTCTGATATCATACACAAAAATAAACTCAAATGGATGAAAGACCTAAACGTAAGACAGGAAGCCATCAAAATCGTAGAGGAGAAAGCAGGCAAAAATCTCTTTGACCTCGGCTGCAGCAACTTCTTACTCAACATGTCTCCAGAGGCAAAGGAAACAAAAGCAGAAATGAACTACTGGGACCTCATCAAAATAAGAAGCTTCTGCACAGCAGAGGAAACAATCAGCAAAACTAAAAGGCAACCGACGGAATGGGTTAGTATTCAAAATCTATAAAGAACTTACCAAAGTCAACACCTGAAAAACAAATAATCCAGTGAAGAAATGGGCAAAAGACATGAATAGACACTTCTCCAAAGAAGACATCCAGATGGCTAACAGGCACATGAAAAAATGCTCAACATGACTCATCATCAGGGAAAAACAAATGAAAACCACAATGAGATACCACCCCATGCCAGTCAGAATGGCTAAAATTAATAACTCAGGCAATAACAGATGTTGGTGAGGATGCAGAGAAAGATCTCTTTTGCACTGCTGGTAGGAATGCAAACTGGTGCAGCCACTCTGAAAAACAGTATGGAGGTTTCCTCAAGAAATTAAAAATATAACTACCCTACAACCCGAGTAGCAATTGCACTACTAGGTATTTATCCAAGGGATACATGTGTGCTGTTTCAAAGGAGCACATGCACCCCAATGTTTATAGCAACACTATCAACAATAGCCAAAGTATGGAAAGAGCCCAAATGTCCATTGATGGATGAATGGATAAAGAAGATGTGGTATATATATACAATGGAGTATTACTCGGCAATCAAAAAGAATGAAATCTTGCCATTTGCAACTACGTGGATGGAACTAGAGTGTATTAGACTAAGCGAAATTAGCCAGTCAGAGAAAGACAAATATCATATGACTTCACTCATATGAGGAATTTAAGATACAAAACAGATGAACATAAGTGAAGGGAAGCAAAAATAATATAAAAACAGGGAGGGGGACAAAACATGAGAGACTCTTAAATACAGAGAACAAACAGGATTACTGGAGGGGTTGTGGGAGGGGGAATGGGGCAAATGGGTAAGGGGCATTAGGGAGGACACTTTTGGGGATGGGCAGTGGGTGTTATACATAGGAGATAAATCACTGGAATTTACTTCTGAAATCAGCATATCATTATATGTTAACTAATTTGGATGTAAATTTTTTAAAAAGTGTGAGCGTTCAGAGGATCTACAATATTCTACATCTGTACATTTGAAATTCTTTTAGTCAACATGTGTTATTTTATGATTAGGAAATAAAAACATGCAAATTTAGAAGAAGAGATGAACAAAAACTAGCATGTATCTTGAGGATTTTAACAAAATATTTTGTCACAGTCAATAAAAGCATTAGTTTTATATTTATGCTTGGTGATACTATTTTTCCTACCTAAATCCAAGATCTTAAAACTGTATTATTACACCCTATTATTAAGAATTTTGTTTTAAGAGGTAGTATATTTAATACTTTTTAAAAGTACCAACTGTCTGGGGCACGTGGGTGGTTCAGTCGGTTAAGTGTCTGACTCTTGGTTTTGGCTCAGATCATGATCTCACAGCTTCTTGACAGTGTAGAGCCTGCTTGGGATTCTCGGTCTCCCTCTCTCTCTGCCCCTTCCCTGCTCATGCTGTCTCTGTCCCTCTTAAAATAAATAAACTTTAAAAAATAGGTCTCTAAAAAAAAGTGCCAACAGTCTGATTTTTATAAAATGAGTTTCACTTTTGTTTTGAGAAGTCATGTCACGTTCGTTGATCTATTAGGTAAGAGGCTCTCTCTTTTTGGTTTCAGAACCCCTTGACACTCTTAAAAATCGAGAGTCCCAGAGGGCAATATCTTATATAATTTTTTTCTACTGGGTATTTTCTAGTCCAAGTCACAATAGAAATTATTAAATTTTTAACTATAAATTAATTTGAAAATAACAGTCCAAGCCTAGTTCATGTTAGCCAACATAGGATAATTTAAAAATATAAATATTTTGCAAAAAAAAAATCAATACAAACAGTGAAATTATTCCGTAATTTTGCAAGTCTTTTTATTTTTTTTTTAAATTTCTTTTTTCAACGTTTTTTATTTATTTTGGGGACAGAGAGAGACAGAGCGTGAATGGGGGAGGGGCAGAGAGAGAGGGAGACACAGAATCGGAAACAGGCTCCAGCCTCCGAGCCATCAGCCCAGAGCCTGACGCGGGGCTCGAACTCACGGACCGCGAGATCGTGACCTGGCTGAAGTCGGACGCTTAACCGACTGCGCCACCCAGGCGCCCCTTGCAAGTCTTTTTAATGAAGTCTGGAATAATAGAAAAATATCTGGATTCTCTTATCTGCTTCTGCAATCAATGTACTGTGATATGTTTTTGTTTTAAGTATGAAGAAAGTCTAGCTGCACACAGGTATGTAGTTGAAAAAAGGAAAAAAAAATTATCACAGTTTTTTCAGGTAACTGTGAATATTTTTCTTTGGTCCTGCACCCAAATCAATGAGTGATAGTTTATTAAAAATTAGTTGCTATGTAGAATCTGAAACCATAGCAATGAATTCTTTGTTTTCCATTGACATTAAAATACATTGGCCTATTTTGCACTTGGAGTGGATATTTTACCCATTCATAATTATGCATTGGTCATTTGGAAAATATCAGTTCACAGCTTTATGCAAATCTCCCAAATGTTGACACATTGCATTATACAATATAAACAATTCGCATTAGTATCATCACTAATCTCATAAACGTCTTTAAGCAGAATCAGCCTTGTGCGAGTGTAGGCTGCACAGTGGTTGAGGGCCCCACACTCAGAAAGTTCCTGGGTTTGGTTTAATAGTGTCCTGCTATTGCCATCTTGAAATTTTTAATAATTTTATCTTTGAACTTGTGTTTTATAAGTGAAGCCCAATTAGATAACAAAAGCAGAAGGGATACATGCAATATATAATATGTCAGCCATTCCTTGGAGCCTCATATACATACATTGTATACAATGCTCAAAATTCACAAAGCTCTGGGGTGCCCACAGCATGGGAATTTAGCAAGATTCAAAGTGCAAAGTAAGCTTGTAAGCCTATGATGAAGTTGGGGTGCTAATGGCCCTGAGAAACCACACTCTACAATCAAATCAGAATTTGCTTTGAATGCAGAAAGAAGGTAGTGCTTTCTAAGAAAGATGAAGCACCTAGGAGCTCTATCATATCCTTTGTCATTGGTGTTCCTTTCTTGTGATAGCCAACCATTTTCCCTGAAAATGATGACAGTAAGAAAATGAAAGATCAAGCAGCCCATAGTCCCTTTTCTTTTCAGTCCTTTGTTGGTCACAAATAAGCTGAAGATTGTGTTCACAGAACATACAAATGCCTCAGAGTTTTACATCATTTCTACTCTTCTGTAATGACAAAAATATGCCCATATCAACCATGAAATACAAATTGTGCAATTTTTGTGATTTTGCATATGAATCAAATGTTCTCAGATTTGTATATAAACCTGCCATTGCACAATATAAAGGGTAAAATTCATGTTAATAACTTAAAATTTCACTTCCTTTACTTAGAACAACATTAAGTAGTAAATAAAAAATATCATGACAAGCAAAAAATAAGAGAAACTATGGAAGAAGGAAAAAAAAGCTTTCTATGTTAGTACCCTTAATGGCACTTTTTTTTTTTTTTTGCTCTTTCAACAAGGACCCCACATTTTCATTTTGCACTGGGGCCTATATTGAAAAGCTATCAAGTTTGTGGTGGCAGATACATGTTTTCAAAATTCTGATTTGTAACTTGAAAGCTCAAATTTTATCATTGGCCAAAAATACTGTCAGTTGTTTTCCTTCAAGTGGCAGGCTCACTTCATTCTTTCTCAAGAAAATGTCTGCCAAATACTCAAGTCTGGATAACCATAATTTCTTTCAAGAAAAAAATAGTATTTCATTAAAAAAAAGTTCTCAACATTGCACAATGAGTCATCCACTGCCCTTTGGTATGTAGCAGAAATGCTTTATGCATACTTTGTCACATACAATGTTAAAAAAAATGCGTACTCAAGAATTGAGATTAAACAAAATTAAAATTCTTGTGACACCTGGGTGACTCAGGCGGTTAAGCATCTGACTCTTGATTTCAGCTCAGGTCATGATCTCAGGGTTGTGAGATCAAGTCCCACATCAGGCTCCCCGCTGACAGCATGGGGACTGCTTGGAATTCTCTCTCTGCCCCTCTCTCACTCACATGCACATGTGCCCTCTCACTTTCAAAACAAATAAAATTAAAAAAAAAATTGTTACTGCTCCATCCAAGGCATTTGTAAGTGAAACTTTTCCCCCTTTCCTGTACCTGCATTGCAATGAACAATACAGTGTCTACCAGAACAGTTTGTTGCCACTACTTTGGTTCATGCTAAGACTCCACTGGTTTGCCTACTATGGCATATGCATCACCTGTGCAAAGGCAGACATAGTTTAAAAAATGGTAAATAATTTCTTATTATTAGAAAAATAATTTTGAACATGTGGACCTCTAAAAAGGGTCTCTGGATCCCCAGGTGTTCATTTACTACACTTTGAGAATCACTCCACTATCTGATTTATTGCGATGAGGAAAATGGCATATGTTCCCTGAAATGCAATTTGTATTTAAAACAAGAAATAAAGCTTTACTAAATATTTAATATACTATTGAACACCAGTACCCTCATTTTGGCATGTCAAATGATTATGTATCATACATTATACGTTATATCCTAAGGGAGGAAAAAGAGTTCCTCAACCCAAAGGGGTTCACTGTGGTGACCTTACTCCCTTATTCGCTTATATTTTGATTTATGATATCAAGTGGATTTGCCAATTATATTATGCGTTTTAACGAGGCTAATCCCCACAAAAAGGGTCAAATGACTTTTAAATATTTCTGCCAAGAAACAAGAGGCTAAAAATAATACAGAAAATACAAGCAAACCCAAAATGACACAGCTGGCACTTGTACTCCCAAAGTGAGCTCATCATCGGTCATGCTATTAGATTAAAATCAGCGATGAACTGATCAAATGTGACAAGAAATCAGTCAAAAATGTTCAAAAGTATCAAAAAGGCAACTGGATAATGAATGATGAATCTAACCCTAAAAATGTATATTATATTTGAGATTTTAAAGATAGTAACACCTGTATATACCTGCATTAGTGAATATTATTAAAAATTAAATTATGTAAATGAAGATAAAGGATGTCAATGATGACAGTGCATTAAGAACTATAAATTATTATTAATCCAATTCTATACACATGAGATTCATAAAGAAGAAAGGAGCGTACTCCAAACAAATAATAACTAAAAACAAAAAAAAAAACCCACAAAAGGCTGGTATATCAATACTAATATTAGACAAGACAGAATTTAAAGAAATTAGTAGAAATAAAGAGGAAAATAAAATCATGATAAAAGAGAAGTCCACCAAGAAGTTATAATAATCATAACTGTGCATCACTGAACATTTAGTCCTGAAATGCATGGAGCAAAATCAATACTATGGAGAAACTGACAAATCCACAATGTGGGAAATTTTTTTCTTCCTTCTTTTTTGAAACTGATAGATAAAACAAGCTAAAAATAATTAAGGACATGGGGAAAGTGATCAATTCTATTAATAAGCAAGTGTTAATAAATTAAATTAGACATATTTTTCTACTCAGCATTCTTAATTATGGGTATTCTTTTACATATAATCAAGAAAAAATAGGGGTGCCTGGATGGCTCAGTCAGCTAAGCATGTGACTTCAGCTCAGGTCATGATCTCATGGTTTGTGAGTTCAAGTTCCACATTGGGTGCACTGCTTAAGGTGAACACGAGCCCCACTTCATGTGAGCTCTGCTTCTCTCTCTCTCTCTCTCTCCCCCTTGCTCACTTTTGCCATCTCTCTTTCACTAAAATATATATATATATATATATATATATATATATATATATATACACACACACACACATACCTAAAAGAACGAAAAGGCATACAGGCAACTATTAAAAATAGATTTATATTCTTACAATATTCTTTTTTTTTTTAATTTTTTTTCAACATTTATTTATTTTTGGGACAGAGAGAGACAGAGCATGAACGGGGGAGGGGCAGAGAGAGAGGGAGACACAGAATCGGAAACAGGCTCCAGGCTCTGAGCCATCAGCCCAGAGCCTGACGCGGGGCTCGAACTCACAGACCGCGAGATCGTGACCTGGCTGAAGTCGGACGCTTAACCGACTGCGCCACCCAGGCGCCCCTATTCTTACAATATTCTTAAGAAAAAATAAAGATAGGACAATGCCTATACCTTAATATGTATATGCAAAAACTCATACACATACATATCAATTAAATGTGTTTAAAAATTGATTTATAAAGGATGTGCTAACTAAACTATTGGGAGTAGTTACCTGGAGAAAAAATAAAGAAAAATATTTACATTTTACTTACATGCATGTATACTGTTTGAATTTTTTAAGACAAGAAGGTATTTAAATATTACTTCATAATAGAGATACAGAAAGAGAGAGAACATAGACCAATCCTGATGTAGCGGCAGGCTGCTACAGCAGAAACAGATAGGAAGCTCTATATCGGTGAGAGTGTGGGGAAAGGTGTTTTCATCAGCTGTGGAAATGTAATGATGTAATAGAAAAAAATCTGTTAGTACTGATGATGACTTATGATCTAAAAGTTTTCTGGTCAATGATCATAACTTATGATCATAAGTTAGTACTGACTTATGATCTAAAAGTTTTCTGGTCAATGCTGCATATCAAGCTGTGTTAAACTCATTTGTTATACACACAAAAGTAAAACTCAATTCATAAAAGACCACAATTGATGTGAGTCATACAAAGAGAGTTTGTACAATTGTTAAGCGTATATAGTTCTACCATAAATGCATTTTGAGAGTGTAGAGTAGGGAAGGGTTCTCCTGAGAAATGGAATGCCTCAGATATCATAATACATAAACATGATGAAATTTGGACTGATGCTGCTTTTCTTCCCAATAAATATTCCTTTAACAGGAATTACTCATTGCTCTGAAGATGCATAATGAGATTCTAAAAACATAGGGTTTTACTCTCAGTTGATTAAATGTACATGAATCATTTTGAAAGAATTTGAATGGTTAATATAAGAAAAGACTATTAATGGTAAAACCTTCAATGAATATTTACTAGGCCAAGAAGAAATGTCTCCAGTACCAGTGGCATAGGATGGTTGGTATTAGATTCAAAATACCTTGTAAAGAAACACACTTTTGCCTGAAGCATGAAAACAATCATCAGGAAACCTGCCACAAAGAGTGATCCAGAAAAGAGAAATTTGTAATATCACTTAGAATATTTACTTGGCTTCAATTCAGTATTGTCTAATAAAATGTAATAAACCAGCAGCAAAGAGCTAGGTAATTATTTTATTAATATTATTATACCAAAATAACTATTTATAATTGCTTATATTATGAGGACTATCTAGAGAATAATCTTGAATAAAACATCAAAGATATTTTACAGAAAGAATTGAAGAATGTGAGAAAATGAAATAATTGTTTTCTTCAATATGCAGAACAGGAAAAAACATTAATGAAAACTCCAGAAGAAAAAGAAAATAAGTTTTAGTACATTAGTATAAGCAAAAGTCATTCTTCAAAGTACATTCATAGACCAATTATCAGTGTTAGTAAGGACAATAAACCATAATGACAACTAGCATGTGAAGAAAGAAACACTATCTTATAAACAGAAACAATGTCAGTGTATAACCCCAATATATAGGGTTTTTTAATGTTTATTTTTTTAATTTTTTAATATGAAATTTACTGTCAAATTGGTTTCCATACAACACCCAGTGCTCATCCCAACAGGTGCCCTCCTCAATGCCCATCACCTGCCCTCCCCTCCCTCCCACCCCCCATCAACCCTCAGTTTATTCTCAGTTTTTAAGAGTCTCTTATGGTTTGGCTCCCTCCCTCTCTCTCTTTTTTTTTCCTTCCCCTCCCCCATGGTCTTCTGTTAAATTTCTCAGGATCCACATAAGAGTGAAAACGTATGATATCTGTCTTTCTCTGTATGACTTACTTCACTTAGCATAACACTCTCCAGTTCCATCCACGTTGCTACAAAAGGCCATATTTCATTCTTTCTTACTGCCAAGTAGTATTCTAACCACAATTTCTTTATCCATTCATCAGTTGATGGACATTTAGGCTCTTTACTTTGGCTATTGTTGAAAGTGTTGCTATAAATATTCGGGTACAAGTGCCCATATGCATCAGCACTCCTGTATCCCTTGGGTAAATTCCTAGCAGTGCTATTGCTGGGTCATAGGGTAGGTCTATTTTTAATTTTCTGAGGAACCTCCACATTGTTTTCCAGAGCGGCTGCATCAGTTTGCATTCCCACCAACAGTGCAAGAGGGTTCCCATTTCTCCACATCCTCACCAACATCTATAGTCTCCTGATTTGTTCATTTTAGCCCCTCTGACTGGCGTGAGGTGATATCTGAGTGTGGTTTTGATTTGTATTTCCCTGATGAGGAGTGACGTTGAGCATCTTCTCATGTGCCTTTGGCCATTCGGATGTCTTCTTTAGAGAAGTGTCTATTCATGTTTTTTGCCCATTTCTTCACTGGATTATTTGTTTTTCGAGTGTGGAGTTTGGTGAGTTCTTTATAGATTTTGGATACTAGCCCTTTGTCTGATATGTCATTTGCAAATATCTTTTCCCATTCTGTCGGTTGCCTTTTAGTTTTGTTGATTGTTTCCTTTGCAGTGCAGAAGCTTTTTATCTTTATGAGGTCCCAATAGTTCATTTTTGCTTTTAATTCCCTTGCCTTTGGAGATGTGTCAAGTAAGAAATTGCTGCAGCTGAGGTCAGAGAGGTCTTTTCCTGCTTTCTCCTCTAGGGTTTTGATGGTTCCCTGTCTGACATTCAAGTCCTTTATCCATATTGAGTTTATTTTTGTGAGTGGTATAAGAAAGTGATCTAGTTTCATTCTTCTGCATGTTGCTGTCCAGTTCTCCCAGCACCATTTGTTAAAGAGACTGTCTTTTTTCCATTGGATATTCTTTCCTGCTTTGTCAAAGATTAGTTGGCCATACTTTTGTGGGTCTAGTTCTGGGGTTTCTATTCTATTCCACCGGTCTATGTGTCTCTTTTGGTGCCAATACCATGCTGTCTTGATGATTGCAGCTTTGTAGTAGAGGCTAAAGTCTGGGATTGTGATGCCTCCCTCTTTGGTCTTCTTCTTCAAAATTACTTTGGCTATTCGGGGCCTTTTGTGGTTCCATACAAATTTTAGGATTGCTTGTTCTAGCTTCGAGAAGAATGCTGGTGCAATTTTGATTGGGATTGCATTGAATGTAGATAGCTTTGGGTAGTATTGACATTTTAAGAATATTTACTCTTCTAATGCATGAGCATGGAATGTTTTTCCATTTCTTTATATCTTCTTCAATTTCTTTCACAAGATTTCTATTGTTTTCAGCATACAGACCTTTCACATCTTTGGTTAGGTTTATTCCTAGGTATTTTATGCTTCTTGGTGCAATTGTGAATGGGAACGGTTTCTTTATTTGTCTTTCTCTTGCTTCATTATTAGTGTATAAGAATGCAACTGATGTCTGTACATTGATTTTGTATCCTGCAACTTTGCTGAATTCATGTATCAGTTCTAGAGGACCCAATATATAGATTTAGGAAACAAAATGTGAGCTTTTAAAATAAAGATATGAAAAAGAAAATCTTAAATAATTGTTGGGAAAATGTATTTGCTATTTCTGACAGGGGATGCTATATAAAAACTCCATTTCTAGGAAACAGATTCTGATTTCATGCATGAATGCTTTGGAACAATTGATAGGTCACAAATGGTTACTTAACTAAATTAGCTCTTTCTTTAATTGAACTAAGTGATTCAACTCATAAAAGTAGTCCAACTAGGTTTTGCCTACTGCAAAAGAGGACCCTCAATAAATGAATAAATAAATGAAAGAATGCAGGGATGGATGCATGGGATGGATGAATGGATGGGATGGAGGTTGATATATCTTCAGATTCAGCCAGAAATATAAATGTAGTCACTAAAATAATGAAATTCTTTAAAATAAAATGGGAAATAATAATGAGTAATAAAAACAAAGTTGTTTCTCTAAAATAATCCCCAGATAAGAACCAAAATATAATTTGTAACATACAGATGATACAGGGCACTGAGGAAGGAAGCAAATAATTAGGGCAAAGGAAAGAACTGATTTAAATATAAGGGGAACATAATAGGTATTATGCAAAATAAAGACAGCCAAGTCTGTAGTTAACCCAGACCTATTTTGTCTTATTTAAACTGATTTGAACTAACAGAGAGTTAGGGCTTCTGATGCAATAACTGATCAACACAGATCAAACAAGTCATGTAAGTAATAGGGCAGGGGCTGACAGCTAAGAGGTGGCCAAATATGACAGAGATGTCAGAGAGGACGAGATCAAATTTTTTGTATCTCTAAAACATTGAAATGGCTGGATGTTTCCTTCTCAGCATGAATGTGTTTAGACTGTCTGATAATTTATTTCACAGATAGAAACATTACTCTGTTTTCTCAGTCAGCATTACACTGGAGAGAATCTTTCATGTAGAGCCAATTCTGATTTTTTTTTAATCTCGAGGCAATGAGTCTTAATTATTTCCTGTAAATTAACTATTTTTTAAGTATCATGTAATAGTGTGTGGCACAGTGAGCTAGAAGCTGAGAAGAGTGGAAGGGCCGCTGGCATGTTACCAATGAAAGAGGAAAGCATGTGGCTCCAAGTCCTTAGACTTTATCTAGCTTACTAGTGAGATCCTGTTTCTAAAAACATCACAGAAACATAGAAGCCATATAACGTATGCAGGGAGAATATTCACAATACAATGCTGTTTTTAAATTTTCATAGGGAAAAAATAGCATGCACACTATGATTACAGAAGTGCAGAGCACATAAATGTGAAAAAAAGACTAGAAGGAAATACAGGAAATTGTTAACAGATGGGTATGATTAGTGACATCGTGTTAATTTTTTCTTTTCAGGACTTATCAACCTTTTTGATGGTATAATTATTAATTTTTAAATTATCTATAAAAGACATTTTAGATCTAGAATCATTTAAATTGAAGGAGACTATGTTCATTAAATATACACACACATACACACACACCAGTATGCAGTTTGAATTCTCCTAAAAGGCTTCACATTTAAAGATAAACAAAACTAACATGTATGTGTTTCCAATTATTTAATGATGGAATCTTTAATTTCTAACTTTTGTTCATGTTACCTATAATACAACTTAGTCAATAGAGTTATAGATGTTTTGGTTTTTCTCTATGAAACTAGATATGCTAGACAAACTGGGAAACATGATTTTTCTTCATATGGAGATATTAGGGAGAATACAATTCATCAAATAATAGTAAGCAGTATACTAACTCTTGCAGTACCAATAGAAGATAAAACAGTAGCAATGCTTCTTTCTCAGACTTTCTGCCTATAAACTTCCACAGACAGCAGAGATCTGAGTGCCAGGGCAACTGTGTCCATCACCAACAGATTCCTATGCCTTTGTGCCTAATTGCTGTCATCTCCCTACTCATTTTCCTAATGGCCCACATGCTTGCTGTGTTTGAGCTCATTTTGGAGAACATGTTACAAACATTATTAAGTTTCTTATAAATAGTAAGTTGTTTTTTTTAAGGCAATAAAAATCTTTTGAATAGGAGGAAGCAGAAGATTACTAAGACTTATGATTTCATAAATGGAGTTCTGAATATAGTCTTTCAGACAACCACCTACTTATAATAGGAGGACCCAGTTGTGTAATACAGTTACTCAGTGCAAAAAAGAGTTAGAGAAAATTAAGATACAGTCTGGGGAGAATGGAAGATATGAGATATAGAAAATAAAACTAGGAAGCCGTTAAGTTCACACATGAGTGTGAAGTCCTCACATAGGGTAATGACAGGAGGACAATAAAACGGGGAGAACATTGGGCTTTGTCATTAGAAGTACTGGTGACATGATCTGAAATGCAGATGATGACAAATGGAGCCTTCTTAAGGACAAAAATAACAAGTTTTCTTATAGTCACTCTAAAGTTTTCAGTTTTTTTTTTTTTTTTTTAAGTTTTCAGTTTGGAGGAAACTTCCAAAGAAGCTTTCCTGTACGATGTTTTAACTGAAGGGCTGCACCACAAAGGAGAGACTGGGTAAAAGACTAGGATATAGGAAAAACTGACTTACAGGTGAAGATTTAAAACAGAAAAAGAGGATAGTAGCCTCCAAAAAAAAAAAAAAAACAAAGTTTAAGAAGAACTAGAAAAAAAAGTTTGGGGACTTCCCATGGTTGAGAGACTATAGGAGAAAGAGGAGCTGGTGACTGAAAGGAAAAGACACATAAGAGAGTGAGAGGAAGGGCAAAGTGGAGTCTGAGAAGAGACTGAAGTTACCGATAGAACGTCTATCACTGAGGTATAAAGTAATAAGAGGTCTAGGAAGCTTTTAAATCCGATCAAGAAGGGCATCTTAGTGCCATTGAAAAAACTGGGTCTAATTTAATGGTAGATGCAGAAGCAGAGGGGCCAGGTGGTCAGACACTGGATTGGGGCCTTCCAAGAGAATAATATAAGGTCAATCAATGACTACAAAGCATATCCCAGGTAGTCTTTATTTTTATATAGATGGGGGAGTTGGGTTTTTAATATATAAGCATTGAGGACAGGAAACAACAAAGAAAGACTGGTGATTATAAAGGGAGGAAGGTAAGTATGAGCATAATGTCCTTAGAGAGAGAGATAGATGGGGTCAGGAGAAAGACCATGAACCAAATGGTTAGCTTCAGAGGGGTAAGGGCATAGAAAACAGACACGAAGACATATAAGGGAGCTTGGGAAAGGACTGGTTTTTTTTTTTAAGTCAGGAGAAATTATCCAACATGATTTATTTATTTTGAAAGAGGGAGTGTGGGTACAAGCAGGGGAGGAACAAGGAAGGAGGGAGGGAGGGAGGGAGGGAGAATTCTAAGCAGGTTCCTTGCTGTCAGCGCAGAGCCTAATGTGTGGCTTGAACTGACAAACCATGAGATCATGACTTGAGTCCAAATCAAGAGTCAAATACTTAACCGACTGAGCCATCCAGGTGCCCCTAAATTGACTCTTCAAAGACCAAATTTATATCTTGTTTCAACTAGAAGGAAATAAAAAATAGGATAGGGGACAGGCATGTACAAAGGTATAAAGTGTGACCGGGCCTGTGTTTGGGGTGAAATAAGAAGTTCAGTGTGGCTGGAGAGTAAGGTGTGTGTCAGAATATGATGTATGTAGGGAAGAAGCACAAGACACCTTCCTTTAAAAAGATTCTAGGCTAGGGGGTTCCTGGGTGGCTCAGTCTCAGTCAAGCATCCAACTCTTGTTATCAACTCATGTCATGATCTCACAATTTGTGAGTTCAAGCCCCTCGTCAGGTTTTGCTCAGTCAGTGCAGAGCCTACTTGGGATTCTCTGTTTCCCTCTGTCTCTGCCTGTCCCTATCTCTCCCTCTCTCTATCTCTCAAAAATAGATGAACATTAAAAAAAAAAAAAGATTCCAGGATAATGATGGGAGTCACTTTTATCACTCATCCTAGTAAACAGCTTCTTGAGAGCTAAGTCACCTCATGTGCCCCAAGACATGGCCTCACATTCCTCACCAGGCAACCCCTTGCTGTCTACTGCATGCATTTGATGTGTGTGCTCACAGTAAATAAGTAAAATTGAATCTTGGCACAGCTGGTTGGGTATCAGAGCACTTTCCATTATGCAAACTTCTCCCATTATGCTGATATTTGCCTATCCAATGTAAATTGAAGAGCTGGTTAAGCACTTATGTGATCAGTAGAAAAAGTCTACCCATGCAATTCTAAGTCTTTTTTGAAAAATATGTTTTTAAAAAAAAACAACTGAGATGGCTATATTATAATGGTTTTGAGAAACTTTCTTCCTTACATCTTCCTTTTAAATATAAAGCATCAAAGAGTCTTCTTTTGAAGGCAAAATTACTGCTTCTAGTTATAAGATATTAAAGGTAAGGTCATTTTATTTTCTGTGAATACATTTGAAATTACTGATAATTGGTAGAAGTTTTTAGTTCAAGTCTTTTGTGGATTCAGGTATTTATTTATTCAACAATATTTTACTATGTACATTTTACTATGTACTATTTTAAGTACCAGGAAACATGATATGTGCCTGAGATAACAGTGAAAACAGACAGAATTCCTAGTCTCATTGAGTTTACAGTCATATAACACAAATAAAATTGATAAAAGCTGAAGTGTTACATAGGAAAGAAAATATCATGATTCCATAAAAGTATAATACTCAAAAAACCTGAATTGGAGACGAGTGAAGGCTTTTCTGAAAAAGTAACACAAATTAAAATCTAAACATTGAGTATGCATTTAACTAGAAAAATAAATAAGATGACTCTTTAATGAAGGAATACAGGGAATATTCCAGGAGAGTAGATTTCAGGTGCTCTCACCACACACACAAAAATGGTAACTGTAACTCACTGGGTTCAAACCATATTACAAAGCTATATTAATCAAAACAGTATGATATTGGGACAAAAACAGACATACAGATCGATGGACCAGAATAGACAGCCCAGATATAAGCCCATGCATATACAGAAAACTAATTTATAAGAAAGGAAGCAAGAACATACAATGGGGAAAAGGACAGTCTCTTCAATATATAGTGTTGGGAAAACTGGACAGTCACATGCAAAAGAATGAAACTGAACTGCTATCTACACCATACACAAAAATTAACTTAAAATGGATTAAAGACTTGAAAGGAAAACCTGAAGCCATAAAACTCCTAGAAGAAAATACAGGCAGTAAGCTTCTTGACATCAGTCTTGGTGATGATTTTTGGATCTGACACCAAAAGCAAAAAAACAAAAGCAAAAGTAAATAATTGGGACTAAATCAAACTAAAAATCTTCTGCACAGCAAAGTAAACCATCAACAAAATGAAAAGGCAACCTATCAAATGGGAGAAAATATTTACAAATCACATATCTGATAAGATGTTATATCCAAAATATATTTAAAAATTCATACAGCTTAGCAAAAATAAAACAAAAACAAAAAATAACCAATCTCGGGGTGCCTAGGTGGCTCATTCACTTAAGTGTGTGACTTCAGCTCCAGTCATGATCTCGCGGTTTGTGGGTTCAAACTCTGCATCAGGGTCTGTACTGACAGCTCAGAGCCTGGAGCCTGCTTTGGATTCTGTGTCTCCTTCACTCTCTGCCCCTCCCCCACTCACAATCTGTCTCTCTCTCTCAAAAATAAAACATTAAAAAAGTAAAAATTAAAAAAATAACCTATCTGATTTAAAAATGGACACAAGATCTGAGTAAATTTTTTTTTTTCCTAAAGAAGACATATAGATGGCCAACGGTATATGAAAAGTTGTTCAGCGTCACTAATCATCCGGTAAATATAAATTACAACCCCAATGAGGGGTGCCTGGGTGGCTCAGTCAGTTGAGCGTCCAACTTCGGCTCAGGTCATGATCTCACAGTTCGTGAGTTCGAGCCCTGAGTCGGGCTCTGTGCTGACAGCTCAGAGCCTGGAGCCTGCTTCTGATTCTGTGTCTCCCTCTCTCTCTGCCCCTCCCCCACTCATGCTCTGTCTCTCTGCCAAAAATGAATAAACATTAAAAAAAATTAAAACCCCAATGAAATATCACCTCACACCTGATAGAATGGCTATTATCAAAAGTAAGAAATAAAAAGTTTAGAGAATATGAAGGGAAAAGTGAACCCTTATATTGTTGGGAATGTAAATTGATGCAGCCAGTATGGAAAACAGTATAGAAGTTTCTCAAAAAATTAAAAATAGAACTATCATATGATCCAGCAGTTCTTTCATAGATAAAAGGTTCATTCAGCAATAATAAAGTGAAATCTTGCCATTTGTGACAAAATGGATGGACCTTGAGGGCACTGCACTAAGTGAAATAAGTCAGAGAAAGACAAATACAATGGGCTCTCACTTATATGTGGAATCTAAAGAAAGAAGCAAAACAAACAAACAAGCTCATATATACAGAAAACAGAGTGGAGGTTGCAGGGGCAGGGGTTGCAAATGAATATAGTGGGTCAAAAGGTACAAACTTCTAGTTAGAAAATAAGGAAGTCATGGACATATAATGTACAGCATCATGACTGTGCTTATTAATACTGTATTTTGTAGAGTAAATCTTAAAAGTTCTCATCACAAGAAAACAAAAAAATTTTTTGCAATTGTACGTGGTGACAGATGTTAACTAGACTTACTGTAGTGATCATTTTGCAATGTATACAAATACCAAACTATTATATTGTACACCTGAAACTAATATATTTTGTGACGTCAATTACACCTCACTTTAAATAATGGTAACTATTTGAGAAAATGATATATTAATTAGCATGATGGGAGTAGTCATTTCACTGTGTACGTGTATATCCAACATCATGTTGTGTACTTTACATACACAGTTGACTCTTGAACAGCATAGGGATTAGGGGCACTGACCCCTGCATAGTTGAAAATCCATGTATAACTTTTAAGTCCCCCAGAATGTAACTACTAATAGCCTACTGTTGACCAGAAGCCTTAGTGATAACATAGTCAATTAACACATATTCTGTATGTTATATGTATTATATACTGTATTCTGACAATAAAGGAAGCTAGAGAAAAGAAAATGTTAAGAAAATCTAAGGAAGAGAAAATACATTTACAGTACTGTAACTGTAAAAAGGCAGGATATAAGTGGACCCACACAGTTCAAGCCCGTATATATACACATAATTTGTGTGGAAAAAAAGAAGTGGGACAACCTTGTGGCAACAGGGAGCCAGCAGAGTGATCTTAACATACTTATTATATGCCCATGTAATTGGAGTGCAGAAGGATGTGCTAGAGCCCCCCCATGGTCTTCTAAGAAGCGTTATAAAACAGAGGTAACAGGATAAATAGTTTTCACCTTGAGCAAAGAGTCAAATCCCTTTCTGACAGGAGATCAAGGGTGAGTTATCTTTCTTTAAGGAATACCATAGTGAATGATACTCTGCCTACTTGGTTCCTTTGAGGTCTTCATTTTTTTTTTTTTAAGTTTTGTTTATTTAAGTAATCTTTACACCCAACGTGGGACTCAAACTCATGACCCTGAGAACAAGAGTTGCATGCTTCTCTGACCAAGTCAGTCAGGTGCCCCTCAGGTCTTCATTCTTGATAAAGGATTTAATACAGTAAAGTTTTCCAAGCAGGACATGGAAAGCAGGAAGATTTCTTTGATGTTTCCCAAAAAGGAAACTGCTAGATTGTTAGTAAGGGACCGCATCAAATCACCGGTTTTAAGCATTTTAAAAAATTCTGTGTCCTAGAATAAGTAAGAATGAGGCAATGTAAGGCAGTAAACATACCTAACTGTCTCAGGTTTATGAATGAGGGCTCAGAGGAAGAAAAATAATGAATAGCACAAAGATGTATTCTAGGTCTTTTTAATGCCAAGAGGAGTCTGGCACAAAGAAACACATTACCCTTTCCTTCAGAGAGTGACAGAGAGTGATATTTCCTGACGTTGCATTGAATTTATTTCACTTTCTTAATGTAGCGTCTCTCAGTATGTGGTTTCACATTTGTTTATGCTCATGTAGCCAACTGTGCATTGCTACAAAAAGGAATCTGAGGTCTAAAAGAGAAGCAACATTTTCTTCACCAAATGTAAATTCCTGAAGAAATCACTCTTCCCTGAAATATAAAATTTGAATAACAATTTTTAACGTTTTGTAAAAGTCTTGTAATAGTTATCTCTCAAGCAGCCAAACAAAACGGAGTTCTGTGTGCAGATCAAATCACTTTGATGAGCTGAGCAGAGCAGCAGCAATGTCGGTAAGTCACTGTACTTCATCTCCCGTTCTGTTTTGATGGGTTCAAGAAACAGTATATCAAAGTAGGCTACAAAATCTCATCAAAGAAAATCAATCGAATATGGTAGTCAAGATCGTATTATAGAACCCATTTTTGGCAATTTTCTTAAAGTTTTACATAAAGCTGTTCAGAATCCAGACTTACTGCTACCTAAACTCTAAATTGTACAAATGCTATTGTATGTAAGAGCATGTCTGCATACAGATGGGCAGCCTAAAAGACCCCTATTTCCTATGACAAGCAGTACTATGAATTCTTAAATGAATGCAAACAAGGATTTATGTTGATATATCTGTGGTCCCAAGCCCTATTGCATCAGTACCCCATAGATTTGAATGGTGTAGCAATCGATTCAGCTAGTAGACCAGAGTAAAACACTGTATTATTTCTCAGAGTTTTCTTCTCTTTCATACTTTTTTTAGGCTATTGTTTGGTAGTGCGAGATTTCCCTTCATTAAAAGCTCCCATTTAATTCTAGTGCCATAGTAGTAAAGATCCTCTGGCAGCAAAGCTGTTAAAAGAGGGTATAGCATGCACCAGGCAATGCTCGCTTCATTCCCTGTGAGCATCAAACAGCTGTCATTCAACTAAATGAGTTGTCATTAGCAAGCAGATTTGCACTCCAGCCTTCTGGAGCCATGCAAAGAAATCTAACTGAAGTAATAACTGTTGGAGGAGCCCCGATAGAGTTTGGAGGCGTAGGGGTCCCCTTCCCCCATTCTCTCTCCTAGTGCATTAAGCAGTCTTTCTCAAGTGTGGATATTTGGCTTGGATCTGGTGACCTAAAATTACCTCTGAAATCTGGCACAATATCTCAGCTCTAGCATGAATGTTCTCGCCTGTCAGCCAGCATTACTGGTAGGCATCCCAAGCATTGCCAAGTATTCACCAGAGGTAGGGATAATGGATAGGCTACAGTGACTTGCAAAGAGGAATGGTTTCCTTTCTTCAGTTTAGAATTTCTGCGAGAAACTATTGCCTCAGCTTTCTTGGTCTACGTTTTTAGTTTTACTATGGTGATTTCAATACTTACCCCAAGTTCAGACCTCATCATACTAATGGATTTTCAACCCCAGACTCAGTCTTTCTTTCCCATAAATGGCACATCTTCATGTGCCCTATACACCATTTTCTCATGCCAGAATGTGTCTTTTTGTGATTTAATGTTTTTCCATCGTACTCCTAAATTCAGACTAAATAAAGAAATAGTCACACTTGTGAAGCTATTGGGCTTATTTAGAGATAAAAGGAAATTGTTTCATTGATTCAAAAAACATTAAGTGGATCCCTATGAGAGTAGTTGTCCCCAGTGTGAAATCCCTCGCTACTTGGGGGCTCTAAAAGATATTAATAAAAATCTTCAAGTTGCTTTAAATATTTCAAAAATTAAAATAGTAATCAGGTATTTGCCCCAAATGAGATTATATAGGCTAACTAAAATGTCAGGTTTCTTTGCTTTGGTTGGAGTTATATTATACCTACGGCATTCTCAAGGTGATTCTTCCAAACTGTGGATATATTACATTATATAATATCTCCTGACATGATGTGCATTATAACTAAAGATACTGCCTTAGATATCCTTAATTTTTGAACACTTGATTATAGCTATCAGCATAAATTCCCACACATCCCCCAATAATTCTAAACTTCATTGCAAAGCATAGTCAGGATTATAACATTAACCTTGAGTATAGATGATTTTGTGACAAAACGAAGTGTGTAATCCCTTTACAAGATTCATCAGCTGGCTAATGAAGAGCAGGGAGCAGCAGGGTCGCCTGGAGAGGAGGAGCCGGCAGTCACCCAGCCCCCCCTACCAGCCCCTTCATCAATAACCTCACAACATTCACGCAAGTACAAATCTGGGCAAAATGACCATCACCGTGTCATGTGCCTCTACGAATGTTTATTTCAGGATAAGCTCGTATTGGCATTTACATTTTTGAAAGAGGAGGAGGGGCAGAGACAGAGGGGGACAGAGGATCCGAAGGAGGTTCTGCATTGACAGGAGTGAGCCAAAGCAGGGCTCAAACTCACAAACCATGAGATCGTGACCTGAGCAGAAGTAGGACACTTAACTGACTGAATCACCCAGGTGCCCTAGCTTTTACATTTGTTTCTTAAGTGAGGATATGAATTATGCTAAATAAATACAACTTGTCAAACAAAATCTTTCAGACTATAAAGTCCATTGATAAGGGACGGAGAATAACAAAAGTGGTCTTAGAAGGTAGAAAGTGTGAGATTTTACATTCTCATCTATTCCTTAATGATCATTTTTATCTTTAACTTTTATTCTTGATAGGATGGAAAAAATACAGAAAACTACAGAGAAAAAGATAACAATGTACACGTAAGCCCTCACTGACTGAGTAAATGCTCATATTTTTTTAATGTTTACTTATTTTTGAGACAGAGAGAGAGAGAGAGAGAGACAGTGTGTGAGTGGGGGAGGGGAAGAGAGAGAGGGAGACACAGAATCCAAGCCGTCAGCACAGAGCCCAATGCAGGGCTCAAACCCACAAACTATGAGATCATGACCTGAGCTCAAGTTGGTTGCTTAACTGACTGAGCCCTCCAGGCACCCTGTAAATGCTCATATTTTGTCTTTTTTTTTTTTTTACTTAATTTATTTTACAAAAGAAATAAAATATTTTGGTTAACACTGAGCCCTCCTGGAGGCCTTCCCCAATCCCAGTTGCCACATCCCCTTCCCAGACACAACCATTCCCATGAATTTTATCTCTATCTTCCTAATCCATGTTTTAATGCTTTTATTTATAACTCCATAAATAGCATAGATTATTGTTTTGTGGGAATTTTCAAATTTATACAAATGCTATCATACTCTAGACATGAGTTGATACCTTGCTTTCTAAACTTTAACACTGTTTTTTAAATCACGTAGATTTAGCTTTATTTTACTATTGAGTAGTTTTCTATTCTGTAACTGTACCACAATTTATCTTAATGTCTTTACTTATGGACATTAAGGTTATTTCCTATCTTTTGTGATTACAAATGATAACGGACTGAACATAGTTATGCATGTTTCCTGACACATAGGTATTGGAGGCAAGATACTTGGGTAAGAATGCAACAAATTGAAGGCTTTCAGATGGTTTTAGGGAAGGTCTATAGGATTGAAAAGATAAAAAGAGCTCATTAAAACAAGCATGGGAAAGGTATAGCAGGATCACTTTGGGATGTTAACAGAACACTTTGTTGAGGAGGAGGAGGCTAATTTGTTTTAAGTGGCATTTTTCCAAAATACATTTAAACAGAACTAAGAAAAATATCAGATTTAATTCCTGATTACAGAGTGACACTACTTTCCTAGAAAGAAAACTCTTCAAAGCAGGTAAAGTGATAACAGACACGTTTTGTTTCTGACAAGATAATGTCCTCTCTAACATCAGCCCCCCAAGCAGGATCCCACCGCTCTACCCAAGCCTCCCTACTTAGCACACTGTGAACAGAATTTATATATTTCCACCTTTCCCAGGCCTCTGCTTCCGCTGGGCCCAGCCTAGAAGGACTCGGCTCTGGTTCACAGAGTTCTTTCCCTCTTCTTGATCCCTGTCATACTTAGCCGGAGCATCTCACTCAGACTTCATCACTGACATCCTTGGTGCAAGTGACAAGGGTTGTGATACGATGCCAACCTAGGTCTTTAAGATCAAGCAATTTTCACATGCTGCTGCCTCCAAGTCCCAAGCTTTCTGTAACAATGACAGAAGAATCTAGAAACAGCCTAGTTTCTTTTCTTGAGTGGCAGCTTTTCTTTCAAGTGAGTCATAACAATAATGCCCATGTTAATGAGACTATTAGAATAAAAATAGCCCACACTTATTCTAATAGTCTTGATATGTACCATCATACTTAATACACAAGTATACATACTTGATATGTATCATAACACTTAATATGTATCATCTCATTTAATCCTTACAATGACTGTGAAGAAATGAAAGGCCAGAGAGATTAAGTCACACAGTTCATAGACAGCTGAGTCAGGCTTCAAACTAGGTCTGCCTCATTCCTCAGCTGATCATGTTAAATTGTCTTCTATATTAATAACTAGAAAAACATGTTCCTTTTGTGTATAAGAAATTAATAAAAACCACCCTGTTTTCACCCATGGGAGAAAGGAAAGGCAGTATGGCGGGGTGTAAAATGTGTCGATTTTGAACCCACTTCAACTTGAGTTCAAATCCCACCTCTATTATTTATTAGAAGTGTGGTGAGTTATTAATTGCTTACATCCCTACTTTAAAATAGAAAGTCCCCTGGGTTCCTTGTCTATTGATATACAAATGATACTTAGTCTGCAGTTTTTCTTATTCTGTATTACACAGTGTTTGGTGCATGTTTCTGTTTCAGCAGCTACGTTATATTAATATTATGCTTTTATGTATTTATTCATAAAATCCATTCATTAGGCACCTGCTTGATGTGCCAAGCTCTATTCCAGATGCAGGAACACAGTTGTGAAATTCACACAATAGCACTTGCTCTCATGACATTTAGATTCCAATAGAGAAAGAGAATCAATAAAATATAAGTAAGTATCTATACATAAACATCTTTATATTGTGACATAAAGCTAGATGAAGCTATACAAAGAGCTGAGATTGGGTGATAGAGAGCAACTTGGTAGCTATTTTAGATTGAGGAATTAAGAAAGGCTTCTCTGACAGAATGAAGTTTAAGCTGCTAAATGAATCACAATAAGGAGCCAGCCTTGCAAACACTATGGGAAAAGAGGTCCCAGGCAGATGAAAGAGCTAGAGCAAAGAACCCATATTCTCACCTTACTAGACCATGAGCTACCCAGAACCATTTTAAAGTGTTTCTGATTACTTTCCTGTGGATGATTTTAACATGTTACTCTGTTCCTTACATATTGATGAGCATTACTGCAACGATGCTATGTAACAAGACAATTTATCTGCTTAAATTCCTTCGATGACTTCTTCTCCTTGGACTTGGAATAAAATCCAAACTGTAAAGTGAAAACTTCACAAAGAAGAGAATCACGATTTATACATCTGGTTTGCCACAACGTCTCCTGTACTTGTTTTGGTGCCTGACAAGAAGTAAATGCTGTACTGGTAGAATAACGATGAAGGAATGCATGCATGAAGAACCTGGGCTCTGTGTCCTAGCCCTTCATTCCCTTCAAGGGATTGTGACTCACCTTCTCATTTATATTTTAAACCATTCTCTTACCAGTACTGGCCCTTTGGCATTCAGCACATGCCTTTTTTTTACCTGAAGAACAAAAACAACTTAGAGCAACAACAGAAAACCCTTTCTTTTTCCCTTTTAAGTGGCACACTTGTCATTCACACTTGGAAGGTCACTTCTACCTACTATAAAGTTGTAAATTGCCCATGACACATATAATTGTCAAAGTCAATGGGCATATTTTTCCTCACCTGACTAGGTGACTGCAATTCCTTTGGTGGGTGAAACTCATTTTCTTTTAAGTATTGCACACAGCACTGCTTCTGATCAAGGAACTCACTTCACAGTAAAAGAAGTGAGGCAAATGGGACCATGATCATGGAATTCACTGGTCTTACTATGCTCTCCATCACCCTGAAACAGTTGACTTGATAGAATGGTGAAATGACCTTTTGAAGACTCAGTTATAGGGCCAGCTAGATGGCAGTTCCTTGCAGAGCTGGAGAAAGGTTCTCCAGAGGTTCTTTATACTTTGAATCAGCATCCAATATGTGGTGTGGATTCTCCAATAGCCAGGATTCAGGGGTCCGGGAATCAAGAAGCAGAAATGGAAATGGCACAATTCACCATTACCTCTGGTAACCAATCAGTGAAATTTTTGTTTCCTGTGTTTGTTGCTTTATGTTCTGCTGGTGTACAGATGTCAGTTCCAGAGGAAGTAATAGTTCTACCAAGGGACACAATGATTCTACTGAACTGCCACGTAGCCAGTCTGGGCTTTGGATCAATGGCAAAGAAGGTAACTGTGGTGTTGGCTGGGGAGACTGATCCTGACTACCCAGGAGAACTACTACTACTCCACGATGGAAACAGAGAAGAGTATGTCTGGAATACAGGCCATCTCTTGTTATTACCATGCCCTGTGATTAAGGTCAATAGAACCTACAATAACTCAATCCAGGCAAGACTACTAATGATTCAGACCCTTCATGAATTAAGATATGAATCACCCTGTCAGGTGAAAAACTGTGACTAGTTAAGGTGCTTGCTAAAGACAAAGGGAATACAGACAGAATGGATGGTAGAAAAAGGTTGTTAAAACACCAGCTAAGACTATTTGACCAGTTACAGAATTGAGAACTATGGTTGCCATTAATATTTCTTCCTTATTTTGTTCTGAATACATCACACACACACATATTTATATATGATATATATAAAAGCAGTCTTTGTTTTGTTTATGATGTAACATAAGATGTATTGATGTTATATCAGTATTTAAGTATTGTTAATTCTACATCAAAGTATTTAAGTTATGGAATATCAGGAGAAGAGTAAACACCACTAATGGACTTTACCTCCTTTCTGAGGAAAGGATTAGTGCATTTTCAGTTGTATGCAGGATAGTTGTCTCGTGTTGGGCAGAATTATGACCTTGTTAATTATCTTTATTTGGAGATTAAGTATGGTTTAAGGTGACCTATGTGGGTGCCAAGTTGATAAGGGGTGGACTCAGGAAGGTTAATTTTGTGTGTCAACTTGACTGGGCTAAGGGATAGCTGGTAAAACATGATTTCTGGGTGTGTCTCTCAGGGTGTTTCCAGATGAGATTAGATTCTGAATCAGATTAAGTAAAGAGGATCATCCTCATCCACCAGGGCAGGCATCATCCAATCCACTGAGGACTGAGGGCCTGAATAGAACAAAAAGGCAGAGGAAGGGCTAATTTGTTCTTTTGGCTTCTCTCATCCTGGTCTTGGACATCAGCATTTCTAATTTTCAAGCCTTCAGACTCAAACCCATATTTACACCATCATCCCTGAGATTCTTCAGCCTTTGGAATCGGAAGCATGATATCGGCTCCCCAGTTTCTCAGGTCTTTGAGCTCAGATTGAATGACCACCAGCTTTCCTGGTTCTGCAGCTTGCAGAGGGCAGATTATGAGACTTTCTGGCCTCCAGAATCACATGAGCCTATAATAAATTCCTATAATAAATACCCTCATATATATTTGGTTCTTCAGTACCCTAATACACTCCCTCTTGCCTAATTTTCTTTCTATTTCTCCAGCCATCCCTTAATCTTCCTCACAGCCTATTTCTTCCTCATTGTTCCACCCTAAATGGTTCATTCTCACCCCTGTGTTTTTACTTTATGAATAACTCCTGAAGAAATAAACCTAAACTCATGGCAACAACTAATATCTACATGATTATAATACTCATGCCTGAACATTACTCTAAATATCCCCCAAGCATCACAGACTTATATAATAATGGGTTACTTACTGGTTGCTTACTATATAATACAGGAACTGAGCTTAGAACTTTACAAACTTTTGAAGCAGATATATAATTATTTTCATTATACTGAGGAATAAACAAGGGCTTAGACAGGTAAGTGAATTGTCCAAGGCCACAAAACAGTGACAAATCTAGGATGTGAATCTGCGTTTCCTGACTCTGGAGTCCATGATATGCAATATTATGTTATACTGCTTCATACTCAATGATTATTATAGCTAATTACTTTCAAGTATCTTAATTGCAAATTATGTTGGATATAATTCATCAGAATCCAAACTGAATTTAATGTATTAAACATAAAATGTTTTCCTAAAAATATTCTTTCTGCCTAGAAAACTTTATGCCTTACTGTTCTGTTTGTTTAAAATTGCGTATCTTTACCTCTCTTCCTGAAGATTCTTTTGGAAAAAGAAACTTCAGGATAAAAAAATATATATTAAAAAACAGAATGCATCTGCTTTGATCAGTTCATGGTTAAAAATGTCCAGCCTCATTTTTTGTTTTGTTTAGCTTTGTTTTACTTTGCTTTTGGTAATGCTCTAGTGGGCTATTTATACCAGGAAATGGTAGACAGCCAGTGTCTTAATGGTTGGATTTCTTTTCTCTTAGGGATTAGGTGAAACAGGCATATTAAGAAGAGATGCTATTAGAAAAATGGATCAAACATTTAAATGTCTAAAGGCCAGGGACAAAGAGTTGAAATAGGTGATGGTTAAGTACATGGGTCTGCAGCCAGATGATTGATGTTCTATACCCACCTTGCAACTTGGCCATACAAAAAATCATTAAAATCAACTAGCCTCCTATTTCTCACTTGTAAAATAGAAATCAAAGCACTACCTACCAGCTGAGCTTCTTATTGGTGCTGATAAGATCTGCTGTGGGAAGGACAGTGCCTTATACACAGTAAATATTCAACCCAAGTTGGCCAAGTTATTATTGCCTATACTTTCTTCCATGTCCACTGGCTCCATATGGTCCACTAGAAGGTCACATGTCAGACACTCAGGGTTGCAGCACATAGCATTGCAGCACATTCTACCAGGCATGCTCATCTAATTTAGATAGACATTGATATATGTTTCTAATCCCAGAAGACACAAAGAAGCATGTGAGTGAGCCATGACTACTTAAGGAAAGGAAAACCACCTGAAATTCCTACACACTTGGCTAGGTGTGGCAACATCTACCAGTTTGTGTGGAGCAGAGAGAAACTGGATTTAACTACCCCTGGTGTCAGTCTCACAGGTGACTTAATCAAACTGCCTGAATACACAAAGAGTATGAAGATTGAAAGGTAAACCCAGGGGAACCCAGAAGAATAGTTTTTATTTTTACATAGAACATTTAAGGCTTTGGGGAAATTGGATGAGACAGATCTTACTTGTTTTAGAATGTGTTATAGGTAGAATACATTATGGAAATTAATTAGAAGCTTAGGGGAGATGCACTTTTAGATTCTAATTTAGTGGGGCGTGGTGGCACAGCAATGCAAATTCACCTAAATAATACTATATCACGATTGTATTTTCTATGTACAGAGATTTTTATACATAGCTAACTTGATCCCCCCCAAAAATCTGTTGATTACAGAAGCTGTTATTTATCTACCATCATCTTATATATTCTAAATATTGTCACTTCTGAAAGGTTGGTGTGACTTTTCTGACTCCGTAGCACACCACAAATAGCACTAACCCAAAGCTGCCTCATTTAAGAAACTAGGACTTTCTCTCAGAGGATATTCATGTTCTATTAAACTCCTAATGTATGAATCTATCCATTTACGTATAAGAGTGAGGACAATGTGATGTTGTACAAATCCTAGATCTGCACATTATGGGGAGTGAGGACCTATCTTTCCATGGTGTTTATACTCTATAGCCCCAAAGCAAATTTGGCTATGAGCTTCATTATTATAGTTTGGTCTTCTAGAAAGAAGGAAGGGGTAACTGCTGGCTCAGGGAAAAATTATCTAATGTCCCCCATTTCTCCTCTTGTGCTATTATTTCTCATTTTGTACATATTTTTCCCCAGAGAGGACTTCACCCGGAAGCATTATAGCCCCTCTCCTAGACCTCATCCTCATTTAGATGAAATATAAGATGCCCCTGAGTAAACATCACTGATGTGTACCCAGTTCTATGAAGACAGCTGACTAGGGACCATTTGACAAAATTGTTAAGGGTGGCCTCAGCAACATGTTTAGTGTCTTGCCTCTGAACCCATAGACAGATCTCTCTGGCATGTGACATCCCCTCTGGAATGCAACTACAGTTTTGTCTGTTGCCTCATGCGAGAAGATTCCTCATGACCATCTGTTCATTCAGTGCTTCCCAGACCTGGTCCCTACAGATCAATGAACCCATCTTGTATCCCTGATCATATCCAAGTTCCTCGGCCACCTGCACTCAGTCATGATGGGAACTCTTCTTTCACATATTTTGAGAAAAAGTAAAACATTCAACTTGTACATAGTAAAAATAGCAAATCTTCAACTCTAATAAATGCAAATATTTCTCAATCTAACATACCTATATTTGAGAGAAGTAAATTCATCCAAATGGAAGTTTCTTTTATTTTTTTTTTATTTTTTTTTCAACGTTTATTTATTTTTGGGACAGAGAGAGACAGAGCATGAACGGGGGAGGGGCAGAGAGAGAAGGAGACACAGAATCGGAAACAGGCTCCAGGCTCCGAGCCATCAGCCCAGAGCCTGACGCGGGGCTCGAACTCACAGACCGCGAGATCGTGACCTGGCTGAAGTCGGACGCTTAACCGACTGCGCCACCCAGGCGCCCCTAAATGGAAGTTTCTTTTAAAATCATTTAATGCATGGGGCACCTGGGTGGCTCAGTTAGTTGAGCATCTAACTTCAGCTCAGGTCATGATCTTACGGTTCGTAGGTTCAAACCCCATGTTGTGTCTGGGCTAACAGCTCAGAGCCTGGAGCCTGCTTTAGATTCAGCGTCTCCCTCTCTCTCGCCACTCCCACCCCACTCCTGCTCTGTCTCTTTCTATCTCAAAAATAAACAAAGGTTAAAATTTAAAAAAAAAAATAATAATAAATCAGTTAATGCATATGTAAAGCTACTTTTCTCCCCCCACACACTCTAATAAATGCCATCTATATTAATATTATCAATGTCACTTTGAGTTCCAGTTTACTAATCTACTCTTTTACATGAAAACTCACAGAGCCCCATTCTGACAAGGTGGGAAGTACTTCTTCTACAGAATAACCATATTTACATAAAGAAAAAGAAAACATCAGAATGACATTTTCCTTCTACTTGAAACATCACTTTTCATATCCTTGTATGTGTCTGCTTCTAGAGGTCAGTGCAAGATTTCAGATGACTCACACACAAAAGAAGTGTAGCATGCTTCAATTAAGATGTGTTAAAATCAACACATTTTAAAAATCTTATTCCATGTGATAAGATACTAATGAGTAACCTTGAGGGCTTTTTAAGGAAGCTTCCTATTTCTGGTAGTGTTTCTGCTATCACTATTGCATTCACTATGTAAGTATGGAAGTAAATGGAAGGGGAAATTTTCAATAGAGAGAAGCTGTTCTCCCTCTGGCTTCCAGGACAGGTACCCCCAGGACATCAACTTTTGATTCCCCAATAGGGCCATCATGGTCTCTGCCTTTGGGAATGTAATGCTGGCTTATCACACAAGAAGCTCCCCACCCCAACCTTAATTAATAAAAGTAGCACAGGTATAGCACTCTTATTTACAAATCTCTTTCAGCTATATTGTTTGAAATGTGTCCCAAACTCTACAAGGTGGATACTGGGAAAATTAAAAACCTCTTACTTTACAGTCAAGAAAGTGAACTCAGGAAGATAATTTATCAGGTCAGATAGAACATTAGTGGTGGAGATGGAATTCAAAACCAGACATTCAGCTAGAGGAAAGCTCATCTTGCTAAGGTCCTGGCCCTTCTTTAGAGTAGCATATGCCTGAATACAGCCTATCATATTATTCAGTGTACTCATGTATTACCACCTATGTGCACACCTGTGAGATAATAAGTCATCAGGTCTTTATATAGAGAAAAAAACATAGAAATACACACACACACACACACACACACACACACACACACGTGTGCGCACAATTTGGGTAGAAGAAATGATGTCCCCTGAATGGATACAACACACACATGCATCCACACCACACAAAACTCCATCACAGAATGTACTTCCTAGCAAGCAGTTTACTTACAAATTATTAATTGTATTATTATGAAATGTTTTTATTGAATTTTGAACAAGTACAATCCTTTATGTCAAGTTAATGCTAAGGAACCACCATCTATAAGTCTGGATCCCTCTCCACACACCACTTTTCCATTAGCTATATCAACCCGGTTAAAGAGTATATTGAATGGAACTGAATTAAATGCAACCAGAGAGGGGAGAATGTTCCTTATATTTCTCACATTGCTACATAATTTCTACTGTTTCCTTGGGGAAAGAGGAGAGAGAGTGTTTGTTCAACATTTCTAATACAAATAGTACACAATACCTGGTTCAATCTTCCCACTCACCAATAAAATTAAAATGTAGGTTTTTTTCTTTATCCCCCTTTCTCTAATTAAGTTACCTGAAGCTCAAGGATGCCAAATAACTTGCCCAGTTGCCTCACATTCATAGATGCCACAGCCAGAATCCCAATGTGGGCATCAACTTGGGCCAACATGATTTCTCTCTTACGACACCGCATGCCCAGGAGCACCCGTCCAAAGGAGAGTGAGAGTAGGAAGCCAGGCTAAAGGAATTGGGGAAGGCAGGCTTGAATCTTGAAAATATGGAGCTGAGGTGGAAACTAGATTCCTGAATTCTCCATTCCATCATTGAGCTGTCTTTGTCCTTCCCAGCTTTGTCATAAAACTGGAGGAAAGCAGATCCTGGAGAAGGAATAAATGGAAGGGAGGTGGCAAGCATTTAAGAAGGTTCTCTCCCAGACCATTTAATACCAAGAGAAGGCATAGGAGTGGTGCAGAGGGCTAGCTAAGGTAATTCCGATCATGTCCTCCCCTCAATAAAGATACAATCAGTTCTAAGTAGAAAGTTTGCTTTAATGCAAAAACAGCTTCAACACAACCATCCAGACATACTCTTCCTCCAATTCTTTTAGCCAGATTATCACCCCCAAACTTCTCCCTATAGACATTTTGAAACTATCATTGTTCCTTTATATTGCAGCTAATTCTTCTTCACTTCCTAGAGAAGGGTCTCATCCTGCCCTGGAACAGTCCACAATATGCTACTTGAGTAGTTATGAGACAGTGTAAGGTAGAGATCCAATTCTCAGTTTTGGACAAAGGAAACCTTATACAAAAATTAGAGCAAGAAGCTGAGGTGGGAAAAAGGGCAGAGGAGAATGGGAGAAGTCACGGAGTATTAATAGAAAGCACTCCTAATAAAACTCAAGCACAAATGTACAAGGTCAGATTCCAGGAGGAAAAAAAACTCACTAGGAAAAATAAATCATTTGAGGGAAAAAAAATTAAAAAATGGCCTCATTACAGTGACAATTTGGGGCCAAAATAAAAATCAGAAATGGCAAGAACTAGCAGGACTTCATACACTACAAAGCCTAAATTAGCTTTCGGTTTTGGAGAAAGTACACTAACAGATGCCAGGTTCAACAGATACGCCTCTGGCAATAGCAGAAACACTAACAAAAGCAACGTGCAGCTGAGAAACAAACTGCCAGGTCATGAAACAAAGAGGCGCACATCCTCTAGCACCAGCACATTTAAAAAGACCAATGTCTGTGCACTGGGACATTACAGGAACTTTCCACATGAAATGATCCTTTATGAGATACGTGGAGCTGCCACGAACCAAACCTCTGCTCTGGGTCCTAGAACTATAAACAGAATAAAAATCAAATCAAATCTGTAACACTTGAAGCTACCTAAGCAAAATCGAAGCAGGTTAAATTTATTTAACCTGTTCTAGTACGATTTTTCTCCACACATTTCAAGGAATATGGGCATATGTGCATAAGAATTGCATTCTGTTCAGAAAACACAACCTATTTTTTGTTAAAATGATCATGAAAAGGATCTAAAGTGTCTCATTGATTCATTTAGACATTCAAATATTTAATAAGCACCTATTATATACTTGTTGAGCTCTGTGCTACACACTGGGGATACAAAGAGAAATATATCTGATTTTTAAAATGATTCATTTCACTATACTCTATGTTGATTGACTCTGACTCAGAATTTTCATTTGATCTGGAGCTCCAGATTCTGATACATCAGAGAGGAAACATGCAAGTTCAGAGAATAGCACCACAGGAGGACCAGGGGCAGCCTGGAGATCCTGCAGACATTTAGTCCTTTCAAACATTTAAAGAGCTAACTTGTCAAAGAGAGGGTAGGTATGTGTTGTTGGGTCTCCAGAAAATAGAACCACAGAAGTTATAGGAAAAGCTATTTTGATCTAATAAAACTAAGGAGCAGAGAATGGGCTACCTTAGAAAAATATGAGTTTCCTGACTCTGCAAATATTCAAATAGAGACTGAATGACTGATTAGAGTTGGTTAGAGTTCTCCTAAAGGTCTTCAGCTCTTGTATAAAGTTAGACTGAATCTATTAATCTGAGGTGGTGAAGACCGTGGTTTCAGAAGAATCGATCTTATTGGCTTCTTTTATATTGAAAACTCCTAAAGTTAGCATTTTATAACTTTAAAATTAGGCTATGTTATCTATACTTGGAATTGTTTTTAATAGTAAGGTTATGAGAAGGTGAATCCATAGTAAGCAATAAATATGCCCACCTTTGGGATTAGGGTGATAGGTCTCTTTAGTTCCTTAAGCTCCTAGTAGAGTCTTGGTCTCAGATATTTTTTTTTAAGTCCATTTCTCCGACCTGTGCCAAAGATTTTACTCTGATCCAATAGCAAGGGCATCGATGGCAGATCCCCAAGTACGGGCCTGGGCTTCCTTTGATATCAGGTACCATATGGTCACTAGAGGTACGTTGCTTTTTTAAATGGAAATAGTTCACTACCACTGGTTGATCATAAAATATAAGGTTGAGTACCTTATGTCTGACTCTGCATCATTTGTATCAATGCTACCTATTTTAATTGAATATCTTGCCAGCCGTAGTTATTTTGGTCCTGGGTATTACAAGGCAGCTTTATAGAGGCTATCAAATTGCCTTCCAAATCTGTTGAAGTGGCAGTTGTTACAGGATTAACTGGATCAACAGAGTCTAGAGAATCTGAAGTTGAATCAGAATTGGATTCCTCTGCTAGATAAGCTTTATCCTTTTTGAAATCATCCAAAAAAGCTCTGATACTTCATCTTCTCCTTCTGACAAGAGATAGTTCTTTAACACTAGGACCTTTAGATTTTTATTTTCTGACATCTTAGTTTCTTCCTGTAATTGGATAAAAATTACTGTAAAACACATAAAAATGAGTGATAGGGTGGGGATAATATCTATCATATATTAGTGTAGTTTAGAATTATAATATCTGAACACTGTGGTAATAAGTGTAAGAACAGACAAGTCTGAAACAGAAGCACACAGAAAAACCTAGAATGTAATAAAGAAGATATCCCGATGAGTGGTGTTGGGAAAACTGACTAACATTTGGAGAGAACAAGTTAGATTCCTACTTTTTTTTTTACCATTATAAATGTCATCAGGTTGAAAGAATCATATATAAAGAGAGTAAGCCATACTGATAGTAGGAGAAAATATGTGTTTACTTTAAATGCCATCAAGGTGGAAAAATCTTCCTAGGCATGACACCAATAGCAGAAATGAAAATAAAAGACTAATAAATTCGGGGACTCAGTCAGTTAAGTATCTGACTTCGGCTCAGGTCATGATCTTGCATTTTGTGGGTTCAAGCCCACATCTGGAGCCTGTTTCAGATTCTGTGTCTCCCCCTCTCTCTCTGTTCCTCCCCTGCTCGTGCTCTGTCTCTCTCTCTCTCTCCAAAAACTAAATTAAAAACATTAAAAATTTTTTAAAAAGGTATTTGCAACACATATGATGTGAATACATAAATACTTCTTAAAAAGAACATGAAAAAGACAAAAAAGCATATCCTAAAATGGCTTTAGGACATGAAGAAGTAACCTGTAAAGAGAAATAAAAATGGCCAGCGAGCCAGTAATGGCCAGAGCCATTAATAATCAAAGAAATAAAAATGATAAGACCAAGAAAATTCAGCATTTATCTATTAGGCTGGAAGGGAAAAATACCTAATGTCTAAAAGACGAAGAAATAAGACCTTCATACTCTGCTGGTGGGGGTATAAATTATTCAAACATCACTCAAACCATCAATTTAAATGTTTCAAGACATTCCTGGCATGCAGATTACAAAATATATTGAATCAATTAATATGTGTATATCCTTTGACACAGTACTTCTCTTTTAAGAAGTTTATCCTAAGGAAAAAATCTTAGACACACGTAAAAGCATAAAATGAAATAGCATCCATTAAGGATTATAATGTAGTTATACGTTATTTTCATGGAAGATATGTATGTGCTTTCCAACAATCTCCTGTTTTAAAAGATACTGTAATGAATTTGTTTCTAGATAAATTGGTATATTTCTGCTTCTATATATACTAGTATATTTATTCACGAATATTGAGTTTCATCCTTAGGTAAGATTAGTCATTTTATGCCCTAGCCTTATCTATATATAGATGTCTCATTTGCCTCACAAATTCCAGATATTCTTCCTTTTGATGTGTTGCTGAGAACTTCTTTTCTTTTTCTTCTCCTTTCCTCTCCTGTCTATCCTCTATCTATCTTAATCTGGAATTAATGGTATAATTAGTGTGCTAACCAGTGTCCACCCTGAGCCACAACAATCAGATGAAGAGCCAGCAGAATGATACTAGCATCTGGACCAACAAACCAGTTCAACCACATGTGCAGATAGAAGAGGAATACCTCTACCATTACGTCTACCAACACTCAGGACCACTTAAAGGGCACGTTAAGAACACAGATCCATTCCCCATCTAAATAATCAGCAATTAGAGCCATCCAGATGACTTCTGCAGTTCCTTATTTTAACGCACCATCCCTTAAGATTTTACAATAGCAGTCCCTTAATGCTTTACATTCAGATATAATTCTTAGCCAAGAATTATTTTCAGCTGTCACTGGAGGAGGGACTTGGGGGATTGGAGGAAAGTTTAGTGAGAACAGTGACAAAAAGTTTATTCACCTTCCCACAGTATCCATAAAATATCTTAGTACCTAGGATTTGGGTTAATGACTGACCCCCTTCCTTCACTTCTAACCTCTGCTTTAGTTCACTTGAGTCTACTTGTACACTGGTAATGAGAACTTTTATACATTCAGTGCCTCTCCTCTTCTCATTAATCTTCTCTTTTATCACCTCTGTCAAATCCCCAATTCCCTTAATCGTCCTGTGTATTCTTTGATGACGGAGCCCTGTTTCTTAGTGCTGCCTTACTAGCTGGCCCAAGAATGCTCCCTCTATATCCTATCATTATGAAGAAACTTCAGTAAAGCCAAGTTTAAGGGTAAGGAGACACCTAAGATACCCAATAACCTGAACTATCCTATTATTGATAATGAGTTTCACAATGGGAAAACAAAGTGTGAGGACAAAATGGAATGTCTTTGAGATGTCCTCTTTCAAAGAGGGTCAAGATAAAAGAAACAAGTGAGGTACAAATATATCTGAATCTTAAAGCTCAGCACCTAGGGTTTATCTTTCTGTGAAAGATAAATTTCACCCAGTTGAAATTCTCCTTCTCTGAGTTTTTCTTTCTCTGAAATCTTTATTCTAGTCTTCAAAGACAGAATTCTTGTCAAATCTGTCAGGTAAGTCCAGTCCCTATACAGAGCCTTGGAAGGCAACATGCACTCAACAATGTTTCATGAATGAATTAATGTGAAGGAATAAGCTAAGCTTCCTCTTTTCTTTTGGGTCTTCATAAGAAGATCAAGATCCAATTTTATAAAGATAATTATAAAATTTGTACAATTAGTAAGGAGCACAGTTGAATCCAGACTCCATCTTCCTTTCCATGAAGGTGAAAGGATATACATCAGAGCACAACCCATGTGTCTAAGTACATTGGACCCTGAAGATAGTCTCAAAGATAACAAAAAGTACAGGCTATGTTGAGGAGGAGATAAGACGCAAGCAATTTACAAACGCATGACACAAACAAAATAAAAGAAGAATACACAGAAATAGGTGTGTTCAGTTTTAAAAGGAGGTTGTTAGAATGATTAAGGAAGTTGATAACTAACAGGCGACGGAGACAATCCACACTGTGCACTACTCTGGGCCCTGCTTCTTGGCTGTTTTCCACTGTAATTAGTTATCTGGCAGCCTTGCAAGATCTTAATAAAAATAACTCATAAGGTTTAGTCACATCAGAAAGGCCATCAAAATGAGTGATCACAAATGTTTGGAAAGGGTCACAAGCCAAGTCAGCATTTGGGACATGCTTTTTAAAAATTACCTTATCTCTTTCATCTCCAAAGAAAACATCAGAAGGATGTTGTCACAAGTCCGACAATCTCACTCCATCCCCCTTATCTGCTAACATCACATTGTAAAGTTTGTGCCGCTGTCAGGGGTCCAATAAAATCCCACAGTATTTCTTGTTTTCCTTTCTCAGAGGTATAACTTTCTTCTAATCTGCTTATACACATTTCCATGCTTTGTAACAGAGTTCATACTAGACGTATTTTTACCTGCAATTACTTTAGTTTTCATGACCAGAAAGACTTTAAAAGGAAATAATTACACTATGTATACAAATAATTGCACTCAAGGGATCATGTAAAGCATCTCACAGTTCACACAATCCATTTACACTTAATTGTCATTTTAAACTTAAAACCACCCTATGACTTGTTTGGACAGATTATGGTGGTGTTTTGTTTTGGTTTTTTTTTCCATTTTGAGGAGGAGAAAATTGAAGTTTAGAAAGGTTAAGGGAAATTCTCAAAGTGAACAGCACATAGTGGTAAAACAATTCTTGAAAACCATGTGGCTGCCTCTAAAACCATGATAACCCTGTACCTATATAAGGGATCCACAGCTGGGAAAAAAGGGAGAGAGGCAACAGTCTTTCCTAACACCCATGGAATGGAGGGAAAATGATTTACTAAACTCAACATATCATCATACCAAGAATTCCATTAATTACGCCTCCCTTGTAATTCTACTTTTTCTCGCTAGAAAATGGCACTTCTCAGGTAAAACTGGCTACATAATTTTCAGGAACCAATGCCCTGTTCTCAGTGTCTTCTGATACAAAATTAAAGAGGAGATAAAACATGTTCTTCTGGGGCACCTGGGTGGCTCAGTCCATTAAGCATCTTGATTTCAGCTTGGGTCATGATCTCATAGTCACAGGATCAAGCCCCACATTGGGTTCCTCGCTGAGTGTGGAGCCTGCTTGGGATTCTCTTTCCTTCTCTCTGCCCCTCCTATGCTCGTGCACATTCTCTCTTTCTCTCTTTCCCTCTCTCTCAAAAACAATGAATCAACTTTAAAAAAATAATGTTCTCCTAAGATTTTATTATTAACACTTCAGGTATCCTTGTTAATTTTGGATACTTCTGTTTAACTCATACCCCCCACTTCCAGGGCTCCCTTATACTATCACCATCCAGGGCAATCCACCTGACCTACCCTCTCTGGGAACAACCCTACACACTTGGTTTCTACCATCTTACCCATGACATTAGAAAGAGGCAAAGAAATGAGTTCACAGTAAGACATTAATGATAGTAATTTGATAAAGGGATTTCTCCTCTGATGGCAAAGGCATTTGTCTTGTGAATCTCTAATGGGGCCATTTCAGACATCAGTGATAAGTTGCAAGAAGAAAAAGGGGATTTCTTTGGGAACAGTTTTGCTAGCCACTGCTAGCCCTAAACCTCACCATAAATATTAATCTGGATATTTTCAAGTCTAAAACCCTGGGTTTACATAAATAATCCATCTATACTGCTTTTAAAATAAAGAATTACATTTCTAGGATGTTTAGACTATTATACTGAAATACTGTCTTGCTGAAAATAATAAAGAGTTATTCACAAATAATCACTTTTACTTTCACCACGTTAGAAGAGGAAACTGTCAAAGATGGAGTAAAGGGATTGGATTCTGGGGAAGTTCCCTGGAGATCTTCCAAGGGAAATAAAATGGCTCCCTTCTCTGAGCCATTTTAAGCCTTGATTACATTAACTTTTAGAAAATGCACAGAGGAAACACTATTTCAGAGAAGACCCTGAAATTAGCATATTTCTTGGAACTCTGGTACCTCACAGATGACAGCATATGTCACTGTTAACCTTGTGTTATGTTTCCTAACCAGTGTCCAGCACAGCCTCTGAGGCCATCTGCTTTCTGTGGTTGTCAGCTCTGAAAATAACCTAGGACGCTGAATCCCTGGAACACATTTTTCCTACTGTTTTGATTAGAAAAGCATTTCCAGCCTAATCTATCTTTCTGTTTAACTCAGGCATGTATTTGACAAACTTCCTGGTTTTAATTTTCTAGTAAACATGGTAGATCTTAAATTCCCAGGTGATATTTGACATTGGGGAAGTTTCAGCGCACATGCAGCAGAACCACTATAAAGTAACATTTGCTTTGCTCCTTGCTCCTGGAGAAAAAAACATGTACTGAATAAAACCACAAGGACAGGATACCAGGAAGCCCTTGTGCTGGTGTTTTCCTTGAATTAATGCTTTCAGCATCCTCCTTACTCATTTAGATACTTCTGCTTATATAATTTTCCTATATCCCATCTATTATGTTTCCTTGCCTCTTTAGATAGCTCTTTGTGGCTCTGCTAATTATCTATGTCTGATGGTTGAGGCACATCATCTAAAATGTGCTCAAATGGTGGAAAAATAGAACATCTAAAAACACAGAACTATTCCACACAGATTTATGATTCAAATAGGGTCATCTTTGTCCAATTAAGCAAGGCTACTTGAAGAAAGATGGCTGAAACATTGTTTTCTTAAAGAGACTTTTTTTTTAATGTCCCAAAGCTAAAAGAAAAAGAACATAGGGGGAGATACAGGAAGAACATTACTTACTAAGTCACTGCATTTAGAAGTCTTGGAGACACATATTGAATTGCTTTGTTTCTGAACTGGATGGTGCTCTGCCGAAATCCTCCTGTGACTTCTTTCATTGCCTTCATTCAATTTTATATTGTTTTGAAGGTCCAGGCAGAGAGGATATGTAATTGGACATTTGGTGAATTCAGAGGAGTAAAATTGTGTCCAAAGTTATTAGCTTATCTTCGTGTGAAGAGCAAGGAGAACATTTTATTTCATCTAACTTTTTATAGCAATCAATTAATCCTTTGCTTTAAGGATGACAACAGAATGCCTTTACTCATTCTCATGGAAACATTGACATCTAGTGGGTCACTGCATTAATGCAGGGCAGCTGAAAGGCTGGAAAAAAATGCCCAAATTTGGGGGCTATTCAATATGGAATGTTCTCTTTGATTATTTAATTTGGCCCATTGATCTTTCTAGCTAACCTCTGCCTGTAATTGTGGATAAGAAATAATAATTTCTTATTCAGAAAAGGCAGTTGTAGAAAACAAACGTAGCATACCTTACCAATAGCTTTCACATGCCCTATAGATAGATTCTTTATTATTTTACTTGAAGATTTGTTATTTATAGGAACCCAAATCATGTAGTAATGATAGAAACTAACTCTTAGTGTTTGGAGACCTATACAGTGTGGCACAGTGGTTCTTAAACATTTTCATTTCAGAGATGACTTTGATGAACAGTATGAGCACTCTGCCAAGAAATTTTATATATAAGCAGCTGCATTAGATTCTGTATACAATTTCAAGGGAGTTCACAGAGCCAGTAAAACTTGAGAAGATAAAGAACTTCTGCCTACTGATAATGACAGGAAACTTACAACACTTACTATGTGCCAGACACTGTTCCAAACATTGTTCATGTATCAACTCATTTAATTATCCCAACTCTTCTATGTAGACATATTATTAACCCATTTCACTGAATGAAGCTGAAACGCAGAGAGATGAAAATATTTTCCCAAAGTCACAAAGGCACTAGCAGGTGGAATTAAGATCAAAACCCAGGTAGGCTGACCGGAAAGCCCATGCTCTGCTAGAATTGCCTGGTGCCTCTCACAGAAGAAATACTGCAGAGATGGCTAGACTGGCAGATAGAGCCCTTACACATTGCTCTCAGCATGGCCAATTTCCCTAAGCAATCTCTTTAGACTAGTTGCTGTCTATGCCTCAGTTGTCCAGAATTGTATCACAACAGATCAATGGGCACTACCTATTCGGGAAAGAAGGAGACAGGTGTAAAGTTAAGGCAACATGCTTTGGAGCCTTTAAATGGGAGCTTTAATGCATGTCTGAATGACCAGGACCTTCAAGTCCCATAGTATGGGGCTGATAGCCATTGGGAGTACAAAAGACTAGTAAAAAAAAAAAAAACAAAAAACATTGAACTTGAGAAAATGTCAGTTCTATGGAGCAAGAGATGTGACAGATCTTCTCTGTTCTATAGGACCTTTAGTCTTTAACCTCGTACTTCATGAAGCAAAGCAAACTGCTTGGATTAACTCTCCTATGGTTACGCTAGGAGAGAAAAGCTATAACATCTGTTCCCTGGCATGCGATTCTCCTGGAGAACAATGGTATAAGGTTAGGAAACAGGATGCATAAACTGGGTTACTACCTCACAAAGATGTCCCTGAGTCCAGCACTGGACTCTCTATCCTACATCCCTCCCAGAGGCTGCTGGGGAATGAGGGAGAAGAGGTTGTTGAACAGCAGTAATCCTTCCTCAGAGGAGCCTTTCCCCAAAACCCAAAGCCACAGATATGAGACAACAATGTCTTTTGGAATCTTTTTCTAGCTGGAAAAAAAGACAGTGGGAGAAAAGGTCTGCTGATTTCCAATGCATCCTCTATAAATACGAGTCTTCTAGTTCTTTGACCTTGCCATGCATCTTTCCCTCTAAATGGATACAGTGAAGACTTTAAAAGCATTATCTCCTCTTCTAGGGATTTTTCCTGTCTTCACTCTCAGCCCAAACACTTAAGCAAGCTAGAAATAGTGATTGCCGTCAACCAAATGCGGCTGAGTTTGTTTTAACATACGACTTCTGATGCAGGTAAAGAGGAACAGACGTGAACATCTATGGATGCTAAAATGATTTCTCCGGAGTATCCTGGTGACTCTAAAAGGGGCACACATGTTTTCCAATTAAGAAAATGCCTGCCGAGCAATGGGTAATGCCATATGTCTGAGCCTCTTAAATGGAAATGAGCAGCCAAAAGGTTTTACTAAAAAAGAAAACAATTATTTGTGCTTGTGGCCTGGTAGTCTGCACTTCCAAAATATCATCATTGCATTCCCATTATCTCTACAATTATCTTACTTATACTTGGACTATCTGACGTTGACCCTGTAATTCTAGAATTAATCTAGGAAAATTTACCTTTCTCTACCCGGTCTTCAAAAACACCATTTTCTCATGTAAGAAGAGAACCCAATGGATTCCCCAAATAGTTTTAAGTGATTTGTGATATTCAGTGATGAAGGTCTGCGCTTCATACTTCGCCACTTTGTAATGAATTTCACCTCAAAAACCCTTAAGGGATAAAATCAAAACCCTTCACAAAATCAGAATAAATTCCATATGCTGCCTCACCTTTTCCTTATTCACTTCTGAGCAATGTCAAAGACTTGCTTAATAAATGTTAAATGAATAATAAAGGTGAGAGAGAGGTATAATTTCTTTCGAAAGAGGTACATTTTCTTAAGCTCATCAAACTAGAATTTTCTAACTACTGGGGAAGTATGTAGCCCTCTGAAGAGGGAATACTGTGGGGCGCCTGGGTGGCTCAGTTGGTTCGGCTCAGGTCATGATCTCGCAATTTGTGAGTTCCAGCCCCGCGTCGGGCTCTGTGCTGACAGCTCAGAGCCCGGAGCCTGCCTCGGATTCTGTGTCTCCCTCTCTCTCTGCCCCTCCCCTGCTCATGCACTGTCTCATGCTCTGTCTCTCTCTCTCTGTCAGATATAAATAAACATTAAAAGAGAGAGAGAGAGAGAGAGAGAGAGAGAGAGAATGCTGCTTTCATTTTTATTTTTTTTTATTTTCTTTAATGTTTATTCATTTTTGAGAGACAGAGAGACAGAGCATGAGTGGGTAAGGGGCAGAGAGAAGAAGGAGACACAGAATCCGAAGCAGGCTCCAGCCTCGGAGCTGTCAACACTGAGCCTGACACTGGGCTCGAACTCACAAACCATGAGATCTTGACCTGAGCCAAAGTCGGAGGCTCAACCAACTGAGCCACCCAGGTGGCTTTTATTTTTCTACTCAGAGTACAGAATTGTATTCTCCCAATATAGGTATCTATACAGAACCAGATTAAAAGGTTTCTTTGACTTAATACTTTGTAAAAATGGTAAAATTCATTGCCAAGAGCTAAATCTTGCAATATGAGAACTAGGCATAGTTTATAACACATAAAACTTGACAACTAAAGAATATTAGGCTGGTTCTGAGCTTGTAGAACTCTTTGCTAAGGACCAGTGAAGGTTGTTTTTGTTTTGTTTTGTTTTGTTTTGTTTTGTTTTGTTTTGTTTTGTTTTGTTTTGTTTTTACCAGTGAGATTGAAGGACTGAGGTCTGCTCCTGTCTTATTCCAACTTTGTGGGCGCCGCATGTCTGCTGCTCTGCCAGGCCTTGTGCCAAGTGCTTTAAAATTCAGACGTGACTCTTGCTCAGGTACTTGCTAAAATAATCAAAATCATCTATAATGCTATAGTATACATATACAATTTTATAATAAATGTAATATGAATAATATCTGTCATTCAGGGTTTACTGTGCTAAATGTCCTAGCAAACATGGCATCATTTTTATTTCATTTCATTTTCCCCTATTGAAACATAAAATCCATGGAGGCAGGAATGTTTCTTTCTTATTTACCACGGTATCCCCAGTGACTAGAACAGTGCCTGATATGTAATTTGTTGAATGAATGGGTGAATGTTGGAAGTATTGTAATAAATATTTGACCTAAGAAAAAACAAAGGCTTGGTGATCTTGCCTTGCCCCAAAGTTATGAAAGAACAGGTCCTTCATTGAAGGTTAAACAGTTAAGATTTGGGGCTGAAGTAAAGCCCAGTTTTATCTGACTTCAAAAGTCAAAGGATATATTTCAGAATAATTTTTTACAGTTAATATAAAAATTTATAAAGATATTTTACATTGTCTTTCATACTATGTCATTGAAACTCAGTATTTTATACTTACAGCACAACTCAATTTGGGCTTGCCACATTTCAAGTACTCAGTAGCCACATGTGGCTGGTGGCTTCAGTATTGCCCTATGTATCTCACAAGATTGCTGTTATTCAGATAATTTATGTGAATATATGTTAGGGGCACTGAATGTTGCCATTTTTAGTGAACTCATTTTATTTTATTTTTTTAAATTTTTTTTAATGTTTATTTATGAGAGACACAGAGACAGAATGCGAGTGGGTTAGGGGCAGAGAGAGAGGGAGACACAGAATCTGAAGCAGGCTCCAAGCTCTGAGCTGTCAGCACAGAGCCCAACGCGGGACTCGAACTCACGAGCTGTGAAACCATGACCCGAGCTGAAGTAGGATGCTCAACCTACTGAGCCACCCAGGCACCCCAAGCGAACTCATATTTTAATATCACTTGGGTCTATCTTTAGTTATGCCAACTATCATGGACCCTAGTTTACTTTTATCCCTGAGGATGAGCCACGAACTAAACACATTGTCATGTGTAGCTGTATTTGATACCACAGTTGTAGTCTTGTGGAAAAAGCACAGAATGTGTAGTCAGGATGCAGACGACTGTGTTTTTGACTACATCCTAGCTATATGACTTTGGCCAAACCCAGTTTCACTTTTCAGCCTCATTCCCTTTTTTCTTTATTTTTTTTTTAATGGTTTATAATTTGGTGATCCATCACTTACACATAACAGCCAGTGCTCATCCCATCAAGTGCCCTCCTTAGTACCCATCACCCACTTAGCCCATCCCCCCACCCACCTCTCTGCCAGAAACCCTTAGTTTGTTCTCTGATGAATGGATAAAGAAGATGTGACACACACACACACACACACACACACACACACTGGAATATTACTTGATCAAAAAGAATGAAATCTTACCATTTGCAACAATGTGGATGGAACAAGAATGTATTATGCAGAGTGAAATAAGTCAGAGAAAGACAAATACCATATGATTTCGCTTATATGTGGAATTTAAGAAACACAACAGATGAGGGGTGCTTTGGTGGCTCAGTTTGTTAAGCATCCAACTCTTTTTTTTAATGTTTATTTATTTTTGAGAGAGAGAGAGACAGAGCATGAGCAGGGGAGGGGCAGAGAGAGAGGGAGACACAGAATCTAAAGCAGGCTCCAGGCTCCAAGCTGTCAGCACAGAGCCCGACGCGGGGCTTGAACTCACAAGCTGTGAGATCATGACTTGAGCCAAAGTCAGACGCTCAACCAACTGAGCCACCCAGGCACGCCGAAGCATCCAACTCTTGATTTCAGTTCATGTCATGATCTCATGGTTCCTGAGATCATCCCCACATTGGGCTCTGCACTTACAGTGTGGAGCCTGCTTGGGATTCTCTGTCTCCCTCTCTCTCTGCCCCTTGCATGTGCTCTCTCTCTAAATAAATAAATAATTTTTTAAAACAATAAATAAAACAGATGAACATAGGGGAAGGGAAGGAAAAGTGAGATAAAAACAGAGAGGGAAGCAAACAGTAAGAGGCTCTTAAATGCGGAGTGGTCAAGTCTACCACTATGAAAAACATTGCTTTTCTCCAAATGCAATGTGTGAATTGTCAGCCTTGCCCCTCTTATCTGAGTGGGATGCTTGATTTCTCAGTGTTCTGTATAGGGGACTCCATTTTTTCCTGTGCTATCAAGATAGGAAGCACTAATGCCCTTTGTTGAGACACTCTTCCTACTTGGTACTCAGCAGAAACATAGTTGCTTATATGTATAAGGTGACACTTCCTATATATCACCATTACAAACCACTTCACATCAACAGTTCAGGGCACTACAGAACTTTTCATGGGTTATATCCCTCTGTGTTCGCAGGCATTTACCTTCTTTACACTGGGTCTCTTCAACTCTCCTGCTCCTCTTCAAACTAACTTCCTATCCTCACTTTTTAAAGATACAAGTTACCTTCAGAAACTGAATTATACTCAAACTAAAAGTTTTATGTCTAAGATGACTCAAGCAAAAACTAGGAAGCATAAGAAAAAAAAAAAAAAAGGTTTCCTGGACTACGGTTGCTTGTGGGTTCTCTGTTTGCCTCCGTCCTTGAGTGCACTATGCATGGAACGCTCTGGCGTCCATTCAGAGAGTCCTGGCCACATCATTCACTAGTCACATGGTTTGGGGCAAGTGCTTTAACCTTGCAGCTTTAATTCTTTTAATGTGTAAACCTCAAAATAATTTTAAAACCACCTACAAGGCTGTTATTTGATGACTGGAAATTTTGAATTTGTTTTCTTCAGCATATTATCAAATTTGAAAGTACAGAAGAATGTTTAATGAAAAGTAAATCTCCCAGTCATCCCTGTCTTCCAATCCCGAAAATAAGAACTGTTTATGTGTCCTTCCAGAGAAAACCTTCTCATATTCAAGCAAATGCAATTTTTATTCATTTTTAACACCAAAAATAGTTTACTCTATATGGTTATTTGTCTTGTTTTTGTTTTTACCTATTACTTTTTCTTTTTCATATAGAAGAGCTCACCAGAAGCTTACTCATGTTTTTGAAAAGCTGTGTGGGATTATTTCTATACTTTAAAACATTATCTTTAAATTAATATGGAGGAAAAAATGCATGGAAACATTCAACACATTTTGAAAATAGAATAATAGTGAAGAGAGAATTGGCGTAGCCTGCTACCTGTCTAAACACATTTTAAGCAATAAGTGAAACAGTACAATAGTGAAAAGCAGAACACAAACAGAAAGAACATCTTTTAATGACCTGCTATACATAAAAATTTGCTAATAAAAGCTGTGTAATAAGTTGTATATTTAGAAAAAGTTAAATTAGATAATTATCATACCTCATACACATTTTAAATGGATTGAAGAACTAAATATAAAAATATTAAATAATAAAAGAAATAAAAGAAAATGTAGATAAACATCTATTTGATCTTGGAGTTAGTAAGACCTTTTTAAACAAAGGAGGAAACTACAGAAAAATCAACAATAGCAAAGAAACGATAGCAAAGAAACTATAAGAAGAAACCATAAAGAAATTTAATAGCTTTCTATGGTTTCTGTTTCTATGATAGGTTTGGATGATGTGACTAGTAAAAAAATGTTATTACATCAGAAAAATTAATAGGCAAATTATAAACAGAAATATTTTGGAACATACATGACAGATATATCGCTAACAATCTTTATATTAAAAGAGGTCTCATTAATCTTAAGAAAAATAAAACTGCCAATTATAACTGTAAGCAAAGTATGTAAAGTGACAATTCAATAAAGAACAGCTTACACAAATGGCCAGTGATTAACAGTTACCTAAATTCCCAGTCTTGCCAAATGGTAAATAATGCTAAAAGAACAAAGAAATAACTCTTTTTTTTTCCAACTGTGAAGCTGGGAAAGATAATTAAATGCACAATTTTCAGTACTGGAAAATTCTCAGTGAAATATATGCTTTAATACACTCACTTCTATCCTGAAAAGTAATTTGATACCATGATTCAAGAGCCTTAAAATTATGAATTTGTTGTCTTATACTTCTTTTTGTAAGAAATTATTCTAATAGAATGATTAGATGTGTACAGAAAGATTCATATACAAGAATGTTCTTAGAACATGGTAAAAAGTTTCAAACGACTTATATGTTCATCAATAGTGTACTAGCATATACATTTGCTACACTATACACCTGTTAAAATCACATTTTACACAAAATGTAATGGAAAGGGAAATTTCTCAAAATATATAGTTAAATGAAAAAAGTCAGTTTATAAAAGATAATATATAATATAAATCCAGTTTAAACATCTATATACATATGTAAAAACATGTATGTGTGTGTGTGTATATATATATATATATATACACATATATATTTATAGGATATAAAAATATAAGGTTTTACACAGACTAACACTTCTCTGGGTGAAATGATAAATAATCGTTTCTTTAAAGTTTTGCACAGAAAAGCATTATCTTTATAATCAGAAAAAGTCAATAAATCTTATTTTTAAAATTAGAATCAGAGAAAACTTACATATTTACACTTACGTACCTCACACTTACATATTTAACTATTATTATTTGTGTCACATTATTTGTACCCGATCATAGTGATACTTGGATATGAATTTTCTTTAAAAACCTGTGTCTGTTTTTGAAACATTATTTGAGATCATCTTTAGGAAATCTCTTGGCTCAAGAATAAAATCCAAAACTATCCCCTGGGAGGGCTTGACTATTATTAAAATATTATTAAGACTTCAGCTTTGTGTTGAGGCAGTTGTTTAGATAAAAAAGTAACTGTACACAAACATTGCTGAAACCTAAATAAGAAGTTAAAATACCAGTAAGAGTGACAATGTAGTTAAAAAGACTTGAGATTGTTCATGTTGTTATCCGCAGGCATCAGCCATGTGGTTTGCCAGTATGAGTCCGCCTTAGCCATAGATAGCTATGACATCATAGGTTCAAGCTCCACCCTTGGCATAAATACAGGAATCAGGCTGGCAATCTAGGTCAGAAATTCATTTCAGAACAAATCGCAATTTTCTATGTGCAATGTGCCAAGTAATTTTTCAGTTTCTTTTCGTGGTTTTCTGAGAAAAGTCCCAAAGCCATGATTTAGTTACATTACTTGAATTGGCAACAAAGCTAGTCATGCACGAGAAAAATCACTACTAATGTGTTTAAACACCCTTAAATCTGTTTCTGTTTCACTTCTCCCATGTGATTAGGGCAAACAGCTCCACTCTAGTTTCCCAGTGCTTCTAAGAAGGGTTCAGTTCCCAAAAGCAAATAAAGATGAGGTCTTCCTCTCTCAAGAGTCTTCCTCTTCAGGTCTCCCGATGCCCACTTACCCCAAAATGTGTCAGCCTCAAGAAGAGTAATATTTGCAAGTCCATTTTACATAAAATATTTCTTAATTGACATGTCTGTTTTTAATTTTAAGTTTTTTTTTAAATCTATCTATCTATCTATCTATCTAGAGAGAGAGAGAGAGAGAGAGAAGGAATGAGCAGGGGAGTGGAAGAGAGAGAATCCCAAGCAGGCTGACAGCACAGAGCCTGACGCAAAGCTCAAACTCATGAACCATAAAATCATGACATGAGCCCTAATCAAGAGTCGGATGCTTAATTGATTGAGCCACCCAGGCATCCCACTTAGCTGATGTTTCTTGATTGACTGGTAGTTGATAAATTATCAGTATCTATCAATCCAAAATATACTGTGGTAGATTGCTGCTTAAAAAATAAATGGGAAGGAGTGGATTTTGGCAGACCAATGCTGCCACTGAGAACAAAAAGGAAAACCAAGATAAAACATGTTAATCAGAGAATTGGAAGGGCCATACTTCAGAGAGAAGGAATGTAGCAAAAGTGAACAGATTTCTGCAATCACTTTTATCCAAAGTTCATTGTAACTTTTGTGAATGGGCATAAGGATGAGAATTTAAATTTAGATCCCAGAAAGGGATGCTAATGGAGGACAGAAAAAGAAAAAAAAACTAAGCTTTTGATAGATATACGAGGAGCCTCAGGCTTACTGCTGGTTTTATCTCATAACAGTTACCAATTTCTAGAACAGTAGCAATCAGGATACTAAAACCGAAACAGAAAGTTTAAAAGACTGTGAAAAGCTTTAGTAGTCTTGTAAGTAGATACCATTAAGAAAAGGTAACCCACAAAGTGAGAGAAAATATTTGCAATGTATCCAACAAAGATTTATAACTAGAATATACAAAGAACTTCTACAAATCAAGAAGAATACATGATATAATCCAATTGAAAACAAATGAATAAAAGATATGAACAAGTGCTTCACAAAGTAACATGCCATTTGGCCAAAAATACTAAAGAAAGGTGCTCCGCTTCATTAATCATCAAGAATGTCGGAATTTAAATCACAAACCAACTACCACTACACATACCAAAACAGCTAAAATTTAACAATGTAACGATTTCAAGTACTGAGGACAACGTAGAGCAACTGGAACTCTCCTACACTGCCCTTAGAACGATAAACTGGAAAAATGCCTGGCCATATCTACTAAAGCTAAGAATATGCATATTTTGATGCAGCTATTTTACTCCTTAGTAAAAACTGGCGCACCTGGGTGACTCAGTCAGTTAGGTGTCTGACTCTTGATTTCGGCTCAGGTCATGATCTCACTATCGTGGGATTGAGCCCTGCGTTGAGATTGAGCCCTGTGCTGACAGTGCAGACCCTACTTGGGATTCTCTCTCTCTCTGATTCTCCCCCCCCCACAACACACACACCTCAAAATAAATAAACTTTTGAAAATGGGTGATAGGCATCGAGAAGGGCACTTGTAGGGATGAGCACCGAGTGTTGTATCTAAGTGACGAATCACAGGAATCTACCCTCAAAACCAAGAGCACACTATATACACTGTATGTTAGCTAACTTGACAATAAATTACATTTAAAAAAAATTTAATTAAACCGTATAGAAATATATCAATATATACCCCCACAAGACATGTACAAGTGTTTATAATGACACTGTTCATAATATCTCCAAATTGGAAGCTACCCAACTATCTAACAATAGTAGACTAAATAGTATTTATGTAACAAATAAATACTATTCAGCATTGAGAATGAACAAACTATAATTATATATAACAACGTGGGTAAATCTGATGAAGAGGAAAAGAAGCTAGACCCGAAAGAGTGCATATGTTACGATTTTATTGATAAAAGTTTCAAAAGCAGACAAAATTAGCCTAAGGTGTTAAAAGTCAGGAAACTGGTTATTCTTAGAGGCCTGGCACTAAATTGTAAGGGGACAGAAGAGGATTTTTGGGATCTGGGTGGTATTCTGCTGGTATTACTTTGTGAAATTTATTCTGCTACATTTTATTTCTATGCATTTTGAAGATGTATTAAAAGTTTGCACAGGAAGGTTTATGTATTGAGAGAGAGAAGCTGCCATTAGCGAGCCCAAGATAACTGTCAGACTAAGTTCAGTATCAAAATCTCAGTGTGCAGTCAATTTATCTGTTGGACAGATACAATTGATTTCTACATTTGTGTCTCTCAAACTACTGAACAAACATTAATTAAATACCTAATTGCTATGCTAGTGGAAAAAACTTAGGTAGAAGATATGATCTCCAATTTCGTGGTATTTACAAAGTATTTACAATCTGTTTGGGGAAATGAGATTAGAGACAAAATTAGCAAATAGAACTTGGAGTCGAAGTCTGAACTCCTCCCTTGACTCTTAGGGGTTTCGAGCTGATTGAGGTTGGAAAATTGCTCCAGACACCAAGATCTCCTTTGAGAATATTTTCTGCTCACAAAATATGCTATTTATTCTCAAGGGGTTTTTTTTGCACCTATGCTCATGAGGAATATTGAGTATTGTAGTTTTCTTTTTTTGTCATGTCTTTGGGTAGCACTGGCCTCATAAATTTGGAAGTATTCCTCCTTCAGCTATCTAGAGAATTGTTTTGTAGCCTATAACCATTTGGTAGAATTCATCAGTGAAGCCATCTCACTTAGAATTTTCTTTGTGCACAGGTTATCTTAAATAGAAGACCATTTAAGTTATCTAATTCTTGTTGGGTTTTTTTTTTTTTTCATTTTATTTATTTTAGAGAGAGAGAAAGCATGAGCAGAGGAGAGGGACAGTGGGAGAGAGTGAGAATCTCAAGCAGGCTCCACACCCAGTGCAGAGTTGATGCCAGCCTCCATCCCACAACCCCAGGATCATTACCTGAGCAGAAACCAAGAGTCAGATGCTCAGCCGTGTGAGCCAATCAGGCACCCCTTAAGCTACCTAGTTCTTGAATTAACTTTGGTAGATTGTGACCTTTTAGAAATTTGTCCTTTTAATCTATGCCATCAAATGGATTTAAATATATGTGTTGATAATTTTTTTTAATAACCTCAAGGTCTGTGATCTATACTGATGTTCTTTTTTTTCCCTGATATTTGTCATCTGTATCTGGAAGTTTATCAATTTGATCTCTTCAAAGAACCAGCATTTGGTTTCACTGATTTTCTCTATTTTCTTGTTTTTAATTACTTTTACTTCAACTTTTAAGTTTATTACATGTTTTCTTTTGCTTGCTTTCGATTTAGTTTGCTTTTGTTTTGCTGTTATCTTAAGGTGAAACTTTAGATTTTTCAGTTCAAATCTTTCTTCTTTTCTAATATTTATTTTCTATTGTTTATATTATTTCTATTTTTTATATAGAGAAAACTCTAGACAGTGCATTAGCTGTATACCCTAAAGTTTGATATGTTGTGCTTTTTCATGAAATTAAACTATTTTCAAATGACTCTGAGCATTCCCTCTTTGATACAAAAGTTATTTCAAAATATATGGTTTACTTTTCAAATATGTGAGAATTTTTATATTTTTTGTTATTTCTCTCTGGCATAAGCCTATTATTGAGATTTATCATACTTTGATAACCAAAAATATGTTCGATCTCAGTAAATGGTTTGCAAGCACTTGAATGGAATGTGTGTGGTGATGTTATGAAATGGGTTGCTAAGAGTCCATTAAACTAGGCAGTTGAACTTTTCAGATCTCTACAGTCTTACTACAGATTTCGGATACTTACCATAATTTTTCTGATTTTCTGTCTATTTTTCTGTTAATTATTGACAGAGGAGTGTTGACATCTTTGACTATCTTTATATATTGGTCTATTTTTTATTTTGAGAGTTCTATCAGGTTTTAAAAATATATTTGAAGCTCTGTAATTGAGTACATAAACACTTAAGATGGTTATATCTTTTGGATGAATTGACCCTCCTCATGGCTTCAGACTTCTTTTGTTTCAGATGAAGGATCTTGTGAAGTAAGTACTGTTTTTTGCCTGTCAGTCAGTGGCATCTAATCACCTCCTGCACATCTACCCTATCACAGGTCAAGAGGTAGGGAGGGGCTCTCTTGCCCTGAACCTACTCTGTGTGAGCACTTGATGACACTCATGGAGAAGAGTTTGTGAGTGAGGCCAAACTCCCCTGTGCCTGTGGCTCTCAGTTTTTCTAAACTGAAATCTTTACCCACTCTTGGCCTTTTAAGTATGTACAATATGGGGCACCTGGGTGGCTCGTCAGTTAAGCATCCAACTCTTCATTTCGGCTCAGGTCATGATCTTGGAGTTCAAGCCCTGCATCAAATTCTGCACTGGCAGTGAGGAGCCTTCTTGGGATTCTCTCTCTGTCTCCTTCTCCCTCTCCCTCCCTCTCCCTCCTTCTATGTCCCTCCCCTGCTCTCTCTCTCAAAACAAATAAAGTTTAAAAAAAAGTATTTACAGTATCAACTGACTTTTTTTCTTATATACTTCTATGGTAGCCGCATATTCTTCCTGTGCTTTGGCCAAGGTTGAAAGGTCTGTGTCTGTCCTCCTCATGCCAAGGGATCTGTCACTTTTCAGAAGTCAGGTTTCTTTTTTGTCTTGTGACCTCAGCACGTTGATGGCTTTGAGCTAAATGATAAATTTGTAAACCACTGGCCTTCTCTTACTGCTAGGATGGGAGCAACATTCCTTTGCAGCTTTCAGAAGCAGAACTTACCTGCCAGAATTTTGATTGGAATTAAAGTCTAAAGATCAATTTTGGAAGAATTTTCATCTATATGAGTCTTCAAATCCACATATGATTTCTTATCAATTTTTGGAGTGATCAGTTTAAGAATAATTACTGCTTTTATAGTTGTTATAATATTGTTAAGTATACATATTGACTAATGTTGGAGAAAACTGCCTTAATTAAGTCTAGATTCCTTCTGGGGCAATAAGCTGGCAGAAGTAGGGAGCAAATGCAGGGGGAGAAAACACGATACCCTCTTTTTTCTCATTTCATATGACATCATAATACCTGTTCAAAGTCAAATAGCGTCTGGTTAACTGCATATATTGGACTATAACACAGGTTGTGTTCCCCAGCCCCCCCAACCCCGTTGGGGTCTATCCACTACACATTTCATATATTGATTTACCTTGAAAAGATCCCTTGGGTTTTCTTTTTTAATGTTTATTAATTTGAGAGAGAGGGAGAACACTAGTGGGAGAGGGACAGAGAGAGGGGAGAGAGAGAATCCCAAGATGGCTCCATACTGTCATCACAGAGCCCGATGCAGATCTCACCAACCATGAGATCATGACCTGTCAAAATCAATAGTTGGACACTTAACTGACTGAGCCATTCAGGCACCCCTCTCTCTTTCATTTAAGTTTACTTATTTATTTTGAGAGGGAAAAGAGTGAGTGCACATGAGCAGGGGAGGGATAGAGAGAAAGGGAGAGAGAATTCTAAGCAGGCTCCTCAATGTCAGCACAGAGCCCAACATGGGGCTCGAACTCATGAACTGTAAGATCATGACCTGAGCCAAAATCAAGAGTTGGATGCTTAACCCAATTCTTATTTTAACATTTTTTAATGTTTATTTATTTTAATTGTTTATTTTTGAGACAGAGTGCAAGTGAGAGAGGGGCAGAGAGAGAGACACACACACATACAGAATCTGAAGCAGGCTCCAGGCTCTTAGCAGTCAGCAAAGGGCTTGATGAGGGGCTCAAACTCACAGACCAGAGATCATGACCTGAGCCAAAGTTGGATGCCTAATCAACTGAGCCACCCAGGTGTTCCCCACTTCTTATTTAAAAAAATATAACCATACAATTTTTTCAGAATGCCAAGCATGTCAATGAGTTCATGATTTTTCAAATTTCTAATTTCTCTTTCTATTGCTGAACTTTCAACTCTGGATATTTGTGTTGAATCCTTTGCTGAAAAGGAGGTCTTTACTTCTATAGAGTGTATTCATATTCACCTTTGTCAGCATTTTCACTGGCACTACCAGTCTTTGTCATTTTTTTCTTATACATGTTTGTATTCAAGATTGTTTTTGAGATCTTACCACTAGAGAAATTGTTCTTTCTTGTATCAAAGTGAGTAAGAAGCCTTTAAAATTAAGTAGTCTGGCAGACAGTCTTTGCCATTCTCTACTTGCATTTGAAGTCACTGAAATTGGAAGACTAAGGCTAGGTTTTAAGTTAGTTAGCTGGGCATCTTATAACTCAAGTAAATATAACCAGTGTCACAGAGGAAGCTCAATAGCATAAGCTGGAAATCAGGATACAGATGTGCAGGAAAGGGGACATTAGAACTAATGAGGGGACAAATTCCTCCATGGAAGGACAAATCCCTGGGAGTTAACATTCAATGCAATGAAATAAAGTAGCTGTTGTCTCAATATCTTCTCAGAGTTAGTGCTTTCTTTCAACATAGCAAATGAAGTTTGTCCACTCTTCATTTAAGATATTTATGGATTTCTGATGGATTTTTTTGAAGGAAAAGAAGTGTTGAACAGAAAATAGTAAAAAAAAATAGCAATTTGCAAAAAAAATTATTTATGGGACAAGATTTCAATCAAGCTGTCTGACTCTACAGCAGGGTTTAGCAAATGAAAGCCCAAAGGCTAAATCTGATCTGCCACTATTTTTGTAAATAAAGTCATATTGAGGCACAGCCATGTCTATTCTATCCTCCATGTGTATCCACAGAGGTGTTTTAAACTTGAAATTTAATTTTGTCCTTGCTTATTAAAAACCTTCCAGAATCTTTCTGTTGCTCCAAAATCTTTATATGGCACATAAAGCTATTCAAAATATGGTCCCTGCACAATTAAGCAGACCATACATTTATCACTGTTTTTTTTTATTTTGTATTTATTTCTTATACTCTGTATTTCAGTCATTCATTTATTGTATTTATTCTCTTGTTTCTGGGCCACACATACCCTTCTTTTTGGTCCCAACGGACTTATCCTTTCAGTCCTATCATATAACTCATCCCTTGGGAAAGACTCAGATACCCAAGAGTTCTACATGCTCCCATAAAACCCAGAAAATCTACTGCCAACAATGATCATGCTATTGTTTATTTTGTTTGTGGTATATATCAGTGGTTGGTAAACTATAGCCCATAGGCCAAATCTATACTGCTGTTTGAATGGTCTATGACCTAAGAATAGTTTTTACATTTTTAAAGTGTCTTAAGTCAAAAGAAAAGCGATATTTCAGGGCACCTGGGTGGCTCAGTTGGTTAAGCATCTGACTTTTAATTTTGGCTCAGGTCATGATCTCATAGTTTGGGATTCTATCTCTCCCTCTCTCTGCTCCTCCCTTGCTTGTGCTCTCGCTCTCTCTCTCTCTCTCTCTCTCTCTCAAAATGAATAAATAAACTTAAAAAAAAGAAAAGTGGTATTTCATGACATACAGAAAATTATATGAAAATCAAATTTTATGGTTCATAAATATAATGTTATTGGAGCCTGGCCACACTCATTTGCTTATATAATTATCATACATTGGGGAAGGTGTCATAGGAACAAAGGGAAAATACTATCCCACGTCCCATAGACTTCGGTATTCACAATACCTTCCTCAGTGTGTGGCCCATAAAAAACACTCACTAGTTATTTATAAGTGAAACTATTTTGCCCCCAAATCAGTTGCAGTTAAGCAGAGAATCCAGTCAGATTTTCCAGTTCCTAGCCAAGCACTCTTTGCTCCTAGATTAGGCTTCCTTCCCTATGATTATAGAACAATATTATTCTTAGAGTAATTATCGAATTAAAATTCCTTCCAGTTTCTTCTAGTCTTGGATGGTACCTAGGCTGCAAAAGCTCTAAAATGCTGAACTGTTCATAAGCAACCTCCCTTGTTATGGCCACAAAGGGTAAATAATGATAGACAAGCACTTCTGCTCAAAGCTCGGCTTTAAAATAGCATTTTGATAAGTTCAGGCACACCTCAAAAGCGCAGCTTATGGAAAAAGTATATCAAAGCAAGCACCATGATTAACCATATCCAGATGAGAGAAAAATGTGTTGACATTTCAGCAAGAATGGTTTCAATTCAAGCCCCCCCCAAATCCCCATTTATACTTTCTAGTCAGCCAAAATTTCCAGCTGCATGGATTCTCTAGTGAATGAACAGGCCAGCACGTAGAATAAGGTCACTAAAGAATGTGCCAGTAATCACAAACTGTAATTAAGCGGTAATGGCCTCAACCTGAAGCTTTCTTCAGGATTAATGAATACCTGAGAAGCTAGTGGCCTGAGGCAGCACTCATTCTGTCCAGGATGCCCTGGGATAATGTGAGTGCTATAAACAAATGTGTTTCCAGCTTAAATCATCCCCTAAAGTTACCTTTTCCACTTCTATGTCACAGAGTTAGATTTTTTTTATGGCATTCATTGTGGAAAAAAAAAACACAAGTTTAATCAAGAAAAGAGAAAGAAAGGATTGAAATTCAAAACCAGTAGAGATTTATTTTGGGTAGTGGGGGGTGGTGAGTGTGAACTATATTTAGAATATTCAGACTTCATTTTCAGCTTTGCTATGAAACATAGGGGTAAGAATATTTATTACATGCCAGATTATACACATAAATTTATCACTTAGTAAATATGAATAAATTATAATTATTATCAATAACTGTTATAATCATCATTACTATGGCTTTTAATGCCTTAGCTTAACTAATGAGAAGAGAGTCTGGGGCAAGTAGAACATCGGGTTAGTAAGTAAGGCAACTATCAAAATATGAGCCATCATTTATTTGCTGCTTACTCTAAGGCAGGTAGCGTCGTTTCCTCTGTGGGCTGAGCATCATTATTTCCCTTTTATAGGTAAGGAATCTGGGAATCGTGGAGATTAAGTAACTTGTCCTAGGTCATTCTAATTAGTGTCGAGGTTAGGATTGAAGCCTAGGTTCTTCTGACTTTAAGACCCAAACCCAAACCACTATGCACTCTGACCTCACTGATATGAAAGGTCTCGATCAATCATTTGGAAATGATGAGATAGATTTGTCAGGGTGACATTTCCAATAGAGAAATGAAGCTAGTGGTGAATGATTGAAGTCATTAACATGATTTAAAGGGAAACTGCTATGTGTATCAGAGGTCTTAGCTGGGAAAAATTCAGGAGTGACAGAGATATTTAATGTAGAAATCTGCTCTGTATCATATCATATCATATCATATCATATCATATCATATCATATCATATCATATCATATCTCTTGGTATGAATGTAGAAGCCCTGACACAACCACAGTTTCCACAGCATATCCCACAGTCCCACTAGCCACACCAGAGTCCACCATGTCTGAAATTTCTTTTTTTTTTTTTTTAATTTTTTTAATGTTTATTTTTGACAGAGAGAGAGAGACAGAGCATGAGTAGGGGAGGGGCAGAGAGAGAGGGAGACACAGAATCGAAAGCAGGCTCCAGGCTCTGAGCTGCCAGCACAGAGTCCGATGCAGGGCTGAAACTCACAGACCGCGAGATCATGACCTGAGCCGAAGTCAGACGCTCAACCGACTGAGCCACCCAGGTGCCCCTGAAATTTCTTTAATAAAAGACTGAGCTTCTATTTTTTTAAATGAGAGGTTTAATATGTAAACATGACTAAGAAAAATACCAAGTAAACATATCCAGAAAAGTACCATTTCCTGAAATGGGAAAAACTGCTATTAGCACTTTTCTTAAAGGAAAAGTGCAGGAGGCTATTTTACCACTTGATGAATTAAGTACTGGATTATAAAAAAAAAATCCTATGATTCTAAAATAAGGAGGGGAGTGGTAAGGAAGGGGCTATTTATTTCTCTGCCACAGAAAAACATGGAACAGATAAAGTAACCAGATACCTGCTTCCCTATTTTCATCTCACTGGTCCCAGAGTGGGTGGCTGGGCATTCCTCCTTCCTCAGGATGGATGGTCTAGATGACAGAGGGGACACAAAATATTCTTTGACGAACTAGTTGACTTCACTGAGCATGTATTTTCAGGTGTGTCTTGCCCTTTTAGGGGAAGTGACAGGTTATAGTAGGGTCTCAGAGCCTCCTCCAAAGACACAAAATGTGAGGAGTCCATTTCACCTCCAGACTTCCTCTGACCCTGTGTAATAAGCAGATCTGATCTAAGATGTCCCTTTCTCCCAAGGATGTTACGTTACTATCTCAACTGATGTAGCTTACCTAGGAAGACAACCTTTGGCAAAATTCAAGCAAACGAAACCTTTTCTAGAGAGGTCTCAAATACTAGAGCATAATTAGGTTTGGACTATGCTATGTTTTATGAGACAAAACATACTCATGTTCTAAACTAAACTTGATGTGACCTCTGCCATTCTTTTTCCAAGGAGAGAAAATTTAAGAGGAAATTATCAGTACAGCTGAGCCTGCTTTATCTTCCTTCTTTTTCAAAGTCAGATAACCACAGACACAACTAGAAAAATTTATTCAGGCAGGAATTACCAAATTAGGAGAGTAAAGCATAGTGAACAGAGGGAAAAGAGTGAAGTCACGGACACAGGTGACTAATTTTACCTACTTTGTAATAAATAGGGAGTCTTGCAGAGTTTTAGAAGCATATTATTATCTTACTTTTCAAGCACAATGGCCAAGATGGCAGGACAGAAGAGTGGCGAATGTTTGTAATGAGTAAAGCCTGTTTGGAATACTGACATTGAGGCAATAATGAGAAAAGAAAAGAGGGGAGACAGGCGGATAAAGAGACAAAAAGAGAGTTACTAAAGACTTTTAATAAGAGTCACTGAATTTCATATCTTTGCTGAATTATGAACCACATACAAACTAAGGTCAGGCCCTATCTAAGCCCCACTGCTAGTTCAGATTCATCCCACCCCCATCCCCCAAGGCCTGGGCTCCCCTGGTGCAAGATGAATGTTCAAGGAGGGAGAGAAAGGAAAGAAGAAAATCCATTCTCAGCATCTGGTTGCAGAACATAGGAGAAAACAGCACAGTGATTCTGTGCCAGCAATATCCATCGCAGCCAGCCCACTCAACTGACACAGTTACCTAAAGAGCATGGCCACGACGCTTAACTGTCAGTTCTGGAATTAGCAAAAGACCCCAGATGGGAATTCACTAACTGGTTTCCCAGGAGGTTCAGGGAGTAAAACTCTGTCATCTCTACAATTGTAGACAGTCCTATCCCTCTTAACTTTCTTCTCTAAGCTATTTCTAATTTGATGATTCGCAGTGAGAGGTATACATTTGAATTGTCTGTAAAACTTTGGGGAGGGGCAGGGTGGTAATGCATATCCTCTCCCTATTCCAGATCTAAAGAGTAAGAATGCTTAGGAGGAGGGGTATCTGTATGTGTATTAAAAATAAAAGATTAAAATGACTCTGAAGCACATGCCAAGTTAAGAACCAGTGTCTTAATTTCCTTGGTCTTTCTTCAACTGATAAAATCCAAAATATCCTCTCCATCTCAGCTACTCTTTGGGATATATTGGTTTTCAATCTTGCTTTTAAGACAATGACACCTAGTAAGGAACATAAAATTCCAAACTGAACTACCACCTCCCTATTCTATTAATGCAGCCTAAGATAGTATTTCTTCTCCTCTCAACATTAGCAAAAACTTCTAGGCTTTTACATATCTCTTTCACTTGTTTGATCCTGTGCTGCTGTATGGGATGAGGTTCTTTCAGAGAGGTCCTTCAATAGCCCTTAAGACTATATTGCTGAAGACCAAACTGCCTAATGCAGCATCCTATCTACTCCCCTTCTTGTTCATGCCTTATAGCTTCTGGTCTGCCGCAAGCTCTTGTTTCCAAGTCAGGCTATGTAATTTATGGCTTCTTCTTCTATCTTCTCTCGACCTTCGATGAAAAAGGAAGAAACTGCATCACAATTCCATCTGCTGAGATCAATTTGGATCAAGATTCCAGTGTTCACAGTATGTTCCAAATCCATTCTATTTGCATATTGATCAGCCTCTCAGAAATCTCTTGATCCATAATCTTGATTAAGATGTTGAGGACATGTTATTATCAAGCCTATTTCAGATCAATAATTGCCTAACACTTCCCTCCTTCCAAAGGGTGAAATCAATAAAAGAATTCACAAGGAAAAATATCCATCAATAACTTGGATGCTCCACAGGTCAGACTCACAGAATCGAATCACCTTATCCTCTAGGATACAGCCTCTTGATGTATAATGTTTCTCCTTTGTAAAAAGTCATGCTAGAAAGATTTTATAGCTCTTGAAGGAAATAGTTATGAGATACTATCATAAACTAGTTTATATCAGAGCCCTGCTGAAACCACAGGTAAATAATTTATTACTGAATTAAAATAAGAATGATGCCACACACCTTAACATCCATCCATCCATCCATTCATTCAATTAATGGATACTTATAGAACACTATGCATCAGACAGGCATTATGCTAAGCATGGAAAACAGAATGAGGGCCAAGACAGAGCTATTCCCGTACATCAAAGAGCTAAAAGTCCAACAGGGGAAGAGAGACATCAAAGGAGAAATAATAAAAAATTATCCTATCTAGACTAATGAGGAGTCCTTCTACTACATTAGACTCCATCACTATGACACCATATAATGAGAAGTATATATGTTGTTGAATTTTAAAATGCTTGTGGATACACACATTTGAAAGGAATATAGAGAAACTAGAATGGTTGCAAGAGAGCACCTCCTGGATGCTGACGTGACTTGAAATAATGCTATATGAAAAGCAACTATAGGAATGGAGATGATTAGTTTAAAGAGGAATGAACATTTTAGTCACCAGACCTCTGATGGTTGGACTGTGGCAAATGGAGATGACCTTGTTTATAGGGTCTTAGGGAGTTGAACAGAGAACAATGATTAGGAAGCCAGATTCCATCTCAAAAGAAGAAATGTTTTTATATCAGGATTGTATCCAGATTGAGTGCGCTTCTCAAGAAACAATGAGATTTCCATTAGTGGATTATTTCATCACACATTGTCTCCTCTCTTACAAGGATATTTCAAAAGATTTACAATTAAAAAATGGGCAGTTGGATTAGAGGGTTAAAAACCCTCCCAGACCGGAAGCCCTCTATGCCAGAGTCCAGCTCCAGCAGGTCCAGGGGTTCCCGAAGGATGAATGGCATCAGCGAAAAAGTGAAAAAATAAAATAAAAAATAAAAATAAAAGGGGACACAGACAACAGCAGTGTGTCGAACTGGCCGCTTTATTGTGGCAAATGTGGCATTATATTTGTTAGCAATTTCCTTGTAGCATGCATCATCTATGTGTTCTGGCATTACCTAATTCTAAAAATGTTCCTATATGTAATCACCCTTTAAGGAATAACATGGTTATTTTCTCATAATGCTCCCTCCTGCCCTTTGCTTATTGATTAATTTCTTACATTACTTTCATTATGTATCTATGTTTATCTATAATCTATAAAGCATTTGTTTTGCTGTTTTCATGAAAGGTCATCTATCTCTCAACACCTCAAGTGGAACAGTTACAGGGACAAGACCTCTTAGTTGTTTCCCTGAACATTTGTGGCTTGAGGAACAAAAGTATTCGCCTCAGTCCGAGGTGCCAGGAGGGGGCCAAGAGGGCCTTGGGAACCCACGCCTTATGCATTCTCAGAAAGACAATGCACCGAGGAACTAATGAAACATTCTGTACCTTAACCTACTAGGTTCAATCATCATCTGGAATGCCTTCTGGGGGCCAAGTGGGTCTAGGGGTCGAGTAACTTGTGCCCATAGATACACTCCTTTGTTGCCGGAGTGGGGCTTTTAAATCCATTTATTCCTCCTTTGCTGGCAAACGTATGAGGCTACCCTTCCTTTAGGTAGAGGAGTCTTTATAGGGGGTGGCAAGGGCTAAACGTAGGGCTGCACAATTTCCTTGCGGAACCTTATTTCCTTCCCCAGTGGTTCTTTTCCCAGGGGTCTGTTGAGGGCAATTCCCCAACAGACAATTCCCCAGGTACTTTTATTAAGGCCAAATTACATAAAAGCAGGAGTACAAGAAGCTTCACTGTCGGTGGGCCGCCTGCAGTCCCGATCCATCCACTGCCCGGGCCCTGCCATCAGGCTGGTTGGATAGCTCGGCTTCTGGCACCTATAAGTCATATTTTATATATTTTAAACTGTTTGATATATACAGAATAAAACCCTGACTTCTTAAACATGTTAACTATCTCTTAATTATAATGCCAAATTTCTGTTATTTCCTTTTAATGGACTATTCAACCTTATGTTATTTTATACTATGGGGATACGTTTTAAATTATAAATGAAGCCCTAATAATTCACTTTAACATGAAGTTTTGTGACTATTTTAAACATGTTTTAAAAATAGGAAAAAGCTTAGTGACAACACTTCTGCTAATGAGAAGGAGGTGAAGGCCAAATTTCTCAGATTATTGTTTTCCAGCAATAATGCAATTGGTTTACCTTGGAGAAAGTAGTGGAGTTTGAAGGAAGGTCCTGTGACTGGACAGAAGAAAATCTGAAGAAAGACATATCTAAATGTCTATTAGAGTCTTTAACATTGTTCTGTGAAGATGACAGCCAGGCCCAGGAAATCATTAAGAAGCTGGAGAAGAATATAATGTTCCTTAGCCAGTGTACAGCATGAGAAGCCAGGAGGGCTTAGATATTGGGAGCTATTAATCAGGCAAGCCAGGTTAGTAAAGCAGTTGAAATGATGACTCAGCAGGGAGAAAATCTGAAAAATAATGCATGCCAAAAAGCATGCTGAACTAGAAGAACCAAAATGGGTTCTTTTGCAAAATGAAAGGTCTTTTAACTTTCTTGTCAATGAAGATGACTGCCAAGTTCAAAAAAAAAGTTCAACTTTTTTAAACATCAAGCCATTTTCTCTTTGAAGAGTGACCATCATCTCTTTACCCAGAAATATTGGAAATTCAGGAATGGTGACTGGGATGGTCAAACAGTTGGCGTTTTGGGGGATCATAACAAAGAGAGCACCATCCCTCATTACAAGGATTTATAAGCACCTATTCCCGGGCAGATGCTGAAGAAGAAAAATGTGAACTAAAAACTAAACGTGACTTGGAACCATCTGAAGAAGAAACAGTAGAAAGGACAAGAATGCCACATTAAGTCTTTCTGCAAAGAGAAATAATCCATCAAAATGGTCTATCTCATGTTTTTATGACATGATAGCTCCCTGAACAACAAATCTCAAGACTTCCACCAGAAAGACTACTAAGGAGTGCCTGGGTGGCTCAGTAAGTTAAGCAACTCACTCTTGATTTAGGCTCAGGTCATGATCTCATGGTTTGTGAGTTTAAACCCCACATAGGGTTCCTTGCTGACAGCGTGGAGCCTGCTTGGCATTCTCCTCTCCCTCTCTGTCTCTCTTTGCCCCTCCCCTGCTTGCGCTCGCTCTCTCTCTGAAAAATAAACTTAAAAAACAAAACAACACAAAAAGACTACTAAGGCACTCTGGCTTTTATTGTATTCATTGCACTGTTTGCAGCTTTGATGGGCTTCCTCATAGTCCAGTTTCCCCAAATGTCTCTGGATGCTGCGCCCGCAGAGGATGGGGACTCCTGGATGTCTGTAGAACATATCGTGCATCCATTTCTCAGACTTTGACACAATGAGCCACCACCAGTGCACCTACAGCACATCCTAATATGCATATCTGGATTTGTAAAGTTTCAGTATAGGAACTTCATAAGTTAGTAACTTTCAGCTGGGAAATTATAGCATGGAACCAGAGGTCCTCACATTGTTATAAGATATTTTACATTTCCTTTTTATGAGATTACTTCCCCAATTAAAATACAATGGGGGGGAGCTTATTATTTTAATAAGCTTTTTGAGAAAGAGATACATAAGATATATATTATTTGTTAAAATTTATCAAAATAAATAAGCATTAAAATCTTAAAAAGAAAGAAAGAAAAGAAAAAGCTCTTTTGAAACCTGTGTCAGATCTCTACAAGTAAACCCTAGCCTCTTTAAGAAACTACACAAAGTTGCCATCACTCAATTTCTGAAACTCCTATTTAGAAATTACCTTCAATAGCCCATTCTATTGAATAGCTTCACTGGTAGTAAATTATAACCCTCTGAGGTGCATGTTTTGAAGTAGCCAAAAGTCATTTAAAGTTAACTTCGGAGAAATAATATTATGATACCAAGATTAATAAATTATTACCTATTTTCCCAGCCTTAAATTTCATTTCTTCTTTCTGTGGAATTCACATGTAATTCCCCTCCTATGGCTATATTTTCACCCTCTCCAAGGACAAGTGTCCTTGTCTTTCTATACAATATAATTGAAATATTTTGTTAATACTTCATTTCAGGAATTGCTTAACCCTATTCCATAGGATGTATCTAAGTCACCCTGGAGCCTTTAAAAAACCATTGAGGATTCACTCGATCTTAGTAGATCCTGGGAATCTCTATTTTGAAAAAGCTACTACTAATCACTCTGATACTTGACTGAGTGAGGGACTCTATGTTCTATCATCTTATTCCAACCACATTTTTGCCTTCATCCCACCACTTTTTGAACAATAGATTCCTGTAGGGAAAAAGCAAAGAATTTCAAATCCTGAACACATGGATTTAAACCCCACACGCATGGTTAACTAGCTGACTATAGGCAAGGACAACTCTTCTGAACAGGGATATATTAATAGTTAATCTGAAGAACTACTGTAAGAGTCAAATTAGATCATGTATGTAAAGCACCCAGCATAGTCAGTGGCATATAGGAGTTTAATAAAAAGCAGCAGTAATTGTCAATTTCTCATCCCTACTCAACTCTACATGTTAAACTCCATTTCTCTAATAATTTATTAAATTACAAATGAACTTGAAGGTACCACAGGTATCCATAGAGACTTCAAGCTCTTGTCATCATTCTCAAAAACACTGGCTCCCATCTAAGTGAACTTGGTCCCTTGAAAATAATGAGATATTATTGGGAAATACGAGAATATTAGTGCTTACATAAGAAAAATAGAAACGTTAGCAGATAAATAATTTACTTTAACTTATAAAAAACATAAGAAAAGTTGAGCATTGAATTAATATATAACAATTTCACAATCTAACTTCAATCTTATTCCTTCTGAATATGACCTTTGAGTTCCAAAAATATTCATTTTTGTGGGAAAGGGTACAGTTAATACTGTGCACCCTAAATTTGGAACTTCCATTCCTTTAATCCTAGGGGGGGATAAATGTTTCAAAAGGAAGCTTACTGCTTAAGTTTCTGACTCTTCTCAAATAAATATTAGGAGTGAGTACCAGAGTTCAGAAACTGCTAATATGGGTTTGCTTTTAAAAACTTCAACTTACTCAAATAGGCTTTTGTTTGTCTACCTCTGCCAGCAATCTAAATGCAGGAAAAACCAGAATGTATATGCTTGGTCATAATTCTTGCCATAGTTTTCTTGCTGGTCACCTGCAATCCCATTTCTTATACAGTTGCTCCTATTAAGGCTTCTGGTTAACACCCAACCTAGAACATAGTGTTTAATAAATATCTATTGACTCTATAAATGAGTAAATGGGTGCTATGGACCTATGGAACAGGTATTTAAAACAACCTCTAAAGGGAAAGAAGAGTTTTGGGAAGAGATTAAATAAGAGTTGAGTCTTGAGAATGAATGGAAGTTTACTGGGAAGATGTGAAACATTGTGAGAAAATAGCCAGGCAGAGAGAACTACATGAGTTCAAAAAGAAGAAAGAGCATCTTTATTGTGAGGACCCACAAGCAATTATTCAAAGCACGAGTTGGAGATAAACCTGAAGAAGTATGCGGGACCCAGATGATGAATGATTTTGATGTCACATTAAGAAATTTAAACTTCACCCTCTAGGTAATGGTTAGTTACTTAATATAGTAGAAATATTTTTTAATTTTTTTTTAATGTTTATTTTTGAGAGAGAGAAAGAAAGAGAGAATGGGGGAGGGGCAGAGAGAGAAGGACACAGAGAATCCAAAGCAGGCTCCAGGCTCAAAGCTGTCAGCACAGAGCCCAGTGCGGGACTCCAACTCACGAACCATGAGATCATGACCTGAGCCGAAGTCGGACGCTTAACCAACAGAGCCACCCAGGCACCCCTAGAAATATTTTAAGGAATGAAATAATTTGATCAAATAAATGCTTGGTTTTTTATGGATCACTCTAGTAGATATATGTTGGATGGATTTGAGGAGAACAGGGAATGAGACTTGAGTATGGTAAAATGTTCAATAAAGATTTGTTGAAATAATGAAGGTGAAATGAGGACAGTAGTGATATTAACAATTACCAGCATAATATAAAATTACACAAGTCAACATAAAAAAACAAACAAATAAATATAATCCAATTAAAAATGGGCAGAACATGTGAACACACATTTCTCCAAAGAGGACATCCAGATGGCCACAAACACATGAAAACATGCTCAACATCACTCATCAGGTAAATGGAAATCAAAACCCTAATGAGATATCACTTCACACCTGTCAGAAAGGCTAAAATCAAAAACACAGGAAACAACAGGTGTTGGTGAGGATATGGAGAAAAAGGAACCGTGGGTGGAAATGCAAACTGATGTAGTCACTGTGGAAAACAGTATGGAAGTTCTTCAAAGAACTGAAAATAGAATTATCATATGATCCAGTAATTCCACCGCCAGACATTTACCCAAAGAATACAAAAACACTAATTCAAAAAGATATATGGACCCCTATGTTTTCTGTAGCATTATTTATGACAACCAAAGTATGGAAGCAGCTCAAGTGTCCACTGATAGATTAATGGATAGAGAAGAGGTGGTACATATACAACGGAATATTATCAGTGATCAAAAAATGAAATCTTACCATTTACAACAATATGAATGGAACTAGAGGGCGTAATGCTGGGTGAAATAAGTCAGAGGAAGACAAATGCCATATGTTTCACTTGAATTGAAGAAACAAAATAAAGAACAAAGAAAAAAAAAGACAAACGAAAAGATAAATATAGAGAACAGACTGGTGTTCATCAGAGGAGAGTTGGGGGGTGGGTGAAATAGGTAGAGAGGATGAAGAGTACACATATCACAGTGAGCACTGACTCATGTATAGAATTGCTGAACCACTATGTTGTATACCCGAAACTAATATAACACTGTATGTTAACTATACTGAAAATTTTAAAAAAGATGTTCACCCTAAAATTAAAAGAAATCCCTAAACAAATTAGGATATTAATATTAAAACAAAGATTAAAATTTAGTGAAAGTATATTATAAGGTATCAAGTTTACAACACAAATTATGCAGAATTAAAAAATACAAAAGCCATGGGGAACGGGCTCATAACTTATTTTTAATCTGCAACAAAAGATTGATTTTTCTAACAACAAACTTAGAAAGTGATTGAATATATTTTCATTCTACAATGTCATCATTATTGGGGTATTAAAAAAGCTTCTTTTTCTAAAGTGTGTGTGTTTCACTTTATGGATTCTCACTTGCTTTTTCAAAAGCTAAAAACAGCAGCTGAGGGAAAAAATTTTTAATTAAAAAATTACCAACTTAAGTATGATGATGATGATAATGATGATTATATACCTAACATCAAAAACTTTATATGCATCAAGACTTATGCTGGGCAGTTTATTTTATTGTCTCTTTAATTATCACATCAGATCTATGAGGAAAGTCCTTGTATCATTACATTTTGCAGACAAGGAGTCTGAAGTTGAGAGAGGTTAAAAAATGTGTCTGATCACCCCTGCAGTATTTTTTCCCAAGATACACAGTTTAAGAACAGAATATATCAGATAAAACCATATTGAGTATAGTACCTGACTAGTACTTTTTAAAAGTGTCACATTCATGATAGATAAGAAAAGGTGGAAGAAATATCTATTTTGCTTTGATATTGTATTATGGTTCTATAAGATGTGAACATTAGGAAAAGCTGGGTGCAGGCTTTATAGGAACTTTCTATTATGTTTGCAAATCTTTTGTAAGCATAAAAACAGTTCAAAGTAAAAAAGCTTTTAAAATTTGTATGTGTCTATAGAACATGATAGGGAAAATATAAGACAAGCCTGAAGTATTTTGTAGTGTTAGAAAGCAAGGTAGTAAACACACACACACACACACACACACACACACAGGAGACCATCTGAAAGAACTCCCAACAGCCTGAAACAATTTGAGCAATACATAAATAACAATAATGATGGATTAAAGCCAAATATTAAAATAAGTATCTATGAGTCCACACTAATATAAAGAAATGATTGTAATATAAAGAAATGATTGAATAAATAGGTAAATGGGGTTTAAGGGACAAATCTTCCTTATAGAAGAATTCCAAATAATAAATGTAGATGCAATGAGGGAAATAGAAAATTACGGTTGGAATACCATGTGACAATTGCTGCAGGCAAGTGCTAAAATTAGTGGGCAGAACTTTAAGGATAAACAATATTTTCATATCAGCAAAAATATTTCTATAAATTGTTTTCTTTTTTTTAAAGTTTATTTATTTATTAGAGAGAGAGTGCACATGTATGCAAATAGGGGAAGGGAGAGAGAAAGGAAGAGAGAATCCCAAGCAGGCTCTGTGTTGTCAGCATGGAGCCTGACATGGGGCTTGATCCTAAGAACTGTGATACCATGACCTGACCCAAAATCAAGAGTCAATGCTGAACCAACTGAGCCACCCAAGCACTCCTATACAAATATTTTTTAAGTCCTGTGGTGGTTTTAACATATATCCACTAACTCTTGTATACTTTTCCTCTAAAAGGTGGAACATAATTCTCCTTCCCTTGGGTGTGGACTGAACTCAGTTACTCACTTTTAATATATGACAGGGGAGGGGAGTAATTTTATTGTAAGCAGACCTGGCAAAAACTGCCTTAGCCAAGTGATCAGGGTTAACATCATCAGTTATAAGGCATATTGATATCACATATCTCAGATATGATGCAATGAGAAGGCATTTCAGCTCTGCAATATTTTTTCCAAAAATTTATAATCCACTCTAATCATGAGAAAATATCAGAAAAACCCACAAGAGACTTCCTACAAAACACCAAACCAGTACTCTTCAAAAGTGTCAAGGTCATGAAAAAGAAGGAAAAATTCAAAAACAGTTACAGATCAGAAGAGATTAAGAAGACATGACAACTAAATGCAATGTCATATCCTGGATTGGATCTTCAAACAGAATATAACACTATTAGTGGGAACACTGGCAAACTCCAGATAAAGTCTATAATTCAATGAATAGTATTATACCAAGGTTAAATTCTTAGTTTCAGTCAATGCACCATGGTAATTTAAAATGCTAATATGTGGGAAGCTAAGTGAAGGGTGCATGGAAACTCTCTGCACTATACTTATAACTTTTCTGTGTATCTATAGTTTTACAAAAATAAAAAATAATTTCAAGTACTTGGAGTTGAAAGACATTAAAAATCTGTTCATAGAAAATGAACAAAAAAGTCAAATAGTCCTTAAAGGATTAACATCACTCATAATATCAGAGACTCAAAATTACACAGAGATATCATTAGTTAACTAACAGGCAGAAATCAAGAGTTTGAAAAACACTTCGTTGGTGAGGTTATAGAGAAACAGGACTTCTTATACATCAGCAGTAAATGTAACTCCACAAAGACTAACAACATAGGCATAAGGTCCCATTTGTAATAAAATTCTACTTAATTCTAATTAATAAGGAATATTAAAAAGGGATATGTTGAATAAACAGTGGTGCAATAATAGATCTATGCTACAGAGTCATGAAAAAGAACACAGAAAATTTCTATGCACTAAGATGGAGTGACTTACAGGAAATACTGAGTGGGGAAAAACAGCAAGACACATTGGTTTATTCTTACACAAGATTTAGTATACTCTGAGTTTTATGTAGCACACTAAGTTTTGTATAAGAATAAAGGTGAAATAAGAGTTAATCTGTCTATGGGGTGCCTGGGTAGCTTAGTCGGTTAAATTTCTGACTCTTGGTTTAGGCTCAGGTCATGATCTCACACTTTATGAGTTTGAGCCCCCATGTCAGGCTCTGCATTGCCAGTGCGGAGTCTGTTTGGGATTAACTCTCTCTGCCTCTCTCTCTGCCTCTCCCTTGCTCATGTGCTCACATACACTCTCTCTCTCAAAACAAATAAACTTAAAAAAAAGAATTAATCTATCTGTATGCATATTTGCCCAGTTTATCTAAAAAACACAGGAAAGAAATGCAAATCAGAGGGGGATCCAACATGGTGGAGAAGTAGGGGGATCCGAAGTTCCCTCATCCCTCAAACACAGCAGTGTTGAGGCCAAAGGAACTTTGAACTGTAAGAGTGAGGGTGGCAAAGTGACAGAGATGCCTCCAGGGACCCATTGGGACAACCTGGGGGGCCATCGGTGGGTGATTACGAACTGGGAGAGATAAAATGGGCCATGTAGGCATGGAGGGAAGGGATCCCCTTCTGCAGAGAGACAAAGGGAAGAGAAAGAGCAGCTGGGGAAGCATAGGACTGTCCCTAGACAAGAGAAAAACCTTAGACCGGGATGGAGAAAGATCCAATCTCTAACAGTGGGGCTTGCTCTGGATGGGGCTTGCTGCCTAGATCAAGCACCTGGGGAGGAGGGGATCCAGCCCCCCATTCAGTGGCTACATCAGGGGCACAGTCCTCAAAGTACAGTAAAAGCAAGAAATCCCCTCCCTGGGGTGCTGTGGGAAGGACAAAGCCTACCTGCATCCACCAGCCAAAGACCACATTTCCAGCACCATGGACTGCCACTTCCCCAAAACCAGGGCAGATGGAGTGGGAACCTTTAAGACATCAGGGTTTAAGTCCCATCGGAGTGCCAGGGAGGTATCAAAGTCAGCAGAGCATGACAAATAGCACACATGGCACTGTGAGGCAGCAGGGGAGCTCTTCCCCCATCAGGGTGCACAGAGCAGAACTCTTTAAGACATCAGAGTTTAAATTACAACCAAGTGCCAGGGAGGCACGGGAGCTGGCGGAGAGGACAAATCACCTAGTTCACGCCCCAGCACAGTGAGAATGGAATGTCCTGAACAGAGTAGTTTGGGACACCTGGTCTGTGGAGGAGAGACTGGGGTGTCACCATTTTTCTCTGCATCACCAACAAGGTGGGTCTTCAGGGAAGAAACAGTGGGCCCACAGGGGAGGCAGGACCCGCCTACACCAAACCACGCTCCTCAGCACCTGCTAACTGCAAATCTACTTCAGTGGGATATACCCTGATGAACCAGATGGCCCCTCCTCCAGACCAGCGCTGCCACCCACACCCTACAGTTTTGCATTGCCTGATTTAATTCTTGGACAATTTTTATTATATTGATTTTTTCCCCTTCCTTTTCTCCTTCTTATCTCTCTCCTCCTCTGGTCTGGTTATTCTGGTTGTTGGTTTGTTTAAGCAGACATTTTTAATCTATTCTCTTTATACCTGTTCTACATCTCCTTATTTTCCTTTCTGTCTGGATTAAGCCATATGGTTTCTCTGTCTGGTCAATTTTCTTTTCTTTTTTCCCTTCCCCCTGTCATTTCTCTCTTTGTATGGGATAAGATCTCTTCCATCAGCACCACCTCCACCCTGTTGTTTACTTGTAGCTGGTGTTTCTGGTTTTCTGTTTTGGGATTTTCTGTGTATTTGTTTGTTTTTGTTTTTGTTTGTTTGTTTGTGTTTCTTTCCAGGGATACTTCAAGGAACTACATCACACTGAGTAGGGAGATAAAGTACTGAAAGTCACAACAACAGAAATCAAGCAGTGCATTCAAAAAAACACCTCCTGAAGGGCCAGACCCACAGTGTATGACCCTCTTTAATATAGTAGTGCTCACAGGTGCAGGGCACATAACAAGTTTTTAAAACACAAAAGGGACAGAAAACTAGTCAAAAGGATGAAACAGAAGAATTCTCCTCAAACGAAATTCCAAGAAGAAAGGACAGCTAGAGAATTGATCAAAACAGATATAAACAACATAACTAAACAAAAATCTAGGATAATAGTCATAATAATGATTGGACTTGAAAAAAGCATAGAAGACAGCAGATAATCTATTGCTACAGAGATCAAGGAACTAAAAAATAGTCACGATGAATTAAAAAATGCTGTAAATGAGGTGCAAAATAAACTAGAGGCATTGACAGCAGGATTGAAGGGGCAGAGGGGAGAATAAGTGAAATACAAGATAAAATTATGAAAAAAGATGAAGCTGAGAAAAAGAGAGATAAAAAAATTCTGGACCACAAGGGGAGAATTAGAGAACTAGTCAATGAAATGGAATAATATCCATATCATAGGAGTTGCAGAAGAAGAAGGGAGAGAGAAAGGGGCCAAAGGTGTAGTTGAACAAATCGTAGCTGGGAACTTCCCCACTCTGTGGGAAGAAACAGACATTGAAATCCAGGAGGCACAGAGAACTCCCTTTAGATGTAACTTGAATTGATCTTCTGCATGACATATCATAGTGAAACTCGCAAAATACAAGGATAAAGAGAAAATTCTGAAAGCAGCTAGGGATAAACAGGCTCTAACTTACAAAGGTAGACCCATAAGACTGGTCACAGACCTATCTACTGAAACTTGGCAGGCAGAAAGGAATGGCTGAAAATCTTCAATGTGATGAACAGAAAAAATATGCAGCCAAGAATCCTTTATCCAGAAAATCTGTCATTCAGAAAAGGAGAGATAAAGGTTTTCCCAAACAAAAACTGAAGGAATTCATCACCACTAAACCAGCCCTACAAGAGATCCAGAGGGGGATTCTGTGAGTGAAATGTTGCAAGGACCACAAAGTATCAGACACATCACTACAAGCATGAAACCTACAGACATCACAATGACTCTAAACCCATATCTTTCTATAATAATACTGAATGTAAATGGACTAAATGCTCCAACCAAAAGACATCAGGCATCAGAATGGATAAAAAAACAAGACCCATCTATTTGCTGTCTATAAGAGGCCCATTTTAGGCCTGAGGACACCTTCAGATTTAAAGTGAGGGGATGGAGAACTATCTATGATGCTGAAAGTCAAAAGAAAGCTGGAGTAGCCATACTTATAATCAGAAAAACTAGATTTTAAACTAAAGGCTGTAACAAGAGATTAAGAAGAACATTATATCATAATTGTGGGGTCTATCCATCAAGAAGAGCTAACAATTATAAATGTTTATGCACCAGATTTGAAAGCACCCAAATATATAAGACAATTGATCACAAACATAAGCAATCTTATTGGTAAGAATGTGGTAACTGCAGGGGACTTTAATACTCTACTTACTGCAATGGATATATCATCTAAACAGAAAATCAATAAAAAAGCAATGGCCCTGAATGATACACTGGACCAGATGGACTTGACAGATATATCCAGAACTTTTCATCCTAAAGCAGCAGAGTACACATTTTTCTTGAGTGCACATAGAACATTCTCCAAGATAGATCACATACTGGGTCACAAAACAGCCTTCAAAAAGTATAAAAGAATTGAGATCATACCATGCACACTTTCAGATCACAATGGTATGAAACTTGAAATCAACCACAGGAAAAAGTTTGGAAAACCTCCAAATGCATGGAGGTTAAAGAACACCCTACTAAAGAATGAATGGGTCAACTAAGCAATTAAAGAAGAAATTTAAAAAATATATGGAAACAAATGAAAATGAAAACACAACAGTCCAAACACATTGGGATGCAGCAAAGGTAGTCCTAAGAGGAAAATACATTGCAATCCAGGTCTATGTCAAGAAACAAGAAAAATCCCAAAGACAAAATCTAATAGCACACCTCAAAGGAACTAGAAGCAGAACAACAAAGAAACCCCAAGGCCAGAAGAAGAGAAATAATAAAGACTGGAGCAGAAATAAACAATATAGAATCCGCTCCCTCCCCCCCCCCAAAAAAAACAAACAGATCAATGACACTAAGAGCTAGTTTTTTGAAAAAATAAACAAAATTGATAAGCGCCTAGCTAGACTTCTGAAAAAGAAAAGAGAGAAGACCCAAATGGATCATGAATGAAAATGGATTTATCACAACCAATCCCTCAGAAATATAAGCAATTATCAGAGAATACTATGAAAAATTATATGCCAACAAACTGGACGACCTGGAAGAAATGGACAAATTCCTAGATACCCACAAACTACCAAAACTCAAATGGGAAGAAATAGAACATTTGAACAGACCCATAACTAGTGAAGAAATTGAACCAGTTATCAAAAATCTCCCAACAAATAAGAGTCCAGTGCCAGATGGCTTCCCAGGGGAATTCTACCAGACATTTAAAGAAGAGTTAATATCTATCCTTCTCAAGCTGTTACAAAAAATAGAAACAGAAAGAAAACTTCTGGACTTATTCTATGATGCCAGCATTACCTTGGTTCCCAAAGCATACAGAGATCCCACAAAAAAGGAGAATTACAGGACAATATCCCTGATGAATATGGATGCAATATTCTCAACAAAACACTAGCAAATTGAATTCAACAGCACATAAAAAGAATTATTCACCATGATCAAGTGGGATTCATTCCTGGGCTGCAGGGCTGACACAATATTTGCAAATCAATCAATGTGATACATCACATTAATAAAAGAAAAGAGAAGAGCCATATAATCCTGTCAATAGATGCAGAAAAAGAATTTGACAAAATACAGTATAATTTCTTAATAAAAACCCTCAAGGAAGTTGGACTAAAAGAAACATACCTAAATATCATAAAAGTCATATATGAAAAGGCCACAGCTAATATCATCCTCAATGAGGAAAAACAGAGCTTTCCCCCTGAGATCAGGAACACAACAGGGATGTCCACTCTCACCACTGTTGTGTAACATAGTGTTGGAAGTCCTAGCATCAGCAATCAGACAACAAAATGAAATAAAAGGCATCGAAATTGGCAAAGAAGTCAAACTTTCACTCTTTGCAGACGACATGATACTCTACATGGAAAACCCAAAAGACTCCACCAAAAGACTGCTAGAACTGATACATGAATTCAGCAAAGTTGCAGGGTACAAAATCAATGTACAGAAATCAGTTGCATTTCTATACACCAATAATGAAGCAACAAAAAGAGAAATCAAGCAACTGATCCCAGGGGAGGAGCCAAGATGGCAGAACAGCATGGAAGTTTTTTGTGTTTCTTGTTCCAATGAAATACAGCCAGACCAACATTAAACCATCCTACACACCTAGAAAACTGACTGGAGGATTAACACAACAATCTGCACAACCTGAACCACAGAACTCACCAGGTACATGGTGCGGAGAGATGAATTTGGGGAGTGAGGAGCTGCAAAAGGTAGGGAATCGCTTTTCCGGGCAGAGAGAAGACAGAGACTGGGTGGGGGGAGAATACAGGAAAAGCACCCCTCCCCAAAAACAACTGGAGAGAAAGTAGAAAATTGGAAACAGCCACAGGGACTAAACTAAAAAGGGATAAAGGAGAAAGGGAAAGGTTTAAATTCCATTAAGACTGTAAACAAGGGGAGTGCAAAGGCTGCAACTCTTCAGCTCGATACCTGGCCGTGCTCTGGTGGGAAGGGCAAATCCTCAGGAAGAGAGTGGGGTCCAGGAGGTTCTCAGGGCACACGGGGAAAAGCGGTTCCACTGCTGGAAGGACATTTGGTAGAGACTGTTGAGGCCACCAGGTCCTAGCAGACCCCAGAAAATGGCCACATTTGCTGGTGCTGGAACAAGGTCTTTAAGGGTGAAGCCTGGTGCCAGATGTGTGTTGTGATTTTCCATAATCCCTGAAACACTGCTGCTACACTGTCTCACAAACTGTTTCTGGGGCAGCTGGCACCTGGCCACAGTCTCAGGGCACCGGCAGCAGGAGGGTCCAGTGGGTGCTCCTGAGTGCAGCCAATATTCGGCCATTGCTCATTCGGCCATTGCTTGGTGAGACCTTCCCACAGAGGGGCGTAACGGGCAAAGCCACTGTCCTTCAGAAGTAAGGGGAGGGGGAAAACAGCCACATCTGAGACAAAACTTGGGAGAGAGGTACTGCCTGGGACCTGGTCACAGAGAGTGGAAAAGCGGGGAGTGGATGAGAGCTGAAGACAGAGGACGGGTGCGCGATTGCTGATCTGGGAGAACAGACTGGGTAGCTGGGTGGCTCCATTTTCACCACTCCTGCCCATGCGCATACACACCTATGAGCACCGCAACAATCCACCCCAGTAGGCTAGCAGTGCCATCTAGTGGAGAGCAGAGTTGTTACACGGAGCCCTGCCCAACTGGGCCAACTTTCCTCTTCAAGAACACAAGTGTCACTGCTGGCTTAATTTATGGACTATAAAAAGCTACATAGACTGACTTCTAGGGGAAAAAGAAGCAATTTCAGTCCTACTTCAATCTGTTAGCAGGTTCATCTATTCAATTTTCTTTCTTTTTTTTCTTTTTTCTTTTTCACTTTTACAATTCTTTTTCTTGAATACAGAAAGAGAAAAATTCATTTTTAATTTCAATTTTTATTAAAATATTTTTTTTTTAAAATTTTTTTTTTCCAACATTTATTTATTTTTGGGACAGAGAGAGACAGAGCATGAACGGGGGAGGGGCAGAGAGAGAGGGAGACACAGAATCGGAAACAGGCTCCAGGCTCTGAGCCATCAGCCCAGAGCCCGACGCGGGGCTCGAACTCACAGACCGCGAGATCGTGACCTGGCTGAAGTCGGACGCTTAACCGACTGCGCCACCCAGGCGCCCCTAAAAATATTTTTCTTTAATTTTTATTACTACATTTTTATCTTTGTGTAAATTTTTTCAAATTCTATATTACTTTCATCATTTTATTTTAACCTACTTCAGTATATTCACCTTTTCAAATTGTCAAACAATTTCCTCTTTTTCTTTATTTTTCTTTTTTTATCTTTTTCATTTCTTTTCTTTTTCTTGAATGCAGAAATAGAAAAACTTCATTTTTACTTTCAATTTCTATTAAAAATATTATTTAATTTTTATTACTATATTTTTTGTTTTTAGGTAATTTTTTTCAAATTCTATATTACTTCCATCATTTTATCTTAGTCTACTACAGTGTATTCACTTTTTCAAATTTTCAAACGATTTCTTTTTTCTTTTCTATTTTATCTTTTTTCTCTTTTTCCTTTCTTTTCTTCGTAATTACATAAAAAGAAAAATTTCATATTTATTTTTAATTTTTATTAAAAATATTTTTATTTAATATTTTTCTACTATATTCTTTACTTGTGTATATACTTTTTCAAATTCTATTTTACCCCCATCATCTTATTTTAGTCTACTTCAGTGTATTCATTTTTTCAAATTCTCAAGTGATTTCCTTTTTTTTCTCTTCCTCCCCCCCTTTTTTTTCTCTACTCTGTCAAACCACTTTCAACACCCAGACAAAAACACACCTAGGATCTAGCATCATCTATTCAATTTGTGTGTGTGTGTGTGTGTGTGTGTGTAATGTTTAATTTTACTTTTTTTTTAAATTTGATTTTTTTCAATTTCAATATTTCTACCTCATTAATTCCTTTTCTCCCTTAAAAATGACAAAAGGAAGGAATTCACCCCAAAAGAAAGAACACGAAGAAATGACAGCCAGGGATTTAACCAACGCAGATACATGCAAGATGTTTGACCCAGAATTTAGAATCATGATAATAAGAATACTAGCTGGAGTTGAAAATAGATTAGAATCACTTTCTGCAGAGATAAAAGAAGTAAAAAATAGCCAGAATGAAATTTAAAATGTTATAAATGAGCTGCAATCACGGATGGATGCAGTGGCAGCAAGGATGGATGAGGCAGAATAGAGAATCAGTGATATAGAGGACAAACTTATAGAGAATAACGAGCAGAAAAAAGGGAGATTAAGGCAAAAGAGCACTATTTAAGAATTAGAGAAATCAGTGACTCATTAAAAAGGAACAATATCAGAATCATAGGGGTCCCAGAAAAAGAAGAGAGAGAAATAGGGGTAGAAGGGTTATGTGAGCAAATCATAGTGGAAAACGTTCCTAACCTGGTGAACGACACAGACATTAAAATCCAGGAAGCACAGAGGACCCCATTAGATTCAACAAAACCAACCATCAACAAGGCATATCATAGTCAAATTCACAAAAGACTCAGGCAAGGAGAGAATCATGAAAGCAGCAAGGGAAAAAAAGTCCCTAACCTACAAGGGAAGACAGATCAGGTTTTCAGCAGCCCTATCCACAGAAACTTGGCAGGCCAGAAAGGAGTGGTGGGATATATTCAGTGTGCTTAATCAGAAAAATATGCAGCCAAGAATTCTTTATCCAGCAAGGCTCTCATTCAAAATAGAAGGAGAGGTAAAAAGTTTCCCAGACAAACAAAAATTAAAGGAGTTTGTGACCACTAAACCAGCCCTGCAAGAAATTTTAAGGGGGACTTTCTGAGGGGAGAAAAGATGAAAAAATACACACACACACACACACACACACACACACACACACACACAGATAAATAAATACCAAAAGCAACAAAGATTAGAAAGGACCAGAGAACACCACCAGAAACTCCAATTCTACAAGTATCATAATGGCAATAAATTCATATCTTTCAGTAGTCACTCTAAACATCAATGGACTCAATGCTCCAATCAAAAGACATAGGGTAACAGAATGGATAAGAAAACAAGACCCATCTATATGCTGTTTACAAGAGACCCACTTTAGACCTAAAGACACCTTCAGATTGAAAGTAAGGGGATGGAGAACCATCTATCATGCTAATGGTCAACCAAAGAAAGCCAGAGTAGCCTTACTTATATCAGACAATCTAGACTTTAAAATAAAGACTGTATCAAGAGATGCAGAAGGGCATTATATCATAATCAAGGCATCTATCCACCAAGAAGACCTAACAATTGTAAACATTTATGTGCCAAATGTGACAGCACCCAATATATGAATCAATTAATCACAAACATAAAGAAACTCATCAATAGTAATACCATAATAGTAGGAGACTTCAACACCCCACTCACAACAATGGACAGATCATCTAATAAAAAAATCAACAAGGAAACAATGGCTTTGAATGACACACTGGACCAGATGGACTTAACAGATATATTCAGAACATTTCATCCTAAAGCAGCAGAATATACATTCCTCTCCAGTGCACATGGAACATTCTCCAGAATACACCATATACTGGGACACAAATCAGCGCTAAGTAAGTACAAAAAGATCGAGATCATTCTGTGCATATTTTCAGACCACAATGCTATGAAACTTGAAATCAACCACAAGAAAAAATGTCGAAAGGTAACAAATATTTGGAGACTGAAGAACATCCTACTAAAGAATGAATGGGCTAACCAAGCAGTTAAAGAGGAAATTAAAAAGTATATGGAAGTCAATGAAAATGATAACACCACAACCCAAAACCTCTGGGACGCAGCAAAGGCATTCATAAGAGGAAAGTATATAGCAATCCAGGCCTTCCTAAAGAAGGAAGAAAGATCTCAGATACACAACCTAACCTTACGCCTTAAGGAGCTCGAAAAAGAACAACAAATAAAACCCCAAACCAGCAGAAGACAGGAAATAATAAAGATTAGAGCAGAAATTAATGCTGTCAAAACCAAAAAAAAAACAGTAGAACAGATCAATGAAACCAGAAGCTGGTTCTTTGAAACCATTAACAAAATTGATAAATCACTAGCCAGTTTGATCCAAAAGAAAAAGGACCCAAATAAAACCAAGAATGAAAGAGGAGAGATCACAACCAACACAACAGAAACAAAAACCATAATAACAGAATATTATGAGTAATTATATGCCAATAAAATGGGTAATCTGGAAGAAGTGGACAAATTCCTAGAAACATACACACTATCAAAACTGAAGCAGGAAGAAATAGAAAATTTGAACAGACCCATACCAGTAAGGAAATTGAATTAGTAATAAAAAACTGCCAAAGCACAAGAGTCCAGGGCCAGATGGCTTTCCAGGGGAATTCTCCCAAACATTTAAGGAAGAGTTAACACCTATTCCCTTGAAACTGTTCCAAAAAGTACAAATGGAAAGAAAACTTCCAAATTCTTTCTATGAAGCCAGCATTATCCTGATTCCAAAACCGGAGACCCCACTAAAAAGGAGAACTATAGACCAATTTTCCTGATGACCATGTATGCAAAAATCTTCAACAAGATATTAGCCAACAGGATCCAACAATACATTAAAAAAATTATTCACCACGACCAAGTGGGATTTATACCTGGGATGCAGGGCTGGTTCAATATCTGCAAAACAATTAACATGATTCATCACATCAATAAAAGAAAGGGCAAGAACCATATGACCCTCTCAATAGATGCAGAGAAAGCATTTGACAAAATACAGCATCCTTTCTTGATAAAAACCCTTAAGCAAGTAGGGATAGAAGAGGCATACCTCGAGATCATAAAAGCCATATACGAGAGACCTGATGCCAATATCCTCAATGGGGAAAAGCTGAGAGCTTTCCCCCTAAGGTCAGGAACAAGACAGGGATATCCACTCTTGCCACTGTTATTCAACATAGTATTGGAAGTCTTAGCCTCTGCAATCAGACAACACAAAGAAATAAAAGGCATCCAAATTGGCCAGAAGGAGGTCAAACTTTCACTCTTCACAGATGACGTGATATTCTATATGGAAAACCCAAAAGATTCCACCCAAAAACTGCTAGAATTGATTCATGAATTCAGCAAAGTTGCAGGATATAAAATCAATGCACAGAAATCAGTTGCATTCCTATACACCAACAATGAAGCGACAGAAAGAGAAACCAAGGAATCGATCCCATTTACAGTTGCACCAAAAACCATAAAATACCTAGGAATAAATCTAACCAAAGAGGTGAAAAATCTATACACTAAAAACTATAGAAAGCTTATGAAAGAAATTGAAGAAGACACACAAAAAAAATGGAAAAAGATTCCATGCTCCTGGATAAGAAAAACAAATATTGTTAAAATGTCGATACTACCCAAAGCAATCTACATATTCCATGCAATCCCTATCAAAGTAACACCAGCATTCTTCACAGAGCTAGAACAAATCATCCTAAAATTTGTGTGGAACCAGAAAAGACCCTGAATAGCCAAAGCGATCTTGAAAAAGAAAACCAAAGCAGGAGGCATCACAATCCCAGACTTCATGCTGTACTAAAAAGTTGTAATCATCAAGACAGTATGGCACTGGGACAAGAACAGACACTCAGATCAATGGAACAGAACAGAGAACCTAGAAATGGACCCACAAACGTATGGGCAACTAATCTTTGACAAAGAGGAAAGAATATCCAATGGAATAAAGACAGTCTCTTCAGCAAGTGGTGCTGGGAAAACTGGACAGCGACATGCAGAAGAATGAACCTGGGCCACTTTCTTACAACATACACAAAAATAAACTCAACATGGATGAAAGACCTCAGTGTAATCAGGAAGGCATCAAAATCCTCAAGGAGAAAGCAGGCAAAACCTCTTTGCTCTTGCCCGCAGCAATTTCTTACTCAACACGTCTCTGGAGGCAAGGGAAACAAAAACAAAAATGAACTACTGGGACCTCATCAAAATAAAAGCCTTCTGCACAGCGAAGGAAACAATCAGCAAAACTAAAAGGCAACCAACAGAATGGGAGAAGGTATTTGCAAATGACATATCAGACAAAGGGTTAGTATCCAAATCTATAAAGAACTTCTCAAACTCAACACCCAAAAAACAAACAATCCAGTGAAGAAATGGGCAAAAGACATAGACACTTCTCCAAGGAAGATACCCAGATGGCCAACTGACGCATGAAAAAATGCTCAACATCACTCATCATCAGGGAAACACAAATCAAAACCACAATGAGATACCACCTTACACCTGTCAGAATGGTTAACATTAACAACTCAGGCAATGACAGATGTTGGTGAGGATGCAGAAAAAGAGGAACTCTTTTGCATTGTTGGTGGCAATGCAAGCTGGTGCAGCCACTCTGGAAAATAGTATGGAGTTTCCTCAAAAAACTAAAAATAGAACTACCCTACAACCCAGCAATTGCACTACTAGGCATTTATCCATGGCATACAGGTGTGCTGTTTCAAAGGGACACAGGCACTCCCATGTTTATAGCAGCACTATCAACAATAGCCAAAGTATGGAAAGAGCCCAAATGTCCACTGATGGACGATTGGATAAAGAAGATGTGGTGTATATATGTATATGTATGTATGTATATGTATACACACACACACACACACACAATGGAGTATTACTCAGCAAACAAAAAGAATGAAATCTTGCCATTTGCAACTACTTGGATGGAGCTGGAGGGTATTATGCTAAGTGAAATTAGTCAGAGAAGGACAAAAATCATATGACTTCACTCATATGAGGACTTTAAGAGACAACAGAGATGAACATAAGGGAAGGGAAACAAAAATAATATAAAAACAGGGAGAGGGACAAAACAGAAGAGACTCATAAATATGGAGAACAAACTGAGGGTTGCTGGAGGGGTTGTGGGAGGGGGGATGGGCTAAATGGGTAAGGGGCATTAAGGAATCTACTGAAATCATGGCTTCACTATATACTAATTTGGATGTAAATTTTAAAAAATAAAAAAAAAGTAAAAAAAAAAAAACACATAAAGCGAGTGACTGACTTAGAAGATCACCATTGATAGCTCCACTGTAATAAGTATTTCACCCAAGAGTCATCTATGGTTGCAAAATCATCAGTAAAGGTTTTGAAGAACAAGACATTCATAGGGTGTCATTTTAATGAATACATTATTTTGATTTTTTTTTCATTTATTTCCAGTGTAACATTTTGAGAGTCTTTCTGTTTAAAATGACATGCACAGTGTTAAAGAAACAAACAAATAAACAAACACAAACACACAAAACCACAGGCTCAAAACAGTAGCACTTAGGCCAAGTCATCAAACCAAGGCTTAATACCTAATCTAATTACCTTTTAACCTGTGGCAGAAATGTAGTCTTAACTGGTCAGTGAGGAATTTTCTGATTGGCACCCATGAGGTCATCTGTCACACAGGCTCTCCAACACCCAAAGGAAGATGAGGTAATACACCTAATAAGACCCTCTGCGCTCCCCACTAAAAGAAGGAGACCTTGTTTGAAACAATCTTTTCTTTTTGTTTGCTAATACTGCTTGCCCTCATCACCTTCCTATAAAAATCTTCCATTTTGTACAACTCCTTGGGGCATCCCTCCACTTGCTAGATGGAATGCTGCCCAATTCATGAATTGCTTACTAAACCCCATTAGATCTTCAGATTTACTCAGCTGAATTTTGTTTTTTAACAACAGGAATAAATCTACGACAAAAACACCTTTTCCTCTTTTGAAGTTAAAACATTGTCTTTTCACCTTATTACACATGGATGTAGACATCAAAGATGTCAATAATTTCAAAGCAGTGAAACTAGTTCATGTTTTCCTGACTGGGTAACTTATTCTCAGAACCAACCACTTTGCCTATATGATCTTTTTTTCCAGGCCTTACAGCCAGACATTGCCATAAAAGTGGGCTTTTAAAACAGTAGGTCTGTTTTATGACTTGAGTTGAAAACCAAATGAAACCATTTCCAACAGTTACTAAAACAAGCAGCAGGTGACATTTGCATGCTCCTTATATCACTCTATGCAATTCAGAGATGTCAATAAGCTATTACCTTAGCACACTGCGTGCTATGGTGGTGTACGAATGTGCGATGTGCCTTATTTAGGAAGGGGCAAAAACGTGATTTCATCTAAAAAGTGTGTCTGCCTGTGAGCCCTTTATGCTAACACAGACTGTAAATCAGGAGAAAGTGCCAGAGGAGCAGCCCTGTCCCTGCCCTCTCTCCGTTGCTACTAGCACAGGTCTTCAGGGCACATCTTTTCTCCTGGGTTTGTATGTTTGTTTTACTCACTGCTTTCCTGTTCTTCTACCGAACACAGTTTTATGAACAAGCCAGAAAATGCTCAGCACAGAAGCGTCCCTACTACCAGAAAAAAATCAACTTTAACTTTGAACCTCACACCGATACAGTTAGGTAAGTAATTTTTTTTAATGATTAGTAGAGTAACTTTGAAAGGAGTAGTGTTACTCTATTATAAGGTATGCCTATTGGATATCAGCCTAACTCTTCTCACTTCCAAAAGGAAAACATGACTTCACTGTAATAGCAAAACAAAAAAAATGGTATATGAGCATTTGATAAAGTGTTTTCCCCCTTGATTTATGTAGAAGAGTAAAAAGTATAAGAAAACTTAAAGGCAATCAAATCCGTTAATTATTTACACCCCAACTTACAAGTGAGCCATCTAAACTTTTACTTACTGTTCTCTCTGGTGAAATTGCACTTGATCAGAAAAAAAAGTTGACTTTTTATTCCAAGGTCTTGCTTGGAAGGTATTCCATTAATATCAGGAATAATCAGGTGCTAGAAGAAAAAAATGAACCCATGCTATTAAGGAAGTGCTACGTATTTTAGTGAACAATGTCAAAATATGACAAATAAATTTCAGAATAGGTGTACTTGAGCTATCTTGCTTTAAAATTACTGTCTGATTTATCTTGAATAATATTTGAAACAGTATTGAGACATTAATAAAACAAATGAATTTGGTTAGAACTCACCATGAAAATTTAGATAAATTATGTCTTACTTTTAAGCCTCATAACAAATTGAACTTAAAGTAAGAGCCTGGAGGGGGACCTGAGTGGCTCAGTCAGTTAAGCCTCCAACTTCATTCCGCTCAGGTCATGCTCTCAAGGCTTATGAGTTTGAATTGCATCAGGCTCTGTGCTGACAGCTCAGAGCCTGGAGCCTGCTTCAGATTCTGTGTCTTCCTCTCTCTCTGACCCTCCCCTGCTCGCACTGTGTCTCTGTCTCTGTCTCTCTCTCTCTCTCTTAAAAATAAATAAACTTTAAAAAAATTTTTTTAAAGTAAGAGCCTGGCTGAGAACATATGAAACACTTTTCTTCAAGTAGTGCAGGGCAACAGAGAAGAATACCTCTGTTATAAACCTCACCATAAAAGGAAGCAGATGAACAGACAGAATGGCCATAGTGCAAGAGCAAACGCTACATGAAAATGAATATTGATGAAATGTATATGCAGATTGAACATGAAAATTTATATTTAGGAGTTGCCTCTAGTTTCCTGATAATTCATAGCCAATACACTGCTGACAATATTGGCAGAAGTTTTCTTGTGAAATGAGGTGATGTGATGGGTCACACTTCTAGACCTCACTACGTGTAATGGTATAATTTGGGTCCTCTGTTGTTTAGTGAGTATAAAAGGAGCAAATGTTATAACCCATATACAAAGCAATTTCTTGACATGTGGATTGTGTCATAATATGATACGCAGTAAAACTAGGTAACCATCTACTCCAATTTTACAAACATTTTTTCTTTTCTGCAACTTGGAGCTGTTTTCTTTAAATAACCTAGAAATGTTTTGTATAGTTTTTTTTCTATAATAATTTAAAAGTGCTAGATGAGCTTTTCAATCTGTTTCTTAACTCTACTAAGAAGTCTATGAAAGAAATCATTTATAAATTTAAATCCCCATATGGGCAACCAGTATAAATACATTCTAGTTTTATTAGTTTAAATTTTGCTAGTGTTCCCCCATAATGGATCTTGAGATACAACTGCTTGTAGAGACAAATTCATACATTGTCAATGCCTTTAAAGTATTGTGCAAAATTTGCTTCAGTTTTATCTTATGAGTTCCTTCCTGAAAAAAGCAAAGTAATTGCCCAATACTAACACTTAAAGTAATACTGGATTCACATTTTTTGAATTACAGGATGGTTATTAAACTGAGCATTGAATCCAGAAAATCCAAATCCAGACAGACTGAATTTGTTTAGATTGAATTTTCCCTAAATTGCAAATTGAGTCAATTTTGAATAGTTAATTTATTTTCGGGCATGCACACTTCCTCTGCTATAAAGCTGCCCACTTTTGTTCAGTTTCATCTATATCTTTTGTTTTAAATAAGTAAAACAAAAATAGTCATCGTTCATGCTTTCCTCAAGTACTTAGGGAAGAATGAAAAAGGGTACATCATGGTGCAGTCTGGTAATCACTGATGAAAAGCATCAGGAAAGAGCAGTCAGCTGTATTTGCTTAAGGAAACTTGATACTGGTAAGCAATATGAAATTCTTTATAGACCTGAAATCCTACTCAAGGACTGAAAAAATCAATATACATTCTACCCAGCATGTTTGTTGCAATAACATTGCATACATTTTTTTTAAATTTTTTTAACGTTTATTTATTTTTGAGACAGAGAGAGACAGAGCATGAATGGTGGAAGGGCAGGGAAAGAGGGAGACACAGAATCGGAAGCAGGCTCCAGGCTCTGAGCCATCAGCCCAGAGCCTGACGCGGGGCTCGAACTCACGGACCGCGAGATCGTGACCCGCGTGAAGTCGGACGCTTAACTGACTGAGCCACCCAGGCGCCCCAACATACATTTTTGACAACATGGCATCACTTTGTCTTTCCTACAGTACTTGTTTTAAATATGTGTACATTTCTCCCTGAGCACATAATAATCAGCTTAAGATTTTCTATGCATAACCTGAATTATTTGATGATACATTCCACTAGAAATTATAATTGTGCTTTCAGAGTGTACTCTTCTCTCTGAAAAATTCATTTTTATCATTATAGCTTGTAGTCACTATTGTGTGACTGCACGTTAATCATGGAAATTAATATGTACATAAAGGATCAGAAGAAATCCTCTAATAAACATGGATTTAGTTTCTGTGTCTGGAGATGGATATTAGGGAGTATAAAACATGATATGTAGTGTTTAAGAGTTTGTGACTTATTTGGAGGAACTGAGGAAAGTACACAGAGAACAGTGAAATAACAGGCGATGATCAATGCCAAAACAAGAGATAACGACAGTAATTTCCAAGAGAGTTATGGGAGTTGATAAATGCAGGCTGGCACCTCAACGGAGGCCTCAGGCATTTGAGAGGCATAGCACCATTGGATGGAAGCCTGAACAGGATCTGGAAAGATTGAGGAGAAGCAGAAGACCAGTTCAAATGTCATCTCTACTTTCTAGCCTTTCCTGCCTGCCTTGAACACATTTTATGTGTCCCCATTAAACACTTTACAAGCAGTGGCATTTGGTGCAATTCATTATAATTAATCACTTATTTGTCCCCCCTCCTTACTTCCCTCTGAGCTACTAAGGGCAAAGGATCTTTTTCATTTTTATATTCCTCTTGCCTTGAAAGTGCTCAATAAATGTTTATTGAATGCAATTTTAAGTGATCAGAAAGCAACATAAGCAAAGGTACAGAGTTAAATAAGCACAGTGGGTCCAAGTTTTATTCAAAGAACTGAGTGTGTAGAAAAAAGAGTTTTATGTTGAGGAAAATAATAGATCAGTTTAAATAATTAGGGAGAAGACCTAAGAGAGCCTTGTCTGTCTAGACTGGCATTATTTTCTCTTGGCTAGATTCATGATCCTGGTTTCTCTTGGTCAACTAGGCCCATAATTGCCGATCCTACTATGATCAAATGATAGCACTCCTCAGACTTGAGATCTTTCAGTGTTAGTCAACTTAGTCTTCATTATACCCAATCCTGAGCCACTGGAGATTTCTGTGCTACATGCAAAATGAGTATTATAAAGGTTGACCCAGTTCAGTAAAAGGTAAATTGAAAAACTAAGAGACTATTGCAAAAGTCCCATCTAGAAAAATGTAGCAGTGGAGGCTGAAACAAAGGACACTAGGAGAAATAATGGAAAGAGATTGGTGTATAAGTTGTCAGAGAAAATGTTGGCAAAAGAGGAAGGGTTAAATGGGACTCTACATTTCTGTGAGAGGATAATTGTGCAGGTGAAAGAAGTAAACTGTAATGGGTTCTTTACAAGGAAAACACAATTGTTTCATAAAAGACATGATGGGACTGATGACACAATACATAGTGGAATGTCATAGAAATAGGAGAGAGGACTTCCCTATGTACAAATGGCAACCTAAAAGCAGAGTGTATGCTATGGGTGTGGGTAAGATTAAAAGGCAGAAAAGAGCTCTGGACCAGGAATTACCAAAGTATCTGAGTGTCTTTGAGTAAGTTACTAGATCTCTTTTCTTCTAAGAAAGGAAGATAATACCTTTATGTTTATCTCAGAATATGTAAGGAGTCTTACCTACAAAGAAGGAAATCCAAAAATAAGTAATAATCTATGAAAATGACTCTGGAACACAACAGGAAATAAAGACCTAGCATCTAAGGTGACCAACTGTAAAAGAAAGGAAACTAAGCACCTAGATGTCCTGAATAAACATAGTAATGACCCTGGCAGCAATAAAAGCACTTTAAATCTCCAATGTTGGAACACACCCCAGAAGATTAAATTAGCCTCCATAAAAATAGACCAATTATGATGCCACTAAGAGGAAAAACAAATTTTAAAGGAGAAAAAGAGCCAAGCCAGATAAATAACTATTAAAAGAATAAAATAAAAGGAAGCAGGATAATACTGAGGAAAACAGTACCTTAGAACTCCCTCTTCAAAAATAATAAGAAACATAATTTTGGACAGATTCATACTAGTTATTGACTATAGCTTCGTAACACTGCAGGTGAGCAGTGTCCTAATTGGCCATGAAAAATGTAACTCTCATGTGCAACTTGCAATGAGAGCTTTTGTTACAGATGTCTGAGTCTTAAAATTAGGGCCACTTGGCAGTGAAACTATTCTGTAAGATACTGTAATGTTCAATACATGTCATTATAGATTTGTCAAAATTCACAGAATGTACACCAGGAGTAAACCTCACTATAAACTATAGACTTAGTTAATAATAATATAATAATATTGGCCCACCAATTGTAATGAATGTAAATGCAAGGTGTTAATAATACAAGAAAGCAATGTTGGGGAGGGGTAGAGAAGAACTCTGTACTTTCCGTTCATTTTTCTGTTAATGTAAAACTGCTCTCAGAAATAAAGTCTGTTAATTAAAACTTAAAAATTAGGGCCATTTTAAGGTTGCTGTAAGCCCCAAGGCTGTATCTCACATTATATCAAATCTATTAAAATGTCCCCACATCCCACAGTAAATATTATTTTCGCTATAAGGTATTTTTATAAAATATTTTATAATTTATATATTTCCTTTTTTTTTTTTTAATTTTTTTTTCAACGTTTTTTATTTATTTTTGGGACAGAGAGAGACAGAGCATGAACGGGGGAGGGGCAGAGAGAGAGGGAGACACAGAATTGGAAACAGGCTCCAGGCTCCGAGCCATCAGCCCAGAGCCCGACGCGGGGCTCGAACTCACGGACCGCGAGATCGTGACCTGGCTGAAGTCGGACGCTTAACCGACTGCGCCACCCAGGCGCCCCTAATTTATATATTTCCATAATTTGTTTTTTAAATTACTTGAGCATGACTAACTCTTTTAATTATGATCACCAATTATCTAGCAATCATGGCACATCCTCAAGAATTCTTGTGATGTGAAGAAATTTAACCCACAAATTATTCAAATATAATAAAATGTTTATGAATATTAATTAACTACAGACCAAGTTTATATAGTGTTATGTTTTGAGACAAGTAGATATTTTTAAGTTTAATTTTACCATGATTTTTCATATTTGAGGGCGAGTGTATTTTATCTTTCAACTCCCAACCATTTTTGCAGATCCTAAAAAGCTATTGATGCCTGGCATTTTATCTATTTATCCATGCTTCTGTATAAAATGGACCTACTTAAAAGATATATTATCTGTAGGTACCCATGTATATATGGTATGTAGATTTAAAATAATAAGGCCAAGTTACAGGGGCTGGTACACAAACATATTTACTTTTATATTACATTTCATATTTATCTTTATCATCTTTCATTTTAATACTTTACCTGGTCTCAGTAACAAATCTCTCATCTTAGGATAAATGAAACCCAGGCCTATCACTGAAGTTTCTTTCCCTATGGTATGCAACATTTTCAAACACAGACTTGGTCTTTTGTCATCTATATAACTCTACGTAGGGATAATACGAAACATACAATGAGACTTTTCATACTGCTGCTTTCCTACACAAACTTTCAGGAATTAAATGGTTTTAAAGTGCTCTTTTTAAAAAAAAATACTAAATAAGATGAAATGAAGTGGAATAAAATAAGAAAGGCAACTGTTTTATATTTTCCACAAAATACAATGCCAGTAATCTTGCCTCCAGCCTTCCCCAATAGCTTTCTTTCAGAATCCTAGGAAGAAGACTTTAATGAGAAGAGAATTTGATCTAACTATAAATGAGGCTGGGTCACATCTCATTACACATCAGAGCAGATTTTTTGTGAAGGAGGAGCTTTTCTCAAGGAAACACCTTATTTAAAGTACGAAGACACTCAAGTTTGAATACTTTAAAATAGTGTTTTCAATTTAACCTGAAAAGCCAATTCTCATAAAACTCCCAGGAAATCAGTGTGGAGACGCATCAAAATCAAGCCATCAACCTTTTTTCTCTTATCGGTTATTTCATTTTGCTTCTAACTCTGAGAAAAAATGGAACAATAAAAAAAATGATGGCTTTTCTGGGTAAATCTTTTCATCAGGTTTATAATAAAGCCCTGTAAGGTGACATAGGAATAAAGACTAAGTATGCAAGTATTCAGGGTGCTTGGGTGGCTCAGTCAGTTAAGCATGTGACTTCAGCTCAGGTCATGATCTCAAGGTTCATGGGTTCCAGCCCCATGTCAGGCTCTGTGCTGACAGCTCAGAGCCTGGAGCCTGCTTCAGATTCAGTGTCTCCCTCTCTCTCTGCCCCTTCCCCACTTGTTCTCTCTCTCTCAAATAAATAAACATTAAAAAAGACTTAAGCATTCAACATAGACAAGTGATACTAACTCAATTAATAGATATTCATCCACTTATTGCACATGGACGGTAAGAACACCCTCTGCTCTTGACTCTCGGGATACAGAGACGATAAATGAACACCTGCCCTTTAGAAGCCCTAACTCAAGTATAAAGCTATGAAGAAACCATTTATAAATGCAAATCAATATATTACAATAGAGAGTTATAAACATCAAGCAGAAGCATGTGCAAAGTAGAGTGGTAGAACAAAGTAAAGATTCAGAGAGATTAATCCCATTTGCAGAGTCAAGGGAGAATTACTGGAAAAGGTGGTATTTGTGCTGGGTGTTTAAACACAAGTAAAGGTTTGCCACATTGGAGAAAGTTCAGTGCAGGCAAAAATAAAGATGAGCACGTACAAAGGCATGAACATTGAAGCCAAATCCATATATTTGAGCAATTTACATGTAGCTTAGAACTCCTAGAGCTAGGGATACATGTGTCTGTTGAACACCTGAAATGTGTACAGTGCCAAGTGTTAAAATGATAATATTCTGGGTCACCTCTTGTTGTTTGAGGATAGTTTGCTTGGTTTATTTGTTTTTCCCATTTTAACGTGGCTACTACAAAGTTTAAAATTACATACTTCTATTGGATAATGCTGTCCTAGAGTGTTGGAAACAAAAGAATTGTGATAATTAAGGCTGGATAAATCATCAGGAGCTAAATCATAAAGAATCTTTTGTGACCCAGAAAATATTCTCAACTTGCTCTTTAAAAAATCCCCATGTAGTAATCAAAGAGCAGTCATGGGAGGTGATGTGGTATTGACTGTAGGTCCATTGCAGGGATAGGAAAAAGTAGGGATAGGAAAAGGGATAGGAAAAGGGATAGGAAGCCTCCCGGGGAGGAGAAAGGGAACACTAAGATGAGACATCAAAGCTAACTGGAATCCATAGCTGAGAAAAAGCCATTTCACAAGTAGAGCAATATGGCCAAAGCACAGAGCTGGACCAAAGATGCAGGTGGTCAGATCTGCGTTGGTAAGAGGAGGAAGACAGCCTGGACAGAACCACCAGCAGCCCAGAGCACAGCACACAGTTTACAGTGGTTTGCGTCACAAGCTCCCATCAACCAATTATTAGAACCAACTGGTGTTTCCCAAAGGAGGCAGGAAATAGTGCCTGACTGCACTCAACATTGTAAATAACGGGCTACTTTGGGCCTGGCAATTTGGCAGTGTGACTTCACTTAATGAGCACTTTGCTATCATTTAATACTCAACCTGGAGCAAATCCTACTTGGGCTTTTATCTGTTCATGTTCTCCGGAAAGAAGCAGGAAATTGCAGGAAGTAATGTTTTCAAGGCAGCAGATGGCACTCTCTCCTATGCATCAGAACAAAAGGTTTTATCATAGGAGAGGCTGTCTTTCACAGAGAATCAAAGATTGTAAAGAATACAGCACTTTGCAGGAAAGGCAGGGGTACTTAATTCTAAAGTCCAAACTACATTAAAATGTTCATGTCCAATTCTAGAAATTTATTGTAGGGAAAGAGCTTAAGAGAAAGTGGAAGTAAAATATATATGCATAAAGATGCACACTGCATGATTTATAAAATTAGAAGCAACCTAATTTTCTTATATAGCAGAATGAAAACATTTTTGTCCATCCCATCTACAGAATATAATTCAACCATCAAAATGACAGATGTGGAAAAATATTTCTTAGCTAAGATCCAGTGTAAATAGTTTAACAAAAAGTATTCCGTAATACAATCTTGCTCTGTAAAATATATAAATGCACACACACATGAACATTAGACTGAAAGTTTTTGCACAAAGAATGAAGATACTTGTTTTAGGGGTGCTAGGGTTATTAATGCCTTTACTTGTTTTTCACATTTTAAGTAATATTGTACTTGCCTAAGTATGATATGATAGCTTCTCCTCGTAAGACAGCCTTTCCCAGAAAGCACCTGGATAGCCTGTACTTTGGGCAATTTTAAAATAGGGAAAGGGGGTTAAAGTGACTTAAGACTCCCCAAAGTTCTGGTTGATGGTCTGGCTTTAAAAAAATTTACCTCTTCCAATCTTTAGAGCCTGATTTTCCTAGCATTTCCCTCTAGAGTTGCTGTTGGAGCTGACATAGCATTTCTTACCTTCCTGGTGGGACCTCGAAAGTAAAGTACTGGCTGGTGTTCGAATTCAGGGGCTTGCATCAAAATCACTTGATGTCGTAATGATGGGCAGCTGCTGGAATAACTGGAATAAACTTTGCTCTCTATGGGCCCTATGGAAGGAGCTGGGCTCTGTAATAGGGACAGAGGTGGGTTTCTTTTTGCTCCCCATGTCTGCAGTGTGACTCAGAGGAGAGAACCGACTGCAACAGAAAGAAGGATATGACACAGTCTCCAAGATGCTATCAAGGCATTTCTGCAAGACTCAGCCATCCCGCTTAGGAGAGGCAAGGCAAGGCTGAATGCACAATGTGTAAACTACCTTTTACTGAACTCCTGTCATCAAGTGACCTTTGTGCTGGGTGCTCTATGCATGTTCTCTCCCTTACATTAGTAGAACTCAAGGCAGATGCTATAGCCCCATCTCACACAGGAGAAAACTGAGGCCCAGAGGGATAGGGTATTGTATCCTAGGTTTCTCAGTATGAAAATGGCTGAGTTGGAATCAAATCCAGTCATCTAACTCCAATCTGTTTCCACTATGCTGCTTCAATGTGAATGGTCTCCTCTCCTAGACCTGGTACACAGTGGCTGCTGGAGAAACTTCTCCGTAATTCTAGACTGTGAGGGGGTAGAGAAAGGCTAGCACAACAGAACCCAACAGTTGGGAGGTTCTCAGAACTCCCGGAGGAAAGCGCCTTTATTTTACAAATGTGGAACGTGAAACTCAAGGAGATACGGTACAGTTTTAAAAGGATGTTTGTACAGTGCTTTAAGCACAACTGTTATGGGCCAAATTGTGTCTCCTCAAAATTCATATATTCAAGCCCTAATTCCCAGTATCTCAGAATGTGACTACATTTGGACGGAGGGATTGTTAAAATGAAACCATTAGGGTGAGCCTTAATCCTATATGACTGGTATCCTCATAAGAAGAGGAAATTTGGACACAGATATAGAGGAAAGACCATATGAAGACACAGAAGCAGCCATCTACCTGTTGAAAAGAGATGCCTCAGAAGGAACCAACCCTGCGGATACTTGTGCAAGCCACCCAGTCTGGAGTACTTATAGCAGTTCTAGCAAACAAATACAATATATCCTTAAAATAGTTCTATAAGGGAAGTTTGGCGGCATCATCATCATCATCATCATTTTACTGATATAGAAATTGTGGCCTGGAAAGAAAAGGCAAAAGTACTTTGGAGTCCCAAAAACATTTAGGTTAGTTTTTATATAACAGGAGGATTACATGATGTCAGACAACAGACCTTTATCTTAAGTGTGATTCTTTCTCTTTTTTGAGGCTAACCCAAGCACATACTGTTGTGTCCAGTAGGTGGCACCACTTTAAGCATACAAGGCAAGAGAACCCTGAAAAGGCTATGTTGCTTGTGACAGGGATCAGTGGTTCTCAAATCTCAGTTTCCAGACTAACAGCATCACCTGGGAATGTGTCAGAAATGCAGATTCTTGGGACCTACCCAAGACCAGCTGAATCATAATCTCTAGGGGCCGGGCCCAGTAATCTGGGTTTTAACAAGTCATCCAGGTAATGCTGTCACATCCTAAAATGTGAAAAACACCGACAAGGATTATTCATAGAAAACCAGGTTTGCATGAAAATCAGACAGTAACTTTCTACAGAGGCAACACTAAAATGTACAACGTTACAAATGTTACATCCTAATAAACACAAAGCTTGCTGTCTTTTCAGAATGGATAGTGTGGGCAAACCTGATCAGTTCTCATTGCCATGGGCCTTATTATTAGTGGCCAACTAGGAACCCAGCACTTTCTATGCACCAACTCACTTAGTCCTCACAACAGCCCCTGATGGCAAATGCTCTTCTCTCCTCTCTCTCTCTCTCTCTCTCTCTCTCTCTCTCTCTCTCTCATTGAAGATAGACAAGGAAAGAGAGGTCCTGAAGTCCTAAGACTGCCTCATTTACACAATGAGTAATTGACAAGCCAGGACTCAATCTTTATTGTCAGCTCAATCTTTATGCCAAAGCCCATCCTTTTTTTTTTTTTTTCTTTACTTCCCAGTTAGAGTTGTCAGATTTAGTCAAAGTACAGGATACCCCATTAAATTCAAACTTCTGCTTAAACAACAGGGTTTGTTTTTGGTTTTGGTTTTAGTGTAAGTATGGCCATGAAATATTTGAAACATACCTCTACCTACAAATTGTTTGTTGTTTATCTGAAATTTGATTTATCTTTGTGTCCTGTATTTCATCTGGCAACCCTATCCCAGTCTCTTTCAGTGTGCATTCCTCTCAGTTGAAGAAAAAGGGGCTGGGAAGGGGTCTTCCCTGAGCATCATTAAGAATATACTTGAACTTAGGTTTCACATGAGGAGGTGCATTTTAACACCATCCCCAGGAGATTTATATGAACATTACTAATGAAGAAACAATGAGCTAAAATAGTTACTGTCCAGAATGACTTCAGTCTCAAGGTGGGACCACATTCAGAGCCCATTCTAGGCCTGAGATTCTATGATTTTATGAGGGAAGATAATGTGAGACAGGTTATCAGGGTTTTTGTTTGTTTTTGCTCTCTCTTGAAATACTGATATAAATCTGTATGGAGGAGTGAGATATATTGAAAAATCAATAAATATTTAATTTACACAAGAATAATTGTGAGGTTTTTGGGGATAGGAGTGTCATTGAACAGAATTTTATAGTTAGTAAAGTATCACAAAAAATGCCTTTAATACTGGATTTCAAATCCCTTATGCAAGTCACTAACAGAATATTCACAGCAGAAGCAAGACTACGCATTTACAAATAAGAATATGGGTTTTTTTTAGCCATAACATCAAATATGAGACACAGAGGGAAGAAAATATTTCCCAAATGACACATGAACTTACTTATTCAGTGTTTAACCTGGGGGAAGTACAAGTCCTTCTCCCACCCATCATGACAGACAGAACAACCTGTGTGAGATGTCATAACATCCCTTTATGCAAAACTTTAGACGACCTTTTGGGGGAGACAGCCTCAAGCTTGCTGAGACAAGAATGTCATCCAATTGCTCCTCTTACTGTGCCTATAAAAATCATTATAGCTCAAAAAAATATATGAATCAGTTCATTCAGCACACATGTATTTATTTCCTACTTTGTGCCAGGCTTGAGGGATGGGCTTATACATTAGGAAAGAAGACAAGGAAATCCAGGCATGTGCGATGACTCAGAAGAATAGGAGTGATAGCACTGTGTAGACTAGGTCCTTAAAATGGAGACACAGAGTATGGGGGTGTGCATGAGGGTGAAAGTGATTTGCTCTAAGGCCAGAAAGGCAGGCTGGAGGATCCTTTCAGAAAATCTCTGCAGTCTGCAACCTTGAACTTATCATCATTGACCTGCGTCCATTCTCAATTACACAAAATGTATTAAACAATACATTTCCATCGGTCTAGTTTCATGTTACTCAAAAGTCATTCTGCTATAATATTTATCTGCAATATTATTGTACTGACATTAATTTACACCTGTCTTAGAAGAATGTACTTCATTAAATATTACCTTAAGAAGTTTGGGATTTCCAAATCATTAATAATATTAAACAAATATATACCATCCTCTCTTCATATTTGGCCCACAGGAGTTCACATTATGAAAAGAGTTTTAGTGATTTATTTGGTCTCAGATCCCCAGGTGCTATTTTTCATAAATTTCTATGAACAGTCTACACTTTAGATAATGAACAAATGCATGTTATATTATTTCACTGAATACACAGGGTTATTAAAACGTGTATTTATTCCCCAAACATTAATCTAAATTCAAGCACTTGAATAAGAACCCCTCAGGGACCTCTCTTTCCTTCGAGCAGTGGGAAGCACCTGCAAGTGGGGGGGGCGGGGAGTCAGCATGTGTGCATGGTTAGAACGAATGGACATTAGCTTATGCTAAGTCATGAGGGATTTCTGCCTGGACTTTTCCTTTCTTGAGAGGGAGAGAGAGGGAAAGAGACAGAGAGTAAGAGAAAATCCCAAGCAGGCTCCATGCTTAATGAGGAGCACAATGCAGGGCTTGATCCTACAACTGTGGGATCATGACCTGAGCTGAAATCAAGAGTCAGAGGCTCAACTGACTGAGCCACCCAGGTGCCCCTGGACTTTTCAACATCAGTGGAATCTCTGTGTCTTAACCATTATATGAAAAAATTCAACACTATCCTAAGAAACATGAAGGGGGAGGGGAGCATCTAGGGGCCAATCACACGATCTGACTCTCCTTCCTCTACCACATTATTAACAATAATAGTATCCCACTCTGGGCTGAGCTCTGGACTAGATACTTAACATTTTGTCATTTTATCCTTACAAATACTACATAAAATATATGTGATGATCTCTGTTTGTCAAAGGAAAACAAAACCCAAGGTGAATGAGCTAATGAATTGTAAGGGATATCAAACTCAGATTCGTCTCAGCTGAAGCCAGTTTTGGGTTCACTAAGATGCACTACTTTCCCAAGTCCATTTAAAACATGGTGGAAAAAAATAGCAAAATCACACTTTGAAGGCAAAGGAGAGGACTGTGGCATAGGGACAACTTTAGGCCTGAATGTGGAGCAGGGCAAAACTCAGCATGAAGTCAGACAGCCAGGCTCACCTACAAATTATATACATATTAAACATATTCATGCCAGTGCTGGTTGATCTCCATTTGCACCAGATGGGAGGCAATTCTCCACGGCACTTCTGAGTCCTGTGACAGATTTTGTTCAGAATCATCTTTTCAAAGATGTGTGCACAGCAAACAGCCTTGGAAAACAGAGGTAGTGTCTCCCCCTCCAGGGCTGATAGAAGATTTGTTTTCTTACCAGGATAAGTGTAGACTTTGTCCACAAGGGACAAAAGTTGGGTGTGTTCGCTTAGAGGGAAACATCCCTCTAAGGGGGTTTCCTAAACTCACTATTCATCAGCAGTGGCACAACTCCCTGTGTGCACAGTATCTACGTGGACTCCTCCACATTGCCCTCATGTACCCTGGGGAGCCATGGGAGCTGAGGCAGACGTGCAGCTCATACTGCCCACTGCACCAAGCAATCAACTGTCTAAATCTATCTGGGCTTGTTGCATCCTCACCAACTGAATCTATACAATTGTCAAGAGCCAACCTTACAGCTATCTACTGCTGCCTAGGGGCTGCTGGACAGCACCACCTACTCCTGCACCCCATCCATTCTCCACACTTAGCTCCTGTGCTGAGCCCCACTTCTAACAACGGCACCCTTGACCTTCCTTGCCTCTGACTTTGTGGCTAGCATTGGACAATGGGAGGTGCTAGGGGAGGTTGGAGAGAGAGAATCAGAGTATTTATTCCTCTTTCTCCTTCTCTGTCTTTGCGGCAACGGCTTCTGTTGACAGTCCCTCTTTCACAGCCACTTGGGCTCTCACCTCTGTCCCTCAGACCCAGGGAGGAAAAGTGCATGTCATTCTTGCTAAACCTTGAGTATGTCATCATCCCTTATTGGATCCTTTGAGTCTGTCCAAATCTCTGTAAACAGTCTTCAGGAAGACTGCAGTGAAACTCTTGAATGTGTCACCTTGCTTCGAAAAATAATTCAAGGCACTCTTCTATGTATATGGAACACATGCTATACACATAAACATGGAAGACAACTTTAAAAACCTTAAATTATCTCTTCCACATCTTACCAACTAATTTCAGCCATGTTGGACTTACCACAGCACAGGGGCCTCCATAAAGTAAAATCTTTGTCTTGATTTCCAGTACCCTCAGGATGGCTTCGGCAGAACTGTGTTACAAATGTGTTTTCCCCTGCTTCTAACTACACTGTTTTGATTATACAAAGTGCTGTGGATGGACATGTGGGTGAACACTACAAAGATGACTTCCCTGCCAGTATGCAGCTCACTGCCCCTCTTCTGGCACTAGTTATAATTCCCAGCGTGCAAATAATACACTCTAAGCCGTGGCTTAAATAAATAGAGAAAATTAAATAAAGACCACAGCATAAAACCATTCTACATAAAATCAGACCATTTGGGGAACTTAGAATTGTAGTTTCTAGTTAGAAGGGATCCTTAAAGACCTTTAATGAAACTCTTTCATTTTATAGTTCATTCAATTCGAGAAAAATTAATATTACATAAATTCATTTTAGTCTCTATCAAAATAATTTCATTTTCCCTTTCTTATTATTCCTACAACTCACCAGAAAAAAATGTTGCAAGAACAGTTCTAAAATTTCAAACTGATGGAAAAGCATATTATCCCAGTACTGCATAAGGGAAAACTTAAGTGAGATGTTCCCTTTTCTTAATGATGATGACAATGAGTGAAGTAGGAGATGATGTTTGTGCTCTCTCTTAAAGGATGGGCAGGCTTTAGCCAGGAGGAGAGGACTCAGGAGGATGGGACCATGCAAGGGCAACTAAAGCAGAGGAGACAACCAGGCAGAAGCCTAGAGGTGAGAAAGAAAATCATGTGCCCTGGGAGCTCTAGACAGTTTAGAATTATAGGGTCATAAAGGGCAAGGAGAATTAAGGAAAACAGAGGAAAGAAAGATGAATGCCCCTAATGCCCACCATTTGAAAGTATCTGCTTCTAACCACACAGCCCAGCTCTTCTCACTGCAAATGCCTACTAGCTTGGGCTGGAGAAGAGCCATTATCAAAGACATCCAGGTTCTCAACTGACCAAACAGTCATGCTGAACCATCTGGGTATCCTTATCTCCACTGGGTCAACAGTTACTTAGCATTTGTCATCTTCTAAGCACAATGATAAGTGATCCTATCAAAATCCTAAGTAATTTGAACTTGAACAAAATGATCATTATGAACCATGATCAATGCATCTATTGAGCAGTCTCCACCTGCTTGTCCCCTTCAAGAACTGGTTTTCGATTCTCTTTCAGGAAGTCTGAATCCACCTATCATTTAGATCAATGTGGTTCAAGGAAAAACCTGGTCTCTACACTGATGAATGTAAATCTTAAAAAAGCATAGTTTATAGATAATTTAACCCCTCCATAATCTACATCAGTAAGGCCCCCACAATGTTCTGCCCCAAACAATCATACAAATATAAAATAAAATGCTTGTTATACTAATGCAGCTTCAAGACAGGTCACTTATAACTTAACACTTCCCCCAGAGCCAGATTGCCTTCTCTAAACTTTATCTGTATAGAAATGTGATGGAAAAAGAACTTCTTCTTAAAATTTTCCTTTATTTTTTAATGTTTTAAGTGTATTTACTGTTAAAGTATCATCTTTATTATTGTTATTAGTATTATCATATATCTCTACCTCATGCAAGAGGAAGTTGTAGTAAAAAAAAAAGGAAGTCAAAGTAAGTTTGAGGTTGAGGAGCAGTGAATAATAAAATAATCTATTCTCTTTTTTTATTTCATCTATTTTTAATTTAAATTTTAGTTAACATACAGTGCAATATTGGTTTCAGAAATAGAATCTAGTGATTCATCACTTACATACAACACCCAGTGTTCATCACAAGTGCTCTCCTTAATACCCATCACCCATCTAGCCCATCTTCCACCCCACTCCCTCCATCAGCCTTCAGCTTGCTCTCTATTGTTAAGAGTCTCTTGTGGTTTATTTCCCTCTCTTCTCTTTCCCCCCACATTCCTACATGTTCATCTTTTTTGTCTCTTAAATTCCATATATGAGTAAAATCATATGGTGTCTTTCTCTGATTTAGCTTAGCATAATACATTCTACCTCCATCCACGTTGTTGAAAATGGCAAGATTTCATTCTTTTTGATAGCTAAGTAATATTCCATTGTATATATAGACCACATCCTCTTTATCCATTCATCAGTTGATGGACATTTGGGCTCTCTCCATAGTTTGGCTAATGTTGATAATGCTGCTATAAACATTGGGGTGCATGTACTACTCCGAATCTGTATTTTTGCATCATTTGGGTAAATATCTAATAATGCAATTGCTGGATCCTTTATTTCTAATGTGGAAGTTTTGAGGAAGGAAAATGGTCTCAGAAATTAAGATAAAAGAAAAAATGTATTTTGTTCCTGCTAGTCAATAATTATATTCCATCTATAGATAGATCATTATTTTTTAAAGTGCTTAATAAAAGACAGAGGGCCCATGTTTAGAAGGGCCCTGCTATTGCCATTTTGAAATTCTTAATGATTTTTGAACAAAAGGTTCAATTAGTTTATACTGGGCCCTACAAATTATATACCTGCTTTTGCCTGTAAGTAACACAGAATTTCTCATGTGGGTTGTCACTGAGTGACAGGAAGTCAGGGGAAGTAAATGGAAAGAAAGACAGATGTCAGACTTTGAATAATATTTAGGAATTGGATAATTTAAGCAAAGATGGGGGGCTTAAAATTCTGCAATAATGTATTTTCTGGGAAAACACTAAATAAATAACTAAATAATATGAAAATTTTTTAATTAATTTCAGAAATAATCTCCCAAAATGACTCCAAAAATTAATTCATTTTTACTCTGTCCATTATCATTACCTAAGTAACTAGAATATTCCCCTCAATATGCATCTCTGCTTCAGCCTCCAGAAAAGATTTAGTAACATATACAAACCAGCAAGTAAATTCTTACTTGTCAGAGAATTCCACAAGGTGTCAGCCTTGGGCTAAAATGATAAATCCAACACTGGGAGATAGTTTTAATTTAAAACAATTAAAGATTCCAAGCCTCCATTTTGAAACCTATAGGTCTGGATTTATAGTCATATAGAAGGTCCCATTTGTTGAATGCCTCATATGTGCTAGACATTTAACATAAATTATTTGTAATCCTTAGAATATCCCTCTATAAATTTAAATTCATATTTTACAATTGAAAAAGTCAAGATTCAAAGAAGCCAACTCAATTTCCCAAGGCAGCCAATAAGAGCCAGAGTTAGTATTCAAAGACAGAACTATATGACATCAAATTTTGTGCAATTTCTATTTTGCCATACATTCTGAAGACATCAAACAAAATAAATAGGCAAGAGTTGAAAAACAGACACAAAAACTCCAGGATCTCTCTCCTGTCCAGGCTCTATTCTATGCCAGCTAAGGGTGGCCAGAGTGCCATACTAGGTCCAATAAGCATCAACCTAGCATCTGCCCTGAGTTTGTGAGAACAGGGATACCCACTAAGGCCACTCCCAAGGATATCGAAGTCCTCAAAAGGACATTCCAATAAAACTCTATGGGTTTTGATCATCATCTATGATTACTGTTATATAGTATTAGTGTCAAAGGTAAAGTCCAGAATAAATCATGGGCATTAATCCTTCTTAACATCAGATGTTCTTGACTAGGAAATGACTGGTAAGGCTTCCTGCTGTCAGGAACCTCTCTGTACCTGTAATTTCTAAAGCAGACCTACAAACTCAGCTCCCTTCCCTCTAAGGGTCTGGAGCCATTCTTCACTCTTTTAGGTGATTCAACATACGTTCACTTTCTTGGCTGTTCTGGTCAATATTGTAGCTGAGCCTTATTTCCTCAAGACAAAACCTCCCTTTGTCATAGGTACTTGTCATTTGGATTCATTGTCATGTTGTCCTGAACTTGAACTTCTGCCTTGGAAAGGCAGTAAAAATCAGGAGAATATATTAGGCTCTGAGCTTGACTGTGGGTACCATCACTTTTAGGGTAATCAACCCATCCTGGTTTGCCTGGGGCTGTTCTGGTTTCAGCACTGAAAGTCTACAGTCACAGGAAATCCACAAGTTGAGGGAAAACTCAGATAGTTAGTCACCCTGAATTTACCTAACTCTGCAACCATGAACAATGCCTGATGTGTAAAATGGGCAAAATCTTATTATTTACCCTATTAGATCATTTTGAAGATTAAATGAGGTGTGTGCACAGTGTTTAGCATACGATAAGCACACACTATACTTTAGCTAATATTATTACTCTGGACCCACTCAGCCCGTAATTCTTTTAGCGCAACCAAGACTGGAGGATAACTTTGTTTTTACCAATCCTTTCCCCGGGAGAGAAATCCCACCCCCAAATCCTAAGATGGAGTCCTTCTAGACCTCTACCTTCCCTTGTTTTTCCCATATTGTTTGTTTCCATGCCATCAGCCTTCCTTCTTAAGAAGCCTTTGAGATATCTGTGCTTTTAAACATCAGTAAGCATTCTGAGAGCTCACTCCCCAAAGCCTCAGTGACTATGTTTGAGGACATCCCTTTCAAGGAGGCATGGCCAGTGATCATGAGGAACAGTAAGGAAGGTGTACCCTGATGGTACCTAAAATCTGAGTGTGGCTGAAAATGTACATCTTGATTTCATTCACTGGTACAACATGGATGTAGCCTCAAAAATAATTTTGTTGACTTGGCCAATAATCCTTCTCAATCCAACTGTATCTAATGTCCTGTGTAATTAAAGATCTTTCTCCAACCAAGCATTTAATGGCTGTCATGTTTGACTACACTTTGACACATATATCTTCATCATAATTGCAAATATTGCTTTTCACTACTTTGTAGAAACACAATGTAAAATTATATTCTGTTTCATCTTATAAAATATAATTACTTTTCTTTGCAACAAGAAATAGGAAAATATGGCTAAAAGTGGTGTCTGCTTTATTTTCTTTTTCTGTCTAATGTACACTCATATTTATGTTCAAACACATTAGAAATTTATGTACATATTGCCTCACTTAAGAAATCTTGCCAAGATATTTTGGCTATATATTACCTACTATTCATGAGATAACAACCAAGAGTTTGAAAATAATATGCTTTATTTCTATCTTCTAAAGAAATATTCAGAGGTTATATTTCCTTTTCATAGGATACCATCTCCTACTAGATTTTTAGACTTTGTCATTTTAAGTAAAATCAATACCTTGGAATAGTAATATCTATATTTCATCCTTTGTCACCTAATCCAAAATGTCTTAGTCATGAGCTGGATTCCTGATTTGCACAGGAAAGTCAGCATTGATGATTTTCCATGCAGATTTCTGTGTAGCCCAAGTCCACCTTGTTGATCACACAGTAGACTTCATTCTCCACACTCCAGCCCAATCTCTAATCTCTCTCTAAGAGAGGAATACAAGGCAGCTCCTCTGAGATCTGCAGTTCCCACCGACTCTTGGGGAGAGACTCACCTATCCATACAGCTATTAGGCCTGTTCTACCAGCTAGCTGCATGAACCCAGTCCAAGGGAGCATCTGGGGAGTGCGGGGGGAAGCTTTTGTTGGTTCAGCTGAAGAGGATTTAACTTAAGTATGTGCTTCTGTTGAGACATCTGACTCTGGATCCCTGATCCATATACCATATGATTTAATGGAAACTATCAGAGAATTAGGCATCACAATAAATCTGTCTACTGACTTCCAATCTTCAGATTTTATGACACTGTGATTTAAATTAAGTAGACCTAGGAGCACCTGGATGGCTCAGTCAGTTAAGCGTCTGATTTTGCTAAGGTCATGATTTCATGGTTTGTGGGTTCAAGCCCCGCATTGGGCTCTCTGCTATCTGCTTGGAGCTGGCTTCAGATCCTCTGTCTCCCAATATCTCTGCCCCTTCCCCTCTGAAAAATAAGTAAACATTAAAAAAATATTAAACTAAGTGGACCTAAACTACTGAAGTCACACTGTATATATAATGAAGAATAGATTTTTAATATTACAATCTTTTGACAAGTAGGCTCCGGTTTCTGAAAGAGTCAATCAGGAAACTGCATAGTGGAGGTAATTATGGCAGGGGCTTGAGGGTGGGGCGAGAGAAAGATAATTTCAAGATACTTTCCTATGACATGTTCCAAGCTAACTGTGTCAGCATTACTCAAGCATCAAGATTGTCAATATACTGTCAGGAGCACCAGAGGCAACAGAAGCACTTACTTAATGGAGGGATGTAGTCTTTATAGTTGTATTTTAAGTCAATCAACCAGAGATTCCTTGGTCCTATAAAGGTAAATATGTCACCGTCATGCCAACGCAGATCTTCTTTGTTGTAAACATGTGTTCTTTGGATATCCCTGGAAATGGAGCTTCATGGGACACAGAATCCTAGACCCTTCGAATATCAGGGCTAAGGACATTAGGTAATCATCTGTCCAGCTCTCTTATTTTACAGATGAGAAAACTGTCCAAAGTGCAAAGCACAGGTTTATCCAGTAGGCCTTAACCTCTCCAGCAGGGTTTCAGGAATATGAGTTTTCATTATCAGGAAAAAAAGAGGCGGGAAATCGTAGGTTTTAAATGTACTCATCATCAGTAAGAAATACCCATTGCTCTTGATCTCTGAATTATTGGGCCAGTTCTAATTAACAAAGTGGCCATTAAGTTTGAACTTAAGCCCAAAAGAGACAAAGAAAGCTATATGATCTCAGAAAGAGAAATACATGGAAGATTTTCCAGTTCATCATCCATGACTTTTTGTACCATCATACATTCATAAATCCTAATTTTACTTCTGTGACCTGTATCAGCACACTCCATTTGAAATGACTCTCATTATCATCTGAGACCCAACTCAAAGTTCTAAAATACCCCTATTTCTGAAGGATATGAAAACTTTCCAAGAGTCAGAAAGTCCTGTGCAATCTCAAATTGGTCCATTAACATCATTGTTCCAACATTAGGGAGATGGATGAGGGCAATTTAAGATGCTTATGTATACAAATAGCTCCTTAACTGTCCCCTTGACCAGGTAGTATGGAAGAACCACTGGTTTACTGATCAGCACTATCTTACCAATATGCAAAGGAGCTTTAACTTTTATAAACGATTGTTCACAACACATTGGCATCCTGTTATTTTTCTCCTGACACAGTTATATGCTATTAATTCAGAAATTCAGACACTTTCATGTACTCACTTAATCTTAAACTCACCCCGGCCAGAAAAACTATTTACTATGAAAATGAGTTTATGACTCTAAAGAACAACTTAAAGGTCTGGCAATACTAATTATAGCAGGTATCCCAAATTTTCACTATGTGGATCAATCACCAAGATGAAACACAATCCTATGCTGGATAACATGTAAGTAAGAATGATAAAATGATTCTCCAGATTTATTCCATTTCCAAATTTTTCTTATGACATATTTCCAAGTCAGAAGATTGTTATTGCCCCCAAAATCAAAGTTGATAGTGTCCCATGTAAACAGGAACATAAAAACCAAAACTTACTTAGATTTGGTTCCTTCAAGGGTATTAAGGGTATTCATGAATGTTAAGTTCCCCAAGAGTACAACAAAACTTGCCAAGCTCCAAGCCCCATGTGACTTATAGGGAATCCTTCCTCTCAGGGCCCCACTTATTAATTCATTTAACAAACTTTTAGTGAGCACCTACTCTGTGCCAGGCATTAGGTCAACAGTAGGGATTCAAAGACAAACTATGTTCCTTCTCTCAAGGAGCTCATCATCAATCAGATGAGTTAACAAATAATTATACTGCTCACATCTATGCCTACAATAAATGTCTACATAATTGATGAGCAGACTGCCCAAGTCAACCTCCAACCCTTTCTGTACTTAGTGAATTGGTATTATCATCTCTGCATATCTTCTCAAAGCTCAACAATCTCATACTTTAGATGATTCTTTCAGCAGCTCCTAGCCTTTTACTAAAATAATCAATTCCTTACCAGAAACATGCCCCAAGTTATTAACCATCCAATTTCACATCTTACAGAAATTTATAATGCCCCTACATGCATATACAAAACACACACACACACACACACACACACACACACACACGTGTAGCCTTTGTCTCACAACCTCCCTAGTAAGTGAATATCAAGGGCTCTAGGTTCCTTCAGGCTTCAGATATCATACCAAGAATAGGAACAGGCAGAGTCCCCTTACCAACCAATCACTCTAATATACTTCAGAAACATCAGCTAGGCATGATGAATTCAGGAAGACTGACAGCAGTTAAACCAAACCCCAGCCATATGACTGGGGTTCAGAGGCATAAATCTATTTGCAGAGATGTTATAGGGTCTAGAAAATATTAAATGTTATTGAGTTCTTACCATGTTCCAGGCATTGTATAAATCATTTAATGGGCATTATTTAATCCTCAAAGACATTCTATTGTCCCCACTTTAGAGGTAAGCCAAATGAGACCAAATAACTTCCCCAAGACCACATAGCAGTAAATGGTGAGGCCCTGATCAAAATCCCAACAGTCTGTCTTCAAAGCCCACCGTATAAGAGTACACAGGTAGAGAAACTAGAATCTAAGAGCTTAGGGTGACACCTGAATACTGAACTCAACTTTTATTTTCCTGGAGGACAAGACTTTGTTAAATACCAAATGGCATGGAAAATGCCCATTAGTCACACAATTGTGTTCCTACCTTAGTAAAGCCTGATTTGCACAGTCTGCTTTTAAATTCTGCTGTTTCTGCTGTGCCATGATGTTTATAAAGCTTGTCTGCAGTATAGATGTAGAAGACAGTAAAGAGCTCTGAGAGCCTCAAATTGGACTCTAAAAAATAGATGTTCTAGTTTCACCATCACTGGCTTATTAAAGTTAGCCAATTGTTCTCAGCTAGGCGTAGAATGGCTGGTTGCACTGGAAGAACATTTTTATTCTGCTTCAGAAACCTGTGCTACCTTGTTTTTTAAAGAGGATACTGTTTCCAGTGCTTATGTTCAAGCTAGGAGAAGGACCCCCACTCACTGGCAGAGTTTCCACTTAAGTACAGCACAGAACCCACCATCTTTAACATCCACAAACGAGCCTCAGAGACACATAGAAGTGTGTCTAGTTGAGAGCTGTATGGCAGACAGCCACAGGGCCCCACCGTGATTAATGATGCCAATATGAAGTCCCACGTCTGCCATCTGGGGACAATGTTTGTGATGATGGCATATTCCTCCTTTCAATTCTCATTTTCTTCTTAAGGAAGACTGCTCATTTATATCCTCTGAGGATGTTCCTAACAAGATGGATGTACCATTTTACGTTTAGAGAGGGGGGAAAGGAGGCAATTGTAGGAGTTCAAGAAAAAAAAATGAAGGCTGAATCATCCTCAGTAATCTCCCAAATTTATATCTCTCAGTATCACAAACTGAATTATCTCTATAAACATTCGTTTAGAAAAACAACTTTCCACTTACAGCTGCATGGTGAAGAACCACATCACATCCATACAGTAAGGATTTTATTTTCAATCTAATGTGCCAATGGCAATTTCCAATAAGAAAAAGCAATTTGCTAGTCTAGCCAATTATTATTTGTCCTTGGATGAAGATGACAGCCACGTCTGTGCCTCTGGTTCACTGAAAACATCAGAAAGATATCCCTAATACTCAGTCTGTTTCTCTGTGAAGTTAAGCATTAAGGAGGTGATTAAAATTCAGCATAACTTTGGTACCAAATCAAAGGAAAGTCATTGCTATCTGATGGTAGGAGGTTTTCAGAATTGTCCAAAGCAGCATGGTATGCATTTCAATAACAAGCACTGTAAAGCTCTGTGCCTCTAGTTATACCCTCGCCAGAAAGCCTCTCTTCTGTACCTTGGAAGTATGGAGCTACTTGAGGTGTCTACACTACCATACAAAGATTGACTTAATATGCAGCCTTTATTTCATTTGATAGCTCTCTTACCAAAAGATGACCCACGGCTTCAAAAGAGAGGTTTAGAGAAAGAATGATTCCTGATTATGCATCTAATTCCAGTGTTATGAAAAGAAAACCATTTTGCCCCTTTTTGCCCAAGCTATAATGTTAGAACACTAAGAGCTGATTTGTGAGGTTGCTATGATGACAGGATCAGATTAAAAAGATCAAATATTTGCTGTGTTAATAGGCTTTTAAAGATGTGTAAACTGATGGCTCCTGAATAATTATCCAAGACAATACTTTTGAAGTTAATTCACCACTATCATATCAATGCAACATTGGATTATTAGTGTGAGGATACAGGAAATTTTGCTCAATAATTAAAGGTGGTTCCTATACCATGGCTTTGAGCTGATGAACAGGAAATTAAGCCTCAGTTATTTCCTCCAGCTCAAGCATCAGACAAAAGTCTTGGGGAGACATATGATCTGGTCATTCATTTATTAATTTAGCAAACCTTCACTGAATGTTTACTCTGTGTCTGGCTTAGCTCCACTAGCAGCACAAAGATGAGTAAGACTTGGCTCCTGCCTCAGAGAAGTTACAGAAGCATGAAGGGCACTCATCTGCTCTCCATGCCCTAGCAGAGGTACCCGCATTTAGATGCTCATACTCTCCATGTGCTTGCCTACCATTCTGTGCTAGTTTGTCTTTGCAGACCTATTCTACTCCATTCTTTACCTAATTAACTCCTACTTATCACTCAGATTTTACCATTATGCCTGGCCCATGGTATTTGCTCAACAAGGATTACTGAATTCATTATAATACCCTATTAGAAGTTCTCAAGTAGAAGAGGAAACAAATATCTCTGAGGGAACTGGGACCAGGGTAAGGCTGTCAAAGGAAGCTTCACAGAAGGCATTTGAGTTGGTAATATTTAAGATGAATTTTGAAGGAAGAATAAAGGTCAAGAGTGAATAGGGACAATGTGAGAAAAGGGCTGCAAAGTGAAGAGAAAGCATCAGGGAAAGTTGTACAAAGAAGGAGAACATCATCTGCAAAGGCATGAAGATATAAATGAGGATAGAGTGTTTGAAAGCTCAGGGTGACTGAAATGTAGAACACATTGAGGACAGTAGAGACTGAAAGGTATATCAGAGATGTATATTGAAGGCCTTACATGCTATGGTTAAAAGTGTGGATTTTTTTTCCTAAGGTGATGAGAAGTTATTGAAAGTTCATAGACAGGTATATCAATTGAAATTCATAGGCCAACTAAAGAAATGAAATAGTAAACACTCTAGCTTAAGGGGGGAAAAGAATTTATTACAGGATATTAAGTAGTTCAGAGACACTCTGGAAGGACAGAGTCTAGGCTTGTAGGCTCTAACAAAGACCACTGTCACTTCCACAGAGCATAGACTCCAGAAGCCACACCAATGACCCTGGGCATTAGTTGCCGAAGCATCACCAGTCCTTCCAAGAAAGCCATTTCTGTCACTCTAGACACAATTGATTTCCACAACAGCACTTCCTTCCTCACATTACTATCTTGCCAATCAAAGTCTTACTTACGTTCTTCTGATTGGTAGAGCCAAAGTCTCAGGCTGGCACCATAGCTACAAGGGAGGCTGGAAATATGAGTTTCTAGCCTCTACCTTGGCACTAAGGACCCTTAATGTAGGAAATCCCAAACACAGAAAAGGAGCCAAAGGGTCACAAATCATGGAACTCTACTACCACAGGGAAGAAACATAATCAAATTTACATCAGGAAAAGATTCCTTTGGCAACATTATAGGATATATTGGAAAGGAAAGGAAATTGGAGAGGAGAAAAACTGGGGGATAGGAAGATGTATTGAGAAGGTTAGAGCAGGCAAGACACATAAAGAGCCTGGACTGTGGACACAGAACAGAGTGAACACAGAACAAGGATATAAGATCCTGGTGAGCAAGGACTTGGTCTGTCTTTTCCACTGCAGGAACAACGATTCCTCTACATAGAAGGTGCTCAATAAATTGCTTTCTTTCTTTTTTAAATGGAGAAATTTACATACAGTAAAATTTGCCTTATTTCCAAACTATGACAATGTATACTATAGTGTAACCACTACCACAATCAAGATACTGAATGGCTTTGTGACTCCCCAAATGCCCTCACCCTGCCCATTTAGAGTCAATTTCTCAACTCCAACCTCTGGCAACCATCTATATCTGGTATGCAGCCTTTTGAGTCTGAGATTCATCCATGTTGTTGTGTGTGTCGGTAGCTCATTTCTTTTTATAGCTGAGTGGAATTCCATGGTACCAAAGCTTACCCATGCCTCAAGTGAAAGACACTGAGGCTGTTTCTGGTTGGGGGGGGGATTACAAATCATCCACCTTTTTGTGTGAACATAAGTTTTCATTTCATTTGGGTAAATACCTAGGAGTATATGTTTAACAAGAACCTAGAAAACGATTTCCCCAAGCCTTGTGTCATTATACATTCCCACCGGCAGTGTGTGAGAGTTCCAGTTGCTTCACATGTTCACAAGCACTTGGCATTGTTATTTTTCAAGCCACTCTAATAGGTGTCTAGTGGTACTTCACTGTGGTTTAAATTTGCATTTCTCTAAAGACTAGTGATGTCCAACACCTTTTCATATTCTTATTTGCCTTTAATACCTATTTTCTAGTAAAATCTTCAAAAACTTGCCCACTACTTTTCAAATATTTAGTGGATTTATAAATAAACTGTTAGTAGAGATATTTAGAAAAATAAACTGACTTTTCCCTGATATAAGTGGACATTGCTAGTGAGAGATGAGGAGGGGATGGAGGATGATACCAAAGTTTTTAGGTGAATGCTGGCTGAGAGTTTAACTGAATGATTTACTAAGTATGACCAAAGGTGACTGTTCCAATGTCTTCCAATTAATTGTCTTTCAATAGTTGGTACCCCTCCCCCGTTCATGCTCTGTCTCTCTCTGTCCCAAAAATAAATAAAAAACGTTGAAAAAAAAATTAAAAAAAAAAATGGGGCGCCTGGGTGGCGCAGTCGGTTAAGCGTCCGACTTCAGCCAGGTCACGATCTCACGGTCCGTGAGTTCGAGCCCCGCGTCAGGCTCTGGGCTGATGGCTCGGAGCCTGGAGACTGTTTCCGATTCTGTGTCTCCCTCTCTCTCTGCCCCTCCCCCGTTCATGCTCTGTCTCTCTCTGTCCCAAAAATAAATAAAAAACGTTGAAAAAAAAAATTCAATAGTTGGTAGCCAAATTTAAAATGCATGAAAGAGTATAGCTTAATAATTCTCTCCTAAAGGTTTTTGCATTTGCAAAAAAAAAAAACCCTCAATTTTTTTTTATCTCCTGCTTGTAAGAGAAATAAGTAAATCCCAAAAAATAATCCCATACAAATCCCCAGAAAATATTGGCAGTGGATCATTTTGTGCCCTCCAAAAGAGTGCTAAATCAATCACTAAATCAGGAGAAAGAGGAATGTGAAACAGAGCTGAAGGCCCTGGAAGTTAATTAAAGGCTGATCCTTTCTAATTATCTTCCCTACAGTGAAGGATGCTGAAAAGGGAGGTCAGAAGATTATACTTTTTTGCCTCCTGAATCACTGAAGAACCAAAGGTTCTTGGACAGTAGGGGGTAGCTGGTAGCTGATGAAGGAAGAATTTCTTTCTTTACATGGAACTGCCTGATTATGAAAATAACCCTATGAGTTGCATCTGAGCCAAGACAAATCAACACTCTACTGGGCCTCTTGCTGCAGCTGGGATGAAGCTTGCAGAATGGCAAGAACACTTGACAGTCAAAAGGAAGCTGGAGCCAAAGAACAAACATGGGTCTGTCAGGCTTTGGGGGCTTCATCAAGACTAACCTTGGTGTCCAATTCACACACTTCTGGTAGAACCTTAGACACCAGGGCAAATCAAGAGAAGAAAACACAATATGAAATAGGCACCATAGCATTACTATGGAGAAAAACATTGGTTGAAAAAATACGCTGGGCCTGGATTCTGCTAATACAATCTTATGAAAAAGTTGGTAGGGGTGGATTCTCTCCATTGTCAGTTGATTCTTCCATTAGAAGAAAACAGTAGTGCAGGGACTTCAAAGATTTGATTCCAGCCTCCACTCACTCAATACAAATGATAGAAGGGCATAAGAGAGATTTATGACTCCCCTGTACATAGGAAGTTATTTAGTGGCATCACTGGAATTAGAACTTAGATCTGGTGATTTGCTACTCAGTCATTCTGCCAGAAATGTAAGCTCAGAAGAATGCAGCCTCAGCAGAGGGTCAGTGACTGGGCACTTCCTAAAATTTTGCATAGGGTTTTTGATGAAGCTTTGCTTTACCCCAGCTCCATCTATACTACCAAAAAAATGTTATTAAAGATCTTACTTAATTTTTAAAATGCATTTTAAATGCATTATACTTAGTATAATGAAATTTCTATTTAATGATAAGACAAAGGAGAGGAAAAGAGTAAAAACAATTAATAGAGAAGAATCACTATAACATGGTCTGGTAGAAATGACTGCTTGTGTTTGGATCCCAGATCTGCCATATGTGAATCCATGAATTTAGGCAAATTATTTAATACTGCCAAGGTTCAGCTGTTTGCTTCTGAAATTGATATAATCGTATCTTCCTTATAGGTATGTTGCTTGATAGCTTCTCCAAATCTTCAAGCAACATCTGGCCATAAAATTAGAAGCCACAAGAGAGAAACCTCCCTCTTTTTGGAGCATCTGTTTTGGTCTATATTAAGTAATCTGAATTATTATTTATATATTAAAACAAATATACAGACAAGGGGTACAGATGCAAAATTCAGAAGAATTTTTAATATAAATTAGAGGATTTTCAAAAATTTGGAGGTCATAATGCCCTCAAAAAGATTCTCTTTACTAACCACAACAACAAAAACCACACTCCTAAGAAGTGGGGGTGGCCGTTCTGCTTCCATTCCGAAAGGAAACACTCTGCTTAGCACACAGCATCAGTAGTACAGTTTTCTGCCCTTCCTCTGGCAAGTTGTTTCTAACGTGGGAGACAAGACGTGCATGTTCGACACTGCTTGAAAATAATACAATATAACTCATCTAAATGGCAAAATAACAGCCCCAATGGAATCACAAGCCATGAGGGAGCCATAAAAAGTGAATCAGTGCAGTGGGGCAATGTTTAGCTGAGGTAGAGCAGGTGAGTTTCAAGCTGTTCTCAGAGTAGGACAGGTACAAAAATACACAGAGAGAAGCCCATACCTGGTTGGGCTTGGTTTACAGCAGAAATGACAGTTTAAAGATCTACAACAGTCCCCTATTACCGAGAGGGCACAGTTTTCACATCCACAAGGACTTCTCCCTGAACTAGATAACTGCCCACGTTATTCTTCTTCAGTAAATCAAAGCCATCAATTACCGCCTCTTAGTACAGCTGCTCCAGGTGGTATAGGACAGACAGCGCTGAAAAGGAAAATCATTGGCAGTGCATGGCTCCTTCTGGAGTTGTTCACTGCCAGTGAGAGTGTCAGACAGCCACTGAAGGCACCTTTTAATCCTTGCCCCACCCTGAGCTCAGATCCCAGCCCTGTGCTATCCACAGCCTGCCATTTGTCACCCAACCATATAGATCTGAACCTTGAAGGCCTTTGGACAGCCTTCATAGAGGTGTGCAAACACAATTCCCTTGTCCTGCTACTGGTTCTGCAGTAATTAAAGCTTCACTTTCCACTGCTCAAAGGTAGGTGTAATGATCAAACTCAGAATTAAAGTGCTCCCATAAGCTACAAAGAACTCAGATTAAGCTAGCAAGTTTTATAAGACAATTACTCAATGAATGGTTTTAAAAAGAGTTTTTTAAGCAGAGGTGTGATTTACAAACAGTTGGTGATAATTATTAGAAATCATTTGTTCAGACAATAACTATCGGGCTCTACTTTGAACTAAGCACTATTCTAACCTATACCCAGCTAGTTTTGATTGTTCTGCATGCGGATCAAATTTAAAACAATCATCAGTGCTTTGAAATTAAACAATTAGCACATGCTTATAAAAAGTAAGTTCAAAATGCTTAAGAAAATGCATAGTATACATCCACCATCCCATCCCAGTGTAACTTGTTTAATTCTCTAGTCAATTCTCTCTGTGTGTGAAATGTGCATGTTTATTTTTTTTTAAGCTTATTTATTTATTTTGAGAGACAGGGAAGGCGGGGGAGAGAGAGAGAGAGAGAGAACACACGAACATGAGCAGGGGAGGAGCAGAGAGAGAGGGACAGAGAGAATCCCACACAGTCTCCACACTGACAGTGCAGAGCCTGATGCGGGACCCAAACTCATGAATCCATGAGATCATGACCTGAGCCCAACTCGAGAGTCAGACGTTTAACCGACTGAGCCACCCAGAAACCTCCATGTGTGTGTTTAAATATCAATTGCTAAGTAATATTTGTTGTTTTTGAAAAAATATTGTTATACTTTACACGGAGTTCTTTAACATAGTTTTTTTCATTTAATAACATATCATGGACATTTGTCTTTAACACACTTATCTTTTTTTTTTTTTACCATTTTAATAGCTATATCATGTTACACTAAATTCATTTAGCATATTCAATTCCATAATTTCCTCTATCAGTACGTATTTAGATTGGTTCCAAGTTTCGCCTGTTACAAATAAGCCATCCATGAGCACCCTTGTATTTATATTACCTATACTTGTGCAAGTATCTCTGATAGCTGGTTTCTAGAAGTGAAATTGTTGAGACCGTATGTATGCATAACTTTAAATTATTTTATTATTTTTATTATTTTTTAATTTTTACTTATTTTTGAGAATGGGGGGGGGGGGATGGTGGAGACAGAGAGGGAGACACAGAATCCGAAGCAGGCTCCAGGCTCTGAGCTGTCAGCACAGAACCCAATGAGGAGCTCAAACCCATAAGCTGTGAAATCATGGCCTGAGCCAAAGTCAGACAGCCAACTGACGAGCCACCCTACATTATAAGGTGCCCCTACATTATTTTTAAATGTTGCACAAATAGTACTAAACTGTCCCATAAAACACTATACCAATTTTCCCTATGACCACTATTATATGGGAAAGCCCAATTGCTCACACCCATTTGGACATTATCCATTTTTTAAAACATTTTCCAGTGTAAAACTTTTTAAAAATTTATTTCTTAGCAAGCATTTCATTGTCCTAAATAACATTTTTCTAATCACTGTTGGAGATTGATCATTCTTACATTTGTAGGCCATTTTTATGTTTGTCCTATGAATTGCCAATCCATATTATTTACTTGGCTCTTCCATAAGTCTGAGCTTCAAAAGACAATATCTATTCATATTTATTTGTAGGAGCTTTATGTAAAGAGAGTTACCCTTAGACTTCCATATATTTTTTTTGCAAGTTTTTTTTTTCCTATTTATTTGTTTTCTTCTGTCTTATTCTCTGTCTTCCACGTTGGATACTTTCAATAATGCCTGCTTACCCCTGGCTAGCTCTTATTTAAAAGTGAAGTATTTATGTCTTTCTCTCTAAAATAAATAAACATTAAAATATTTTAAAAATGAGAGCATCTGGGTGGCTCAGTCAGTTAAGTATCCGACTTCAGCTCAGGTCATGATCTTGTAGTTCATGGGTTCGAGCCCCACGTCAGGCTCTGTGCTGACAGCTCAGAGCCTGGAACCTGCTTCATATTTTGTCTCCCTCTCTCTGTGCCCCTCCCCTACTCACACTCTGTTTCTCTTTAAAATAAACAAACAACAAAATTTTTTTTAATAAATAAAAGTGAAGTATTTAAAAGCCAACTCAAAGTTCTGGGTATAGAGATAGGAGTTGTGAAATGGTGGACTTCTGTGAGTTCCTGTGGAAAGCTGATGTTGCCTTAGAAAATCCCAAAGTATCAGTATTTAACTGGCCTTTTCCCTGAAGCTGTCCAATCTTCCCAGAAAACAATCTGCCTCTGCCTAAAAGAACTGATGAGGTCAAAGATTTTCACAGATTTCCTGAAAGCCTCTTAGAGGAAATGTGCTTGAGATTTCACTTTTCATTGAAAGTGTCCCTGTTTTCAGCCTGGGGTCTTACCACCACTTGACCTGAGTCAATGAGATCTCTGGTCAGATTTCTCCAAAGTATAAGCCCACCATGTCCTGCAGAAGTAGGCAGGGCTATTCACCTGGCTTCATAGATCAGGGGTGAGGACCTGGGGTCCGACTATCCTATTAGCACCCTCCAATCAGGTTGCTAGGATTCAGCCCAGACTTCACTATAACCCTTCATGGTCCCTAGTGCCTCTATGCCTAAATCATTACAACATTTTTCAAGATGAATTACTGTGCCAATTCATCATTGGCATCCTGCTCTGAAAGTACTTAGGTTTTTGCCATTCTCTCAGCTGTCTCCTTTCTGTCTTCTAAACACTTAATAATGCCTCGTGCCCACTGTTCCTCTTCTATTCTTTTTACCCTCATGGGCTTACACTTTCTAAAATCTTTTAGTGTTGTTTTAGCGAAATGAGGTAGGGAAGAAAGTGGAAGCTCTGAGTCGGATCTTCCCTGTCTAACCAGAAGCTTTTCACATGATTTGTCTTAAATGCAGATTTTCCTGGGAGTCTCTATCAAACAAGTATTGGAAATTCTCTTTAATTATGACATTAATCTATCTGACAGCTTTTCTTTTTAAAAAATTTTTAATGTTTATTTTTGAGAGAGGGAGAGAACAAGCACGAGCAGGGGAGGGACAGAGAAAGGAGGAGACACAGAGAATCTGAAGCAGCTCCAGGCTCTGAGCTGTCAGCACAGAGCCTGACACAGGGTTCAAACTCACGGACCACAAGATCATGACCTGAGCTGAAGTCAGACACTTAACCGACTGAACCACCGAGGCACCCCTATCTGACAGCTTTTCTTGAGGAATCCTTATATATGTGCAGGGAAATGTTGGGACCAATAGAAAAAACTCTGAACTAGAATCAGGATACTGTCTTTAGATTCTGCCACTACTTAGCCCATTTTCTGGAGTAAGTCTCAGAGACTCAGTGTCTTCATCAGCAAAACAAGAGAGTTGAACTATGGGGGGTGCTAAGGTTTCTTCCTCATTTTTAAAGGTAATGGGTTTTTTTAAAGATTTTGAGACTGGGGGCAGAAAGATTCTGGAACATGGGGAATGCCTGAAAGAAGCATGTGTTCACATCCTCAGTGCATAAAATACAGTCATGAAAGCTGCATTTTCCTTGCCGGTAAAATGTAATTCTATAGGACTGTTGTATCAATTAAGGAATAAAATGCCAGCACATAGGATATAATTCATATTTTTTTGTTTATAATGTGTCCTCCTTGTTAATTGTCATCTGGAATGCTCGCTACAGATACTTCTGAACAACTTTTCTGGAGCACCCTTACTTTCTGAAGTATGTGATTGTCTCTTCATAGTCTGATGTACCAGACCCGACCATAACTCAGGGCAGGCACCTAGCTACAAGGTATGTTGGAATTATTTAAATGTTTGTGCTGCTGGAAATTTGGGGGGGGGGGGACTGCCAGTTAGTAGGCCTGGAGCTAAAGAAATGGATCTGATGGCATTGCCACCCCCTGAGGGTCAGCATCCAAAGGTTTGGGCCAACGTGATTGTTCTGCTCTCAGCATCAAGAGGTCCGATTCAGTAGGTGGGCACAACCCCAGACGTGCAGACAATGCGAGGGCCATGAAATCACGCAACACAGGGTGCAATGACTCGGAGTAGACAGGGCTGTTTGGAGCAGGAACAGTCCTTTGCCTAATCTGGTGACTAGGAATTTAAAAATTAACCCCCCGGAGAGCAAGCAAGAACAAGGCAGAAGGTCAGGTCCCAGTCAAGGGGGCTGAAGCTACAAGGACAGGGTTGTGGTTGTGGCAGGAACCTAGAGGTCCAATAAAAGAAACTGAGGCAGAAGTTCAGCTAACCAGGGTGAGCTGATGCGACTGGGCTAAGGGAAGACCATGGCACATTTTGCCTGCAGGTGTCCAAGGCTCCCACCACATTCATCTCAGAGGGGGCAGCCACCCAGAACTAAAGCCAGCTTCCTTCTGCTTCCAGAGCACCACCTGCCTTGTCCTGGAATGGTTCAAATGCTATGCAGAGCTACACATGCAGGGCCGCAGCTGCCCTGGGCCAGGCTTGGCCAGGCAAAGCACACACAGAAGCATTACGCATAACTTGACTTTACTGCTCAAACAGAACATGAGCTGCATTTGATCAAAAGTGGGGGAGGACCCTGAGAAGGGAGGGTGACTCTCACAGGTAGTGCACAATCTATTTAAAAGAAAGAAAAATTATTAGGGGAGACTGCTTCATGCTTATCCTTTGCTTGGTAACTCTCTTCTTCAAAAGGGGAGCGGCTGAGAGAAGAAAATAGCTGGCTTGATATGTTGAAAGTGAAAATTTCAGAATATGAAATGAGGAGAATGTTGGGGGAGAGGGTGCTCTCAGATGTGTAAGTCACTGAGATTCAGCAGAGAGGCATCTCGTCTGTCTGGGACTAAATCAGAGACTCCAAATGTTTGGCTTGGTGGGCACCAGGTTTTCAATGCATATAGGAAAGGGCATTGTTTGACAAAAAAGAAATTTTCTTTTAATATTGGTAACCAAGTTTACTAACATTCTCAAAGTTCGTTTAAAAATGAAATTTCAAAGAGCTACTCCTTTTCAATTACTCAAGCTGACAGGCCCATTTTTGACGTGTCATTCCTGATAGATTAGGTCTGTCAAATTGCATTAGATTATAAGTGCCACCCAGCACAGCATTAGTCGTGTAATTGCACAGGATGTACAAATCAGTGACAAGTACACCAGAGATGCTGTTTTCTGAAAGGCCTATGCATCCAAATATCTGTTTCTCATTTCTGATGATTCTTCTCCAACTTTATTTTCTCTCTGTTTTGTTTTTTGCTCACATTTCTCTTGGTCTCTTGAACACCTTTCCTGTATACTTGACCTCCTCTAGTTTGCCCATTGCCCAGATGATGATTGAGCTTGCCTTGTTCAGGCTCAATGTGAAAGAGCACATGAATGGCTTGGCTTACCTTGTTGAAACTCAAATAGTAAGACTACAGTTTCCAGAGCTTCTACTGCTGAGCCTATTTCACTGGAGGTTATTGCCCCTGAAACAACAAAAATTGTTTCAGGCTATCTTTTTAAAAACTTCTAATGGTATAACATGGGGAAAGTCGCGGCATTAGAGGAACAACTGAAGAGTCAGTCTTTAAAAAGGACAAAGTATCTCTTGAGGTCTACATTGTGGGGAGAAGTCATTTGCCTAGGCACTCTACTATTCGGGGGGTTTGTGCTTTCTGCTCGACATGCCTGTTCCATGGAGAGAGGTCTGGTGGGCCTCACTGGGTCTTTTCCCACCATTTGACTAACGAGAAAAGATCTTCTTGATGAATCATTCCACTAAGCCTGTATTCATCGGAGGATAGGTGGTTCTCAAAGCCAAAGAGATGAGCCGCTTAGTCTGAGAACCCCTACATATCCCCTTAGTCCAAAAGGAGCTGGTTACCATGAAGCTAGATCTGAATAGTACAGGGATGGTAGATAAAATGGTATGCTAGAATCTCAGTAGTGTTAGGTCCCACAAGAAATCAAGTAGGGTGAAGCCACTACTAAAAGTGCTAAGTGATAGGAGAAGCTGGGAATGATCACCAAGTCACAAACATCAAAGTCAAGGGAGCCTAGAACCAGCCAGTAATGCAGAGTAGGTGAGCATTTAGGTCCCAAACTCAAGGAAACATGGGATTATAACTTCACCTTTCTAATTACGTTTCTTCATTTGTAAAACGAGGATGGTAACAATACCTACTTTTGTAGGTTAAATGTGAGAATTACATGAGATAATGCAGCAAGGTGCATTGGGTACGATAGTACCCAATACTTAGTAAGCAGTTTATATGTGTTATCCTTCTTGACACAGTCCCAAGATTGTCAAGTGGACATTACTTCACCACAGATTATTTTCAGATATTCATACACTGTCTCTCTTATTACGGAAGGTTTTCTGCCTAAGTGAAGCTGTGTTCAAAAGCCTCTGTTAGACATTTGCATGGTTAGGGTTCAAGTACAAAAGAAACAAAATGGTTTACTGTCTCCCACAATACTAAACCTGACCATCACCATACTAAGAATGCTTCCCTCCTGTCTGTTATGGGCTTCGCGGCATGATATAGCATAAAAATTTGAGGAAGAGGGGAAGAGAAGGAAAAGAAGAAAAGTGGAGAAGATTAGGAGCCAAGAGGGAAATTAAACCACCTCATCCACAGTCCTTAAGTGGCCAGCATTCTATGGCCAGGGCCGTTAAGGAGCAATGGTCACTGGAGGCACCAGACTTGTGGCATTACACAGAAATGACCAAAACATACGGAGCTTCCCAGCTGCCCTGTTTCAGCCTGAGAACTCCAGAGACAGGCTTAGTTCCTCAGCCTCAATTAGTTTCAGGCTGTTAGAATTCCACTTCTGCTGATTGGAGAATTGCTAACAACCTTCTCTTCTCCAAAGGCCATTTAAGCACTTAGAAGGTTGTACCTCTACCAGGTAAATACTAATTGGAGCTGGGGCTGACATCTGTAGATATTGGAGAGATAGGCACAGCATCGACTCCTGGTCTTTCTTCTGATATCACCTAGAAACATCTCTTTCCCTCGTGGCTAACACTTCTCTCCTTTTCTTTCTCTCCAAGATCGCTTATAAAATTTAGCTCATTAATTGCATTATACGGTGTTGTAAAATATCTGGGGAGAGAGTTCATATTAAAGCTGGTCTAAAACCCCAAGAATAGAAAGCATTGTTACTGGCAGAGGAGATACAATTAGAGTGACAGTGAATTCAGGAGATATCATGTTTTTCATAGTCCAGGGAAAGAGTATAATCTTAGGCTTTATGAAATTTTAATTAAATGAATATATAGGCTCAAATAATATATAGCAGACACAAAATATAGACTCCAATTGATCCCCAGTGATTCTCTGTTCTTGAGATGCCGAAAAGGGAAATACTTGACAGATGGGCCATCTTTGCAACACATTATGCTGGTACCCTCAATTTGTTTTACATACTACAGGAAAGATGAAATCTGAAACTTCAGTTGTAAGATATAACTGAATATGCATATATTTATATACACAATATATTCATACAATCAAGAGAGCCCTAAATATAAAAGTTTTTAGACCTAAGCTCCTTAAATGTCCAGGATTTAATTTGTCACTGAAGTTCAGAATATGCCTGCTCTTTGGACACCCTACTGATAACCTGTTTCAGGGGCTGTCTCTTGTTACAAAGTTATAGAAATCAAAATCTGGCACCATCATATCAAAATGGGATCTATAAATGGGGATCGATTCCATTACCAACGAGAAAGATGAATTTTTCCCAGGTTTGTGTAGTCTACCTGAAATAGTATAAAAGAGTGACTTTAAAAGTTAATTGGACATCATGAAGACAACATAGCCTACATAGCAACAAGACTCTCTAACAGTTAAGATGTTGCTACATATCATTAATTTTCCTGCCTAAAAATGAAAGGCCCACTCTCGTGTTTTACAGCCCGATTTGTTTCCAAATAGACATTTATGAAAAAAAGTATCTGGATAATTGACTGTAATTTTCACTTTTTTGTCCTAATATTTTGACACCAGGAAGATGGCCTCACATGACATACTCTGAACATGCACCAATACTGCCTCATTTCAGAAAGCATGTAGTTAGTGGCACATGAGGTCCCATGGAAGACACCAAGGTGACTAAGAATACTCAGACTTCAAGGAGATGAAAGTTTGGTATAGGTAGTAAAACAATGTACAGATCATTCTCAACTTAGAACGGGGAACTCCCAATAAACCTATCATAAGTTGAAAATACTGTAAGTTGAAAATGCATTTAATATACCTAATACCAAACATCATAGCTTAGCCCAGCTTGCCTTAAACGTGCTCGGAACATGTACGTTAACCTACAGCCGGGCAAAACCCTCCAACAGCCTACTTTATAATTATGTGAATGTCTCATGTAACTTATTGAATAGTGTCTGAAAATGAAAACCAGAACGGCCGTCAGTGTCTCCGTTGTTTCCTCTTGTGCTCCCGAGGCTAACTGGCAGGTGCAGCTCCCTGGCACCAGCCAGCAACGTGAGCGAGGACCTACTACATATCGTGAGGCCGGGAAAAGATCAAAATTGGAAGTAAGGTGTCTACGGAATGCGTATCCCATTCTCACCATCATAGAGTCGAAAAATGCTAAGTTGAACCATTTTAGGTTGGGAACAGTCTGTACCTGCTAGACATGTAAGGAAGATGGCGGGTACCATAAACAAATGATAACACGAAAAAGAGAAAGGGGACAGCTGTACAGGTTGAATAATGCCTCCCGCAGCCACTCAATGTAGCAGGCTTGAGAGGAGCAAGCCCACGACTTAGAGGGAGAGAACCAGAGTCTGATCCCTGGACTGACAGGGAGCTGTGTATGACTCAGGCAAATTACTCGATATCTCTGGATCTCCATGTTTCAACTGTAAAGTGGAAGCTATAATCTCTCTTCACAAAGTTGCTGCATAATTGTGATAATGTCAGGCATTTATTAGTTGAATGCTGAAGTGCATGTAGATGAAATTCTGAAATGGAATTTATTGGCCACTTAAAACATCATTTAGTAGTTATTACTGATTTGATTTGAAGAATAGTTTTAAAAGGGATTGAGGAGCCACTAGAAACTTTGATGCCTATTGAATAAACATATAATAATGTAGAGATGCTTGTTTACAGTAATATGTAAACAAAAAATCCAAATATTCAAATACCGTTTTATACAAAAAATGTAAAATAGCAATATAATTATTTTCAATAATTTTAACTTTATGATGTACTTTTTGTAAGTCCAAATACACAATATTCAGTGACATGAAAATACCAACTAATATTATTTCGTTTTGGATAATTAGCAGTATTTTTTTTTCTTTTACACATCCACCCGACATGTGCACCTACAGGTACTCTTTCTGTCCTGGGAATAGTTACTATTGGTGCAATGTTTGCTCCTGGAAAATTTTTAATTCCTTTGTAAATTTAGTTCCACTGTTACTTTTCTGGTTTTGGGTTTAAAAGTTTTTATTTAAATTCCAGTTAATTAACATAGAGTGTATGATGAATTTTTGACAAAATAATTTTAAATGTTGGGATGAAAATTCATCAAATAACTCGAGTTTACACAATACTACAGCAAAAATAGGAACTAAGCTTCTAGGTACTTTAAAGAAACAGCATGTGAGAACAGAAATTTAAAGACACAAAGCAATTCATATGAAGTACCTAGAATTGTCAAGTTCGTACAGACAGAAAATAGAATACTAGTTACCAGGGGTTGTGGGGAGAAGGGAAGGGAGTTACTACTTAATGGGGACAGTTTCAATTTGGAATGATGATATAAGTATGGATGGGGGTGGTGGACACACAACAGTGTGTATATACTTCATCACACCAAACTGTACACGATGGTAAATTTAATGTTATGCACTTTTTACTACTATAAAAACATTTAACGTTAAAAAAAATACATAAAGTAGCTTTTAATAACTCCCTCCGCTCCTAAATAATCCTGGTTTTCTTTGTTGGTTTGCATATTTCAGTTCATTAGGGATAGAAGGGGGTATTAAAAATAAAATACAAAGTTAAAATTATAGTGGTACCTGCAAAAGCACTTTCAAATTGAAGAAAGTTCTGTACAGTTTGTACCGATGATTGAAAACATGTCTGATGCTTTACCCGTGTATACCTGGCTTCAGAGAATGATTCCAAAAGGAAGAAAGGAACTATGTCCACTAAGCATCAACTAAGTGCTGGGCACTATACTAGATGCTTCTGTCGGCTTTATCTCATTATATTCTCACAGTAACTTAGTAAGATTTGGTATTCCCATGTTATTATTTACTATTCCCATTCTATTCCCACAGTAACTTAATGAGACTTATCATTCCCATTTTACAGAAGAGGTAACAAAGGCTTCACAATGACCACTGACAAGCTCTGATTTGTATTTCTAGTAATGTATGAACTTGGTAATTTGAATCCTTCTCTCCTAAATAGGAAATCAAGGCCTTTGATTTTCTCTTATTTAAGTGTTTACAGATGTACATTTTGTTGCTTTTCCCTATTCAATGGCTAGTAGCTTTGACAACATTTAACCATTCCTCAGTAGCACAGATGGCGGACCACAGCAAAAAGAGCATTTGTCCAGGAGTTTGGAGCAACACTCCAACCACTTTGGTTGGATCAATAAACCTCACCTCGGCCCTGCTTCCCTCAGCTGTGAAGGGAGATTAGGACCCCTCCTCTACTTAATGAGCTATCTCATAAGGGTCAAAGTGATCAAGGATGGAAAAGCACCTGGCAGTTATAAAGGGCTATAAAACAAGTGAACCAACATTTGCAGCCACAATTGCTAGTTGATGCAAAAATCTAAGTTATCTGGCCACCCTATCTCTATGCAATAATGTAAGGCCTTTCAGTCTGAAAATCTCCTGCAGTCCTTCATTTTTTTCAAGATGATCTCTCCAGCCTTCCTGGTATGGCTAATCAACGGAATTCTGACATTACCTGGCATGAAGACAGCGTATAACGTTTAATGAGGCTGAGAAGCTTGTCTCCTAAACAACCCTGACTTCTTGTCTTGCTTCTCTGGGCCCTGGCCATTCCCTGCCCCCATCTCAAATAGAACCTCATGACCCTCAGAGACAGAAAGCTGTCAGTCCCTATGCAACAGTTCAGGAGCCAGTCATTATAAGTCAACATGACTTGTCTAGACATACAACTGGCTTTATTGTTTGGAACTGTCTTGGAGATGGGGCACTGAGTACCTTCTGGACAGGTGGTAGGTACTAATGAATGAGGTGGTTGCCATACAGATAAACTAGGCTGGCAGAGAGAACAATTAAAATGATGTTGCTGTGATGCCAATGTTATTTTAAAAATTTAATCATGCTGCCTAGTGGCTTAATGGGAATTTCTTTCCTATAATAAAGAAACCAAGCCAGAAGCCAATGCTATGAATGAGGTTCTATCCACACAAAACAAAATGCTGTTTTGATGATGAATCAGGTCAATTCATAAATGTGGATGGTAAAGCAGCATAATTCAGAACCCGAGGTTGGGTTTTCTCACTCTGATTTATTCCATTAAGTTTGTACTTTATCAAAGCCAATTCAGTAATCACAAAATGTCTTCAATTTTTTTAATGTTCATTTATTTTGTGAGTGAGAGAGAACTTGAGCAGGGGGAGGGCAGAGAGAGAGAGGGAGACACGGAATCCCAAGCAGGCTCTGTGTATCATCTATTTGAATCTATATAGTAAACATGTCTTCACTTTTACCACGTAGATTCAAATTGAAGATGGTTATACCACCATTAAGGGTGAAAGAAACAAAAACACCCAGGAGAAATATAAGAATCTAACTGGTCAATTTTCAAACCAAATAAAATTGTTCTAATAAACAGTATCTTCTGACCATAGGAATTAACTTGGTCCTAAATAAAATAAGAAGTTACCTGTATTTGGTAACACCATTAGTAAAATGAATACCTTTGATTTCTGTTTGTTGGTACACGCAAGTCAGAGGAAGCACAGAGGCTAAGAGCTTACCCTATAGAACAGGAGTCGCCAATGTGTAGCCCGAGGGCCAAGGGTGGCCCACTGCCTGTTTTTGTACAGCCCACATGCTAAGAATGTTCATTACATGTTTTAATGTTTTTTTTAATAAGAAAATATTTAATGACAGAGGAAAATATAAAATTCAAATGTCAGTGTGCATAACTAAAGGTTTATTGGAACACAGCCACATGCATTCATTTATGTATTATTTTTTACTGCTTTGGCACTACAACTATAGAGTAGCTACAACAGAGACCATATGGCCTCAAAGCCTAAAATATTTACTATCTGACCCTTTACAGAAAATGTTTGCTAAATCAGTGCACTGAACTCATCCCACTTAGGTTTAAGCTTGCTCTACCGCTTGTTAGCTGGGTGTTCTTGGGCAAGTTAGCCTTCTTCCCATGCTTCGTTCCCTCATCTGCAAAATGAGAATTATACCACGAACTACATATGCTAGCTGTGGGAACTGAGTGGATTAAATGTGCTGAATGTGCTTAAAACAGTCCCTGGCCCATAGTGAGAACTCTGTGTTATTTGTCATTATTATCATACTTTATCTTCTAAAAAGTTCCATGGTTGTATCTTATGCTGGTTTGGAAAATTGTAAGGAAAAGTCTTTACTAAATGAAAATATAATTTTAAGATATGAAACTGATTATAAACATGTTTTTATGTAAATTCAGCAAACACAATCTCATAGGGGAACAATAGTATATATGTTCTTATAATTCATCCCATCACCTGCAATGTTCTTAGCCAAAAGGCTTTGTATAATTTAGAAGCCCATTAGTCAAGAATGAAAATATAGTTAAGTAAAACCTGTTGGACTGGCACATTGGCCACATTGCATAAAGATAGGATTAAGGCCCCTGAAATTATTTCCCTAATAAAATACATAATTAGATATTGATTGCTTGACTAAAACACCAGCTGCAATTTAAACAGTTATGACCAATTGTGTCAGCTCACTGTGTTACCTTAAGTATTATAAAATATAGGACAAGTGCCTAAAAGGCTAAGGAAATTTTAATGTCAAAATTTTGGTAAAGATACTTGAAGTAAACCTTGTCTTTACTTCTATCTTGAAGCAAATTTTAATCTGGATTGAAAATATATATGTTTAAGGCAAAATAACAAAGGAAAGGTGATGGAATATAAACATCAACATAAGAAGTTCTTTGAAATTATTAATGTGTAAAAATTAAAAATGGGTAGGGAATATGAATATAAATCTTAAGAAAGAATGCAAATGATAAATCCAGAAAGAACACTATTGGTAAAAAAATGAAAAATAACTATTTTTCATGATTAAATTAATTTGGATTAAGATATATTTGCTTACGGACTCACAAAGATTTTTTTTTTCCTAAATGATAACGCTCATAAGGGTAGAATAATCATAGCAAAAGCTGATTAAGATGTTTGCCAGTGGCCATGTTCTTTTTTAAGGGCTTTTATACACATTAACTCAGGTCATCCTCAGAATGATCTCAATTAGACTCATTCTAATAATATTTTACTCTAAAAAAACTAGAGACCAAATCATTCACCTAGTTGAAGGTACAACTGGTATCTGAACCCAAACTGTCCAGTTCATGCAATTATTCCTTCCCACCACCATGCTATTGGTGCGATGATTTGGATACACTCTTACTTGGCTGATGTCAGAGAAAATAATACACATCATGAGCTGAGGACACACAAAGAGGGAAAAAGATGGTCTTCATTGATGTCCTCTCCATCTTAAATTGTTCGAAGAGAATATGTGTCCTTACTCCATACCTTGTCCTAGACTAATGGTAAAGATGTTTTCAATGATATTTTTAAGACAAAATAACAAAAATCTTGCCAAGGCTTGTAACAGCAGTTTCTGTCAAGTCAGAGCTACTACACGGATACATTGTGGCTGTTACCCAGGTTAGAGTCAGAAGAGCAATCACAAAGTTTCAGATGGGGTTTTTGTGTTGATATACAAGAGAAGGGAGGGACAGGTACATACTTAGGATCTGCCAAGTTCTAAGAGCTTTATACATGTTGACTCATAATGACCTCCTACATCCATGAGCTGAGTTATTATATCCACTTAATGGAAGACATCTGTAAATCACATCAGCTCGGTTATTTAAATTTAACCAAGCTCACACAGCCAGAGAGTGTTACAGCCTGGTATTAATTCAAGTTCATCTAATTCCAAGATTTCTGCTCCTTCTTGTACACTGCATCTCCTCCTATCTAAGAAGTTATCTCGGGTTTTATCTCTATACCATGAGAAAATGGAATTCTGAATGTGTTGTTGGGGGTAGGGCACAATAGTAGGAGGGTGTGGAAGAAGGAACAAATATAAGAGCAGGAAAAGACACTGGAGCAGAAAAGTGGGAGGGCAGCCTGCCTGGATAAACAATGGGATCAGGAAGGAGATTTCATAGCTGCCTCTATTCACTCCTCTAGCACGGCATGTGAGTAGAGCAGATCAAAGAGTTGAAGACAAGACATTCATTGCCTAAAATTCATCATTAATACATAGGGAAGCACCTTAAAATATGTAGGGTATTCCACATCATGTGAGCCACTCCATGTTTACACAGCTAAAACCTGCTGAAAATACACATCAAAAACACCTATTAAAGAGATTGTAGATCAACACCTGGCCACCAGCTAGATCCACAAAGAAGAACAGGATGCAGATTCTCAGGAAGGGGCAGGACCCCCACATGTGATGAGAGATGGGCAGCATTAGGAAGTCAAGCCAATGATGTCACTCCTGGCTCCTCAGTATAGCTGGGAGGTGGACCCAGCCACCAGTCAGTTCTAGAGGGCCTGCCATGAGCAGACAAGGTCCCAGGATGGCAAGAACTTGGGCCCAGAGGAGCAGAACCAGACCCAGGTAGCATGAAGTCCCATGCTAATTGTTATGGTGCTCTTAAAATGCTTTACCAAGCTCTGTCCTTATACAAGGATATGTCTGGATACATCTCTCCCACCAAACCTGGAACTTCTTGAAGGCAGATGCTATGTTTTATCCATCTTTAAATGTCCAGACCCTAATATTATAAGTTTTGAATAAGCATTTTATGGAGGATGGAGAGATGAATGAAAATAACTTATTTACAGGAGTTTGATGGAAATCCACTTATGATAGTCAGGTCACAAGAGCCCAGAATAGACTCAGCAGTCAGGCTGACTTGCTGCTGAATCACAACAGCTACCAAACCAGAGTTCCTAGGATTCTACTGATCAAGGTCAGAACTGTCCCGAGGCCCCTGCTAGGCTAGGTCCTCAGGTCCTGGGGCCATAGCAGTGGGACAGGAGCGATGTAAAGTCAAAGAGCAAGCTGAGTCAACTCGTTGTGTGGAATTTTATCAGTGCAAAGCCACTGCTGTTGACTATGGACTAACTGGACAAATTGGAGCATGTCCAGAGAAGTCAGGGAAGAGCAGTGAGGGGACAGGAATCTATACTGAATGCAGAATTACAAAAGCACTGGGGCTCTATCACTAGAAGAGATAAGACTATATAGGGACAGAACAGCTCACTTCAAGCAGATTTTTTTTTCTGTGTAATATTCTAGGGCAAAACTGAAACCAATGAGTGGATAATAGACAGGTTGACCTCATTTGCTAATAGCATGGATAAGCCCATGGCAGGGAAATGACAGGAGTCACTCTTAAAAGACTAGACTTAATGAGATTAAGGTATGGAACCACATGACTTCTAAGGTCTTTTTTTTACCACATATCCTGTGCCTCTGAAGTCTCTGATGTTTTGAGGAAACTCATCAAAAACTCAGGACAATAAGCATGCTTAGGAACAACCAGAGAGAGACACGGAGAGAAAGTATAAGAGAGAGGAAGAGAGGGAGAGAGAGAGAAGAGGAGGAGAGCACAGGGCACCCAGAGCTAGTGTGTTTGTGCAGCTTTTAACCTGGAGTAAATGTACATTAGTAATGCTCTCTTTCTAGGCAACTCAACCTTGTCAAGGATTTGTGCTATGTCAATGAAGTAACGAGCTGGTGGTCACCATGTGTCTCATGCTGCTCTTTATCCCAAGGATCCTGAATCTCAAATTTCATCCATGAAATAGTTTTGCTTTCACTTTTGAAATATTAACTAATTTGCTTTAATGATTATACTCATTACCCTCTTACTTCTATGAGATAGTATGTCATACAAATTAATTAGTTCATCCTCCCATGACAAATATCACCACCCCCCAAATTTCAAAGCTAATTTTAATAGTCCAGAGTCATATTGTGAGTCAGCAGCAGACCCAAAATATGAACTTGGGAACTCTGACAGTTAAAAATTGACGTCCTGCCCTTTAAATGGAAGGATGATGCCTGGGCCTACTGACAGCATGCAGTGACTTGATGACTTGTGTTTTCTTTAGCTAATGAAACTTTTTGAGATACCAGCACTCTCTGGCCTAGCCATTCATTCATTCCTCTATCTCTATGCTCAGTAAAAACAACAAGAGCAAAACAGGCTCAGGCCCCACCCTGCTGGAGCCTAAAACTCTTTTCCAATATATATTTTTAAAGTTTATTTATTTATTTTGAGAGAGCAAGTACGTGAGTGGAGGAGGGACAGAGAGAGAGAGAGAGGGAGAGAAAGAATCCCAAGCAGACTCCACACTGTCAGCACAGAGCCTGGCACAAGGCTCACTCTCATGAACTATGAGATCCTGACCTGAATTGAAATCAAGAGTTGGATGCTTAACCAACTGAGCCACCCAAGCACCCCTCCAGTATTTAAAAACAAAAAAACAAACAAAAAACCTCAAAAACACCTGTGATCATAGATCAAAAAGTGAATAAAAAGCAGATTTTTGGATGTGGGGAAAGATCTGGCATGTAACCAGATACATTTGACAAAAACGTTCAACTGGAAGCATAAGGCACTGTGACAAGGGTAAATGGGGTGAAGATAGAAGACTGCATTAGTTGCCCCAGCACATTCTGAATCACTTATAATGCGAGCTCATTTAAACTGCATGGGATCCAAGATTCTTAAGCCTTAACTGACACAACTTTTTGGTTCAGACTGGTTTCAAGTTTTTACTATGTGCCAGGCAATTTTGCCTGTGCTACTAAATCCCTAAATAACCCACAAGGAATGTACATTCAAGGAATGCCTAAGATTCCAAGAGGGAAGTACAAAATGGCAGAAGTAGGATTAGAACTCAGGGTTCTGGGGCTTCAGAGTCCATCCTTTTTTTGATTGACTTGCTCAAACTACGCCCCTTATAATAGGTGAACAACAATTTGGGGGGAGGGGGTGGGTGGGAGGGTTACCTCTCATAACGTACTTGAATAAAATGCTGCCTGGTTGTATCAGTTGGTGTGGTTAGTTCTGGAGGCTCATTGGGAGTGTGCTCAGGGCCTCTGAGCCACTCTAGGGAAGTGTATCTGTATGCCATCATCACAGCAGCCAGGTTCTACCAAGGGCTGGAGAAGGGGGAAATGAAGAGGATGCTGACTCTTTCCTGGTGCATGGGAGACTGAAGCATCCAACATCTTCATAGCAGTCCACATTCTGAGGACATGTGTTTTATCTAACACCTTTGTGTTTTCTACAGCAGCATGAGCCTGCAGAAAGAGTGGCAGTGAGTCAAAAGGAAGAATAGCGTAAGCCAACTGTCAGAGACCTGGGTTTCAGCCAGGCTCTGATGCCAACCACCTGGGGGCTATTCCTTATCACCGTGTTTCTGCTTAGGGAAGAGGTTTCGCTACACCAAAGCTTCAGGTTACACAATGGTCTCGACTGCGTGGAGATGATCTGATGGCACTTTAAAATTAATATGAACAACGCTAAAAGTGACATACACAGCCTAATGAAGTATTTTTCTATTCATATCTTAAGACTGTGAAAACCAAGGCTTGTTAAGATGTCTGCTTAGGAAGGTCACTTCTGTATTCCAGATCTAGGCATATGCTATAGTCTGGGTTGCAGCCCACCCATCTACTTCCAAATATGCAAAGCCCATAACTAAGAATAAGACTCACTTATCAGTATTTTCCATCCGACTGCATAATTATAAGAATTGATTAGAAAGTCTCTTTTTAGCTCATTCATGTCTCCAGGGTAGATGCAGAATTAGGTGGCTATAATTGCAGAGGGTGGAGAACTGTGAGGCTTCAAACTGGTGTATATAAAACAAAAAGAAGGAAAAAAAAAACACCTAAAAGTTGTCCAGTTAAATTAGTGTGAGTTTTTATTCACATATTTCTGATTCTCTATTACAGCTCTGGAGGCTCAAACAAATTTTCACGTAGTCTATTTTTTCCCTTTCTCTCCATACATATATTAGTACATTTTGATATAAGGGTAAGCTCCCACAAACCAATATTAATCTTCTAATATGTATGTACTCCTAATGCAGTAAGTGGCTGGAACATTAGAAGATTATTTTTGAGTCATACAGTGTGATCAAGTTAACATACCAAGACCTGAATTCTGTAGAAATGAAATCTTAACATTTAGAAACTTCTCTGGAGATGCAACTCTAAGAATAAAATGTGGCACAAGAAGCATAGAGTCCTAGGAATATGGCAGAATTTGACCCTATTTTATTCTTGCTCATACTCTGTAGATTAAAATGTTATTTTAACTTGAAATAAACAAGTAGATGTATCTTTCTTATTTCTCCCCATCCCCCAAAAGATAAGAGCAAAATAAAATTATCTTTAGTCTGCAGCTGCTACAGGAACCATCAAGAGATAGCACTGGAAAATAATGTAGCCTCACGAAAGGCTTTGAAGCCCACGAAGACGTTCTTTCTTTGCCAGGGGTGGGGCAACAGCACTAAGTAAACAATGAGAAACAGTGAAGCCCATAATTCCTATTGACAGTCTCTGCATCTATCCACATCACAAGATTCTTTGAAATATAAATCCCATTATTTCAGGTCCTCCTGCTCACAAAGAAATCATTAATTTAGCAAATATATAGGAGTATTTATTCTGAACTAGACAACATGTGTTTTTATAGTAGTTAGTAGTATGAGCACAGAGAAAGCACATGCATGTCTGAGTAACTCAGGGAAGGCTCCTTGAAGGAAGTAACATTTCATTTGAGCTAGGCCATCAAGATAATGAATGTGGATGTGGATTTCAAACAAAGGGGACAATACCAGCAAAGTCTTGATGAGATAGAAGTATATGGAAGACTAAAGTTATAGTTAAAAAAAAAACCCAGTGTAGCTTGAAAATAGGGCTCTTAGCAGGGATGGTAAGAGATGGGTCTGGGAAAGTACATGGGAATAGATTGTAAAAGCTCATATTGGAAGCTAATGAATTTGAATTTTAACTTGAAAGCTGTGGAGAACTATCCGAAGATTCTATGAAGGAGAGTAAGATGATCAAAACACTAGGAGTTTTATTTTGTTGGTTTTATAAATTTTGCTGTAGTATACTATAAATAGAATGTAGAAGAAATGTACAACTTGTTGAATTTCACAAAATGAACACAGCCATGTAACACAGTACCAGTAATCACTAGCCATCCAACCAAGGACCAGGTCAAGAAGCATAACGTTACCACCTGCCCCACAAGACTCCTCATGCTTCCTTCCTTTCATCAAGAACCCTCTGCTCCTGCCACCAAAGGTAACCATCATCCTGACTTCCAATTCTATTGATAGTTTTGTCTGGTTTTGAACTTCATATGAATGGAACACCATGCCATGTATGCTTTAGTGTTTTACTTCTTTGGCTCAATACTGTGTTTGTGAGATTAATCCATATTGTGATAGAGTTGCATTTCTTTCATTCCCATTGCTTAACAGTATCCCATTGCATGAATATATCACACTTCATCAGTTCTATTGTTGATAGGGACATTTGGGCTATTTTCAGATTTGGGCTGTTAACACACAATGTTGTTATGAACATCCCATGCAAGTCTTTTGGTGACTACATATATTCAATTTTGTCGAGTATAGCAGGAGTGGGTTTGTTGGGTCAAAGGGTATGCTAATGTTCAACTTTAGTAGATATGCTAAAGTCTTTCTCTAAGACCTGTTTCAATCCACATTCCCACCAGCAATCTATGAAGTTCCAGTTGCTCCCCAGCCTTGCCAACCTTGGTACCGCCGCCTTCATCTTAGCCCTTATCCAGGTACGTGGCGTTTTACGACAGGGTTCAGAAAGTTGGCAAGCCATGCAATTCAGAGCACCATTTCTGACATCAGGGTCTGTGGGGCATCAGGAAAGCAGTATGCCCTTGGATTATACCCTGGGCTCCCAATCCATAGAGAAGCAGCAGCCCTCACCCCTCATTCATTCACCACCACCCCTCCCTGCACCTCGAAAACAATTCCTGCTGGGGCAGGTCTCTGTACCACCCACACAACCACAATCCTGAGCTGATCTCAGAGACTATGTGTCCTGTATGATGGGCTTATTTGAAAGGTCTCAAAGTCTGGTGGGTTGGAATTGGAATTGTGACGAAAGTTTATAAAAGAGGTCTTTCCTCATGAGACCACCTTATTGAACTGGAGGGTGTTCTTTTTTTTTTTTTTTTTTTTGATGCAAGAAAGGTCCCCTCATCTTCTCCCCCACTCTTTTTGTTAACTTCTTCTTTCAAATCTTAGCCCACAGGTGTGTTTTTTCCCTTCCTTATGATTCCTAAGTAATTTGGACTCTGAAGTCTGCACCTTAAATTACTTCTAAGTAAAGCATTAAGCATTCCCTTTCTCTGACCTACTGTTTCTTCATTAGGGCTTCATTTCTTATCTCTACTAATAGCGTCATTGATACCACCAGTCATGAATTCAGGAACTTGAGGGCAACGTTGGCTCCTGCTCCTGCCCCTACCCCCACCCATGCTCTATAGAAATCCTGTCACTTCGACCTCTCACACCATCCTACATTTTACTTTCCTACTTTCACCATCTTGGCTCAGGTCCTGTTGCCTAGAACCTTACTAGTCCCCAACCTAGACTGCTCACCTCCAGTGTTATCATTTAATGTGTCCCACATTGTAGTGAAAGTTCAACCTTACTCAAGCATAAATATATATACATATAATATATATACAGCCCTTGCCAAATTAATGTACTTTTAAATGTCCAAGGTGGTCCAAAGTCTCCAGAATAAAAATTCAAACTTTTTAGATGGGCATTAAAAGCCTTCTGAATAAACTCCCCAACTCATCTTTCTAACATTCTTCTACTCCTCTTCATCAGTACTTTACAATCTGGTCCAGTAGATCTCAAACTATACTTTGGAGAACCCCAGTATTGATGTAAATGCTATAGAATCCATGTCAAGGACTAATGGTGAGGAAGAAGGTGCTGAGCAGGTAAGCCCCTGCTCCTAATTTATTTATTATATTTAACTTTATAGTAAATATTTATATATTTAACATATAAATTTATATTTTAATCTTTTATACCAAAGTTCCACAGTTTCAAAAACAGTAGTGGGTTTTAAGCCCATTGCTCTCTTGCAACTGAAAGCTCTAAACATTTGACCCTCTGTCCCTGTCTTTTGCTACTGTGGTCTCCAACATGCTGAACTATCCCTTCATTCTTCCCACTTATTTCTACATTTCCAGATGCAGCATCTCTTGCAAACCCACCTTAAAGCACATCTCCCATCAGTCATCCCAGAGACTCCCTCTCTGGCTCCATCCTGAGGGAGAGGGCTGCAGGAAAGCCTTCTGCAAGTTAGCAGGGTCTTTTGACTAGCAGACTTCCACTATGTTGTGCATGTGGATCATAGGCAGGCTGTTTGGAGAATGCCTAAAGTGACAAAAAAAAAAAAAAAACAAAAGGAAGGACTTCTTCGAAGCCCTCTGCTTCTCATTTAGCTTCTCTACTTCCTTAGAGAGAAATGCTTAGGTTTGCTAAGAGGCAAATCAAGAAACCACAGTGAGAAGGTTCACTCGTGTGGCCATTTAGGAGACAGATTTCTAATAAATTACCTTGATTTCTACCCCTTACCCTGCTTCACCTCCTTATACCTACTGTCACCCTTTTGGGGGAGCCCTTCCTTAAAAAGTGATTCTCACTTTCATTACAAACTTCCCCTGTGGGCGTTTTGAACTCTGGTTCCCTCCACACACTTATCCAGCAATCTTTCTCACCCACTTTTCACCTTCCAGAAATTTACCAAACCCTTCCTCTCAGTATTTGGAACTACAAGTCCCCACATTTAACTGAATTCATATTTTTGGTGGAATAAGTTCAAAGATCCAGGCATTGTTTTGGATTAGAGAAGACATCTGAAGTCCCAACTGGCCAAAAGTTAAAGAAGTTCAACAAGATAAAAAGAATTGAGCAGGAAACTAAATAAAGGGCTAAGAGGAAATGAGTCAAATCTAAAGTACTTGACAAAACTGAAGACAAAGCACATAAAAGGCCTCAAATCCAGATGTTCTGGTAGCTGAAACAGTAGCATGAAATAGGAAAAACAAAGATCTGACCCTGGCACTAAAATAGAGGCAACCTAGGTCCAGTCTTTCTTATGGTTTTCCTGGGGATGAGAAGTCCTTAGGAACAGATGTTAAAAGGAATGTCAGAGCCTTTACCTATGGTGTGACCCCAAATATGGCAGCAACAGGAAACTCTATGCTACTTAAATTTAAAAAAAAGTTTCCCATAGAAACAGCGTATGATGTCACTAACTTTTCATTCAGAAGGATTGTGTTCAGATTTTATTGAGACTCTTTATACATCCATGAAAACAATGATAAAGGCAAAGGTATTTTTTTTAGAGAGAGAGAGAGAGAGAGAGAGAGAGAGAATATGAGCAGGAGAGAGGGGCACACGGAGAGAGAGAAAGAATCCCAATCAGGCTCCACTCCCAGTGCAGAGCCAGATGCAGGGCTCAGTCCCACGACCCTGGGATCATGACCTAAGTAGAAATCAAGAATCAGACACTCAATTGACTGAGCCACCTGGGTGCCCTGGAAGGTAAAGATATTTTTAACAAGCAGCTAAAGTTTTGTCCATGCACCCAAACCAGTTCTATTGATAGAGCAAATGAAATTGGGCATGGGGTGGGAATAGTCATTTCATTCAGCAAGCACACACTGACCAATTTCATAACCCATTAAGAAACAGTGAATTCAGTAAAAAAAAAAATTGTTGAAAGTATGTACATGTGTGTAATGTGTGTACTCAACCAAAAGTAGCCGATACTCATAAAAGAATGAGTCTTTGGTTCTCATGGCATACAGAATGCACTTAGACACTCTTGCTCTAAGAATTCTAATGGCCCATGGCCTTAAAAACAATTGAGCAGAGCAAAGATTTATTTCCATATCTACTTTTAGGAAAGATAATGAAAACAACACAGTCTGAAAAAGATAAAGCACTCTGTGTTTGTATGTGTGGCGCTTGTCCCACTGGGGGGTAGAAAGACACCAAAGCTCAGAAATGAATCATCACCTCCAGAACCAAAATGCCCGCAGCCTTTGGGTCTAACTTCATTTCTGTGGAAATGAGACAGTTCAGCCATGCACAGAAATTAAAGTGTACAGGGGGGAAAGCGCTAAGCAAAATATGAATTGTAATGAAATCTAAAACACCAGTGGTTCTATTATTATGTGCTTTCTATGATCATGAGGCAAAACAGCTTGGGTAATGAGAGGTCATGATGGCTAAAAATCAGAGCACTAATGGCTCTAACCCACTGGTGAGAAGCAGTGATCTCAATAAAATGCAACACTAATGGAAATAGCCCTTTTGGGAAAAGACTTACATCTGTATTATAGGAAAAGGGAGAAAAATAGAGAAACTTTCTCAATCCACCTAAAAATCTATTGTTTCAACAAATAATTCCTTTTTAAATCAGCTGGGAAATTTCTCCTGCAAGTGCCTGCTTTTAATGCTTCTTCTCCATAGACTCCGATCTTCTAACTTTCCCTTGAGTAGCTGAATTAGCCAGCTGTATCTGTACTGTTTCCAGGAACATTCTTGGATTTGGTGAATATGATCAACATGACCATAATATGAGAGGCCTTGTAGTTAAGCAGTGGGCAGGAGGACTGCCGAGGCAGAAAAGATGGCTCACAAGTTGGGGCCAAGTATTACCTGAGGCTTAAAAACATTCAGTCAACCCCTAAACCTGCCACCATATCCAAAACAAAGTTGGAAAAGGCCTGTTCTACTTCTATACAGCCTCTGCTAGAAGATAACCTTTCCTTCACAACTGCCTTTCAGTTTTTGTTTTGTTTTTTCTTGGGAGCTGGTTTTTACCTGGTTTTGATTTAAAAAAAAAAAAGTGGGAAAGGGAAAATCCTTGTTATTTGAAAATATCATTCAATCTTACTCTACAATACTCTGTCTACTTAGAAACAAATGGGATGTGTTTTCATATTCTCATGAGGAGTGAATAATTGAGTAAGAAATGAGCTTAATGCCTTATTTCCCTTCATGATTCCAGATGACAGAATCCAAGAGGATAGAAGGATCCATTCTCTCTTTTATTCCTAAAGAAACTTTTTTAAGAGTTTTTTAAAGTAATCTCTACACACCGCATGGGACTCGAACTCACAACCCCCATATCAAGAGTCACATACTGACTGGGCCAGCCAGGCATCCTCTTTTCTTCCTAACCACATTCTCTTCTTCTCTCTTCTCTGTGCACCTGTATGTGTATTTTACCATCTTTTAAAATCTCCTATTTCCCCTTTGTTTTTCAATTTACCAGAATATGAAATTAAAAGTATGTATTTCAGCAATTGCAATATATGATGAGGTTTTACATTCAATTCGCCATCTTTCTCCTTTGTGGAGAGCATTAAAGTAACAGTTACAAGGGATGATTTTTTTTTAAGTTTAGACTTTTCTAAAAGTCCTGTGTCCTCTGCATGACATAGCTTCCCTTCTCTACCACCATACTGTCCTATCAATGTGCCCACCACTATTCAAGACCTAGCTCAAATTCAAATCTTCTAAGAAACGTCCCTAATTCTTCAAGTCAAAATTAATCTTTTTTTCTCATAATTTGCATAGCACTCCAGACTTCTATTCTTTATTCTCTCTTTCATCCAATCAGCCATCCATGCACTCCACTGTCACGGACTGAATTGTGCCCTCTGCCACTTCTTCAAGTTCATACGTGGAGGCCTTAACTCTCAATGTGATTCTGTTTGGAGATAGCGTCTTTAAGGAGGTCATTAAGGTCATGAAGTAAAGGATTAGGGTAAGTTTGAATTAGGTAAGTTTGAATGATATTTCCACATGATACTTTCACATAAAGAGAAATTTTCATTTAATGTTTTAATATTCAAATGGTTACAACTAAATTGGATGAAGAGGCAGAGACACATAATTGTGAAGAACAGAGAGGGAGTAAGAGAAAGAGGAGATGAAAAGATACCTAAAGACTAAAAAGACTCATAAGGTAATGAGGTCATTAGGATGGGACCCTAATCCAATAAGACTGGTGTCCTTGCAAGAAGAAGAGGAGACCCCAGGGGTGTTTGCATGCAGAGAAAAGGCCATGTGAGAATAAAGCAAGAAGGTGTATATTGGCAGGGCAAGGAGAAAGGCCTCCAGAGAAAGCAAATCTTGGGTTTCCAGCCTCCATAACTGTGAGGAAATAAATGTTGTTGTGGAAGCCATCTAGTGTGTACTGTCTTGTCGTGGCTGTCGTGGCAGACGGAAACACCTACCAAACTTGTATTGCAAGATTACTATATAGTGGGTGTCTTTGTCATGGTCCCTACATAGCACAGCCTGCTCTGTATCCATTGTACTAAAGCATGAGGCCTCTCTCTCCTCTGCCCAAAAGGAAGCTCTTTGTGGACAGATCCAGGTCAGAACTGGGCACAGGCCTTTGGTACAGTCATACACATCCCCTGAACTAAAATCAAACTTTGTTTAAACTATGTATTGAGCCTGCAGAAGAAGTCATTTGCTGTTCGACAGATGGCATTCCCTCTCCTCAGGACATATGATCGCTCCTCCTCTCAGCAGTGACGCTGCATACTTTTATCTCTCATTTTCTGCCTGTGCCCTCCTAACACCTGAACTAAAAAGCTTCCAAGCTCAGGGAGTACAGGTCATGATGGGGTTTCTGGCCATAGCCATGGTAACTGGAAATCCCCACTGCCCTGGCCAGCATCTGCCAAAGAAAGGCAAGTGTGTTGTATACCCACTCCTTTCCTCTCATGCACACCCAGCTTTCCTTTGCACCAACAATTCATCTTGTTTTCACACTTAAAAAGGAGAAATGAGATGCATAAAACCCTCCTCTCTCTCTACCCCTTTGGCTTTTTTACAGTTGACTGCAAAAGACTATCCAGGTTCAGGAAAATTGATTTTTGCCATTTAAATAATCTAATCTTCACAAACCCTTTAACACCCAAACAAAAACCATTTTAAGGCACAGCAAGATAATTAATATAAAAAAATAGTCTCCACAGGGTATCTGTATACCTGCCTGCCCACAGTTTCCATTTGGAGGAAGTATCTGGTTTGTAGTTTATGGAAAAGTCTACCTCACCAAACATGAATTCTATTTTAATAGGCCTTTCCTTTCACATGTTTTACAAATTAACTGGCCAAATATTAATTAAAAATGCATTAGGAGATGGTTCGTATTCAACAGTTCCGCTAATATTCTTGTTGTTTTTGAAACCCATTGAGTCAGAAAATCAATGCCATGGAATCTACTTCTCTGCCATTGCCTCATACACCGTATAGACTCACTGGTGCAGATGGGAACCACACTGGTAGGAGAGAGGTGAGCCAGGAGAAGGAGAGAAGTCATTATCTAAAGGCCAAATGCCACTATTAGCATTGCAAGCAAATATAAGATGCATACAAGCATGGCAATATCCCATCCCTTATTATTCACTTTGACTTTTGTGAATTGAGAGCAGGCAGTGGAACTGGAGTAAGACTGATAACCCTGCCAAGTGAGAACCCCCTGCTTTCTACCATCCTGCAGACACTGCTCATTCCCAACCTCTCTCTTGCTGTGGAAACCCTTTCTCTTTCTGAGAGCCAGTTCCAATCACAACTGTCCCTAAGGTAGGATTTCTTACTCTGAAACTCACAAAGAAGCTTCCGGAAATCTGTGAACTTCCTGAACCGAAAATATATGTGCATGTTTCTGGAGAGAGGACACATAGTTTGCAACAGATCTTTAAAGACATCCATGATCCCAAAAAACATCAACAATAATAAATGTTTGCTTCAGTATCAAAGTACCCACTCCTCCAGACTATTCCCCCTAATCATTTTCTTTCAAGGCACCTATCACACTTTATAATTAATATCTGCACAATTGTGTGACGTTTATCTTGCATTAGACTGTAAGCTCCAGAAGAATATGAAACATGTCTGCCTTCATCATTTTATCAGAACCTGGAACATTGTATATAACTTACAATATTTGCTGTGTGAATGGAAAATGAATGGATAATACGTGAATTAATGAGTATCCCAAACACTACTTTCCATAAAGCCTCCTACAACTAAACTTATATATTCCTCTTAATTTTCTGAAATTCCTAATTCTCAAGCACTTACAGAGCAACGCCAGTCATTTGGGCACTAGTTTTTGTTACCTGGTTATTTCACCTAAATAATTCTTGTGTACTCAACTGGCCAAAGAGCTCTTGGGGGCAGGGATGGCTCCCATTTCACTTGACTCATCATTGAGCAAATATTCTGAAAGAATCAGTGCCATCTAATACCCCATAGCAAATCAGCCACCTTTAGTTCAATCTGTTCCACACTAACTTACAAAAATTAATAAAGTGTTAAATATGTGATCTGCTTCCCAGATTAATCATCACCTCCCTGACAGCCTGGAGTTTTCCTTCCACCCCAGAACAAAAAGGGTGGTGCTGGATCCTTGGCAGATTCAATCAGCTTTATGGCTGACCATGACATGGAGCCCAGGGTTAGGCAGGCAGAGCCTGAAAAAAAAATATGTAAATGGGAAAAATGTTAAGACTAGTCTCAGTTTTCTTATCTCTTTTGCTTTCCAACAACTTGCAAATCCCCCACTATAGAGGGCTGAAGATCATCAAACTAATCACCCCTGGGCAACCTGAATTGGCATCCATTAGGGCTCCTTTCCCTACTCTTATAGCTGTACTTTGATGAGTTACTTTATATCACTTCATCCCAACAATGTTTTCTTCTCAGAAACATTCAATATTAACTACATTAACATTCAATATGGGTTGGTCCATATCTTTTTCATTTACTTCCCAACTGCTGTTCACCTTTAGGACAAGCCCATACACTCAATCAGGCATTTGGTCTGGCTGACAGGTAAATTTTGGGCAAGTTAGGAAGAGGAGGACCAAGATGGATGGCTGTATCTGGATGCCCAGAAGCTCAGGCAATGGGCGTATTTCATAACTCAATCAACAAAGACCTGAAGGCAGCATTTGTCCTGTATCATTATTTATGACCAAGAATGCAGGAGAAAAATGCATTAGCTTATGCACCAGAAGAGATCCTGTTTAATATCCTGGAAAGAAGCAATATTATAGCAACTATAAAATTTGTATTGTTCTTGTGCCTTTGGATGCACCATGCTTTCAGAGTTAGAACATGGCAATGGTACAATTCCTTTGGGGAGGTCATGAAATTAAGCTGCATGTCTTTATATATATAACCACAACTGTATCTAGAAAAGCAAATAACAGCACACATCTCCAGGTAGAACAGTGTGCTTTGCCACAAAACTGCCCTAGTGTTAACTCGTTGTGTCAGCTTGCTAGGGCTACCATAACAAAATACCACAGACCAGGTGACTCAAACAAAGGAAATTTATTTTCTCACAGGTCTGGAGATCTGTAGCTAGGAGACCAAAATCAAGGGGCCAGCAGATTTGGTTTGGTGAGGCCTCTCTTCCAGGGCTGCAGATGGCCACCTTCCTCACAGGGTCACCCCTTAGTCTGTATGTTGTCAGTGTTCTAATCTCCTCTTCTTTAAGGACACCATTCTATTGGATTAGGGCCATGTTACTTTAATTACCTTCTTAAAGGTCTTATATCCAAATAGTCACATTCTAAGGCACTGGGGTTCAAACTTCAACATATGAGTTTGGGGGACTCATAGTTCAAAACACTCCAGTTCTCTGGACTAACACTATCTCCTTTTAATCAGTCTCTCCACATTTCCAGTATGTTTTCCATCTAAATCATACCATGGTCATAAATCTTTCTTAAACACAGTTCTGATCCTGTAATCCTCCTGCTTAAAAATAATTCCCAATTGCCTGTGGATTATAAAATGAAGTCCACATTCTAGCTAGCCACACAAAGCTCTTTCTGGTTCCAGGATTATGTGTGTCTCTTCTATTCCCAAACTAATTGAACCCCTCCTTCTTCCCTGTATATGTCTCTCACTTTACAGACTACAAGCACAAGCTTCCTTCTGCCCACCTCCACCCCCATTCCAGACACATCTACTTCAACCTTCCCACACCTGCCACCACCCTCCAACACCACTACCATCATTTCAATCTTTCTAAATCCAATTCCTATGCATTTTTAAGAGAATTCTCAAATCATTCTTCCTCTAGTGAATATATCCAATATCTCCAACAGAAAGCAACCTCTTCTTATTCTAAACTCCTCACCAAGCTTAAGGAACAATATAATGTAGAAAGAAATATGTTCTCTTTAGAGAAAGGATCTAGATTAGTTTCCTGAGGCTACTGTAACAAATTACTACAAATTTGATGACATAAGAAACATAAATTCATTCTGTCACAGTTCTGGAGATCTTAAGTTTAAAAGCAAGGTGTTGGCAGGACCACACGCCCTCTTGAGGCTCCAGGGTATAATTAACTTCCTTCCTCTTCCAACTTCTGGTGGCCACCAGCATCCCTTGACTCACAGCCACATCACTCCAATCTCTGCCTCCTCTGTGGCCACGTTACTTCCTCTTCCATCTGTGTCAAGTGCCCCTCTGCCTTTCTCACATAAAGACACATATTGGATTTAGGGCCCACCTGAATAACTGGGGATTATTTCCTCATTTCAAGATTCTTAATTGTATTTGCAAAGACCCTTTTTCCAAATAAAGTAACACCACAGGTTTGGGGAGTTAGGGCATAGACATTTCTTTTGCTGGGAGCATCATTCAACCTACTACGAATTCTCAAGTCTAAGCTATCTTTATATCCCCACAGTGTCTTACATAGTGGGTGTGCAACAAAATTGTGGAATGGATGAATAACAAGTAATGCTAATTCAAGCCTAACCATTCACAAATTATTCACTGAATGAACAGACTGTTAGTCTGAAATAACACAATCAGTGGATGCTTTGGTGTTGGCAAGATAAAGCTTTTAAGCATTGCTGATGTTAAAAAAAAAAAAAAGGCAAAGAAAATAATTGGTGGATTTCGGGTATAAACCTCTCAGCCAGATAAATTAAGAATTGATACTTTTCACATCCCTTTAAATTCTTTATTTAGAGACTTTTTGCTTTTCAATCAAAGGGAATTTTTCCTATGTTTCCATTAATATTTTTTCTCTTAGTTTCAGTGTTTTAACTCCTGCAGTGTCAGGAGTGCTACAGTGCCTGATGGCATTATTCTTATACTAAATAAAACGAAATGGACTCATATTAAGTTTTAGTTCCATAGGTGTGTGAAAATCTCTTGCAAAGCGTCAGATTTGTATATTTCTGGTAGTAAAGTGTAGATTACTAGTAAAGTGGTATAAGCGGGAAATGGGCAAAATGACTGAAGAGGAGTGGGAGGTACAGGCTTGCAGTTATGGAATGACTAAGTCATGGGGATGAAAGGTATAGTATAGGGAATATAGTCAGTAGTATTGTAACAGGGTTACATGGTGATAGACAGTAGTTATACTTGTGGTGAGTATGACCAGAGTTGTCCAATCGCTATGTTGTTCACCTGACACATTGTGTGTCAACTATGCTTCAGTAAGAAATAAAATATCAAATTTAAAAATAAAAAAGAATAAAATATGGTATCCTTTTCCATGAAATAATCATTTATTTTATAGGCAGAGATTGTAAGCATCACATATCGCAGCTTGTGGTAGATGGTTTTTAAAAATACTTTTTTAAATACCTATTTTTATGCTAACATAGCTACACAGCAAATAGGAAAGGCCTGTTTAAAACAGTACCTTTAGAGTGGTCAGCACTTCATACTCCAAACTGTATTCCTGTGCTGCATTATCTTATTAAACCACATAATAACCCTGAAAGGAAGGTAAAACCCACTTTATTCAAATATCTAATCACTGACAAGATTCTTTTCAGAATGCATTCTTGTAATGATCAATAAAATCCCTTTCACAGAGAACAAATATTCATCAGGACCAATAAGGATAAAGAGCTTTCTCTCTCTCTCTCTCTCCTTTTTTTTTTCTACAGAGCTTGTTAAAATCCAAGGTCTCTCTATTCTGCCTCAAGATAAAAAGACTCGCAACCTAGAAAAAAACAATGGAAAGGATGTATCTTTGAAATAATTGAATAATGACTTTTAGAGTTGGAAAGAGTCTTAGAAACTCTGCAGGGGTCAGACTTAGTTGAGGCTCAAAGGAGTTAAGTGGGACTTGCCCAAAGTCACAGGTTTTCCTGGACAGCCAGAACTGGAACCCAGGTCTCCTGATTCCCAGTCCTGTAAGGATGTGGCAACACTCAGATGTGTTGAGGTACATCACCAGAATGTACGGAACAGATGGTGTGATCCTATAGCCCTTGTGTAGTATGAGAGCTCAGGAAGAGGGAAACCCCACGGGTGTGCTGGAGGCAACAATAACAATAGCAAGCAAAGCCACTGATTACCACCTCTTCCCAGCTCTGTGCTTGCTGCTGTCACTTTAGTAGTGGGGGTGGCCAGGCTGGGAGAATCTACACCATGGACACCAGCAAATGCTACAAATTAGGTCTTTTTTGGAGAGGTAGACGGGTAAGGATAGCCAGTGGTTAAACATTCACCAGTATACCACTGGTGAAGCCCTCTCACCTTCCTCAGAACAATGTTCCCCTTTGATTTCCCAGACATACCAGAAAGCAATAAGCCAAAATACTATTTTTCATTCTTTTTAAAAATTTTTTAATGTTTATTTTTGAGAGAGAAAGAGATAGAGTGCAAGCGGGGAAGGGGCAGAGAGAGAAGGAGACACAGAATCTGAAGCAGGCTCCACACTCTGAGCCATCAGCACAGAGCCCAACATGGGGCTTGAACCCATGAACTGTGAGATCATGATCTGAGCCAAAGTTGGACGTTTAACCGACTGAGCTACCCAGGCACCCCTATTTTTCATTCTTTAAGATTTGGATATGAAAATAAACAACAACAAGGGCAGCAACTATTTATGATATACTTACTGCATGCCAGGCATTATCCTCAGGGGTTTACTTTTTACATGCCTTACCACTCTTTAAACCTGCAAAACGGCTCTTGAAGGTAGCTATGCTTATTATCCCATTTTAAAAATGAGGAATTTAAAGCCCAGAGTAGCTATGTAATATACCCACTTTGGTTGATGGTAAATGGAAGAGCCAGAATTGAGAACCAGATCTTCCTCCAAAGCCTCTGTTCTGTCCCCAATATCATGCCACCTCTGAACCTGTCCCTGTAAGCCATATTCCTTGAAATAGTAATGATTAGCTCCTGACTGTCAACTAGTACCAGATATTGTGCTAGGCCATGCAGAAATACACATAATCATTTTGCAGAGTGTGTGTTATTCCCATCTTGCATGGTGCAGATACCTAAACTGACGATCAGAAAGATGAAATGATTTGCTCTCAGTCAGAAAGCTAGGAAGTAGTGGGGTGGGGTGCACCAGGCCTGCACATCCCAGATTCTTCTCTTCCCAAGCTGCCTTAAGCAGCCCTGTAAACAGCCATAAAATGTGATGACATTTGGGGAATGTGGCTAAGATGCCAGCGCTGTCACCTCGCCCCAAGTGTCACCTTTTGGCTATTGTTTTCCACATCACAGGCAGTTCTGATGCATTTTGGACTCCTACAAGACTGAGGAAGTTAATAACACATGTGATCCAGAGCTGTTGAAATAAAAGAGCTCAACAGATTGACCACTGACCATGACATTTACAACCCAAGGCTCCTAAAAGCCATCACTGTCATTCATAGACCTTTATTTTCATTTGGAATTATCATAACAGAAACCTTTTTCTCTTACTTATTAGAGAAAGCCTCAGCTCTCAGACAAAGAGTGAGGATGCTTTTTAAATTCTTGGGCCCCCAAATGGCTTTTTAGGTTTGAATTGCATAACCCAGTGGAGTAAAGGCTTCAAACTAGAATAGCAAAATAAACTTTATACTTGTTATCTGTCATTGTTTCCTGCTTTACTCCAAACCTTCTGTTGTTGAAAATATTTTTAAAGTAAAATGAAAGTCCCAAACCCACACAAACTATACAAAGTGAAGCCAAAAATGGTTGTGATTAGTTTAAAAAAATCCTTCACAATAAACTATGAAAACTGATAGGACTAGTTAGAATGCAAACAAGGCTCTACCAATTTCAAAACCCAATATAAGGCATTAGGTGTCCAATGAAACTCAAATCCACCTCTCTAAACTACTTCAAGCACCTGGATAATTTGCTTGCCTGTATTTAGCTCCACATGGTGCCCCGGTATTGTACTGGTACTAAAAAATTTGCCGTAGTAACTCATCATCTATCTAAGAAGATAAAGCTAACATCTGCAAAACCATCACAGGACAGGCACACGTTAAATGGTATAGTCCTGACTGCAAATGCTTCAGTATAGAAAACCAGTGTGTGTGTGTGGTTGATTTGGCTCGAGTAGACAGGAAATGTTTAGGGGGAAAAAACATGGGCAAGAAAAGGACCTGGGTCTTTCATGGTGAATGTCATTACCCAAATAATGGGGAAGCCATTCCAAGTGGAAGAAGAGGAAAAACCAAAATTCTAGAGATAGGATTGGGCCTACTGTAATCTGGGAACATTTTTCAGATGTTTTTTTCAAGGTGATAAATAAGAGTAAAAAGGGAACGTGGGGCCAGTTGGAAGGTCACGCACAGGAGTTTGAGCTTCAAGTGGGAGGCATCTCTGACTTACTCTAAGTCTTTATGAAGGAATCATATGATGGAAGTGGTGATATAAGAAAACTCCCCTCTGCCTCTGCCACCCCAGGCTCCACTTGGGGGTCTCTCATTGCTTCACTACCATGAGCCGATCCCAGCTGAGCCAGTTTACAGGCGCTTCAGCAGATAGAACAGCTGTACCCTTGGCCCAATCTATGGAAATTCCATCACATTCTCAGCACTCTGACACTGAATTTTCCAATTTTTCTCTAACCTGCCAAAAGAGGTGGGTATTTGCTGATGACGGTGGGTTCCCATGGGGCCTTCCATCCTTGGGCGCCCCCTAGATGTGATGCCTAAAGGCTTCAGTCTGCCTTGACAGCTCCCCTCGGCAGATGTAAGATGATGTTTACCTTACAGATCTTTTAGTGTTCAAGGTGCTACAGCTTAATGTGCTTCCCTTTGGGTGAAGACTGCCTGGATTCACCACCTCTGTTCTCCAACCACCCACTGAATCCCTGCCATTGGACTGTTAGTGCCTGTCATATACCTGTACCATGACTATAAGTGTTGTGTCCTTGGAATTGTCCTACCCCATTCAGCTGCATCTCAACTATCATAGATCACTTGAGCTATCAGGTCAAGAATTCTAGATCCATCCCACCTGGAATGCCGTTTTGTCACCTGGTTAGCCTGGTAAACATCTATTCATCTCCCCAGTCTCAGTTCAAAAAGCCTTCTCCCACCCCTCCCTTGCTCTGCATGTTCTCTGTCTCTCTCTCAAAATAAATAAATACTAAAAAAAAAAAAAAAAAAAAAAAAAGAGGTAAACTGGGTGACTCAGTTGGTTAAGCATCTGACTCTTGATTTCATCTCGGGTCATGATCTCACTGCTATTAAGATCAGTCCAGTGTTGGACTCTGCACTGACAGTGTGGAGCCTGCCTGGGATTCTCTCTTTCCTTCTCTCTCTGGCCCTGCCCCATTCATTCTCTCCCTCCCTTTCTCTCTCAAAATAAATAAACATTAAAAAAAAAAAAACCCTTCTCCTTCTCATTCTCTCCATCTCCTCCTCCCTTTCACTCATGTGCCCTCCAGTATAGACTTCTCCTGTCCTCACTATGCCCCATAATTATTTCCACCATGTCAAGAAAGGTTGGACTGCAAACATGTTATATATATATATATCTCCCCCAGAAGACTGTGAGCCCCTAGAGGGTAAGGCCATAAGAATCTCTTCCCTGTGGCATTGACACCCCACACACGTAGAGGACAGATGCCTCAGTAGTGGTTCCAGAGTCAAGTCACAGCTCGGTTTTCCTCTCTACCTGCTCTGGGTTAACTGCAACCAGTCACAAGATAGAATAGTTTGGTCCCAGCCTTGTGAAGGAACAAATGAAAAGAGGCATTCTAGGGCAGCAGGGGACCACATTCTACACACTGCACTCTGCTCTACTCTGGTGTCAAGGAGATAACAAATGGCATGAAAGAGTATGTGCTTACTCCTGTATTGTATTTTAATTGTATTGTAATTTAATTATCTGCTTCCCTATTAGATTGTAATCTTCATGGGGTTCAGAACCATGTCCTATTCATTTCTGTGTCCCCAGGCCCTCTCAATACCTAAACCTCTGGATGGGTCCTGAGTCATCAATGGCTCCATGCTGAGGACCAGTCTCCACCTCCTGCCATCATTATACACTTACTCCCACATCCCCAGAGAATTAGAGGGAGAAGGATGCAGAGGTTTTGAGGCAGAAAGGGGTAATATAGATTGACTAAAGTGTCAAACCTCCAGAACAGAGACCTCTGTACCCCCCTGAGGCATAAACTCCAGAAATGGCTGACCTCTTAACTATAGTTAGCATCTGGAAACTTACATTTGATTTTAAGAAGAAAACAGCATCTTGGAGAAGAGATCTGCTAACTTCAGAAATCCCAGGTTTCTACTGAGCACTGAGACAGGAGGGTGGCACAAGAGGAGGGGGCAATCTAAGACATTGCCTAACAAAAAAGAATATTTGGCTCATCTCCCAACTTCAAGAAATACGAAACTCTATCAGCCTAAAGAAACATTAGAAGTTTATGATGCAGAAACAAGTAGCTTGTGCGTGATGCATTTCCAACTTCTGGCAAGACAGCTATTAGAATGGAATGCTCTCCAATGGATGGGACCAGATTAGACTCCATTGCTACCAGCCAAACACGACTCGGAAAATTGGCAATTGCATGCAAATGGGAAGTGATTAGTATTACCTCTGCTGTTAGACTCTTCCCAATGGGAAGGTGACAGAGCATTCATTTGCAATCGACTATTAGAAAAAGCAGACATGTGTCTGGGTTGTCTTTTAAAGATGTTGCTTTGTCTCTGCATCTTTCCCTGCATAGTGTTAAATTATTTATTCATTCATTGATTCAGCAACATTAACTGAGTATCTCCTTGTGCCAAGCAAAGTGCCCAGCCTTGCAATTCAAAAATAAATAAGACAACACTTACCCTCAAGGAGTTTATAGACTAGTAGGGGAGAAGGGTGAACAATTAAAATTACAATAATGGAGATATGCTCAGATGCCAGAAAGTTAAAAAAGTGGGGGGTCAGCTAAATAAGACTTTGTTTTCTTTGGAAGTGGGAAATAAGGTGTCTGGAAGGGCAGGTTTCCTGGCAGAATCTGTTGTTATGGTGAGTCCTAGGGTTTAAGAGTCAGCCAAGCACAGGGAGGTCGGGGGCACCTGGTACCAAGATGAGGTAGAAGGCCATGCTGTGGGAACCACAGCTCTTCAGACAGGATTGGGGAGCAAAAAAGGCACAGGGCAGCGGGGAGACAGGGATGAGCTGGCTCAATAGTGCAGTTCAGGGCACATCTTAAGAGATCCTGTTAAGATTTCTTTTTTACCTAAAGACAAATAGAGTGTTTGAAGTATTTGCTAATAACTCATTAACAATCTAACCATCTGAGTATGGAATATCTATCAGGGTTATAGTCTATTTTTGTTTGTTTTTGTTGGGGAGAAGGGAAATGGATAGAGAACATTTTAATCCCTTTAATATCAGTGATTTTAATCTCCTAGATATCAGCGCTGCAAGAGACCTTAAAGATTGTTTAATTCAATCCTTTTATTTTACAGATGAAGAAACTGATCTCTACAAAGGTTAAATGACTTGCTCAAGGTCACATAAATAATGAAAGCAATAGAAACCACTTCTCTTTAATTTTAAGTCCTTTGAGTATGTGAGAGAAATTTAGGAACGAGCTTGGCTCTCTATGTGCATCACTTCCCAGAAACCCAACCTTTCCCATTAAATCTCAATTTATGAGCTTTCCCTTCCAGTGCTGCCCTTCCTAACGTCTTCTCAGTATTCCAGGATTACAGCCCCTGTTGGGCTGTGAAACACCTTCCTACCTTCCTACCCCCACTCCACCCTGCCAGACCCTTTTGGGTCAAATCCTTGACCACCCAGGCATGGCTCAAAGCTATCAAGATGTGGGGATATCATGGCTTTGTGTACTTCAGCCCTCATTAAATCATTTTGCTGGGTGGGTTTTGTTTTGTTTTGTTTTTTTAGTATTTAGGTAATTGTCTCTGATTTAAACATTCCCTGATTTAAACATTCAGAGACCTCAGAAGATCTCTGAACCATTCCCAGCACTAGCCAGGGATCTTACCCTTTTCTTTAGCCCTCACCTCTTTCAAACTAGAAATTCAGTCTAGCAAAAATGCCAATATCTCTTGATCTGGCGTTCTTCATTTCACAACTTTGGGGACATCCTTACTATCCCTTGTAAAATTTGGTACTATACCATGGTCATCACTAAAAGGGAATTTAGTTTTAGTTTTATAAACTATATTTTAAGGAAGTGAGTCGGATAATGGAAAAATTAGGCCAGGCTGGCTTCCTTTGACAAATCTCATGTCAAAACCATGTTCAATAATAGTCTAGCAGAAACCCTCCTAGAATGATATGAAACTGTCCTTGTTTCCCTCAAGAAAAATCACCAGAACTGTAGCATATACTCACTCTTAGGACAGCAGCTGTGAACTTGACCATCAAAACCTGACCATTGCCTTCACATTATCCCAGTGAGTGAGGGCTGGAGCAGGCTTAAGAGTTATTCAAGTTTGTACAGCAACTTGGGTTGTTTCTTCAAGTGTTACCTAACACATAGTAATAATCAAAGACTGTTTGTAAAATAAATGAAGAGTAAAAAGGAGACTTGCCAGACTTGAATTCCCTTGACACAGAAGTACACTTATAAGCCTAGCATTGCAAATGTGTTCCTCTGAGACTGTATTTCTGCAAAACCTGTCTCTTGAGATCAGGGCGTAAAGTTGTTGCCCTGAACTTCTTTGCCATATTCACATCAGATGTGGGAGTCAAACACCTGACATGGAAACTTGCCTCCAGTTGCCCTCCAGGAGAAAATGTTTTGCGGAGAGCCCATGTGCTCGTGTTCCTCACCACTGAGACCTCGCTCCCTGCTTTCAAAAAATCCTCCAGGGAAAACATTTGCCAGGGATTTGGATTGGTTAATAAAATGGAGTTCCTTAGCTTTTCCCTCAGGCACTATGCTCAAGAAATCAGGTACTGATGAGGCAGTTTCTTTAGAAATGTGACTCCCCAGAATTTTCAGCGAGGAAGTCCTCTCTTGCCTGGAAGATGCTAACCATTTTTTCCCCACTGGTTTAAGGCTCAGCCAAGATCTAGGCTTCCTACCAAGTTAGAGACAGTCCCAGGTCATCCTAAAATTCAAATAATGCAACTGTGAAGGAGCAACCAGAAAAATATGTTAATACAGGGTGGCAATGGATACAGTTTAATACACCATGGAGTACAGATGTGTATGTATGGAGGCTGGCAATGGGGTGGGGAAAATGCGGAAGGATGAGGCTGAAGCATTAGGCTGTTGCAAGATCACAAAGTGCCTTGAATACCACATAAAAAATTGGGGATTAACTACCTCTGTCTTCAAACCTTCTGTCTACAGTGCCACCAGAGAATCCATAACACTTTATTACTCTCATTGGTCTTTCCCTACTAGACAATAAGCAACACAAAGGCAGAGCCTGTACCCAAGTTGTGTTTTGCTCTCCTGTGCTAACAAAGTAAGCAAGGTAACCATTTCACAAATACTAGCTGATAATCATTACAATTGCCAAAACTCAAAACAATGGTTGTTTTTGAATAAAATCAAGAGTGAATGAATGAAAAACCTGTCCCACCCCAAGAGACTCAGGTTTAAGTGTTTCTCATAGCACTGTACATACTCTAAGTAAACCAGAAAAGGAAGTTTCACTGACCTCAGGATACCTTTGTCACCATAAGTAGTTCACTTTAGTCGTGTAGGACAGACAGCAAAATTTCAGTCAACACCATTTGTTCATTGACTTTTCCAGTACAATTAGATTAAAATGGGAGTTCATGGATTTTGCTGTGCAGCTTGTACTAACCAGCTCCTGGGAGAGTATTAATGAGGCTTATTAATCCTATAGGTCAGTATAAACCTAATGCATATAATATTTTAAATCAAATTTCACTCCATATACTGGTACAGGATTCTCTTCTACCTTGGAAAATAAGAACAGACCTTATAGACTCTCTCCATGCAGGAAATGTTTAATTTCCAACCCAGCCAAAACAGAAATAGCCACGTTCTATGATTTTCCCATATTTGGGATTTTAACTAATAACAAATAATCATAACAATAACATAATAATCACAATCACTTTTGCACATATGTTATGTATTAGAAACTGCTAGGTGCTGTTGAATGAGAATATTATTCCCATTTTCCAGACAGAAAAGCTGAGTCTCAAAAAAGTTCAAGTATTTGTAGAAGACAAGCTAGGAAATGATAGAGCCAGAAGTAAATCCCTTAATCTGTCCAGTCCCACAGCTTGAACTGTTTTTGTTATAGCACTTCCTTTTTTGCACACTTTTATGTTCTTTGTAACAATGGGCTGCATTCAAGTCAACAAATGTGGCCAGTATCTACTATGGGTCAAATTGCAGTGAGAATACAAGGAAATTCACAGGCTCCTGATAGCAAGGATTTGGGTATGACTGAGGAGCGAGTTTGTTTGCGATATCAGTATAACATTACATGAGTCATTTGGTTAAATTAAGTTTAAAGGAGAGTTGTAGTTTGAGAGAAACAAAGAAACACATGGAATCAGAACAGGTGCTTTCTTCTGTCCTATTTACAATTTACAAAAGATTACGATCTCATCAAAAGGAAAAGTAAACAGGTCTGCCATTAGGTACACAATAAATGGCAACCTGAGAATACGTGTTTCTTGTGACCAGCTCTGATATACTTCCCCTGACAGAGAGACAATAGGTACTGGTTACAGGACTGGGGGAAAGGGGTGAACATGCGTGCATGCGCGTGACAGAGACTATATATATATGAATGAGGTCGGGGGGTTTCTGAGTGTGTGTCTCCAGTATGTCTACATGGTTAACAATAAATAAAAGAGCATGTCATCTATGAAAACCCTATCAGTTGAGGGTTTGAGGAGGTTTTTGTAAGTTAAGAAACCCAACCACAATAAAAATATTTTATATTTGTCCAAAATTTTGCAGTTTTTTAGTATTCCTTCAATTTCCTTACCATTAGAACCCATTACTTCTTGTTCATATTTAAATTGTTTTAAGTAATCTAACCCAAAAATATAATTTTTGGAAAGAAATGTAAAATGTAGGCTAAAGAGCTTAGAACAGAAGGTCAAGAAACTTAGATTCAAATTCTTCCCCAGGGTATTGTAGAGTTGGCACCTTGGGCAGTTAGCCTAACCACTCTACCCATAATTGTCCTCCTTTCCAAAATAAGGTTATTGTAAAGTGTAATAGACTCCTGGTTGATTAAATGAAAAGGTAATCAAATAAAACAAACCTATCAGACAACATTTTTCTATCATAAAATACTAAATGACATTAGGGGACTAGGGTTTTTTTATTTATTATTTAATATGGAAGATTTTAATTATGCCCAGATTAGAAATAGCTCTCATTCAATAAAAGGATTTAAATGATGCTATAAATCATTCATGAGGATTTCAGCTAGGTTTTCCATATCATTAGAACATTAGCCAAAAAGGCAAAATTAAAATATAAAAATATATCTATTTTACTGGCACTATATATTTCAGAAATTCTTCTCATCTACTACCCGAAAAGAGTAGGGTGGGCTGTAGTTGTTTCTAATGAGACTCTTAATGTATTTATCAAATAGTGGTCAGAATTTTGATTTAAATTAAAAAAACATTTTAAATTTTAATTCAATTTCTTTAAAGCAATAGGAAAACTTTTAACTGTATGTTAGCAACTGGATTCCTTAGTTTTTTAAATTCCTTAGTTTTCTAAATGGAGGCTTTGAAAGGGAGACGGTACAGGGTGATATTTAAGGCATATGATTGGAAGGTTATCAATAAAGTCTCAACCATACATCTATCCTCACCCAAATTTTCTCTTCTGTTCTGCTATCTCTTTGTTGTCAGGAATTCATTATTTTTCACTAAATATTGTAACCTGCCATAGTCTTTTGCATATTTAAAAATATCTAGGAGGGCCTCACATTAGAGCTCAAGAAGGGGAGTTGGAAAGAACCAACCAGTCGTTCCACGGGGGTGAAAACCTGCATTTAATTAATCACTTGGAAATACTGTCTAAAGTCCCATATTAAGAGGAACGAGGGAGCCAGACTTTGGTCCTGTGGGCACTACAGCCATGCCTGACCCACACTGTCTAGCGCAGATGGTGGACAAGGGAGTGGTGAGGGACAGGTAAAGCTGCTTTGCTTAGACTAACAGTGGTTGCCCAATGTCGCTCAACCAATCTAGAAGACAAAGAAATGAAAAGCAAAGAATATCCATCTTTCTAAGCTGCAGGTACACTGTTCTTCTCCCCCTAATGTTTTTATCCACATCACATTTTCATTTCATTTCATCAGACCACTTTTTACTGTGACCATGGGAAAAGGGACACTAAGTAGCAGAAAGAAACAAGGGGGAAATGTACACCTCTGAAAGTTTGGCCAAAATAGTTTTGTCTTGAGTTGGTTGAACCAATCCATTATATTTTATTTCAAAAAAAGATGGCAATGAAACTCTAAGACAGACATATAAACTACAGATTCCTACAGAATTTCATATCCTGAAACGATGGAGCAGTCTCAGTAAATACAGAGAAGCATCCTTATGGCATTTCCCATGCAATTGATCTATGTGATTAAGCCAGAGAATAAGTGAGAACTACTGCATACCTCCAATTTGTTGTCAGAGGTGGAACATATGGGAGGGACATGTTATGAGCAAAAGAAGAGGAAGCCCTGTATCTGCGTCTCATAAAAATGGCTTATTATTGATCTACACATAAAGGTTTCCTATCTCACTTCTGTGCGTGATTAGGTGCATTAGCTGATTTTGCAAGATAGACTCCTGTATCTCATTGAGGAGAATCAATTCGCTTGTCCTATTTATTTAACAATAGCAATCCACTTAATCATTTACAGGCCTGACTCAGAGCTTTTATAAGTGGCTCACATTTATTCTGCCTAAGAAAATCAAAAGTCCCCAGTTTCAAACAGTGTTTTATTTGCCTCCCACAACCATTCCTTAAGACTTGCTAGAAAGAAAAACTGTCCCCTATGGAGATGTTTGATTCGGATATTATACCAACCCTGAGTAATAAGTGACACAGGAAGAAGGCTCCTTTGAAAGCCCTGCTAGGGGAGGTGCCCTGTGCCCGGCATGCCCAAGTCACCCCCAGGGAAGTACCTCACTTAACTACATGAAGAAGCCTTTCAAAAGGACACACAGTGGATTGACTGGAAGAAAATAAGTTCTCATATACAATGTCACATACAATCTTTTAGCATTTAAGCATAAGCATAGCAAACGTAGCAACAGCCCCAAATAAAGATCTGTTAACTTGAAATGTTAGGTAAAGAACAAATTACAAATCATATCATAGTTTGGTAAGCTCTGATAGTAAAATATGGACTTGAATCCAGGTTCAGTCACTAATTAGCTGTGTGGGTATAGAGATATGGCTCAACTTCCAGGACACTATTTTTGCCTAATATCTACCATGTGAAATAGTTATCAGCATAGAAGTAGTCTGTATGTAATGTGTAGCTCACAGTAGGTAATGAATGAATTAATTAATTAATGGGCAGTATTGTCATTATGATTGCAGTAGGATTGCCAGTGCTTGTGTCCATTCCTAGAAGATAAGGGAGGGTCTCTATTGGTCTTGATGGGGCAGGACCCCTTTATTCTTTTCTTTTCCAGCTCTGTGCCTCCTTGAGTTGAATGGACCCTGTCTCAGCTTCAATCTGATACTATTTGTAGTTCAGCCTTTACAGTTAAGCAATGTTTGACTTCAGCTATACAACTGCATTTCTATTTTCAAAACCTTTATTTATAGGAATCTTCTCAAACAAAATCTAAGTAATGTAAAACAGATTGAAGTAGAGCTGTTCTGTGGACATCTCCACAACCCCAACTTGCTTTCCTCGGTGTTCTCTAAAACACATGCTAAACCTTTAGCGATATTTGAAGTATGTATTGTGGTTCTCAGCCAACATGGTAGTAACCTTCAAGGGACATTTGGAACTATGTGTGGGCTATTATGGCTGAAATAGTGGTAGGCAAGGGCACTATTAGAAGTGGGAGGGGAGGGGCGCCTGGGTGGCTCAGTCAGTTAAGCAGCTGACTTCGGCTCAGGTCATGATCTCGCGGTTCATGGGTTTGAGCCCCTCATAGGCTCTGTGCTGACAGCTCAGACCTGGACCCTGCTTCAGATTCTGTGTCTCCATCTCTCTCTGCCCCTCCCCTGCTCATGCTGTATCTGTATCTCTCTCAAAAATAAATTTAAAAAATAACGTTAAAAAAAAAGAAGGGGGAGGGAAACAGAAAAGCCAAACATCTTACAAAGAGAGGGATACTCCCTCACCGCAAAGGACTATCACTTCCCAAATGTCACTAACGCCCCAGTGAAAAGCACAAAGCTCTATTTGTTCCTCTTTCTTCTTGCTGGAGGTAGATGAATCACCCCCGTGATACCTTCCACACAATGTCCTCTGCTGAGCTCTCCGTTAGTGTGAGAACTGTTGCTTTAGCCTGGAACAAAAGTCTACTTCCTAGGTCAAGTTTTACCTGTAGACATTTGCAGCCTCAAAATTGTGACTGCCATAGCAGGGCTGAGCAAAAATCTGAGGCTGAGAGAGATTAGGTCTTTCTCAAGGTTATACATTTAAGACAGAGGACCTACATCTATTGGACTCCAAAGATCACTTTTCGACATTCCAACCAACTGCCTCTCAAGCAATTGACACAGATCTCCAGGTCATCAACAGATACTTCATGCTAAACACTGTGGAAAATCCAAAATAAAATGAAGGCACAGTCTGTGCTCACAAGCTCACAATCTTGTTAGGGCTATGAGACTGCAATTCTGACACCAGTTCTGATGTGTGGGTTTTTTCCCCTCCCACCGAACAATTCTCTGACACTAGGTGGAGGTGTCCTACAATTCAACTCAATTCTGACACTACCTGGACATAGCATCAAATTCTGCAGGTTAAGGGAGTCAGTCTCAGGAGAGGGCCCCCAACACTGACTTCAGACACCCCTTGCAAATCCAGATTGTCACCTGCACTTCTGAATGATGGGCTATAAATTGGAGGTTCCATCTTCTGCCCCAACTCCCTGAGTTTGATTAACTTGTTAGAGTGGCTCACAGAACTCAGACAAACATTTACTTACTACATTACCAGTTTGTTATAAAATGATAGGACTCAGGCACTGCCAGATGGAAGAGATGCATAGGGCAAGGTGTGGAGAAAGGGGACAGAGCTTCTGTATTCTCTGAGACACCACACTCCCCAAATCTCCACATGTTCACCATCCCAGAAGCTGTCCAATCCTGATCTTTGGAGTTTTTATGGAGGCTTCTTCACGCAGACATAACTGATTAAATCATTGGCCATTGGCAATTGAACTCAATCTTCACACCCCTTTCCATGGGGGTGAGGGAGAGCTGAAATTCCAACCTTCTACTCACATGATTGGTTTCCCTGGCAACCAGCCCTTAGGGAACCTAGGAGCTTTCCGAAAGTCAAAACAAAAGACCTTGATTCTTTCATCACTTGGAAATTCCAAAGATTTTAGAAGCTCTGTGCCAGAAACAGATAAAAACCAAATATATATGTTTCTTATTATAAATCACAAATTCACAGGGACACAGACCTTGGAAGCACAAATCCCAACCCTGGAAAACTGCTATATGCCTTATGAGTTTAAAGGTTGTAAAGATCAGTCTGAGCAGGAACCATCCTGAAAAAAGATTATACTTTTTCCACTACAAGAGAAGGCTTGGATTAAAGGGCCAGCAAACTTTTTCCGTAAATACCAGACAGTAAATATTTTAGGCTTTTGTTGGCTACACAGTATCTGTGATAACTACTCAGTTCTGTAGAATTAAAGGAATAACCACCATTGCTACATGTAAGAAAAAGGGCATGGCTGTGTTCCAATAAAACTTTATTTACGATAACAGATGGCAGACTGGATTTGATCTGCAGGCTATACTTTGTCAATTCTTGGATTAGACTATAGATTTAATTACAACTTTTTTAGTCTTGGCTTCAAGACCCTTCCAATTGGACTGAAATCTACCTTTTCAATATCTCTGTACCCCTCAATAGGTAAAAGATATTAAGGAAGAAGTTCTACTTGGGTTCCATGCCCTACATAGAGAAAAAGCAGCTTGGCTAGGACAGAGGATCCTGTTGAAGAGTAAAGAGACTGAAACATAAATTTGAGTCCAATGGCAGAGTGCCTTGAGAGTTAGATTAGGGGATTTATACCTTAACCTATAGGCCATAGGGAACATTCTAGGCATTTAAGCAGGAAAAAGAGATATTTTATAAGATTAGTATTTTTTTTGAGATCAAGGTTTTGCTTTAACCTCATAGAGGTCAGTAATACTTACTATATTTGTGAAAGATATAGAGCTGCACTACCCAGATACCCGTCTATAGAAGCACTTGGTGTCCATTTGAGGGGAGTATTCTGCAGCCGGGCATCAACTGTCAGTCCCTCAGGGCCTGCCTTTACTCAGAGAGATGACTTACCGGAAGGAAGTCCTTCCCGGGAAATCCACACCGGATGACTGAGAGAGGCAGCGTATCAAGTCCTCTCAGAGAGACATGCTGAAGGGCATTATTTGTTCCACAGCTTGCTGCCAGGTTGTCGGAGGCTTTGTGGGGCCTGCCCAGCACTGCTTCTTGTACCATTCCCTTGAAGGTATACATTTTGTACCCTTTATGGGTCAAATCGAATACCCTCTAAATTCATGTGTTGAAGCCCTAACCCCTAGTACCTCCAAATGTGACTTTATCTGAAAATAGAATCATTGCTGACATAACTAGATCTGCTGGGGTCATACTGAAGTAAGATGGGCTTTAAAGCCCACATGACAGGAGGACGTATAAAAGGGAAAAGCTGGACACAGAGACACACAGGGGGAGAATGCTACATGAACCTGAAGGCAGAAATTGGGATAATCCTGTCACAAGCCAAGGAATGCCAACATTGCCAGAAAACTGCCAGAAGCTGAGAGAGCAGCCTGGAACAGGTGTTTCCCTCAGCCTCACAGGAACCAGCCCTGCCACACCTGGATCTCAGACTGAGAGTCTCCAGAACTGTGAGACAATACATTTGTATTATTTGAGCCACCCAGTTTGGGGTACTTTGTCATGGCAGGCCTAGGAAACGGATACACACCCCAAACTCCATCTCAGTGTTTACTGCCAGAGAGGCCAACTTGTGACAATATTATTTTAATACAAAAACAACCTGAAAATATTAAACAGAAATGTAGCATGCCCTGAAATAAAGAGTAAAAAAAAAAAAAAAAAAAAAAAAAAAAAAAAAAAAATCTTAACGAAGGTTTCACATAAACTTTTACATTCATACATCAAGTATAAAAGTTTCCAATTATTTTCATTTATATTATGGAAAGGGTGTGTGTGTGTGTTAAAACAAATAAAACCAGAGGCCAGAGCAAAAGATGCAGAGTCAAGAATGTGGGAGTATAATTAGCAGCATAGTAACAGTATTTTCCTAAAATGTCAAAAGTATGAGTTAAGTAACATGAAATTGTTGATCATACTGAGTATCTATAGAGAGAAAATAAATGTTCCAGGTAAGAAATTCTGCATTTGTCTACTTATAGATAGAAACCACTGTGTTCCAAATTGTTTAATATATTTAAATTAAAACTTCCTACTAAGTTCATTCTGCTAGAGGCAATAGTGGAAAATACTTTGTTTGTTCGAATACATATTTAGAGAAAACCCAGTGCAACAAACTTTTTTTCCCTATAACAAGACGATGTCTTCAAAAGTTTTGTATGTGACCCGTACTTGCACTTCTATTACCTGGCAGGGACAAAATCCTATTACCATGGCTCCAAAGGCCTAAGTTTACCCTATGGTCGCTCAGATCAAGGGCTAACATGGATGAAAAAAGTAAGTAATAGAATGCAGCAAATTAAATATAGCTGTCTGGATTCTATCTCAAGTCCACTTTAGACGAGCATGTGGCCTTGAGTATGTTACTTCCTTTCTGAGTGTCCTTGAAAATTGAAGCTTGAATCAGATAAGCTCCAAATTTAGGTGGTTCTCAGATTCTGAAACAGTGGACAATGGGCAAAAGAAAATCTTGAAAAACATGTGTACAGGATTTAGGAGAAATGCTTATACCGCTGTAAGCCACACCCCTCCACAGTCCATCACAAGCACCCACGCTCTGACTTGAGGAGCTCCACCGCCAACATGCACAGAAGGAACTAGATGGCTAATCTTACATCTGTTATCCTTTCTTGACCTCCCATGATCATGTTCTCTCCTTTGAAGGGAACATAATGGAAAACATTGCTTGTAACAAAATAGATTTGGGCTCCTGTAGTATTTTTATCATAAACAAGAGGTTCTTTTGAGCAGATAACATAAATTCTGTAAGATTTTTTTTATCCTGGCCGATAAAAGGAAGAGGACAATGTGAATTACAGCTCAATAAAGCTGATTAGAAAAAATAGATGGCAATGCCTACCTAAAAAGGTCACCGTGGCAAGTGACCATGACAGATGTGAAGAATCTGGGCTTCAGAGGTACTCAACAAACCAGCAGCTACTACTATTTCTTCATGATAACATATGTTGATGTGAGCATTTTAGAGTTTTCATTTCTTTCACGAGCATTTGCTTCTTTAATTTTCTCAACAGAATTAATGAGTCTAGGAAGCAAATAATTAAGCTAGGGAGATTTCTAAGAATATCCACAGAGCACATAAAACCATGAAAGTATCTTCTCTTTCCCCCCTCATGCCTTAGCTGATTGGGGAAATAAATGCATCTTCAGTAAACACTTCTGGCAACAGATGATATTGCCAAGCATTGTATTATGCCTCCAAATGTCTGAGTAAGTTAATTATCTTCATGAATATTGGTAATTATTTGAAAAGTGTGCTTCTGAATCTACTCGTAGCATCACCGAAGACTCAATCAGGAGGGCAACAGTCTATCTGCACTCAAAGAGGACCTGAAATGGGTTATCTGCTATATGTGTACCCTAACCTTTCACATGAAAATAAAGTGGTTGGTAGGGAGTGCAAGTTCATGTTAGTGAAGGATTTTGAGGTCTTTTAAAAATCATTGAGTAGTAGACCTGAAAAAAAAATTTAGACATATAGTCACTTAGTCCACTCCTCATTGTATTGAGGTAACTAGGGTCAGAGGGATTAAATGATTTACCCAAGGCCACAGCTTTATAGCGATGCAGCTCAGATTAAAATCTACATGGCCTCACTTCCAAAATAGTGTCCTTTCCACATACCTCCTTGCTTCCATGTGGCAAAAAAGGAGGAAAAGATATTAATACATACTTCATGTTTTGGCGCCACATTAAAATATGGATATAAAATCTTATCATATAACTATGTGTACTTCCTTTCATCCTCACCTTGATGCTAAAGAAAGTGAGAACAAGCCAAAAGACATACATACGCCCTAAAGAACCCCGTGATATCATGTGAAGAATACAGGCTTTGGCTCCAAAAAGATATGGGCTTAATGACAGCTCAGTGTAACTTTGAGCTGGTTCCTCAGCCACTATGATCCTGTGGTTCCAATGCAGTGGAGATAATACCTATCTTGAGGGCTTAACAAGGGAGCAGAGATTGCACGGATCCTGACCCGTAGGTATCAGGTATAGTAGGTATTCAATAAGTCTCAGTTATTATCATGTTTGAGGCCCAGTCATGGTTCAGCCATTTGGTTCCCTGGTGCCTCCAGAGAGCAACGTAGAGAACACTTAGAGTGTAAGACTGAGAAAAAGTTTGGGCTCAGGTCTAACTCCCACCAGCTGCCATAGTTAAAAGACCTTGGCCTTGCTCTTGCCTTGGCTCCTGTCTCCACCAGGCTGTGAGCTACCCTGGGGATACTTTTGTTTCCCCAGTGACTTTCCTAGGGGCTTAAAGGAATTCAAATCAGTCTGTAAGTGATAAAAGGAGAACATACCACAGAAGAGTCTAGAGCAAGGGCCACCTGTCTGTTCTGTTACTCTGTTCTGTCCCTGCAAGACTCCTCAGGGAGGCATTCTCCTAACTACCCTAAAGACCCCTGCTCTGAGGTGTCAGGAATTTTGTCTTCATGTTGCTCTATTTCTGGCATATGCACCCCACACAGAATTCCACAGCCCTCATGTGTCCAATTTCACCTGAAAAAGTCACAATTTCTCAAGAAAACAAAGAAGTTCATGTGCTTAAGCAATAAAAATATCTGGCTTGCTCTCTCATTTCCTCCCCATTTCCAAATCCCAGATTGCATGCTTTGGTGTGATTTGAAAAAGCTGTTCTTAACAACTCCTCCCCCTGCCATCTCTTCATTCAAAATACAGCATAACATTACTAACCAAAAAGACATCTGCCATCTGGTGAAGTCCTATTTTTACTGTCAAGAAAATCAAAATATTAATTACCTTAAAATAGTAACACCTTTCCTTTCCCCACTGATTCTTTTGATCCTCTTTTGTAAACTTCTCCCAATTACTGTTTGTCAGAATCTGTGTCTTCACGGTATTAGAAAGTGACGGTCACCCAAATACAAATGGCCATGGATACTCCTGCAATTTAATTGTCACCCATGTGTTTAAATAAAGGCCCAAGACATGTATTGAGAGATTCAGAAAATAAATGGTAAATGCAGTGTCTAGATTCACATAGAATTGGCTTTCAATCTTCAGGGCTGCTATTACAAAGTCAAAACAGTGAACCTTTCAGCTGTTTTGGGCTCTTCAAGAAATTTGACAATTAACACAGTGAAAACCTTTAAATGTTTCCCATCCTAAGAGGTGAAATTTGTTTTTAAGGATAAGGATTTAAATTCTCCAAAACAGGATGAACCCCACCTGCTAGAAAATGCCATCTTTGAGCTTCTCCATCATCACCATTGCTCATCACCATTTAACATTTACTGCGTATCTCAAATTGTACTAAGAGATTTACGTGTAGTAACTCCTTTAACAATAACTCTACAAAGGAGATAAAGTCAATCTTACTTCAGAAATGAGGAAACTGAAGCACAGAGCGGCTCATTCCCCGGTTATGAAGCTAGGACGTGGCAGAGCCATAATTCAGATTCAAGTGAGCCTGGTTCCCAAGCTTGAGCTCTAATCCCTACCACAGGCCTCATGAAGGTCTTGATGTCTCTGACTAACAAACTGTAGCTTCTAGACTCTTAAAAATTAAGCTATAAGTTAAAATATCCATAACTCATTTGTTAATAAAAGAAACTAATAAAATCATGAGGCACTGTGGAAATCCTAACATTTTAAAGCAGACATTTAAAACATTTTAAAGCATTTTAAATCCTAACAATTAAATCAGAACATTAATAAACTTGTTGAGATATCTAAGAGTCTAAGGCTTAAAAAATTAACTAATCTGTGCTTTTGAAACTCACTGCTCGGAGGGGAGTCTTCTCTAACTGTCAGGGGCTGGAGGTTTCCTGCTGCTGATGTTTGCTAACACCCCAATCAGCCTGCTTAGGAACACGTTGACAACACCAAAGACAGCTGAATGCACGCATGAAAAGATAAATATTAAAAACAGGTGGGAGGAAAGGAGGACGGTTTTTGTTTGTGTGTGTGTGTGTGTGTGTGTGTGTGTGTGTGTGTGTGTGTGTGTGTGTGTTTTAACACATACCATGAGGCAAACAAACGATGCAGTTTGTTGTTGCTCTATTTCCGAACCTAAAATGCTGGTGGATGGAGGGGATTGTGTCTTAGAGACCAATATCTTTCAGAGACAGGAACAGATCATTAAAATCCTCAACAGGCATCAAACGCTTCATTCAAATGACAGCAGCAGATCACCTGGAGACAATGCTATAGTAAAGATTTTTTGTTTCCCTCTGATCAAACTTACTATGAGAAAAGAGACTTACAGAATCAAAAAGACACATTTATGTATTACAGCCTTGAAAACCACAAGTGCTGGTGTCACATCGCTCTCCGTTATTAAATAAATATGTGACAGTATGAAAATGTCTTCACTCATTAAACTTTTGGATCATTTCAGCAGAGGAAGCCTCTAGCAGGGTACTGAAGGTGGAATCGTCTCCTTCATGCTGATTCTGTCTCCATCATGGACCCTCAGGAAACTGGTCCAAGCCAAAGAATAGTAAGGCCTAGAGTTGAGCATGAAGTAATCAAGTATCTTAGAGTTGAAAGGGACTCTGTGTAGCTCTTCCTCTGTAGGTAAAGAGAGGAAAGCCTCAGCCTAGGTGATACTGGCTAAGACTTCCTCCTTATAGCTCACTGGAAACTCTAAAAAATTCAACTTCGAATATAACTCCCTGTGAATCTGTAGGGTATACACGATAGGGCACACAAAGTTGGAGAGGCTCCTTCTTCGGGCTAAATATCAGACTTTTTTTTTTTTAAACCTATTTACATAGATTTTGTGCCAATATACTTATCTTCCTTCCTTCGTTTAATCATCCAATAAATATTTATTGAGCAGTCACCATGAGTCGGGGCCCCTTCTAGGTAATGAAAATACAAAGATGAAGAAGATTTTATCCGTAACTTCAAGAAGCTCACATTTTAATTCTATCTGGTGTGATTAATGAGCCTTTAACAAAAAAAGGTACAAGACACAGAAGACGCAAGCACAGAAGACGTAACTCTACCCTGGAGGGTCAAAAAGGGCCGAACACAACAGTGAGGACTCAACTGAGGCCTGAAGGGTGAGGAGCAGTTCGGCAGGCAGGCAGACAAAAGGGAACGGAACTGTCCAGGAAGGGAGTGAGCTTGCACAAGTGGCACAATGCACAGCACCCTCGCATGTGGGAAACTTACAGATGCACGAATGCAAGAGATCACAGGGGCTGAAAACCAGATGTCCTTAAAATATTTTAAGTATTTCTAAACAACTCACAAATGCTTTTTTTAATAAAGTAGATTAAGATGGTTGGGGCTATAGAATTCACCTTTTAGATAACTGCACTGTCTCATATATAAATCATCTCCATGGCTCCCATCAGAAAGAGTAAAGGATCTTAATTAACCCATTGCAAATGTAATGAGGGTAAAGTGTCCTAAATAAATATTTACAGGTATTTAATCAGAGACAAACTCCTGAGCCAAGTTGTCCACAGGGCTCCCCAGCCTAGTCACCCAAATGTGGCCTGTTCAGGTGTTTCTGTAAAAGGAGCCACACCTTGGGGTTTCACTCCATGCCACCTTCTTGCCCTGCAGCGCTTGGCTTGCTCTGTAACTGCAGCACTGCATTGCTGACTCACAGGCAATCTGATAACTACCCAGGACCTCTCACTCTCTTCCTGCGTCCTCACACATAGCCAGGTCTTTCCCCGCTATAAACATGGGCACATTTGGGCCCTCCCTCCTCCCATGTCTATCTCTGCTCCCAGTTAGATACAACTCTATCGTGTCTAAGTTCGTTTGTAAATCACCAAGGTCACTTTGGATTCTGAACCTATCTTTTGTCACAGAAGTAAAACCCAGTTTATACAATCTTGTCATCAGTATACTTAAGTAACTTAATAGTCACTGGAGTATTTACTGAGTCATTGACTGAAATGTGACTTACTCTGGTCCCCATACTTCTTCTTATTGAACATCACTTGTTCTGTCCCTGGACTACCATTTATTTTCAAGAATCATTCTCAGATTGTGCTTCTAGTCAGATGTTAGAAACATACTCAGGAGCTGTACCTCTGTTCTTAGCCATAATTCCATAGAGGTTAACATTATGTTACAAAGGTCAATTTAAAAACATTACTAAGATCAAGGGAAATGACATCTACAGGAAGCAAAACTATCCTCTTGCCTTCAATGAGATTAGGTTTTTCAGATAGCACTTGATATTACTAAGCAATAACCATAATACTAACTATCATTTGTGCAGTGCTTTAGAGTATTAAAAGGACTTTCACATAACTGAACTTAAATGGTAACTCTGTGAGGTCCCATTTAATAGAGGAGAGACCAGAAGTTGACAGGCTGTTGTAATTCACAAGAAAGTAAGTGGCAAAACTCAGATTTGAAGGCAGGTATTCCTAGGCTAAATTCTATATCAGCTCTAGGGTTCTGGAGAAATAAATTTTATAATAGTTTCCTCTGTTAAAAAGGTTAAAGGTTAGGGCTATAATTTCCCATTTTATCTCACTCATGTTCCCATACTTCTATTAATTTTCACTAATTGGGCTAATATCCCATCCACAACAGGTACCTATCCTAGTGTCCTAGGATATAAGTCAGCACAATTTTTTAGACAAGAAACATAACCAGAGAACAATCTTTGAAAATAATGCTAGGGTAGGGATATATTAAAGTGATGTTCAGTAGAATGAAATCTTATGATCAGAGTAACATTTGAATCAACGACATGCCAAAGAGTTCAGGGAAAAAATATGTAACATTTTTACAAATCTTTCTTTGGGTCCATCTTTACTCCATTTTTGTTTCTGCCCTTCAGTTGGCTCTGTCTATTCTTTTCCAAAGAACTGGTCTGTATTTTTTTTTTATCATGTTCAGTTTTTATTACATTGGTTATAAAACACCAAAGAATTGTAATTGAAAAATGACAATACGAGAATGAGATGTAAAAAAGATTTTTAAATTTTAAACAAAAAAATTTTAGAAAAGAATTAAGAAATGCTAATATTATAAATCTAGATTTTGATAACTTTGAAATGAATTCTTGGTTTCTCATATTTCTCCCAAAATCAGTTATGATTTGGGGTACAGTCATATAGCAAACCTAATTCAGTTGCCTGATGAAGGTCTTTTTCAAATTTTTAACTTTCCACCTTTTTTTCTGAAGCCAGTTTCTTGTTGGTTCCATCAATATCAAGGGTTCCTGTATGAAAGTTGCTGAGCAATTTTTGCCTAATGGTTCAACTTCCACTTGTCCTACTTTGTTTAGCTCTACAAGGACATTGGCAAATGCCAGACTCTTCTGGATGCTGTAACTCTAGCTTCCAGACATGATGTTGCCAACCACCTTGCCATCACTGTTAAAGACCTTGACTCTTCTTCTCAGATTAAAAAAAAACAAATTAGCCTCTATTACTTTGATAAGTTATAACTAGTTGGCATAAAAGTTTTTAATATCATAGGCAAAAAAATGCCTGTCCTAGATGATGAAGAAAGTAGTATAGGGTCCCAATAAAGGTACCAGGTTTTCCAGAAGAGAGGTGAATAATTCAGTCTCTAAGCTGCTTTTGATTACCCCCAAAAAGGAACAGCAGCAATTGCTATGTGAAGGCTTTGGAGAAATTACCAAAACAGGTAGTGATTGTGGGACTCTCAAATAGAAGTAAAATTTGAAGTTTTCTAACTCATTCTAGGCCCCGTCAGAGAGATAGTGTTTAATCGGTAATCCATCCCTCAACAAATGGAAGGTCAGCAGATCATTTGGAGCTCAGGAAAATGCACAACAGGTGGAGAAGGTGAGGTAACTTCCCAGTAGCCACATGAGTCTCTTTGAAGCCAAGTGAATTTTATGACCTCACATCAAGGAGAGCAAGAGTGTGACATTCCTTTGGAATTACTCTATAAAATTCTTTATAGACAGCCTGATTTGGTCAGATGCCTCCTGCATATATGAATGCAAGGACTCCCATTTAGTCAGAACAAAAAGAGAGTCAGCAACCAATTTTGCAAAGGAATGCTCCAATTATTTATCTGTTCTTAATTTTTTTGTAAACTTCCATATTTCCATCTTTGAGGGATTACTAAAGCCTTGGTTAGGCACAGAAGGCAAATCACTTTGATCATCTCTTTGGGAGTGCTGAATATAGCTTGTGTGACCAATAATTTTTGCTAATGATATTTAAATGTAAAAAATTAATATCATTGTGACCTAAATGGGTACATTGAATATGTCAAAATGAGCAGAGGCCACAGCTTTCTTCTTCATATTGCTTCACACTTTATCAAATCCCCTCTTATTTGGTTCTCACAACACTTTATGAGGTGGCCACACTATGTTAGTACCTCCATATTACAGATAGGAAGGTTGAATGTACATGACTTTCCCAAGGAGCTGTAGCTCAAAAACGGGATCCATGACAATGAAACTCAGATTTTCCAACTACAAATCCAGTGCTCTTATATTGAACTAACCTTCTAAAGAAGGACTACTGAAAATTTATTATTAGAATATTCCCTGCCACTGCTTTCCTGCATTCTTTGAGGACTCACCACAGTGGATATAAGGAGTTCAAACTATGGTAGCTAGTCAGTCAGGCTGAATGTCTTTACTGAGATATATAAACAACTACAATGAAAGGTGGCACATAATAAAATAAGAATATGAGAAGAGGAAACCCTAACTCATTCTGGATCGAGTCAGATGAGACTTCCCTGAGAAAATGGTCCTTGAAATGAATTTTGAAGACAGAGGAGTATGATATTGATTTCCATATGATACATTTTACATACTCATAAATTGGATAACTGAGTCTGAATTACATAGATTAAAAATCATGCAAGTTGACTGGAACTAGACAAAAGCAATTAAACCTAAGCTACTAATTGCAAAGCATATTAGCTATACTTCATTCCCTTTGGAGAAGTAGTATCTGGAGCAGATGCTTTGAGGAGTGGTCAGTCAAACCGTCAACAATCTGATAACTAATGGCCAGACAAATAAAGGGGATGGCAAAGTCATGTTTACAGGAGAACAAGAAAATCCTGCACACCTGGGCCGTGCTAACAGATACCAGAAGCTAGAATTAAAATAAATAAATAAATAAATAAATAAATAAATAAATAAATAAATAAATAAATAAATAAATAAAACCTACAAGAAGCAGCACTTCTAGCAGCTGTAGAGTCAAGCTCACCAACTGAACTTCCCTGAATCCATTCAGGATTAATTTCCCCTTAGACTGTTTCAGAAATTGAAGTTAAGTACTAAGGTGTATAGGCTACAAAGCAATGGTTGTCCAAATGTTCAAGAAGTCATCAGCCAAGGAAGGCATCTCAGCAGGACACCAGAAAATTTGTATGAAACACCATCTGCAAGGTAAAGACATCTTCTGGGTCACTGAACAGAGCTTCTGTAACATTTCTTCTGCCTCCACACTCACCACCCCCCCCACAGTCAGCACAAAATGGCCAGAACAAAGGAACAAATAATTTTGCAGATATGGACACAACTGGCAGTTCAGGAAGCAGAACCTAAATAAAATGCATTCACAGCATCATTCACCAACTAGGCATGTGGGTCATAAGACAAAAGAGAAGCCATCTATATACAGAGACACAGGTTATGTCATCATCATGAGTGAGCCTCTCAGCAGGAAGTCACACCCATCACTGTTACCAGGAAGAATAAAAGCAAAAGAAGCTAAGCAACAGAATCCATCATATTCATGGATGTGTTCATCTCTTCATACATGAGTTCAGTTCACTTTTATTGCATATTTTCTAGGTGTCAAGCACAGTGCTATACACTGGATGCACAAAAGAAAACAGGGCCCCATTTCTTTGCCCACACATTATTTCTCAAGAGCAGTATTAGAGAAATGCATGGGCATTTATGGGATGGTAGGAGCTGGATCTTAAGCATGAGGACTTGCTCAGGTGAAAAATGAGACAAGGATGAGCTGGCACAGAACGCCAAAGAGGACAGGATGGGTGTACTTAATTTTGTATATGCAACCTGTCCAATTCTAAATTTTTTTAATGCTTATTTTTTTTTTGAGAGACAGAGCATCAGCAGGGGAGGGTCAGAGAGAGAGAGAGAGAGAGAGAGAGAGAGAGAGAATCCAAAGCAGGCTCCAGGCTCTGAGCTTTCAGCACAGAGCGCAATGCAGGGCTGGAACTCACAGAACTCACAAACTGTGAGATCATGACCTGAGCTGAAGTTAGATGCTTAACTGACTGAGCCACCCAGGAGCCCCAACCTGTCCAATTCTTAGAGGGTACTGTCATTCACTTAAAATAAGGTCTCCTAGGCATCACAACCCCAGACTTTAGCCTCTATTACAAAGCTGTAATCATCAAGACAGCATGGTATTGGCACAAAAACAGATGCATAGATCAATGGAATAGAACAGAGACTCCAGAATTGGACCCATAAAAGTATGGCCAACCAATCTTTGACAAAGCAGGAAGAATATCCAATGGAAAAAAGATAGTCTAATAAATGGTGCTGGGAGAACTGGACAGCAACGTGCAGAAGAATGAAACTAGACCACTTTCTTACACCATTCACAAAAATAAACTCAAAATGGATAAAGGACCTGAATGTGAGGCAGGAAACCATCAAAACCCTAGAGGAGAAAGCAGGAAAAAACCTCTCTGATCTCAGCCGCAGCAATTTCTTACTTGACACATCCCCAAAAGCAAGGGAATTAAAAGCAAAAATTAACTATTGGGACCTCATGAAGATGAAAAGCTTCCGCACTGCAAAGGAAACAACCAAGAAAACTAAAAGGCAACCGATGGAATGGGAAAAGATATTTGCAAATGACATATCAGACAAAGGGCCAGTATCCAAAATCTATAAAGAACTCACCAAACTCCACACTCGAAAAACAAATAATCCAGTGAAGAAATGGGCAGAAAACATGAATAGACACTTCTCTAAAGAAAACATCCAGATGGCCAACAGGCACATGAAAAGATGCTCAACGTCGCTCCTCATCAGGGAAATACAAATCAAAACCACACTCAGATATCACCTCACGCCAGAGTGGCTAAAATGAACAAATCAGGAGACTATAGATGCTGGAGAGGATGTGGAGAAACGGCAACCCTCTTGCACTGTTGGTGAGAATGCAAACTGGTGCAGCCACTCTGGAAAACAGTGTGGAGGTTCCTCAAAAAATTAAAAATAGATATACCCTGTGACTCAACAATAGCACTGCTAGGAATTTACCCAAGGGATATAGGAGTGCGGATGCATAGGGGCACTTGTACCCCAATGTTTACAGCAGCACTTTCAACAATAGCCAAAGTATGGAAAGAGCCTAAATGTCCATCAGCTAATGAATGGATAAAGAAATTGTGGTTTATATACACAATGGAATACTACTTGGCAATGAGGAAGAATGAAATACGGCCTTTTGTAGCAACGTGGATGGAACTATGCTAAGTGAAGTTATGCTAAGTGAAATAAGTCATACAAAGAATGACAGATACCATATGCTTTCACTCTTACATGGATCCTGAGAAACTTAACAGAAACCCATGGGGGAGGGGAAGGAAAAAAAAAGTTAGAGAGGGATGGAGCCAAACCATAAAAGACTCTTTTAAAAACTGAGAATAAACTGAGGGTTGATGGAGGGTGGGAGGGAGGGGAAAGTGGGTGATGGGCATTGAGGAGGGCACCTGTTGGGATGAGCACTGGGTGTAGTATGGAAACCAATTTGATAATAAATTTCATTTTAAAAAAATAATAAGGCTTCCTATTAAAACATTTAAAAGCTCACCTCTAGATTTCCAATAATTTTTGCTTTATGAATTTACTGATTTACATTTTTTACTTTGTAGGAGAGTAAATATAGGTTTATGACAATTATTCCTTCTTTAGAAATTATCATCTTATTATAGAATTTTATCATTATCTAATGTTTCCTTTTATCCTGTGTACTGTTTCTAAGTTTAAATATATTGATTTTCATTAATATTGCACCCCCTACTTTCTTTTAGCTTGTATTTGCTTGGTATCTCTTTTTCAACCCTTTAATTATCAAGCTTTATCACTTTAATTTTATTTTCCTATACATAAGATATATAGGGGGCACTTGAGTGGCTCAGTCAGATGAACGTCTGACTTTGGCTGAGGTCATGATCTCACAGTTTGTGGGTTAAACCCCTCATCGGACTCTCGGCTGATAGCTCAGAGCCTGGAACCTGCTTCGGATTCTGTGTCTCCCTCTCTCTCTGCCCCTCCCCATTCTCACTCTGTCTCTTTCTCTCTCAAAATAAATAAAGGTTAAAAAAAAGTAAAAAATAAATAAATAGGATATACAGAATTTGAATTTGTCTTTAATCCGATCTGAAAATTTCAGTCTTTTAAAGAAAAACTTCTATTTACAAATAATAAAACAACCAGTATACTTAAAATTTATGTCTTCCTTTCCACTTTATCTTATTTATTTTATACTGGTGTTTCTCCCTTTGTCCTTTGCCATTTTTTGTTAGTTTAATCAAGCTGTCATGTAGTGTGATGGGTTTTTGTTGTTAATTTGGGAGTTTTACCGCACCATTCCATTCCATCAATGATTATTCTCCTCTCTCCACACTATTTTTAAATACTAAATATTTTTCTCATCAGGACATTTTGTTTCCACAACCAAGATGCTAGGTTACTCATCAACATGGCTCCTCCTCTGTCCCCTGTAATAGGAGATTTAAAATACTTGACTCTCTCCTCTTTTCCTCAAGAAGGAGTCCTTGGAATGCTTTTTACTTATCCTCTCGCTCTCCATTCCAGGCTTTTATCAGAATTCCTTTTTCAGCATGACCATTCTGCTTCAAGTGTGCTCACAGAGCACTTTCACAGTGCATTGCTGGCCAGCCTTTCCCTAGCCAACTGTGCGGGTATGTTTGTGCAAGTGTGAATGTGTGTATCAGGTGTCACCGCTTACCAGGTCTTCTGCCTCCATTGGTCATTTGGCTCTTTCAATGAATATTCATTTACGAAACAAAGATCCACAAGAGTACTACAATTTTAGGATGATCATGAGAAAATACTGTCAAGTCCAGCCTGCAACAGATTTCAAATCTTTCTTCTACTCAGGGAAAACACTTTCTTGGTACTTTAAAAAAAAAATCCCTCTTTTTCAACTTTTCCTTCTTCTGCCCCCGTAACATCTCTTGTTGACTGTTTGATTTGCTGGATTCAAGCCCCCAGGTCTCCTATCTTTTTCTGCCTCTGTATTTTTTTTTCTGTGCCTCGAATATGTCTTGCACTTACTTGATCTTCCATCATAATGGTGACCCGCCAAGCGTCTCTAATATCCAGCAAAATAGTTTAGATAGAAAATCATGTATTTAGTGTGCTCTTGCTTGCCTGCCTTCTCTCGCACACTGTATAAATATATTATCATTTATCTCCTCTGGAAGATGTATTTGACTTGGCATTATTCAGTTTGTTTGAAACTATCTTTTTCTAACTACTACATTCTCTTTGGGATTTGTTATTTTCTTTGTTGGCTGATTGGGGCTTACATATGATCCTTGGAGAACCCAAGTAGCAGCACTCCTGGGCATGTGGTCTCTACTCCCATAGGTCTTTGGGCAGTGAGTGCCTCCTTGGGCACCTGAAAAAAACCTCCTTGCTTTCAGATACCTTGTACTCTCCCAGGCTCAGGGCCAGAATGGAGTCAATGTGCATGTTTTGCTGTTTCTTTCCTTGGAATATAAAAAACAAAACATTCCAACAAGGACCTTCCCTAGGAATTCATAGATCCCCTGGGTCATGCCTTCCAGGATATGCTGTTTTCTTGCCCCCACCCCATGACTTCTAGAAGTCAGTTTTCAGTCATTTAAGCATTCCGTGGAGTTTTCTCCACAGGACATCCAGCAGAGCTTAAGGCCATACCTGCACAGAACCATTAGCTGATTGGAGAAAGGAATGGAAAAGTGAGCTACATTCAGCTTACTGGAGTCTTAGAATCTCCTCTTCATCTATACATTTTTGTATTTGGTATTGCTTTTGCTAAGCACATTGCTTACTAAATATGTGCTCACCATATATTTCACCATTAAGTAACTTTCAAATCAACATCACGGAAATTAATATCACTAATAATGAACTATCAAATAAAAATGAATAAGTATTAACATCCAAGTTAATATGAAAATAAAGAGAGTAGAGTTCACCACACACAAAAATAAACTCAAAATGGATTAAAGACTTGAATGTAAAACCTGAAACCATAAGACAACTAGAAAAAAACATAGATTTAAGCTCCTTGACATTGGTCTTGGCAACCATTTTTTGGATTTGACACCAAAAACAAAAGCAACAAATACAAAAATAAACAAGTGAGACCACACTAAACTAAAAAGCTTTTGCACAGGAAACAAAATTGTCAACAGAATTAAAAGGCAACCTACTTAGTGAGTGAAGATACTTGCAAATTATATATCTGATAAGGGGTTAATATCCAAAATATATAAAGAACTTCTACAACTCAATAACAAAAACAATCTGATTTAAAAAATGGGCAGAGGGTTTGAATAGATATTTGTTTCCAAAAAATACATACAGATGGCCAACAGGCACGTGAAAAGATGCTGAACATCACTAATCATAAGGGAAATGCAAATCAAAACCACAAGGAAATATCACTTCGTAACTATTAGAATAGCTATTATCAAAAAGATAAGAAGGGGCACCTGGGTGGCTCGGTCAATTAGACATCCAACTTCAGCTCAGGTCATGATCTCATGGTTTGTGGGTTAGAGCCCTGTGTTGGGCTCTGTGCTGATAGCTCAGAGCCTGGAGCCTGCTTTGAATTCTGTGTTTCCTTCTCTCTCTGTCCCTCCCCAGCTCATGCTCTGTCTGTCTGTCTCTCTCTCTCTCTCAAAAATAAACATTAACAAAAAAAATTTTTAAGATGATAACAAATATTAGTGACTATGCAGAAAAAAGGGAACCCTTGTACACTGTTGGTGGGAATGTAAATTGGGACAACCACTATAGAGGTTCCTCAAAAGATTAAAAATTGAACCAGCATACAATCTAGCAATTCCACTTCTGGGTATTTTTCAGAAGAAAATCAAAAAAGATACACACACCCCCATGTTCATTGTAGCAGTATTTACAAGAGCCAAGACATGGAAACAACCTAAGTGTCCATCAATGGATGAATAGATAAAGAAGATGTGGTATATATACACAATGGACTACTACTCAGCTATAAAAAAAAAAAAAAGGAATGAAATTTTGCCATTTGTGACAACACGGATGGACCTTAAGGGCATTATGTGCTAAGTGAATAAGTCAGACACAGAAAGACAGATACCATACAATCTCACTTACATGTGGAAGCTTTAGATTCTCACACACATAAGTTAGAAGAGCAAATCTTACAGAAACAGATTGATGGTTGCTGGAGGTGAGGGAGTGGGGAGTGTAAAAATGGGTAAACAAGTCAAAAGGTATAAACTCCCAGCTATAAAATAAATAAGTCATGGGTGTGTAATGTACAGCATGGCAACTATAGTTATTAATATTGTATTGTATATTTGAAAGTTGCTAAGAAAGTAGATCTTAAATGTTCTCATCACAAGAAAAAAGTCCATAACTATGTGTGAGGGCAGCCGTTAACTAGACTTACTGTGGTAATCAGTTTGCAATATATACATATATTGAATCACGTTATACACTTAAAACTAATGTAATGACGTATATCAATTACAGCTTTTTTTTAAGTTAAAAAACAGCAGGGTTAATCTCAGTCTTTTGAAAACATAACTTTAGCAGCATTATATTTCCTTTGCTACCTCTTCTTGGTTCAGATATACAAAGCCACCACTTGTGGTCATACAGTTTTCCTACTTTACCATTCTGGGGCTACCATTCATTTCATAAAATCCTAGGTTGTTTCCCTTTTCTTTCTATATATTGGTACAATTTTCTAGTAGGTGATTCACAAATACCCTGATGAAGGGGTAGTTTGTTTTTTTTTTTCTAATTTTAACAAACAACCATCTGGCCATGTTCATAGTTAAGATTTTACCAAATTATCTTCTATCCCATGAGCTTCATCCTCCAAAGGAATGGAAAAGGTAATGTTTTGAACTTAAAGACAATGTCAAGCACTTTGGAATGGCTTGCTTGATTTTTACGATGCAATGCATTTTAGTAAATCTAACCAAAACTTTCTTTTTAGTTGGTGGAATTCTGGAGATTTTTTCCTTTAAAAATTGTATCATTGGTATTTAAATTTCCCTGAAGTGATGACTTCATGGAATGCTTATCCAGTGTTTTCTTGCACAAGAAAAAAAGTCATTTTCCATCTCTATAATAATAAACCCATATTTTAAACAAATTTTGGGTACAGTCTACACTTTGATTTTGACCGACTGCAGCTTTTCATTACACATTTACTAGACATAGTCGGGTAATGTTATCAGCCTTGTTGCTATCAAGTGCTTTGTGATGCACTTTAGGGATGTCAGTTCTGACACATGTCTCAGTGATTTCAGGTTATTCTGAATTTCCTTCATTATCTTGCATATTTTCTGATATTTCAGGCTCACTTAAAAAGAACATACTGTTTTTAACTATCAGTCAGTGATCCCGGTTGAAAACATAATTTTAGAATTGGTATACTTTTAAAAGATAAATTAGAAATAGCATTAAAACCTCTCTCTTTCGGGGTGCCTGGGTGGCTCAGTCAGTTAAACGTCTGACTTCAGCTCAGTTCATGATCTCTCAGTCCATGAGTTCAAAACCTGTGTTGGGTTCTGTGCTGACCGCTCAGAGCCTGGAGCTTGCTTTGGATTCTGTGTCTCCCTCTCTCTCTGCCCCTCCCCCGTTCATGCTCTGTCTCTCTCTGTCTCAAAAATAAATAAGGGCGCCTGGGTGGTTCAGTCGGTTAAGCGTCCGACTTCGGCTCAGGTCATGATCTCACTGTCCGTGAGTTCAAGCCCCACGTCGGGCTCTGTGCTGACAGTGCAGAGCCTGGAGCCTGTTTCAGATTCTGTGTCTCCCTCTCTCTCTCTCTGACCCTCCCCCATTCATGCTCTGTCTCTCTCTGTCTCAAAAATAAACAAAAAAAAATTTTAAAAATAAATAAATAAAAACATTAAAAATTTTTTTTTAAAAAAACCTCCCTCTTTCTCTCTGTCTACACACACACACACACACACACACAATCTGAGTTACTTCACTGGCAGGAATTAAAACATGAACTATGTAAATTTAAATTGAGATTTGGTTGAATGAAATTTTGGCAGGATGTTGATCTGATTTGTGTGGGGGTTATTTTTGTATGTGTGACATCCAAAAACTACCAATTCTTAGAAAGGTGACAAACTCCATTTTCATACAAGCCACAGAGATAGGCCTCTTCTTACTTACCAAGAAGTCATATGCTCACACCCTTCTGCATCAGCATCATCAGTTCTAAGGATATGTTCTCTGTTCATTCTGACGAATGCCTCCAAGAGGACTTCCTTAAACAAAGAAAATTCCAGATTTCCACTGATTTCCATTTCATAAAAATATTCTGTTTGCTAAGCTTATCTAAAACATTCCAGGTTTGATGATGTTGTGAAAGCAATTCTACTTACTCATACATGTGCTAAAAACTTGACAGAACACGAAAATTCAGAACTCCTGCCACCAAAATCTTTAAGAAAATTGATTTTCAGAAAGACACACCAGATTTAAATTGTGGATTTGTGAATACGACAGAATCGCCCGGGCGTAGCAATACCCCCAGGTTTCAAGGGACACAGTTGGGGAGATTTGCTCTGAGCAGTAAGAGCAACATGAGCATAAGCCTTAGAATTTGCAAAAATTCATTTTCCCTCTCATATCCCACGATGGGAATACAAACATGTCCACGTCAGGAAACTGAAACCGAAATTCTAACATTAGGAACTCTCGTCCTCCCCTCCTTTCTTTCCCCTCTTTTTATACGGCTCCTGGCTTCCAACCCAGTCCCAAAAGCAAAATGAAAGTGAAATAAACTTCTCTGTGTGAAAGAGAAGAACAAAGCCTCCTCGTCTCACCAGGAGGACTACCCTGCCATGGGGAGGGTATGACGTGGTAGAACCATGAAAACGGTACAACCTTTTAAGAGAACAGCTTAGGCAATGCACACCAAGAGCATTTTAAATGTTCACATATTCAGACAAATGATACAAATATGGAAATCTATCCTAATACACATAACCAGAGGTGTTTAGAGCAAAATTTATGTTAAAAGGCCTTCAGTAAAGTGTTATGCTAAAGAAAATACTCCAAATAATCTGTGTGTTCAATGACGGCTTTTTTTTAAATAAGGGGAATATCCACATGACAAAATACATGCATCCATTAAAAAAGATGTTGAAGAGGGGCGCCTGGGTGGCGCAGTCGTTGAGCGTCCGACTTCAGCCAGGTCACTATCTCGCGGTCCGTGAGTTCGAGCCCCGCGTCGGGCTCTGGGCTGATGGCTCAGAGCCTGGAGCCTGTTTCCGATTCTGTGTCTCCCTCTCTCTCTGCCCCTCCCCCGTTCATGCTCTGTCTCTCTCTGTCCCACAAATAAATAAACGTTGAAAAAAAAAAAAAAAAAAAAAAAGATTTGAAGATTTCAAAGTAACATGGAAAATGTGATAATGTCAAAGAGAAAATTAACATAAAAGTACATATGTAATATAATCTTAGTTTTTAACTACTAATTGGAAATTGGCAGGGTGTTCAGTGGGTGGATGGACTAAATGAGTGATGGGCATTAAGGAGGGCACTTGTTGGGATGAGCACTGGGTATTAGATGTAAGTGATGGCTTACTAAGTTCTATTCTTAAAATCATTATTACACTAGGTTAACTAACTTGGATTTAAGTTAGAAAAAGTAATAGAAATTTTCTGTGGATTATAGGATCACAGGAGAATTTGATTTATATTTTCTATATGCGTAATTTGCAACCAGGAGCAAATGAGCATATGTCACTTTTTAAATCAGAGTTAAAACTGTATTTTGCATATAAGGAGAAAAAACGCAACATGCAGTGAAACCACTATCATATCCAACCTTGATAAGAAACCCTTGCTAAAAGCAACCTCACAAATACATTTCAGTATACAAATGTATTTGTTGACATCCATTTTGCTCATTCTTTGTCTAAGTAAATTATGAAATACTGAAATAGTTAAAACTTTCCTAGAGGTCTAGCATGGAGTAAACACTTAGAAATTCTCCAGTCAACAAAGACGTAATAGATTTATTAGGATTTTCCTATAGTTCTGTACTGTAGGACCTTTTACAATCCATGTTTACACACTAGCTAAAAAGCAAGCATTTTTTTTTTGTCAAGGGTTTCTTCCCCCACCCTAAGAATCTAGCAACATAAAGTGAATTAAAATATACAAATGAATATAAACACCAATACATGTAAATCTTTGTCCTTTGTACCTAATCTCAGAGTCTTCTTCATATAAAGGATTTTTTTGTTTTGTTTTAAGGAAGAGGTCTTTTTTTAATGTTTATTATTTTGAGAGGAGAGAGAGAGACCGAGCGAGCAACCACAACTGGGGGAGGAACAGAGAGAGAGGGTGAGCGAGAGAATCTCATACAGAGCCTGACGTGGGCCTCAAACTCACAAATTGTGAGATCATAACCTGAGCTGAAGTCAAGAGTCAGTTAGACACTTAACCAATTGAGCCACCCAAGCACCCCAAAGACAGAGGTCTTTAATTAACTTACACCGAAAGCAGCAGGTATTTTATCTAATGCTATGTTACGTAGAGAGTACATATTACTGTAGCACATAAGTCGTCGGTGTCATCATCATCATCATCATCATCATCACAGCGACTAGCAATCAGCTTCTCATTGACTGCACATAGATCCACTGTGCCCGGAGTGCTACAATGCCATATAGAATACGTTTCCGGTAAGCAGGAAGACTGCAGCTAGGCCCTGGGAAGTTGGAGAATCCAAATGAAATAAAACCCCAACAATTGTCAATGCTCTATTTTATGTTTTATTTTTAAGCTGATTTATGTCCACTACTCTGACAGGTTTCAGAAGGATGGAGACGCGGCCCCAATAAACTGTCTGCCAAATGCAATGGCTCAGCCAAAGAATGATAGCCTCAAAAAGTTGGATTAAACTAGCTGCTGCCAGTGGTCTTTCATGGGCATCCAAGCAAGGCTCCGGCATCTCTATCTGTGCTTGCTGGTGGGAGGGGGCATGCTAGACAGGAGTTTTCTACTCTTCTGGAAATTCAGATAAATTAATTGATGTGTGTATTATATAATTATCTACCTCCTTTTCCCGTTTCAACTGTAAGCATACAGAATGGTAATTCACTAGAGCCTGCAGAAAGTTCTAACTGCTGACAGGAAGGGGGAGGAGTTTCTGCAAGACCTCCCCTAATGCTTAAGCAGACAGAAACGCAATCAAAGAATCCAAGAAGATGATCCAACTCATTGCCTTACTAGGTGGGTTTGTGCTTCCAGGCCCATAGATCAAAGAGTCCTATTCAGCTGCTGCCAAGAACATGAAATTATATTCAGTGTCAATTCTGTAATTAGCAGAATTGTGACAATCTATAGTTTACCTTTTAAAAAGGTTTACCCACTGTATCTTAAAAATGGAAAGAGCTGTGATACAAAAAGCAAAAATCCAGGCATGAACATATGCCAGATGAAAAGAAAAAAAAAATACAACAGGAAACTCTTAGGATTTTAATAGTTAAAAAAATTCTCCTAGTGCTCATATTTCTGAATATTTCTAGGAGAAATATCAGGAACTAGGTATAAATTTTCGTATAGTAAAAATTACACTGGATTATGAGTGAGAAGACATACGTACAGGTTATGTGATCCTTGGAAAAACATTTCACCTCCCTCACCCTCAGGCGCTCCAAAAGGAAATGGGACTTAAAATTGGCCCTGCCTCCCGATAACTTTGTTCTGACGATCGAATATGATGTATGGGAATATATATAAATGTGAAGTTTTCAAAACTATCATTTTACTACTAAATTTTTTTAACCTCTAATCGGAAGGAAAATCTTTATGAAAAGTGATGTAGACCAATGAAAGGCACCTCATTGTGTCCTGGAAATCAGACACTGTGCTTTAAATGTCACATTGTCTTCCACTGTTTTAATTTTTTCTAGGGCTAAAATTTCACATTTATACTGGAGAATGCCTCTTGCATGGATCTAAACTTGGACTTCAGAGTGAGTCAGCTTCAGCATTCACAGGAATATAACAGGAAGGAAGTGGTTTCTAAAGTAACTTTCCTGTTGTTCCTAGAAAAAATAGTCACAACAGAGGAAAAGCAGTTACTCTATTATTCAGAGCATAAATTATATACTCCGAAATATAATTAGCACTTGTATCTGCAACAGATAGCTACACTTTCTGGTTGTGTATCTATCAATTTTTTTTTATTTTAATAGTGATGACTCATAATGAAATTATGCATTCATCGTTCCATTCATTAAACTGTTTAACTTACAGGCTGTGCATGTAAACTGCAAATTCTCTGCATATGTGATCACATCACTCCCACCCAGGCTCCGGTTCTCAACCTAATATTTGTTAACATACACAAATTCTTTCCAGAACAAGTTTTTTTTTTAATGTGCATTCAGAAAGCAGATGCTGTTGAAAATGTTATCAAGTTACAGATGCACAAGGTACTCTTGCTGAATGTGTTTGGCAATATAGCTCTGAAATATCACTTCAGTCCCTGCCTTCTGCTGCCCCAAACTTCATTCTCCAGGGAACCATCCAAAACAGCAATGCTAAGAATTACTAAGTTCAATCCTCAGATCAGCTGTTTCTGAAATGGTAGTACATGCTTTTCAACAAATTCAGCGTAAGTTTTTCTCTTGTTGCAAAAGTTGTGAATTCCGAACACTTTATTATCTGAAACTTCATTAAAGGGGGAGAACGATAAAGCAACAGTTATTGGAGTGGGATCCAGAAAACAAGCAGCAAGAAAGAAATTCTGTCTTACATGATTCAACAGGAGAAAGTCTCTTCCACTTACCCCTCTGTCTTCCCCAGACCCACCTCCTTCTCTTCCTGCCCTTCCTTTACTCCTCTTCTGTCCCACTGTACCCCCTCCTTCCTGGTCGCCCTCTTTCTTCCTGCTCATGTATAACTAGCACTTATTTTAGCATTCAGTTTACAAAGAGCTTCACTCCTCCCTTGTCACGTCCCATGCCATTGTCACTTCAGTCTTACAAGACATGTTAGCATCCCATTTTACACAAGACCCCAACCAGGCTAACAGAACCGAGGGTCAAATATCAGGGCTCCTTGTTTCAAAGGCTGGGTCCTCTTCTGACACTATGCCACCTCTCAAGAAATTCCTTCCTTCCTCCCTCCCTCATAGACCGCTCTCCCTCTTCTTTCCCTCCATTCAGCTCCCTTTCCACATTCCCTGCTCCTCCTCCATTGCCTCCACCAAACTGCCTTCCACCCCACCCCACCCCATACCCATCTGAGGAGTCCTTTCAGTAACCCCCCTCATCTTCAGAGAGATCAAGTGACCTTTGCTCTGACAGGGACAGAGTCTCCCCAAAGCACCACAAACTATCTCTGTCCCAGACCCGCCCTCTCCTTTCATCAGGAACCAAATCTTGTCTATTTGTCTCATGTAGGAGTATCAGCTATTTCCTGAATTAACCACATGTAGGATTTGGAGGGAAATATCCAATGGAGGGAGTTTTGTGACTCTCTCCCCACCGCTGCAAATCATACATGGTGTGGTTAATGGTGTTTAGATTGTCATATACAGTCATTAAATACTTTCCTACATTTGAAAAAGATATTTGGGATATTCAATTTATAATATTACTCTCTCATCATTTTAAAGAGTATATCATAAATCCTTTCTCCCTGATATAATCCTTCTCCATTGCAAATTTTTGGATGATATGCTTGCCTATATAAAAATGGGATTTTCATAAAATCCTGAAGAATTGCCTCCCAACAATTTTATTTTGGAAGTTTTGAGCTCTCCCTTCAAAGGTGTCAGTTACTCCAATTACGAACTATGAAGCTGAGGCACTCTAGATGATAATTTTGTATTCCCAGACTCCTTACAACTGTGAAATTTTAATTACTCTGGTAAGAAATAGTTTCTTGTGTATGATCATGAGGCTGGTGAAAGATGTTGGACATGGAATACAAAAAATATATATATTTTCTCTATTTGAAGAACTGCAAATGTGGAAATGAAAAAATAAAATCTTCTCTGCCCCCCCCCAACATTATGGAAACAGTTATTTACTGAAATTCAACTTAGATTTTGGTTTTGCCTCAGAGAAACCACTACAAGGATGCTCATTCAGAATGAAACATGGCTATGGTTTGTGATACAAGGAGATTTTCCCACTAAATCACGCTTTATTCCTGAGAAGAAATTGTGACCAGTCAAGTAATAACTAAAATTCACGTACAATCAAGGCATATTCAAACTGACAACCAGGAATTTGAAAGAAAAAAAAAAAGGCAGAAAAAACAAAAAAGTATCTTTTTTTTTTTTTTCATCAGGCATCTAAGCAATTCAGGTATTCGGTTCTTACATATAATCAAATAATGGAAGCTGTGATCATAATAGCATTTCCAGATAACAGAACGACAAGTAATTAAATAATGGTGATTTACAATCACTCCCTTTGTGATTTTGTTTGGTAGTAGTTTTGTGTGTTCATTAATCACTCCTTATTTTCAATTCTATAGACCGACATAGTACATTTCCGTCAGTCCGTATTCCATCTGCCGCCCTTCCTCAGCCCCTCTGCTGGAGCGACCACTCGGTTTCCATAGCAACTACTACATAACTATTGCTCCTGGGATAGCAGGAGGGGAGAAAGAACACTATAAAAAAAGGACAAAATCTGGGTAGTTGAAGCATAACGCATTCTCTGTGTTACTGTGAACTACCAGAACTTTTTTCTGTTTCCTTATTTGGAAAAGTACTTAGCAACTTTTCCGAGTAGCATTTCCAGCCTCATCTCTGACCAATGGTAGGAAATCCTCCTTCCATCTTCCATGATCATGACTGCCCAATGTGGATCCCCCCCTCCCCCCCACCTTTCCTTCTTTGCACTTTGACAGGAGTGCACACATGTGATTGCTTCAAACTGTAACACAAAGCTCTGCAAATCCGCATGAAATAATGAATGTGCTCATTGATCCATTCAGTCCATTTGATACATCATTTGAGATTTTGCATATACGCATACCCTGACTCCTACCTCAGTAATAATGAGAGCATTTCCCATGGGGACTGATTCTTTTATCTGACTCCAGAGAACATTTATTTTTGTAACTGGGAAGAGCAGGAGTCCCTTGCTGGGAGTGAGAGAATTGTTTGGGGAATCCTAGAGTGTTTTTATCTCAACTTCACTTTCCATGTAAAAATATCATTTGCACAAGGAATTCTTCCTCCTGCGGTTATAGAGGATCTGGAAATCTGATCCAGTAGGCAGGGTGGTGTCCCTCTCGGTCTCCCAAGGAAGTCTGAGTCCTCTCTCCCTTTTTAATATGAAATTCGAAAGCAGTGGGAAGTGATGTTGGACCTATCACAGCATTGCTAACAGACAGCCTATTACAGTATTTAATAAAAACAGAAACAGCATGCCTATCATAGGCTAATAAATCCTACCTCCTGCACGCTTTAAAAACAGTATGAAGCAGCTTTAACGGAGCTTCTGATAACTAATTTCAAGCATGGCTGTCTAGCGTGCCTGTCACTATTGTCCTCCCAAACTCTTTCAGACATTTTGAGCAGAGAGTATTAAAGCTATGAGTTAGCAAGGGTTGTGACATTAATGGTCCAGAAAAGCTTTAGGCACGAGAGGCAATGATGATTACCCGTGGCTATTTGGAGGACTGCACTGGATCGCTGTCATTAAAAATTAAGCGTGGCTTTTGAGGAAGATGTGACAACTACCGGAGGTAGGATTTGCATGTAAAACAAAGGAATCTGTTGCTGTTTTGGGCTTTTGTTTGCATTGTGCGGTGCGGGTCGTGAATTGCAGCCAGGTGCGGAGTGAGAGCAGGAAGGGGAGAGAGGGGAGTGGGGAACGGATGGGCTTAGAGCAAAACACAGTGGATAGTATTATATTTTATGGCAGAAATGCCTCGAGGACAAACTGGCTCCAGGCTCGTAGCCTGCTGAGTGTGCATTCCACGTTGCTTTTCCCTTGGAGTAGAATGCTTAGAGGTCACGGAAAAAACAGTTTCTTATCTGTGGTGCCAGCTGGGCTGTTGGTAGGGTTGAGTGAAGACTTTGGTAGGTGGGAGGCATAAAGGTCTAAGAAAAATAAAGAATAGGAAGTGGTCGTTAAGACTGGAAACCTGTTAGATAAATATTTTATTCCCATGGCCAACATGCTTTGATAGCCAGAGTCTAATTTTTAAAAGGGGAAATTGAAAGATTACAACGGATTTCCCTGATAAAGAACTACTTCGGATTTATTATAAAAGAAAATTGGGTACCTTCGTCCATTTTGCATAGGGAAAGGCTGATCCACACTGTTTGTGTTAATGGTTTTTGCTAAAGCAGAGTTTTAGATTAAAAGAAGGGGCTTTTCTCTCTGTTCCTGCTCCTGCTTTTAGACTACTGCCGGGCTGCAGATGGAAATAGTGATTCGTTAGAGGTTATGGACTTGGCGTTTTACCTTTTTCCTTTCTTCTTCTTCTTCTTTTAATGAATAGCATAAAAGCATAATTCTCCTTGAAAGATGAGAGGGCAGTTGGGTTCCAAAGTCCAGCAGATAACGAGTGGATTTGCAGAGGAACTTACGCTGCTTTGTACTTTATTATAGGACTGGTATAGATAGCTCGATCAGAAAAGGACTTGTCAGGAAATCATAGGTTGAGATTTTTAAAGCAAAAATATAATGGTCAGAAAATAATGTTTCACCAACTTGATCTCTGGTGCAAGTTTCAGTATTTGTCATTGCATATGACCCTCAACGTGAAGTGGCAGAAACGTAGTGAGTGAATTTCTCAGTGCTCTTGCGTTATTTCCCTGATGGACTTCACAAACTCCGAAATGTAAAGATGCTGCTTTAGATCTTGAAAAAGCCTATGTTCTGATGCATTGATTTGATTATAATGAATAACAGAGATACATAGAATAGTACATTCATAAAAGAATGTGATATTCTTCTAAAACTTTGCTATTGATGCAGTATTAACTAGGAAAAAAGTGAAAGACAATTATAGTGTGCTTGTTTTCAGCTAAATATTGGAGTTAAGACTAAGTAGGGCTTTTCTCTTTTCTAATGCAATTGAGTTTGTACATTTGGGAGCTTCTGTGTATATACTGCCATTCACAAAGTTGAAATCATTGCCCTATAGTGTATGACAATACACTATAGCCTAAAGCATATAGCTTGAAGTTGTGTCTCTTTTTCCTGATGAATATGATTGAACCAGCCAAACTCTCTTGTCTAGTTATGTGACCAAGAGCATCAGTCCATGAAATGACTATATAGAATTTCTGATGCAGTTGATGATTGTGACATAGTTTTCTGCCTCTATGTGGCCAGTGGAATGTGTGACCTTGACCTTGTAAAGTCCCATTCTCTAGCCAATTGTGCTCCCCAGTCAAGAACCCATACATGAAAAGAGAGCTCGCAATACACAAACAGAAAAACACATACACACACACACACACACACACACACACACACACATTTTACATACTGCTGTCAGAAGTTTACAACTGAATATTATTTCTATTGTTTTCATTATTTATTTGAAAGAGATTTTCACTGGCTCTGGTCTTAACCAATATCTTCTGAATCTAATCTCATCAAGTATTTATTTTAGAGGTAATCCATGCCATAAAACTTGTCAATAAGAGAAATTATTTTGCTATCATCATGTTCATAACACTTCACTGATTAACTAAAATATCCTTTCAAAATGTTCACAGATATATGGGAAAAGTTCCTATATTAGATCTTGATGGTATATGTATCTAGAACTTCAAAAATATAGGGGAGATATGGAATTTATTTTCTTTGTAAGCTGTAGGGAAAGGCAAACCAAGTAATTTAGTCAAAACAACCTACTTTGTGTCACAAATTCATTTCATTACCTCTTTACATCGATAGATATCAGCCAAAGCATTTATACATATTTTCCCCTTTCAGTTTCTGCTACATCTAGCAATGAAAAACCACCAATTCTCCAGCTGTCCAGGAAAACAAGTCCGAAATCCACCCTGACGTAAAAAATAGGCAAAGCTTTAGTCAGCCTTGTCTTCTCAGCCCCCATGCATAGCACAACCAATGTATCCGTCACCAAGACACAACTCACCAAGTCCACAATCGCCCTTACTGTGTGTCTCTCTCATATACACATACAGCCATCATTTGACTTTATTGGTTGATATTGGACCAGACATTTCTCAACCTAGCACTGTCTTCTCTTTGATTGTCTCTCTCCTCTCACCAAAACAGAATGACAAATGAACCTTCCAAAAATAGTTTTACTATTATATCCAATTCAAAGACAGACTATAATAATGTATCTACAATATAGTCCTAATTTATACATATATATGTGTGTGTGTGTACGAAAAAACTAGAAAAAAGTATACCAAAATGTTAGAAGTTATCTTGGTGTGTATTATTGGTGCATTCTATTCTCTTTATTCATTCGTTTACAGTTCCTAATTTTTTTTCAAAAAGCAGGTATATTCATAGTCACAAGGAGACTTCTATCATACAGGTTTCTTTATCTCCTTTTATAACCATGTTGCTCATTTTCCCCATTATCATACTTCATGTCATCTACTTTATCTTCACCCCAAATTCTAAAATCGTTTGTCAGTCCAACCAAAACCGAAGAGAAGTGCTATTCCCCTATCAGAGCCCTTTTCCTTCAGTTTCTTGGCATGTCATGAAATGCTCAGCATTATCCTTCCCAGGAGACTGACTTCTTAGCTCATATTTACCAGAAAAAGAGTGTGTGTACGTGTGTGTGTGTGTGTGTGTGTGTGTGTGTGTCTGTGTGTTTGATTTTCCCTACTTTACAGGCAGAGAATTTTCCAATCTCTTTTGCTGGCTCCTAATTATCTTCTAAATCTTTAAAGGTTGGAGCGCTCCATGGCTCAACTATACATCTCTTCTTTATCTCTACTTACTCCCGAAATGAGTCCAACCTCATGTCAGGACCTTAGAAACTATCCATACACAGGCACGTCACAGATTCTGATCCCTAACCTGGACTTACATATTCAACTATCTATATAACACTTCCACATACATGCCTTATAGGCACCTCACATTCAACATGTTCAAAATCAAATTCTGAATTTCCACACAAAATGCCGTCCTCCCATATTTTTTCCCATGTATGTAAATGGAAACTCCATTTTGCCACTTGCTCAGAAGAAACATTTTGGAATCCTCTTCGAATCTTTTCTTCCCTTCACACGTAGCAGAAAATCCCATTTCTTCTACTTTCAAACTGTACCTGGAATGTAATTATTATCCCCACTGCTACCTCTGGGCAGGTTACCACCAACTCTCAGATTATTGCAATATGTTCACCATTCTTGGCCTTTTGCTTCTGTCTCCCCAGCTCCTATGCACACATTCCATTCTGTATCCAAGACCCAGTTTGTTTCCACATTGAACTTCAACCATAGTATCTTCTGCTCGAAAGTGTCCAACATCTTCCCATCTGACCACAGATAAAAGGCAGATCCTTACAGTGTTTCACAAGCTACGTGTGATCAGCCCTGGGTTCTTCCCTCACTCCCTCTGCTTCCATCCTCCCTTCAGCACTCTTTAGCCACACTGGCCTCCTGACTTTTCCTCAAACCTGCCACATCCTCTCAAACCTCAGAGCCTATGCCCACTGCCTGGAAAACTTTTTCCCTACACAGCTACATGACTCAGACCCTCACTTTCTTCAGGTTTCTGCCAAATGTCTCTTTATCAGAGAAGACTTTCCTGTAGGTCTTTTAAATCATACCCTCTCACAAGCTTCCTATTCCAAGTCCCAGGTTTTTCTCTGCAGCATACCAGATTATCCCCCAACATATTGTATGTTGAGTTTTTATTGTCTGTCTCTCTCCTGCTAGAATGTAAACTCTAGAACAGTGACTTTGTTGTGTTCCCGATTGTCATATGAATGAACAAGCTGCTGAATACAGGAACTGAATGTTTGTCCCCATCAAAATCTATCAGTAGCATTAGGCCCCAGGCATAAGCTTGTCAACCTCAGGGTCAAAGCTGTGTCATAACACCCTGTTGCTTTTTCCAAAGAGAAAGATACTGAACACCTTGAGGAAAGTCAAGGAGATTTATCAAGATGCTTTTCTTTCTCCTCTCTACACAGGAGGGAAAAAAATATCACTGATTCCAATCTATGTCAAAGCAAATAAAAATTCAATTTGCCTGAATTTGATCTTATCTGAAGATGACTTCTTTTTTGAAAAGACATCTTCACAGATCTGTACCTATAACTATGGACATAAACAGGGGTGCCTGGGTAGCTCAGTCGGTTAAGCATCCGACTTCGGCTCAGGTCATGATCTTATGGTCCGTGAGTTCAAGCCCCGTGTCAGGCTCTGTGCTGACAGCTCAGAGCCTGGAGCCTACTTCAGATTCTGTGTCTCCCCACCTCTCAGCCCCTCCCCTGCTCATGCTCTGTCTCTCTCTGTCTCTCAATAATAAATAATGTTAAAAAAATATTTTAACTATGGACATAAACATTATCTATATTTTCTCTGCCCTCTGTTGGTGATAAGAAGAAGATGAAAAAACCAGGTTAGAAGATACAGGTGGGCTCAATACCCCTTTATGAGCATACAAGCCCCAGTAGTTTTTTGGCACCAGGAATCAACTAACAATAACTAATACTGGTACTAGTAACTTACATTCATTTATTGCTCTCAAAACAGCATGGTCAACCTCATGGTATCATTAACAGTGACTTCCCTAGTATTCATAAAGTACATGTCTTCAAATAATTAAAGTATAATGAAATAATGCTATTGTCCAAATTGGGTGGAAATAATAATGCCCAATATTTCTAGAATGTTCTGTAGTCTATAGAGGTAGAGTAACGTGAAAAGGGCACAGCATCTAAGACAAGCATAGGCTGTAGGAACAGATAGGCTTGATCTGGATCTAACCTCCTCCACTTCATGGCTATGTGACTACAGGCAGTTTTTAAAAATTGTACTGAGCCTCAGTTACATCACTGGTACCTCTATGGGTTAGAGATTAAACATGACCATGTAAGTCAGTGCCTCATGAGAGTACTCTGGCACAGAGGAGACGCTTAAAAAGTAATAGTGTTCTCATTGCTGTTGTCATTTTATCTTCACAGTATGCTTTAATAGTACATATTATACTTTCCATTGAACAGACAGCAAAACTAAGCTGTAAAGTTAGTCAAATGGCTGAAGGTCAAAGAACTAGTAAGCTATCAAAATTTACTCTTCCTTTAGCCACAGAGACTCTTCATAAACAGAATGTCAGATTAACCTTCTTTAATGTAGTTAGTGCCCAAAGACTGCCAGCGATTAGAGGAGTTTTTTTTTTAAAGGTAGAACCTGAAGAAAAGCTTATTTTCTTTCCTCTGTGAACAATGTGAGTGGCTTCATGTATTCCTTCCCTAAATAAAAAGTAGACTTAAACTCCTGAGAAACAAGTTAAATGAACCCTAATGTGCTCATTAAGAAAACCTTAATCTTTAGACATGCTGCATAATGCAGTGTTGGAACACCAGCTTCACTGTCCTGAATACCTAGGTTTGAATCCCACTTCTGCCCACTGCCAATTGTCCAAACCTTGCTGAGTCTCCTTTTCTGCAGCAGAAACATAGGTTGAAATAACATGTCATTCCTGGGGTTGTGAGTATTATATGAGGTAATCTATGCATAGCTGTTAGCCCCATGCACGTTCATAGTACAAATTACCTATATTCACTTCAACTATTATCTTAGATGAAACTTTAAACATTATATGTGTGTATACACACACACACACACACACACACACACACACACACAATGACCCTGACTCTGAGAGATTTGGTCTGAAGTATCTCCTTTAAGTCTTATTTCTTGGAATTGCAATGCCTCCGAAGTCGTCCAGTAGCTATCATTTGAGAGACACTTAAGCACTAAGGCATCATGTAAAAGCTCAGGGTGTTTGAGCACCTGGCCAGCACCAGAAGCAGAATTTCCTGAAATGTTTGACATTTGCTCATTTCTGATTAGACCCAAAATGAAAGAGGAAATTCTGGACAAATCAAGAAAATATCTGCTTTTCTGAGATACCAAACCCAATTTTACAGATTCATGTTAAAAGAACTTTATCCAAGTGCCTTCCCTCAGCTTTGTCAGGCTCCATTTTCAATATCTCCTTTCTCCACTCTGTCTGTGACTACATGGGCTTTATTATTGCTAAACTAACCTGATAAACACAACATTGTATAATAGGACTTCAGTGCAGGACGTGCATGAAATTGGCAATTAGCATCATCAATTATTCTAGATTTAACATTACTAATTTCTTAATGCAAAGGAATTCGATTTTTTTAATTGCTTAATAAAAAATAGCACCTCCAATTAAACTATTGGAAGAAAGTCTTGAATACCAATCTACTACATAGGCTAAATTTTTCTTTAATCAGTTTTGAACTTCATCTGACATGAAACAACTTCTCCAATTTCAGATTCTTGAAGGTTGGTTTGTAACACTAATGATCAGATTTGTGTATTTGTGTTTCCTCTAATATTTTGTCATTTCTCTCAAATTCACCTCTTTAAATGTGACTAGTTCCAACAGTACTCTCTCTCTCCAACAGTGTGGATGTGCCGTTGTCATAAAAATGTCACAGATTTTCAAGCTTTGATTTTTTGTTTTAAGTCTTCACAGGATATTGTTCCCTTTTGCTCCAAGAATACTCTGTGTATGGTTCTGCCACAACCCTTAGCACACTGTGCTGTGATCTTTGGTTCACTAATCTGCCCCCCTCTTCTCCAATTAGATTGTAAGTCCCTAGAGGTTAAGGACTGGGCTATAGTCACTGCACTATTTCCAGGGCCTGGTAGAGTTCTTGGCAGTAATTAATGCTCTATAAGTAATTTTTTTAAGTTTATTTATGTATTTATTTATTTTAAGAGAGACAGAGACAGCACAAGTGGGGGAAGGGCAGAGAGAGAGGGAGAGAGAATCCCAAGCAGGCTCCACACTGCCGCTGCCAGTGCAGATCCCGATGTGGGGCTTGAACCCACAAAGCCAGATCATGACCTGAGCTGAAACCAAGAGTTGGACACTCAACCAACTGAGCCACCCAGGCGCCCTCCCCTATAAATAATTCTTGAATGAATGAATGAATGATGTCTATAGCGTCCAGTTTGACCTAAGATGGGTTAATGTCCAAAGGAACAAATAAACAATGCACCTCAGAAAGAGGGCTGCATGGAACTATTTTATAATAAGAAAGCCCTGGACCCACCTGTGCTTGCTAACTCCTCATTCACTTGCCCTCTCAACTCTTCTCTTCATATTCTCCAGCTTATATCAGATGTTTCTTTGACTGTTTCCCCATCCCTCCTCCTCTCTTCTGTCTGCCCACAGCCACTACCCTATCTTTCTAAAGAGTATGGTGGAGCCTTTCATTTGAAGCCAACTTCAAGTCTGACAACCTCAGACAGCAAACACCTAAACCCTCTCCTCCTCAAAGCCAGGGTGACAGATGAGCCTGGGTGAGAATTTCAGCTCAGGGGGAGGGAAAAAAATAAATCAGCTGTCAAAATGTCAAGCGTGCTGACTTCCTAGGAAAGAAAGAGAAGATGCTTATGTGACCAGACAGCAGGGCTTTGGTTTACATTTGCCAGAATTTGTACTAAATAGGGAAAATGTCAAATGAATCCCACATGCAGGTTCCTTGTCACTTTGGTGTTTTCCTGAGTGTGAAATTAAAACTCCAGACTATTCTGGATATGGAAGTTCATTTTCAGTTTTCAACAAATCCACTCAATGAGTAAATCAGAACATTTAGGCAAGTAGTAAAATATGGAACTAATTTTTAAAGTATAATTTTTAGCCCAGATAATTAGGCTACAAACTCCTTGAGAGCAGGTACTACATTTTTATAATTCTTAGGTGAATAGAACTGTATGAAATATATAAGATTTTTTTAAATAACTTTTTGATTGACATACACTCTCCTCGTCACCCTATTCCCTGAGGTAAAGCTGCACTAGAGAAATCAGGTAAATGTCTTATCATTATTTACCAGGCTGCATGACTGGAGATGTAGAGTTCTAGAAACCACACAAATCTTAATTGCACTGAATCCCCTTTGTGCACTGTGGTGCAGACAGGGCTCTTCTGGAAGAGCAAGGAAAAGGGGGCTTGTGAGTTCTGATGTTGCCTGTTTATCCATAGAATCCTATTATTCACAGACATCTGTCATTGGAAATAATTTATAAAACCAATCCACGTAGGATCCTACCAAAGGAGGATTCAATTTGGAATTTTGTCAAAATAAAGCCCTGACTATACTACATGTGTCTGGGGAAATTCCACTGTACATGTGACATAGCTCAGGACATTATAAATAGTGAGTTTGGCTAGACTTTTTAAGTCTTTTTTTAATTATTAATTTTTTCACTGGAAAGCTAATAAAGGTCAAGCATTAGACTCCATCACTGTTATCCAGAAAAGTAAAATATCTTTCAAAGTGAAATTCTCAGGAAGTTAAAAAAAAAAACAACAACAGGTCATTCAAATGCAAATCTAGAATCTTTGTTGCTTCACAAAGATGCAGAGGGTCATTCTGGCTACACAGCACCCAGTACTCTATGAGGTAGAGAGAAGAAGCACATGGTAAATATTGCCCATGAGATAATTCTTGAATGTCTTGAGTTTGGCTTTGTACAAGCATTTGAAAATTTCTGACCATATGAAGTATTTGTAGTTTCATCAAACTGAACTGCAGTTTCCTCAGAGGGATTGTATTCTGTAGTAAATCTGGAGCGACTGATTGTCTCTGGATTTGTTTTTTCATTTCCTGGTATATTCCAAATGAAGAAATTCAGGGAGAAAAACAACAACCTGATACCCGGAAGAAAATAATACCTAACTTTAGAGGCAAAACTCTACCAGGATTGATCCAGTTTCTTTCTCTCTGTGGGGATAACCAATGACTGCTTTAACCTCACTTCCTAGTGGTTCTATTTGATCCTGTGTGGTGCTTGGCAACAGTCATGTGGGGCTTCTGTGTAGACAACTCAAGGTAACTATTTGCTTTAAAAACATAAAAATAGAACAGTACAGGACTCGATTCTCTGTTGGAATGAATAAAAAAAAAATGTTGAGAGAGAGAGAATGTTCATATCCAAAGTAGAAGGAAGGCTTGGATAATAGGTTACCAAATTTGAAAAAAAATCTCTTTGGGTATATAAAAGGTAACAATAGCCTTGGTACAAAGAAAACTGGCCAAAGAATGCCTATTACAACCTGCTTCTCAATCTTCTCGGCCTATTTCTCCCCTGACAAGTGGATCTGGTGTCTGCTGAACAGAAACTGAGGAAAACATTGTATAAAAAAAGAGATACGCTCTGTTTTATGCCTTTACGAAAAGTTGCCTTGCATGTAACTTTGATCATATGGTGTTTAGTTTATCGAGTAGAAGATTCTTACCCTAGACCAACATACTCAGGCATCCACATTTAAAAATATATATCTATTCTCCATTCTGCTAGCCTTTAATTGATCAGTCCTCATTTCATGTCAGCATTGACTCAACAACTCATTAATTTATTCAACAAATATTTACTCAATTTCACTATGGACTAGGCACTACGATGGGTATTGGGGTTGCAATGTTGAGCCAAATCAGAAATGACCCCATCCCCAACCATGGAGGTTACAGTCCTGAATGAGAAAGATATTTTTCTAATAGTCACTCAAATAAATGTAAAATTACAAATGTAGTAAGTGCTAAGAGATTGTTTAATTGGAGAGATTAATGTAGTCAAGAATGTCAGGGAAAGCTTCTCTGAAGAAGAAAGGACTAAGATGCTAAATGAGGAAGCAAGGGAGTGAAAACAAGAAAAAGTAAGTGTGAAAACAGCAAGGATTAGAGCAAAAGCTTTCTAAGCAGAGCAAAGAATGTGCAAGGCAGAAGCATGACCCTTTCACTTAGTCAACATTTATCAGGTGACACGCCTGTGTGCAGGAGAGGGAGGGAATTTCCTGCCCTAATGGAGCTTATGCTCCAGTGAAAGGCAATGAATTTTTAAAAATTAATGAATGAAACAAAAAAGGAAGCCTGTTACAGAGAGTAAATGGGGACTGTGCTCCAAGGAAGGGCCAGTGTAGCTGGAGGCAGGAATCAAGCAGCAGGTGGTTAAGATGAGGCAGAAGAGGCAAAAAAGAGTCTGGCTAGGTAAGCCCTCACAGGCCACGTGGAGAAGTTTGCTCATTAATGTTAAGAGCAATGGAAAGCCACTCAAAGCATTAAGCGGGAGGCTGAGAAGATATTTGTGCTTTGCAAACATTATCTCTGCCATTGATCTGCTGCAATGTGCTGATCAAAATGGAGATGACCAAGTAGATACAGAGAAGCTAATTTAAAGGCCATTGTAATAATCCAGGTGAGGGTAGTTTAGACCAGGTAGCAGCAAAATGACAGACAAGTGGCCAGAAGGATTCATCCACGTTCAAGAAGTCAGATCAGAGTTGGCGATGGGCTAAATCTGAGATGATATGAGTAAAGGAGTAAAGGAGGAGGTGTCAAGGACAATTTTAGATTCCTAATTTGAGTAACCCAATAGATGGGGAGGTTATAGAACCCTGGAACATAACTAGAACTCTCTTGGATCAAAGAACATTCTGAAATTATAGTCTATACTTACTGCCTCCATTTCTTTGCTCCCCATTTTTTTTAAAGCACTGGTGTATGAATTCTGACCACACAGCTTTCCTGTGACTGCCCTCTTTACCCTTTATCATCTAATTTGGCTTTTTCACAGACCTCCTGACCCTCAATTATTCTATAGTATTCTAATATATATTATATTTATATATATTACATATATATTTATACATTATATATAATATATGTATAATATAATAAAATCTCTCTCCCTCCCTCCTTAAATAGATAGAGATAGAGATATGAGGGAGGGAGAGAGGGAGAGAGAGATTGATTTTTCTCTTAAAATCCTCTTTCCTTGATTTTTTAAAAATTTCTTTAATGTTTATTTATTTTTGAGACAGAGAGAGACAGAGCATGAACGGGGGAGGGTCAGAGAGAGAGGGAGACACAGAATCTGAAACAGGCTCCAGGCTCTGAGCTGTCAGCTCAGAGCCCGACGCGGGGCTCGAACTCACGCACCGTGAGATCATGACCTGAGCCGAAGACGCTTAACCGACCAAGCCACCCAAGCGCCCCTCTTTCCTTGATTTTAATTATGTTTTCACTTCCTAGGTCCCCTCCCACTTTATAGCTCTTTCCTAGCTTTCCTCTTTGCTGGATCCTCTTTTTCCTTTTCTTATTTTTTGTTATACTTTTTCAGTAATTGAAAATACCGTCTTTACTTTCATCCCAAACTATCTCTCTGGCTGTGACCCTGCTCCCCAACCCAGGTCCTACATTGCCTGTCGCCTGGTAGACCTTTCCCTGTGATGGCTGTCTACACTTCAAAACTCACTTGGCAGAGCTTAACTCACAGTAAGACCTAATGAATCTACTCTGCCTCATATTTCTATTCATTGTGCTACTGATGGTCCAGGTTCTAAAGCCAACTATTCTTTGAATCCTTCTCCAGCTATAGACTCAATTGGCCTGAGTCCTATTGAGTCTTCCTTCAAAATTCTCTTGTGTATCTTTTTTCCTCCCTATACAAATAAAGCTCCTTTGTTCTCACACCTTGGTTATTATGATAGTTTGGCTAACCAACCTCCTAGCCTTTAGTCTGATTTATTTTTTCAAAGTGCTGTCCTTAAATCACTTCCATAAGAATTACCTGGGGAGCTTTTTAAAAATATCAACTCATGTGGCTACCTGTATTTAATCAGAATATTTCTGGGTAAGGCCTGCAACTTGAACAAACACCCTAAATAGATCTATCATATATAAATTTGGAAGAAAAAAAAATGCTTTAATCTCTTCCCACCTTGTTTTCTTCCTCATAGCCTTTCCTAAAGAGTAGTTCCAAAGCCTGACCTTGATCATGGAACTTCCCTAATCACAGCTCTTCAGTGGCTGTCACTCAACCAAGCAAATCAAGTCTCCCAGGACAGGACATCACAGTCTTCCAGTTTTTGATGTCCACACAAAACACCAGCCTAATCTTTACCTCCCCTCTCTCACCCTGTGATAAAAGTGAATTGTACTATTTACCACCCCTCAAACATACCAATCATAACACCCTCATGCCTCTGTCCTTTGGCCCACTGCACTTTGAACACCCAGGAAATGTCTCTCTTCCCTTCCATTTCCACCTGTCAGACTTCTACCAACTCTCCAATGACCCTTTCTCTCAGCCCTTTCCATTTTCCTTTCTCTCTTTCCATTCCTTGTCCTCCAAGCTAGAAAGGACCTCTCCAGGCTTTGAGGTCTTCCAGCAGGTTTTACATTTTGCTACTTACTCATTACACAGTTTTACATAATTTTTCTTTTAATTCTACTTACAAATTTCATGAAGAGAAGAATTAGATTTTATAAAAAGACACACTTCTGGAATAGGAAGGAAGTTGACCTGGGTTCAAGATCCACCTAGTGCACATCCTTGGGAAAAATCATTTAACTTCTCTGAGCTTCGTCTCTGTTAAGTGGGATAGTGTCACTTACATTATAGGACTTGGGTCAGTGTAAGTTGAGGTGTCTTGTAAAAAGCTGAGCCATAGGAAATTGCTTATATTCAATTATTTTCACTTGCAAAAATGGAAATTTCATTGTATCTAGAAGTCCTCCTATGTTTTAGTACACTTTCCTTTAAAATATCATTGTAGGTGTACTTAGGTGGCTCAGGCGATTAAACGTCCTACTTCAGGTCTCAAGGTTTATGAGTTCAAGCCCTGCATCGGGCTCTGTGCTGACAGCTCAGAGTCTGGAGTCTGTTTTGGATTCTGTGTCTCCCTCTTTCTCTGCTCCTCCCCTGCTTGCTCACTCTCTCCCTTTCTCTCTCTCCCTCAAAAATAAATAAACATTAAACATTTTTTTAATAAAATAACATTGTGTACCACACTGTGCTTTGCATCCACTTAATACATTAGCCCTTTTGCCCAACATATATGTATATTTGTATAATATTATATACATATTATATTTTCATTATATTCATATAATTACAATATTAAAGGAAAAAGAGCCCAAAAGGGCACTGCCCCAACACGGAGTTGGCAAACTCTTAACCTACCTCCAGGCTTACTCTTGCCCATTTCTTTTTCAAACCAGGTGAACAAACAGCAATTTTAACAATAAGCTAAAGTAAGCTCTTTCCTAATAAGAGAGTGCTGTTAAATAAAGGTCAGCAGGAAATGTAACAACACTCATTGTCTCTTGTTTATGGTCCTTCTGGGCATCACACAAACTTGCTCAAATTCCTCTCCTGAGCATGACCTTACCTAGAGTTGATTGGACTCACATTATGCTCCCCCTGACTGGGATCTTTTGTCATCAATCAGAACAGCAATGAGATTTTCAAATGCAACTTTTTTTTTTAATGTTTATTTTTGAGAGAAAGAGAGTGAGCAGGGGGGGCAGAGAGAGAGACACACACACAGAATCTGAAGCAGGCTCCAGGCTCTGTGCTGGCAACACAGAGCCTGACTTGGGGCTCAAACTCACAAGCCGTGAGATCATGACCTGAGCTGAAGTCAGAAGCTCAACTGACTAAGCCACCCAGGTGCTGCTCAAATGCAACTTCTAAACAAAGTATGCACTTTTTGTGTCTTTAGCTATCTTTCTCTACCCTTGCAAGAGTATGGAGAAACCTCTTGACCAATTAACCCTAAGGGAACTCTGAGCTTGAGAAGGTCAGTGTTATATTGGTTATAAATGAACCAGGAAGATGTTGATGTTTTCACATTCCAACTTAGTGTTAACTCTTCAGATTTATCAGCCCAAGGAAAGATTCTTTGTCTAATGCTCCCTTTGTTAAAAAGTAATTTGTCCCACAAGTCATTATGCTAAAGGATGTTCTCAAGGAGATTATAGATTATCCAGGTACTATATCAGGTTCCAGGGGCTAGGAGGAGACAAATGCCATCAGAAAGGTACACAGTGCTTTGGGTATTTTCATACAGAAAGATTACAAATCAAAGCTAAGAAAAGGACAAAGCTCCAAGAAGAAGCGTCAGTATTAACTGGGTTCCAATCTACCTCTCTCTCTCTCTCTCTTTTTTTCCTTTTTGACACTTATATGCCAGTTATGTCCCATTGAGCAAGTTAATTAACATCTCTGTGCCTCAGTTTCCTCCTTCATAAAATGAGGCCTTCATACCTGCCATGCAGGGGCAGGTGGCTAGCGCGTGGAACAGGAAATAGCCTTTCAAGAAATGGTGCCTGTTGTTATTATTAAGGTGGGGGCCAGGTAATCATGTCAAATGCTACAGAGAATTCAAATAGGCAGGGCTTTGGATTTGTGATTTGCATTTTACTAATTCATTGGTGAAAGGAGAGATCACTTTCCAAAACAAGGTTAAGCATCAAAATTAGGTTCAATATCATTAAAAGACTGAGCAGATGGTGAGGAAACAGGCCATTCTTTAAAAGAATTTTTCCCCAAAAAACAAAGCAAGAGTGAGGGCAGTTGACAAAGAGCCAGTAGGATGTAAGAGTGGTATAGACTCCTTTCTTTTGAGGAGGGCCATGAGGGCCTCTTGATAGCTGGTGAACTAGCATCTTACCTCATTTTGTGCATTACACATGGAATTCACACTCAATTAAGCTGAGTCCCATAACTGTGTGGTGGGCATCCTCATGAATGGGAGTTTTAAGACAGGGAAACGGAGCTCACAGACACTAGATGTCCTGTCCCAAGTCCCACAGCAAGTAATGGCCAGCTAGCCTCTCAGCCAGTGCCTCTGACTCTAGATCCAAGGCCACCCTGCCTCACCTAACTACAAATACATCACCTTTCCGTCTGGAGATTGTTTCACCGAGACATGTACATTTCCAGAGAGGATTTGGGGGCAACAATCATGGAGAAGTAGCTGTTCATTTTTCATATGGTTCCTGTTAACAAGACCTTACATGATAGGCACTTGACATAATATCTTCTGTAGCTTGTGAACCCCTAGCAAGTTCAAGGTATTATGCTAGGCATTTGATATGCATTTTCTCATTTTCAGCTCAGAACAGACCCCAGAAATGAGTGTTCCTCTTATTTCCATTTATACTTGAGAAAACTGAGGCAACACGACTTGCAGGTGGCAAAGCTGCGGTTCAAGAGAAAGACAGACTGACTCCTCAATTTTCAAGCACTGAAGTTGACACCTGCTGGCCATTTGACACATTTTCTGCTCAGGCACCAATCTGCACAGGCCCCAGTTGTACAGGCCCAGACTGTGAGGTCCCAAAGGGTCATGCCTAGAACCCCAGGAAACAGAGGGAAGCACATGACTCGCATACAAAGGTCTTGCCAGCAGCTGACCAGGGCAATCTGCTTTCCTGTGGATTAACATCTATCTCTGCTCTCTCTCCTTACCCATTAAGTAAACCCCTAACGCACGGTGCTGGCCCTCATCCAGATGCTGAGCAAGGTTTGCAGATAGGATTCTAAATGGTACTATGGAAGAGTGATTTGACAGTGTCCCCCCACACGCTTCCACACTGAGAAGTAGTAAAAGGGAAAGGAGAGCCACGCAAATGAGCACAGTTTTGTAACAGACCTCACATATATTCCTTAATGTAACCTCAAATTGTTTCTCTATTTTTTCTGCAGTCTTATCCTTTTGAATAACAAAACCAAAAAGGATTCCATTCTTCTGCTGCCGATTTCTAAGATAATTTGGGTTGACACCACACCACATTTCAGATAAAATATAAATTATGTCCCAATACTCTCTGCATAATACTCTCCACAACCCACTATAGATCAGTGGCATTATAAGCTCTATTTCCTTGCCATCCCATTTTCCCCAAATGGCCTTACCTCGTCATGTGGGGTACATGGGCTACTTTCCTATAGAATCACCTTTCCTCAGTCGAGGTAGAATTTGGATGACAGGTCCTTCCATTTCTAGAAGCTGTTGTTTTGTTGTTGTTTGTAACTATTTTAACTCAAGCAAATATAGTAATTTTCCTGGGGTTTGCTCTCCTTAAATTGTAGATATTCAAACGCTCTATTACCGGGAAATTATTATAATTTGTATTTGAAAGCAATGACCTAATAAGTTACACGTTTATGCCTCAGTAGTCTGCTAGATTTGTGAATAATACCACAGGTCAATTCTGACAGCACCTTTAATGGTGTGCAGATTTCTTTCTTCTTTGCTAGGTAGTGCAGTTTGATGTGATCCATATTTCAAAGGCATAATAGGAGCTAAGGGGTTTCTTACTGGTAGTTCTTCAATAAAGATAAGCAGAAAAAAAACTCTCCTATGCCCAAGTGTTCTCTTGGCTGAGTCTTTATCACTGTTTGTCAACAGCTTCCACTAACGTGACATTGAATTAATTCATATTTGCAAAAGCAAATCAATTTAATAAAAATTTAAAGTGAAATTCAAACTGAAACTTCCGCCTGAAACTTGAACTTCTAAATTTCAATTCAGCCAAAGTCAGTTAAGATTTATGACAGATATAGAAAATAGGAGGAAGAAAACAGATTTCCTTTATATCCTAACCTAAGTGCCATCTGGCACCATGCTAGGAAAAACAAAACAAACAAAAACAAGAAATCTAGTTTGGGGGCTACTCTTGGTCCGGATGTGCTTATAGGATTTGATGAAAAAATTCTGCAAGATGAACTAGATACTGGCCAATGCTGACTTTTAGGAATACCGTCAAAAGCAGAATAAGGAAGCAGAAGCATGGGCAGGCCACTCAGATGCAGAAAGGACAGAGCTCTTGGCTGCCAATAGGAATGTTACCCAGCACTGAGCATTTTTCTGATCACTTCAGAGATTCTTTTGTACCAAGAGATTGTTCAATCAGTTTACCCAAGAGTAAATACTTGAGAGGGAGTAAGGGTAGTGGAGAAGAAAAGAGTAGATAATTGGAAGAAATCGTTGAAAAGGAATATGCCAGAGCCAAACTGTTTTATCAGAAATTATTAAAATTAATAGTGGCTAACAAATTTTGATTACTTAATTCATGAGTCAAGCACTGTTCTATGTTTACCCCATTGACAAACTTACAAGTAGGTTTTTATTATCTCTATTTTTCAGATAAAGAAACTGAGGCACAAAGAGGTCCAGCAATTTGTCCAAGTCACACAGTTAGTGTTAAGGCCTTCATTCAACCTCAGATGATCCGTCCTAATTCCGGAGTCTATACTCTTAATCACCATTGCCAAGAAATTCCAAAGCAATGTGCATTTAAAATAATAACTTTCAGACCATTAAGGTTGCAGGTAATTTAAATGAACATCTTTTTAAATTTCTTTTAAATGTTTATTTATTTCTGAGACAGAGAGAGACAGAGCATGAGTGGGGGGAGGGTCAGAGAGAGGGGGAGACACAGAATCCGAAGCTGGCTCCATGCTCCGAGCTGTCAGCACAGAGCCCAACGCCGGGCTTGAACCCACAAACCGTGAGATCGTGACCTGGGCCGAAGTCGGTTGCTCAACCGAGCCACCCAGCGCCCCTAAATGAACTTCTAATAAGAATTCAAACCTGAAATATTTATCAGAACCAGATCTTGAAACTACAATTGGTAACAAAACACCATGCCTTTTCCTCATCTGTTGTTACAGTTACGAAATAGAACTTGAAATCATAATATGATTTGGAGAATATATAAAAATTTATGTTTAAAGAAAATTTTTTTTTCTTATCAAGGTCGCATGGAATTGTTAGAAAAAAACAAATTCCTCAGGGCTCCTGGGTGAGTCAGTTGGTTGAACATCCATCCGACTTCAGCTCAGGTCATGATCACATGGATTGAGGGTTTGAACCCTGGGTCGGGCTCTGTACTGACAGCTCGGCGGAGCCTGGAGCCTGCCTCATATTCTTTGTCTCCTTCTCTCTCTACCCCTACCCTACCCTCCCCTCTCTCCCTCTCTCCCTTTCTCTTAAGAATAAACATTAAAAAAATTTTTAAAAAGAAAAAGAAAAACAATTCCTTCCTTTTCCTCTGATTAAGAAGCGACCCAAATGCAAATCAGTTTAATTCAGTTCTTTTAAACAATCAATTATTGGGCCCCTTTGAGAGAAGGCACTTAAGCTTTTGCTTCTCCTTAAAAATAAATAACTCAAATTCACACTATTTCCATGAAATAGGTATAATTTACATTCAGAGTCAGTAGCCTAGTAAGATAAAAAGATTAATAAAAAGACTAGAAGACATGCTCATTTGCCCTCAAATTGCTTGCAAACTAATACTGATTACCCCTTAAAAGAAAGTACTGCTCAGTTACCAACAGCATCTGGGGGTTGTATAAAGGACACACGTCCCTGCCCTCTGCACGTGACTTTAACATGGATGGGAGTTAGCTAGAGGGGACCTCACAAGGCCATCCAACAAATTCTTTCTCAGCACTTAGCTGATCAGAAATACAAACAAGTCCAAGGTTCTTGTCATTTTAATGGGTGTTTCTTGGATACAGTGCCTTCAGGGAGGAAAGAGAGGAAACGAGTGGTGGACTGACAGACCAGAGGAGCTGGCAGAGCATGGGAGTAACTTCCCACATGCCCACTGAAGCCCTCCACCTGCCCGCTACTCAGGCTCACTCTACACCTGGGAAATTACAACAACAACAACGAGAGTCCAAACAAAGAACAAACAGAATGTTTTACTCTTTTTTCAGCAATAAAATAGCTCTTTGCTATCTCTGAGCCTTTCTCTAGCCAAGGCTCTTCTTCTCTGGCCACCATCTCCCAGCATGTGAACACAGGGTGGGACTTAATCTGAGGGACTCATGTAGTGTGAGGATTCTGAGGTTCTCTATCTAGATTTGACCCCTGTTCTTCCATTACTAGCTGTGTTTCTTTGGCCAAGTCACTTAAGGTTTTCAGTATGTTTCTGCACGTGTCAAATGTATTCCCATAACATTGACCTTGCTTGTTTGTCGGGATTTTGAATGAAATGACATTTATAAAGTATGTGTTGGTATGATGAGTGATCATCCAATCTAGTCATGGTGATAAAGGATCACCTGCGTTCACAAAGCCTCATGCCACATTAAACTTTATGGTGCATAAACCATTTCCACTGTATTGTACGTGTGTGTGTGTGTGTGTATGTGTTCTTTACTCAGATAAATTGTAAGTCTGTTGTTTTAATATTAACTCCATCCAAAATGATATGGTCTCTGACAATGAGAGGTTATAATTAAGTAATGAAATCTTCACACACAGTGATGTATTAAAGAGAATTATGTGCTAAATCTCATACTAGACCCACAAAGTGCTTTGGGACCACCAAGAAAGGAAAGGCTAATTTTGACTGGGAATTTGGGACAGCAAATAGAAGACTGGATATTTGATCTGTGGCTTTAGACAAGAGCTTGGATAAGAATTAGAAGTGAAGAGGAGGAAACAGATGTCTTAAAAATTACAAGGTAAGAAAGACTCAATTTGGGGATTCATGGGATATGAGGAGTGAATAGAGAGAAAATTGACAGATAACCAGACTTTTTAAAGCCCAAAAAGTGTGAAGAGAGTGTTGGTTGGAGTTCAGTGGGGGGATCACAGAGAAGGAAGGGAATTGGTAGAAGAGAAGGTCAGTTGGAACACATGAGTTCAAAATGGAGGAAAAACATCCAGATAAGAATGTCTCCTTGTGAAATATAAATTGCAACTCAGGAGAGGGATGCAGATTTTAGAGCCATTTTCACAAATGTGATCATTAAACTTAGGCAATCACTTTGGGGGAAAGAACAAATCAAGAATTTAAAAGCAACTAGGATACAACTGTGAGAAGCAGCTACACTTCAGGGCCACTTTAGAGGTACAATTTTAAAGAACTTTGGGGACCTGGGAAAGAAACCAAGAGAATTCAGATCACAGGAGCCAAGGAAGACAGAATGTCACAGAGGCAATGATGATCAGGAATGTCAGGCCCTGCAGAGAGCCTGGGGACGGTGAAGACAGAGGGACTATTTTGGCCATTGTGGTGACCTCAAAGAAAGCTATTTCAGGACTGACCGGAGCAGAACAATTGAGAGGGTGAAGTGGAAGGAAAGAGGATGCAAGGAATCATAGCTTGAGGGACAAAGAGAAGGTGTTTATTAAGATAACAGAAGGCTGAGCACATTTGCAGATTGACCAGAAGGAGCCAGTAAAATGGACTAAAGCTGAAGAATAAACAAAGGCTAATAAGTGTTTCAAAACCTGGGAGCACTGGGTTATCAACCCCTGTTGAATGTTAAACTCAACTAGGACCCTTGCAATAATACTTAGGCCTAATTCTGATATGCAGAGATTCTGGTTAAATTGTTTTGGGCTAGAAAAGGTATCTGTATTATTTATTAGTTCTTCCAGGTGATTCTAATATGTATCCAGATAGAAAAACCACTGACTCCGAAGAACTGGACATTGGATTAAAGCCACAATAAGCGTTGCTTTTGCTTGACAAAAGGCTCTTCTTCCTCTAAAATGGGTTATGGTACTATTGGGGTGGAGGAGTAAGGATTAATTAGAGCAGTAAGGAAGGATTAATCAAGAGCAGAAACATTTTGAAGAAAGAACTTGGAAGAAATAATGGATGCTTTCAGTCTGAAAAAGTACAATGTGAGACTTAGAGGAAAGGGTGGGAGTGACATTGCCATGAAAGAAACTTCAAACCCCAAAGAACAATAGGCTTCTACCAGGGATAAATGAGGTAATTGTCCATTTACTGCCTCCTCCTTTCTATCCCTATCGGTGGGCCACTTCCCTGACACAAAAAAGGAATTACTCTTTCCTGTTCCTCTTAGGAAAAGGAGAAGAAAAAGAATTTGTAAACAGAAAAGATCTAGAAAAACAGTAAAGTTACAGAGCCTTAAGGAAAACTTGTTTAACCAGGGTATCAAAAGTGAGAAAAGCTAAGCTGTGGACTCCAATCCCTGTGAAATCTCTTAGACTTTGCCATGAAGGCATCTTGGAAATCACCTTGCCCAACTCCTCCCATTTAATGAGTGAATTACAGGGCACCTGGATGGTTCAGGGAGCTAAGAGGCCGACTCTTGACTTTGGCTCAGGCCATCAGGTCATGATCTCACAGTTTGTGAGATCAAGCCCTGTGTAGGGCTCTGCACTAGCAGCACAGGGCCTGCTAAGGATTCACTCTCTCCCTCTCTCTCTGACCCTCCCCCCCGCCCCGCTCCCTCCCTCTCTCTCTCAAAATAAATAACATTAAAAAAAATGATGAAGGGGCGCCTGGGTGGCTCAGTTGGTTGAGCGTCCAAGTTCTGATCAGGTCATGATCTCACAGCTTGTGGTTCGAGCCCCGTGTTGGGTTCTGTGCTGACAGCTTGGAGCCTTGAGCCCACTTAGGATTCTGTGGCTCCCTCTCTCTCTGCCCCTAACTCATTCGCATTCTGTCTCTGTCAAAAATAAATAAACATTAAAAAAAATTTTTTTAATGATAAATGAATGGAAATTCAGAGGGACCAGACCAAACAGCATATTAGTACCACCAAGGGACCCTGAAACAAAATCCTTTATTCCCACACCAGAGCCTGCTGTTCCTGTACATTCTGCCGCATGACCTCTGTGGTTGAGGTCTCCAGTGAGGAAAATGGTCACAGCTCTTCTGTGAGGATTAATAAGAAAATCTGTAAATTGTTTTTAGCTTGTTGGGAGAGAAAAAAAATGTTCAATTTCTACTTTATTGCTATTATTACGTGAACCAGATTGAATTGCTGTGTCTCTTAAGAGTTTCTTACGACTAGTGTGAAGTTTCCCATTTAACCTAAGCCAATTTTAAACGGCCCATAGAATACAGAGAGAACTGTAATAATTCAATCGCCACACTCAGTACATTGTTTGAAATACACCGAAGAGAGGATGGAAACTTGCAAGCTTGAAGCAGGAAGATGGAGCCTGTGAATGTGTAAAAGACATATCCTAGGTAATGAAGAAGGGGCGGTGTGTGGTGGAAGGGTAGTGTTCACCTGCACTGCAGGGCCTCAGTACGTGGACCGTGGCCATAACATGCAAGGGCCAGTGTTTGTTCATTTATAAAGCGAGAAGACTAAACTCAGTTACCTCTCAAGTCCTTTCCATTTCGGACTGTATTTTAATTGTTGCCATCATCCTCCACAAAAATATCCTGAAATAGTTTAAGACAAATTACATAGAATATCTCATGGATCATAGTTCCAGGGTTGTTGTTGTTGTTTTTAATTTTTTTAAATTAATTTAATTAAATAAATGTATGTCTCAGCTTCAGAGTTCTTTTGTAAGGCAGAGGAGCACTGGAGTAAATATTCTTCCTCTCAGCTCTGTGCTTCAGGGGCCTCGTCACCACCTTTGGTTAGTTGCACCAGGCACTAGTCTAGTTGCTATTTACCCTGCACGGCTGAATGCTCTGTTCCCACGTCCCGCACAACCAGGGAGGGCACTGACCAATGAGCACTGTGTCCTGGTACAAACATCCCTGAACACCTATCTCTTTTCCTCCTTTTCTTGGATCCTACCCCAGTGTGCAGTGTGCTCTTGGGTCATCTCAGGAGCCATCTGGGCCATGTTGGGGAGAACTGAGGGAGCAGAGTGCTGACTGAGTGGCATGCACTGTAGGTAAGCTAGAATCTCTCAGAGAACCGTATTTATTTTGCATTCACCCTTTTGAATTAGCAGAGGAATTGGTGATAGTTACTATGTAGAAAGAAGCATTAAAGAGAATGGTATCGGATTGGTTGTGTCAGAAAATAGCTAGAGGATGGAAAACTAGACAAGGCAATGCTTCCTGACTCTGGAAAGATTTGTAGGACCAAAAACTCCAGAGTACAGGGAGCTGATAACTTGTGGGAATGCTTCCTTTCATAGGGAAGTAATTTTTCTTCTCTCTTGGACTCAGGATGTTTCTAGATTCTAGTGTATATTTTCTCATATTTTTTACAATGGTGTGGGGTTCATTCACAAGTCACAGTTGCAACTCTAATATAATGGAGTTGTGTGATTTTTCTCAGCCTTTTAAATTTTCAGTTATTTATTACCAGAATTCTCTTCTGTTTGATCAATTTTCTGAAAGAAGCTCCATCTAAACATGCAAACAGAATTGGGGAATAGTTGCAAACATCTGGACAACTCTAGAAAAGGATCTTAGTTGATTATTTTAGACAACAAGTCTTTGATCTTTACTAGTATTAATTATCCAAGAATGTGTTGAGATCTCTAATTTTGCATATGTGCAAATGGTCTCACACAAATATATTTGACAATAGTGTTAGTTTACAGGAGATTTTCTTCCTCTGCAAACTAAATCAGAGTAATTTTAGTTATGAGACAATATATACAAATTCAAACTGACAGCAATTCACGGATCCCTAATATTCCAGTGTGCTCTGGTATTTGTCACCAGCTTTGCAAAATGATTATTAATAGTCTGACTGCAAAGTTGTTTAAGAAACATTTCATTTCAAATTAGGCATAATCTTTTTCTTTCAGATTATACAGATGCATTGTTAAAGCCCTTTCCTCCTTCCCTATATTTGGGTTATTTTCTCCGTTTAAAAAAAAAAGGAGAAAAAAATATATAACGAGGAACAAAAGAACTTGGAAAGAAGCAAACAAAAGTTGGCAAGTAATTAGGAAGTTCATTTGACTATCTTAGATCAACAAACAATGCTTTAGGTCTTTCCAAAGCACTTTGTACCATTTGGTTCAAATGCATTCCTCTGAGTGGCTAATTTTTTAGCAACAACAGAGGGTGTTCAAGATAAGGGCAGGGTGGGAACACCAGTAACTGACAACCAATTGGGAGGCCTTTGTCTGAGAACCTGCTGTGAACAGGAAACACTGACAGTCAAAGGAAGGGAGACTTCTATCTGGAGGACACTTCTCACAAGAACAAATAATTCAAAATTACATTGAGATAATGCTCCAGGGAAGTGATTACTATTCCCAACTTTACTCTTAGGATTCTTCCTCAAAAATTTAGATTGCTGTTGTGGGCAAATGGGCTACACTGAGCCACACAAACAGAACTCAACCAATCAGTCAACCAGTAGTCAATCAACCAATAAAATCTAAATATTTCAGATCCAAAGCCTGTTTCCTTCCCCTAAATGTGCTGAGATACTTGGTTTTTCTAACGTGCTTTGAGCAAAGAGACTTCATTGGCATAAAATAATAAAGATTTTAAACATCAGTTCACTTTTGTTTTGTTTTGTTTTTTTGTTTTGTTTTGCTTTGTTTTTCAATTTCCCAACTGTGGAGCACTAGTTTTAAGAGCTGTCAAAACCCACTCGTAAACTGGTTTACTCCCACTGGAGAATTCTGAAACATTTGATTGCTTGAAAGGATACCACCACCTATGGTATCCCTAATAAAGGCCCCGCCACAGTTATCCACAATTCACCAAGGGCAAGGCTGTCCCATGAACTCCTCCATCTTGACTCCACCTGCGTGAGTGATGGCCTTAGCTAACATTTTTGAGCAATATATGTGAGGCATGTGCTAAGTGATTTCGGTCTTGACTTTTAACAGAATCTTGGAAATAACTCTATGAAATAAGTGCTATTGTTATCCCCAGATGAGGACACTGAGAGTTAACTAAGATACCACAGCTAGTAAATAAAAAACCAAGGTGCAAACCCAACACTGCCTGACCTCGAGTCCATGCCTTTACCCATTACACTGTTTCACCTCCTTAGAAAGAACATTATTCTTATGATGTTTCTGGATACCCAGACACCCACAACACAATATTAGTTCTCTGAGGCTAAAAGCCATGTGCAATATATTGCCTCTGAATTACCACAAAGGCCAAAGATAATGCTAGGGACACAGTAGGTACTTGCAAAATACTTACTGAACTGAATTCACAAATGAAAACTCTTTGTTCTAAAAACTCTGTCTCATTGTGCTATGAAATGGAGTATGAATCCATAAAATTTTAGTTATAAGGATAATGTTATTTGAACAGAACAAGATGGCATTATGAATAATAGATTTCAATCTATTAAGCACAGAGCTACAACCAGTTTAACAGGATAATGTAAGGATTATTATAAAATCTTAAGAGATTACTGTAAGTGGCACATGATCCCCTTTGCTATCAATCAACACAAAACAATGCCGAGAAGCAGGTTTTGTTGTTTATTTGTTTTTACATGGAAGTTGTATGGAGTTGTATGACTGGACTAGTTAGGACAGCCTGGTTCTATTATTGGTTCTGAAACTAAATGATTCTATGGCTCTCGGAGAAGGCTGATCTCTTCAGGACGTAAATCTCCACATGGTTAAAAGCAGGGGAGGATCAGATTAGATGATAGATAACGTCTCACAACTCTAAAATCCCATCATTCTGTAATATTGCTACATTAGATTCCACTGTTCGTGTAGCTGGAAATGCTCACATTGTAATTTTTACCTTTTGCAAAATGTTGTCAGGAAATCCAAAGACGTTTTATGACAAATCTCAGTATGGAAAGGAATACAGCAGCCTTTTAGCCACAAGCTGGGACAAAGCAACTCGTGTGTGTGTGTAAGGGGAGAGGAAATGCGGTGATCCGCTCTGGTGTAGACAAGGTCAAATCTAAAATAATAGCCCCAAGACTCACTGTACATAGAATTAGTGACTGCTGATGTATAAATACAGAGTTTCTAGTAACATCATATATAGCATATATAGCACAATTTTATATATATAGACGTGCTGGCTTCCATGATCTACCTCCCTGTTAATTAGCTGCATTATGGTAGTTAACTAATGTGACCTTTCTGCATCTGGGTTTTTCCACCTGTAAGATGAGAGCACTGGATTGGACATGTTGCCTAGCTCTAAAACAAGTGGTCTTACTGCAGTAGGAAAAAAAACATTTGGTTATGAGAGTCACTTGCTGCCTTCTTTGGAAAGTAGTTCCTGATAGGTAGAGGCTCTGATGTCGGCTGGGAAGACAATAGTTGTGAGCACCAAGTTTGGCATAGCTAGCCCAGGACTAAGTTGCTCTGTGTGATTAAGGAAAAAGACTGAGAAGCCCCAGAGAGGGGATTCTGGGAAAGGATGCAGGAAGCAGTCAAGTTAACCACTGGTGCTGAAAGAAGGGATAAGGAAATAGGAGACCCCAAGAGCTGTAAGGCTAAGAGAAGAGACCTGAAGGGGAAGGCTGGGTTTTGAAAACCATCTCTTTCCCCTCTATCTCTAAACTGCCAAGAAAGTATATACTCTTCAATAATGATTTGGTGCAAGTAAATTTTTTATTCTGAAAGTAAAAATGATTAAATCCAGCCTCAGAAGCGGTGTGGAGGAATGGCTGATATATGGGTTAAAAATGCATTTCAAGAAAATTTGTTGTAAGAGATATATCCAAGTTTACAATATTAATAGCACTGTAGGATGAAGGATCCCCTCTACTGTGCTGTGGCCAGATGGCATCTAAGTTCAGTTCTGGATATTGTATTTCAGCAGGGGTCTCAAACTCAGACAACTCGAGGGGCCAAGTTGAGTGAAGCCATAACTAAAACAATAGGTGCTACATAGAAACCTGGAGCTGGAGAACGCATATCCTGTAGAAAGGCGGTCCATTTTCTCTTGTTTTTCTGTTTTATTGAAAAACAAAATAAATAAAAAAGTGTGCCAAGCAAAACACATCTGTGGGCCAGAACCAGACAGCTTGCAATCTCTGAGAGAGTCATTAACAAATCAGAGGACATTCAGAGGAGAGTGGTCAGGATATAAAATAATTCAAATTGTGTGGTATGTGAACAAGTGAGTGAGCTGGAATTCCTTGATTTGAAAAAGAGTAGGCCCTGGGGAACCTGGTATGTGAAGGCTGGTTTACAGACAAGGGATTAGAAATGTTTTATCTTTCCTTAAGAGCTGGAACCAGAAAAACAGGGGCAGCCATTAAGGATCAAATAAGTTAATATTTATAAAGCGCCCACAACAGTGTCTGCACAGAGTAAGCAATGCAGAAGTATCTATTATAAAATAAAATGCACTGGATATTCAGAGCTGTCCAAAGCTTAACTGAGCTTAAATGAGGTGGGTGGCCGGAGGGTGGGCACCTTGTAGGGATGATTGAGGGCCAGAACACTGACAGACAGAAAATCCACGGAGACTTGAAGACTATCAGTATCCAGGTCTGGATGTTTCTCTAAGGTAAATTGTAAACTTGAATTCAGCTGTATGTGCATGAAATATGAAAGACATTTCTCCTCTACTGGATGGCCATGCATCACATCTCACTTCTCAAATATACAAGCATCAACTGAAGTACAGGGGAGGTATATACAACCATATAAAGTGAAGGAGGTCGCAATGGAAGTGTGGGCGCTCTGGAACGGAATTGCCAGAATGCCCCCAGAGACCTCCTACAAATAAGTGAATGGCTTAGACACAATGAGAGCATCAACATTTAGCATCTACCAATCTCTCAAACCCTCCTTTATGACTTTTTGTCAAACCAAACAGATGTGAGCACTTTCATGTTTGATCACTCAAAATAGAATTCCAGGTCTCAAGACTCTAAATTACATGGAAACAAAGAGGCACAACAAAAGACTGAGGAGACATTTGCAAAATACTTTTAAAATGCCTAAATTCTGATTATAATGGGCATCATGTGCAAAGAAGGATAATGACCAGTATAAAGACAATAGTGACCAGACCTCTTACTCAAGTAAGAAGCTCAGCACTGATGTAGGTGTGAATACTGGAGTGCTGAGAACACTGGGTATGACCCACGTGGGAAAATTGGACTTCTTTAATAATTGCTTCATTGTTGCTTTGTGCAAAATGGAGCATTTGGAGCAAATAAAGATTTCTGGAGTATCCACTTTTGGTCAGGCACGGTGCTAGCTACTTTACCCGTGTTATTTTATCTAATTCTCAGGTTAACCTTAACAAAAAGGTAATTTGGTGCCATTTTATACAAAAGAAAAATAGAGTTCAATTTAATAAATTCATTCAGCTCTTATATATACTTTTGAGGGATTATAAATCAATAAAAACTTTTTGAAGAGTAATTCAGCAGAATCTATCAAAAATTTTAAGGAGCAAAATTACTACCTCAGCAATTCCATTTGCAGCCATTTATTCCTCAGAAATACTTTCACAAGTGTGTAAGGATATTATGTGCAATTGTCTTCATTGTAGTATTATTAGTAATGTTGGACATCTGAGGACACCCAAGTATTTTCTAGTCAAATAACTTAGGATACAACTGTATTCTAGAACATTTTGAATGCAATAAGAACAATGAAAAAGATGACATTAAACTCATTCAGAAGGATATCTTAGAAATATTTTTGAGCGTAAAGATCAAGATACAAACGTATGTAGCAAAGTCAACTTTTTATTAATAAAAGTATATAAACCTGTATGTACATAGGGCAAGGTCTGAATCATATAAACCGAGTGACTGGTAGTCATTACATCTAGAGAAGGAGAATGAGGAGCTAGGGTGGAAGGGACCACTTTCTACTTCCTGCTCTTCTATATTGTTTCCACTATTTATTTTTTTTATAGTCTTTTAATGTTTATTTTTGAGAGAGAGAGAGTGTGTGTGAGGCAGGGAAGGGGTAGGGAGAGGGGGAGACAGAAGATCTGAAGCAGGCTCTGTGCCGACAGCAGAGAGCCCAGTGTGGGTCTCGAACTCACGAACCGAGAGATCATGACCTGAGCTGAAGTCAGATGCTTAACCGACTGAGCCACCCAGGCACCCATATTGTTTCAACTATTTTAGACAAATATGTGCTGTTCCATTTTAAAAAAGAGGGAAAGTCATAATGAGCCCAAAGTCACACAAGCAGCAGCTGGCAGTCAGAATTCAGCACAGTGCTTCCTCCAGAATCGACTTCTAAGTTTACAATTTGGGAATTCTCCCTTCTTGAAATGAGTTTACTCTATCTAGGGCGGAAAATGATGCAAAGTAGAATTACCTGGGAGAAAAGTGAAAAATTTCTAGGGAAAATCAATTCAAGCATGGATGGAGGCCATGGCAGCAACTATAAATGCACTTCCCTGCCAAAGAATACACCCTTCCAGACATGGAGAGCTATGCTAAACTGTATTGTGTCACATCAGCTTGTTCTCCCGAGAATGCAGCTCTTTATAGCAGCTCCAACTACTCTAATAAGTTGCCCAAGCAGACGTGGTCAGGGACACATAGCTCCCACTGATTACACCCCTTCCACATACTCTGTCAACACATTTATGTCTCCAAATTTGAACCTTCAGCATCTCCTCTGGCTTTTCTCCGATAGCATCATGCTGAAAATCAGGGTTCTAGTAAATCACATCTCTATAGCATAAATTCCATGGCAGGAAGAAGAACTAGATTTTTAGAAATACAATATTTAACCACACTGTTGATTATGGATACTAATGAGATACAGATTTCTGAAACAAGGCAACCAGGACTGAGTAGAACATGAATATAAACACCCAAAAATATTTCCAAAGTTCCAAGGATACCAAGAGTGGACAAATAAAGTGGTAGTGAATGATCTCTTTAGAGCAGGGTGGGCTCCTACTAACAGGAAAATATCATGAGAATCACTCCATCATGAGAGTCACTCTTAGCTACTTGTCGATGTAGGTTCAAATACAGATGTAAGTCACTTCTGGAAAGTTCAATGGTCACAGCATTCAAGCAGGCAGCATCTAGATACACCACACAAATACACACGCATGCTTGTACACACAAACCTACTTGGCAATTTTAGCTCAGAGAAAATTCATAGAGAATAACATATAAGTCACTTAAAATATGTATCCAGGGGGACCTGAGTGGCTCAGTCGGTTAAGCACCCTACTTGGGCTCAGGTCCTGATCTCCCAGCTTGTTGAGTCTGAGCCCCGCATCAGGTTCTGTGCTGACAGCTCAGAGCCTGGGGCCTACTTAGGATTCTATGTCTCCATCTCTCTCTGCCCCTGCCCCTGCCCCTCTCACACTCTGTCTCTCTCTGTCTCAAAATAAACAAACATTAAAAATGTGTTTTTAAATGTATCCAAACCCAAATGAAAACAAACAGGTCGGCCCAGCTGGCTAATGCATCTTGTCTCCTCCCAGAAAAACACTGTCTCTCTGTTTTCTATTTGAACCCAATGTCAGAGAGGAACAAAGTGTTGAATAATTAAGAAAAAAATCTGACAAACATCAAAACCCATGCCCCTGCCTTGTATTTAGATAAGAGTATACAAATTGAGAAAACTTCATATGAATGTTCCTCAGGTGAGACGATTTCAGCAAAATCATTTTATTATTGATGCATTTACAATGCAAACTGCAGATGTCATCAAGCAGACTTGTACTTTAAGAGGTGTACTCATATTCTACAGATTAACCACCTAATGGCTCCACAGGAAAAATTATACCAAAACACATTGCTGTTTGCATAATTGAGAAGCATTCATTTAAAGATAAACTTCATGCCTCTTGTAGCTCTAGGTACTGAGGATGCATAATAACACGTAATCACATGAATTAATAAGATTACTTCAAACCTTTCAGCACTTAACAGAAGTAGTTAAGTCATTTTCCAACCAACACATCATGACTATATCGAAAATCTCCTTGGCATGTCACCATTCTGGGTTTTCTCATTCCCATCTTTACCCTTGCCAATATTTGACCAGAGGTAGAAAGGTCAATGTAAATATTCAGAGCTTCTGAGTGTGCATTTTTGTGAATATGTATGTCTAAGTAGCTCACTTAAGCAAGGTATCGTTTACCCATTAGTCAATATTATCTGTTTGAAATTTACCTAAGACCTAGAAAATAAGTGGGAAAAGTCCTGAGCAACCAAAAGAAATGTCAAGTGAGGATAAAGTAGACCATATATGTAATACATCTAGTGGCTTATAGAAGGTATTTGATAAATGATCACCCTATTATCACCATTATCATCATTATTGCCTCTACATGGATACAGAGGGCCTGGGATCAGTTATCCTAGAAAGTGATTTAAAGCAGCTAAGAAGCAATCATCTGAAATGGAGGACAGACACATTTTGCCTCTGCCAGGCCTACTTAAAATAGTAAAAGAGAGTTAGCATTCTGACAATAAGGGAGAAAATTATAAATGTCAGACATAAATCAAGAGAAAGAACAGCATGAGGCCATTTGCACCAGGACAGATAGTATAGAGTATCTGAAGCCAGGGAGATCATCATTACATCTTTGCAAAGCACACCTTTGATGTTCTTAATCATGACATTGTGATAAGAATAGCAGCCATGGAGTCAGATCTGAGTTCAAATTCCAGCTTGGCCTCCTTGTGGTTTTGTGATCTTGGTTAAGTTACTTAACCATTCTGATCCTCAGTCTACTCCTCTCTTACATAAGGAGTGTATCTCTTCCATCATAGGAGTAGTTCGAAAGGAGATGTTAAATATAAATGGCTAACAAAGGGATTGCCACATGGAATCGGCTTATTAAAAAAATAATAGCTATATTGTTATTATACTTTGTTTTGAAAAAAACATGAAAATATATAGTTAACTTTTAAAGATCCCTTTCAAGCAGTTTAATGCTATAAATCAACTGTGTCACTTAAGGGAATAATTTTCAGTTATCTAAAAAGTGAACATATGGAAAGCCTATATGATGCTGCTATGAATATGAAAACTTGGTTTATAACACAATATATAATCAGACACAGATGAAGAAGAAGATATGTAATCAAAAGGCAGAAAGAATAATGTCTTTTTTTTCCATTTTATCTGGGTCAAAGTAAGTTCACAAATGTCTCAGACTTAAAAAGCTGTTGAAAAATTATTGAAACTGGACCAATCACTACACTTCTGTAAGTGTAACTATGCTAGCTTGCAAGTATATTTCTGCTGTTTCTTCCATGACATTTCTCTGTTTATTCATTTGAAATCACAGACAAAATGTGAATCCCTCCAAATACACTCTTATAAATGCCAGTGAGACCTTGAGCATCCACAATGGCTGACAGAAAAGCTCCTCTTTGAAAGAGTACAAAACCTTCTGATGACATTCATGCTATGACCATGGGCATATTCAATCAGTTTAGTAGTCTTAAGAGACTTAAGAGAAATGGTAAAAGGGAGAAAAGTATGGAATAACCAGTGCCTCTCCAGCTTGAAAGACACTCAAGAAATCCCTATTGAACTAGTAAATATGTGAGTCCTAACTGGAATGCACAGAGAAATCTTTATGATAGATAAAATTAGGACCTGATTCAAAAGAATGGAGTCTGTTATTCAGAACTCACAGTTCAAACACATCCAAGCAAATATAAAATGTATTGGCTCATATAAGTAAAAATGTCAGAGGTTGACTACTTTTGGCATAGCTAGATCTGCTCAAAAATGTCCTCTATTCATTTCTTGGCTTTTCTTTCAGATTGGCTGCATCTTCTAGAAATTGCTCTCCATGTGTTAATAGATAGCCACCAGCAGCTTCTGACTTACATAGACTTTGCCCTCAGAAGATTTCAAACATCCAAATAATTACCCAGAAATAGGTTTCAAGTGACTCTGCTTAGATTTGACTGGCCCTGCACCGATCATGGCATTCTGATTTGCCACCTTGGTTCATGTGACCACATCAGGATGGGGTGTGGGGGGGGGGGGGTAGTGCTCTGTGATTGATAGCCCTACCAGAAACATATGATGAGAGAAAGGGGCAATCTCCAAAAGAAAGATGAAGGAAAGCTAAAGTAATAGATGCCAACTAGAGTCCCTTACTGTAAATTATTTTAATATCCTCTGTTGGTTCCTTCCTTGAGCCTCAATAATATTATAGTCAGTGGTAGAGCACCTGAGTGGCTCAGTCAGTTAAGCATCCAATTCAGCTCAAGTCAAGATCTCGTGGTCCGTGAGTTTGAGCTCAGGCTCTTGGCTGACAGCACAGCCTGAAGGCTGCTTCAGATTCTGTGTCTCCCTCTCTCTCTGCCCCTCCCCCACTTGCTCTTTTGCTCGCGCTCTCTCTCTCTCTCTCAAAAATAAACATAAAAAAATTTTTAATATTATAGTCAGTGGTTTACATGCCCCAGACCTTATTAGGATTTCAGCTTTCTCAGGGTGGAGGATATGTTTTCCTCATAATATGGTACACTGAACATCGTGAGTACTCATTAATTTAAAGGAATAACTTATACACAATTGTATAGTGTAAAGAATTATATAATTGTATATTTGTATATATTTAAACTGTAAACTGTCAAGAATTATGTAAGTATTTACAGCAGGAGACTTGTCTTTGACCTGATATAGTTAAAAACATCATGGGACACCTGGGTCAGTTAAGCATCCGACTTCGGCTCAGGTCATGATCTCAGTTTATGAGTTCGAGCCCCGCACTGGGCTCTGTGTTCAGAGCCTGGAGCCTGCTTTGGATTCTGTGTCTCTCTCTCTCTGCCACTCGCCTGCTCACACTCTGTCTGTCTCTCTGTCTCTCTCTCAAAAATAAACATTAAAACAAAATTTTTATATAAATAAATAAAAATAAAAACATCAGAACTTCTATCTTAAAATTCAGTGATTTTAGGAGATGATGCAGGACTGCTTCTGGCAATGGATTCTGCACCTATGCTTCCTTCAACTTGTATCTTTTTATTGCATGGCATTTTTCCTTATTCACACAATAATGGGGCTGAAGATAAAACAAAATATCATGTTATTACCTGGAACTATACCTCCTATAGTACCCATTGTAATATTGTTTCCCCTTCCTGACATTGAACAAGATACCCGAAATGTAGCCACATCTGTTTTCCTTTTTGGTAGTTATCACATCTAGGCTGGTTTGCATTGGTTCTTTCTCCAGTAGATGATGTTTCTTTAATATTCAGAGTGAAGTGGTTTGTGGCCCCTCAATTTATTTTCAGCCCTTTACAAGTCATTACCATCTTGAAAGTTCAGTCTCTCACCAATTTTTGTAAAATTACATTCCTAAGATTCTCTCTCAAGGTTTTCTGGTTTTCATGTATTTACAATTATGGTAGGAAGACAAACTATAACCCTCCAAGGGAAGACCATGTTTTAATCATCATTTTTTAATCACACACACACACACACACACACACACACACACACACACACACACACACAAATGTTCCTAAAAGTGCATTTGTATTTAGTCTTAGAAAGGAAAAAGTGAGTGGAGAAAATGTGAAAATATTTCAGTAAAGATAAGACTGGAAAGTCAAGTTTCATTAAAATGAACACAGCTGCAATACAAGTTCACTATAATTAAAATATTTCCAAGTTCTCTCTGGACACTGACCAATAGCAATGATGCCTTTTTGCTCTTGCTAAAATAAAAGTTTCTTTTGTTAGCAACTCAGAATAACAAAGGCTTTATCCCTCAGTTCCTAATTGTCACTAGCTATTGTGGAGGAGAAAAAAAGCCTGAAAACGTGATTCTGGAGCAGAAAGTAAGGGAAAGAGGAGCAGAATACACCAGCTAATACAGCAGAAGCCTCCTCGCAAAGAAGTAACAGTCAAGAGAAATATAAAATGCATCGGTTTTCTTGTTTACAAAAAGAGAAAGAAATAAGTAATAGAATCCAGGGACTCTGCCAAGAAGAAAAGGAGCTTTGACCAAAAAGATATGCTATCTTACATTACAAGTTACACAAAAGTTTTACTTATATTACCTCAGACAGTGTAACTATTCAAGAAAGTTATGAAGTAGATATTATATTATCACTTTGCAGATTAGAAAATTGAAATTCAGACTTTAAGTGTTTTTCCCAAAAGAGAAAGACAGCCATCTTCTGATTTCAACATTTTGTACTCTTTCCATAACACCATTTCTGCCTCTGTTGCTTCAATAAATTAATCATATGCTTTAAAAATACTGAAGCCCTGTATGCCCTTTGAATAAAATCTCTAATTTATTACACTTTCATTTTTCTACTTTTTAGTTGTCCCACATATATATGTCTAAGTTATAGTTTTACTTCTCAATAATTTTTGCTATAGCTCCTCTTTTAACTGGAACAATCTAAAATGTAGAGGACATCTAATAAGTTATATATTGAGGATTAGATTAGATATAAATTATGGTTATGCAATAAAATAACCCCAATCTTTTCATATGATAGGCATTTAGCACTATCATATAAGAACTGGAAAAAGTGTGCTATGCGGTGAAACGTGTCAGCATTGCCTACAATCAGATAATATAGATCTAACACAACTTTATCATCAATTTGCTGCATGGATGAGAAAGGCAGAAGGAAAATCTGTGTAAATATTCAAGCATGAAAGGCCTCATGAGTTTGCCTCCTAATTATAAAGGAAAGAAAGATCGACTTAAAATATTCAATAGATATCTCCATTCAAGTTCATCAAACTAGTGAGAAAATGGCCTCAAAACACGAGTTCCATTACTTCAATTATCTTTATGATACAGGCTATTCTGAACCTTTACTAAATTCAGTACATTGGACAGCATCTTGGTTTAAAAAAAAAAAAAAAATAGAGAGCCATCTACTGGCCAGGAACTTGAGCAATCTTGGTACAGTAGTAGATGGAATTTTAAATCTTCAGATTCTAAGATGAAGAAGAAAAAGAAAATTCTTTGTGATCCTTTAGCCGAGAACAATTTTTTTCACCATAGTGGGGTCTCTCTGGATACTCATTCCAGTTTCCTCAAACAAAACAGCCAGTTCCCACAATCCTGAGCAAAGTTAACTGACAGAGCTCAACCATGCCTCTTTACTTGGGCTCTAATCAGGTCTATATTATCCTGCCATAGTGATTACTTTGTGGATAAAGAGAGCATAAAAAATAGCCAAGCTGTTGAGTTTTCCAGAGTTGCAGATGCTTTGAAGTTCTGCTGGAAATGCTTTGAAGTTCCAATTCTAATGTTGCTAATCTATCTTCCCAAACAACCTCTAATAATATGTTAAATAAATATTTGGTAGTTGAATATTTGTAAGTGAGTTGAACTATGCGGATATGTGAACCTACAATTTCCCTATGGATATAATTTATAGCCTAATTGAGCCTAAATGAACAAGTAATACGATTCCACCCAAAATTCTCTTTCCTCTGTACTAACCTATTATTCCTTAAAATTTTTAGTTAAAAATAAACCATGTGTACTGACCCAACCACTATTCCTTAGTATATATTCCACGTGGCTAGTCCTAGAATATGTCCTATTTGCTTGGAGAAATTGTCATTGTGTAACACTCATAACAGTAACATTTCCAATCCAAGCACCATCATTCATAAAAATCAATTCTTACATTTGTATTACAGAGTGAAAAACAGAACAGAGAGAGGTAAGCCTGGAGATAGATAGTTTCTGGAGAGATATCTATAAGCATTTTGAAGAAAGTTTTTCTAATAATGATTTATGATCTCTTGCTTTGGTATCCCTCAGGATTCCTTGTTTTGAAAATATGTACAAATTAAATACTTTTGTACTTACAATATTATCTCAACAGATTCTTTTTTTTTATTTAAAAAAATAAAAAACACAGATTCTTTATTTATTCTTGGGAGAGAGACAGAGCATGAGCGAGGGAGGGGCAGAGAGAGAGCAGGACACAGAATCCAAAGCAGGCTCCAGGCTCTGAGCTGTCAGCACAGAGCCCGACGCAGGGCTCGAACCCACAAACAGTGAGATCATGACCTGAGCTGAAGTCAGACACTCAATCCACTGAGCCACTCAGGCTCCCCATCAACAGATGCTGACGGTGACTTTATAAGATAGTCAAGGCAGGAATTTCTTACCCCATTTTAAGGATGAGCAAAGTGAGGATCAGAGAAGTCAATTAACTTTTCAAAGTCATATGGCTAACGTGTGTTAGAACTGGGTCTCAGGCTCAGTTCCTCTGACCACTATTCCTCATGTACCTATGGACGCACATATTGAAAACACCTCTTCTGTGAAGGTAGATAATCCGCTTGCCTCTCTTTTCCCTTTTGTTCATGTGCTCTACAATGCATCTTTATTTTCTTCTGAAATAAGGAATAAAATAGGCAGCTAGAGAAGTAGGCATTAATGTGCTTTCTGGAATGGTATTTAACCATGTGCTTAAACTTGTTTTAGCCAATACTTTCTGAACTTTAAAACTGCATGTGAATAATAATAGCAATTGATAGCAAAATATTATTTCACTTGCAATTGCTGTTTTCAAATGCTCTGACGTTTATCAACTTGAGAAATTATTTCACTAGCCCAGCCTTACTCCCCCAACCAATTATATTTTACATAGTTAAACTCCAGCCTTGCTATTACATTCTTTTTTGTAAATTTTTTAATGTTTATTTATTTTTGAGAGTGAGATAGGGACAGAGCATGAATGGGAGCGGGAGGAGGGGGGCAGAGACAGAGGGAGACACAGAATCCAAAGCAGGTTCCAGGCTCTGAACTGTCAGCACAGAGCCCAATATTGGGCTCAAACCCACAAACCATAAGATTATGCCTGAGCTGAAGTCAGATGCTTAACCAACTGAGCTCCCAGTTGCCCAGGTGCCCCCTATTACATTCTTAACCCCTCTCTACTATTGCTCCCTACTACCCCCACAATAAACGATAAATTTCTCAGAATGACTTTATAAGCCATTCATTAGCTAAGTTTCCTTCCCTCTCCAAACTCCTTCCCCAACACTCTCCTTTCTCTTTCCAGGTAATTGAACAACTGTGCAGTTACCCAGTATAGCCCATATCATTGTACATTATCATGCCTTTGCCTATAATGTCCCTTCTTTCTAAAAGGTCTTATATGCCTTTTCTATCTGAAACTTAGTTCAAGCATGTGTCCATAAAATTCCTTGAGCAATCCTCCCACTCCTTTACAAAAGCAGGGTTGATAATGCTTTTTTTCCCCCTTCCTTCCTTCCTTCTCTCTCTCTCTCTCTCTCTCTCTCTCTCTCTCTCTCTCTCGTGCATATCTCAATTATAGAAAACTATTAAGTTCTACTTTGGCACCTACCATAGGATTTTATAGTCGGTTGTTTGTGTGTCTTCTTCCACATTTTATCTTATTGCTCCTGTTCCTAGCACAGTACATAGAAAGATACAGCAGGTGCTCAGTAAGTGTTTAGTGAATGATTAAAGAATGTGTAAATACCCCATTTAACAGAGTAGCTAAGGAAACAGATATTCACCGATTTTTTTTTCAAGGGCAGAACCATCCAAACACCTTATCTTATCTTGTCCTTCCTATATCCTATTTTAACTAATATTCATGTAAAAGTACTAAGGATATCAAACATAGGACCTCAGCATATAATAATATAGTTGTTTAGAACATTGTACCTAGTAAGAACAGAAGGGGAGATTTATTTATCTTATGCAAAATTCTGGTGCTATCATTATTGCCCTTGAGCAAAAATTGTAATCTTGTGCATTTTTGTTGTTGGTTTGCTTTTATTCCCCCCTCTTCAGTTCTGAATGTTTAAAAATAAAATAGGATGAAACCAAAGGGAAATCCTAGGATTTTTGAGACAAATGTGGATCCCATGGATGATAACCTTATTCACCCCAGACTCAGTCCTCAGAATACCACTTACATAGTAGGAAAAGCAGTCACCAAATCTGAAGGACCTCATGCATAGTCTGAGAAGTTATAATTTTGAAGAATAAAAATCTAGACAAAGGCTTGGATTAACTAAAATAAATTTGTCTGGAACTAAGTTTACTAATTTTATAATACGTGTTCTAAATGTTCTTTTTTGATCATTTATTTAAAAACCGATATGGCAATTCTTACGGGATATTTTCCAGAAATTGTTGTGGACTCTATGGATTATAATACAAATAGAGTCATAAACATAAATATTTGAGAAAATATTTATATATAAATATATTTGAGGAAATAAATATTTAAAATAACTACTCCAAAGTTTATAATTTAAGATCTAAATCATTAGAATACTTAAGTGCAATCAGAGATCATGGAATGGATTTACAGTCAGTTTTAAAAACAGATCAATATTTGAACAAAGATTTTATTTAGCAACAATATTATATGAGGCAGGATACTAAACACTGTGAGGGTTGAAATAAACAGGACATAGTCTCTGCCTTCTAGATGCTTAGTACCTAGTAGCAAAGGTAAAGCATTTACACAAATAAAGACTGTGATGCATGCTGAGAATGAGATCAAAGTGGTAACAAAGTACTGAAGAGAGAAATTTCCCACCTAGAGGAAATCAAGAACCACTTCATGGAGAGGAGTTGCTGTCAGGAAAAAATAGCAAAATACACATTAAAGCACTCCATAAACTGTAAAATCCTGTTCCATCATTAGATGTTTTTTTTTTTCTTTTTCCAAGAGCAGAACAGAACATGTTGCACTCTAAATCAGACATCAAGAAGGAAATTTGGATCAAGCACTTTTAGATGTAAAAACAGAGGTCTACTAAGGGCACAGGGACCAAGGAAACACATCATACCCTAGACAAGGAGATGCCAGACAAAGCCGGTCCTCCTGGAGGAAGATCTGGAAGCAGAAGCTTATTTGGAAATCCAGATAGCACTGAGGACCTGATCAGTAGGGCTTGTGCCTTTTCACTCCTTGTCTCCATCACTTTAATTTAGCTCCTTACAGGGCTTCTCTAACCACGTGAGCTTTCTTTCCCCCTTACATATCTTTTCTCTCTCTGCTTTGTGAGCATTTCCCTTCATCTTCTACTTGTCCGTGTATGTATGTGTATGTGTATATATATATATATATATATATATATATAGAGAGAGAGAGAGAGAGAGAGAGAGAGAGAGAGAGAGAGAGAAGAGAGAAGAGAGAAGAGAGAGAGAGAATATGCTTGCATCTTTTCCATACCAGTCCATTCAGATATCCCTGTAGAGCTTAAGAATTGCACCCCACCTTTGAGTCAGGTTCCAACCATTGTCCAGTCAGTTTTGGTCAGGGGGAAAGAAATAGGATTCAAAGGTGACCATTTAGTTCTCCTCTTTCATACATTTATTCTTCAATCTTCCGTTGTTTTACGTATTTGACACAATGTAAACAATTTAAGTCTCTGTCCTCATGATGCTTTTATTCTAGTTGGATAATAAAAGTAAGAAAATAAGCAAGATCGATTCAGTTGGTGATAAATGCTATGGAAGTATTAAAATGTATAATAAGAATGACCAGGAGTGGGGTGGGTGAAGAGATGCTAATTTGAGCTGGGTGGTTACAGAAGGAGGTGATACCCCATGAGTGGAGGAGTATAGTCAGTAGTGTGGTCAGTAGTGAGTTATATCATAATACCATAAGAAAATTACACCAAGACTGCTAAGTTAATTATACCAGTCCTCCTCCCAACCAAGTTCAAAATTAACTTATCAAGTTTAAAATATATATACTAGCTATTAGGAGCTATGAAGAATCAACTTACAAATATATAGAAGCACAAACCAAGATAATAAAGTGACTACCCAGTGATATATTAGGTTAATCAGGTAGGATTCCTACTCCACAGGATTGTTGATAGGGATGTAAAGGTAGTTTTAGATATAAGGGATAATGGCCTTACTATTATCAAGTAGAGAGAAGGAAAGGACAATGAATCCCAAGCCAGGTAGACATTGATCAATCCCACTTGTTGGAAACTGTGAGTAATCCAAAAATGTTTACAATATATACACATGGTAGTCAATGGAGAGAACATTACCAAGACTGAACTTCACTGGGAAAAAAAAATTTATATGCATATATTTATGTTATCCCTGTTAGAAACATTATTTAAAATCAAAAGTGCCTTCACTTTACCATTTATTTAGCCTAAGTGCACTGTAATTTCCACACCAGTATCTCATAAAAATATAATTTTTGTCAGAAATTTTTCCTCAATTTACAGGTTACATTCTCAGGTCATGCCACCATTTTACATCATCATAAACTCATATAAAAACAGGTAAGTAGCATGACTAAAATATTTTAATTGTTTTTTTTATTATAAGCATGATCATGTAATTACCAGAGCATGGCTTATCTATCTTTACAAATACCGGTAGAAATTGTTCAACAGGTCACTTTTTTTGACAGATCTTTTCCCACATCCATCACTAATTTCCCCTCACCAGTTAATTTATGTTGAGCTTTCCTCTGCAGAATAATATTTTTTTCTGCATCCATCCTTTAGACCTTCCAGAATAGGACTTTTCATATGAGTTGGTTTATATTTACATTTATAAGAAGTAAACAATAATTTCTCTTGGGAAGCAATGTGATGCAGAGAAAGGACCTGGATTAAATATTTTTTACCATAAATAGTTGAGTGGCTATAAGCAAATTATTTAACTTTTCTGAAGCTCAGCTTCTCAATGGTAAAGTTCATGATTAAAACAGATGCTGTATGTAAACTCTGGAGCACAAAATAAGAACTTAATGAACTTAGTCCTCTTTCAAGGTGGCATAATTTTCTATATGTCCAATTGATTATAGGAGGAAAAAGACATAATGTACTTTGAGTTTGATATAATATTGAAGCTCAGTATGAAGTTCAGAACATGAACAGTCTTAAAGTGCACATTATTTACATGGTGGATAAAATGGCTACCTTTGATATATTAAGACATATTAAAATGCATGTTTCAGAAATAAAAAAGTTATTCTAAAAATTGCTATTATATACTTACAGGTAATTGGCTGTTTAAATACGACCCATTTGCTATTTATATTTCACAAAATAACATAAGCAATTACATTATATTCTTTGGCTAATTTTATACTAATCATTGGCTAAACATTATTTTCTCATCTAAACCAGAATTAAATTATGTAAATATAAAAAAGTAACAATAATGGTAAGTTTCAGTCTCTTTTGGCTAGGAATTTATCAAAAATATTATTTAATTCAGTAGTTGGAGATGATGTCAGAAATTTGTCCAGTCAGAAATTTGAACTATTATTTTCCAATATGACTGATTCACAAAATATCAAAACAATAACAATTTGCCTTTTTTTATTTTTAAAAATTGTTTGTTTCTTCATTTTTGAGAGCAAGAGAGCATGAGCAGGAGAGGGGCAGAGAGAGAGAGGCCAACACAGAATCCAAAGCAGGCTCCAGACTCTGAGCCGTCAGCACAGAGCCTGACATGCGGCTCAAACTCACAAACCACAAGATCACCACCCAAGCCAAAGTTGGACGCTTAAGCGACTGAGCCACCCAGGCGCCCCACAGTTTGCCTTTGATCAGATCTCTCACCAGAATGACCTCAAGAGGCTAGAATTTGGAAGCAGAAGATAAATTTCCTTCTTGAGGCTTAAATTTAGCAGCTATGTGATCCTGGAAAGTTACCTAACCTTTCTGAGGCACTCAATCATAAGAGTGGGCATAATGTCTGCTCTCCTCTCTTCAGTGCTATTTTGAGGAACAAATAAGATGATGCACATAAAAGCACTCAGAAAATTCGGAAACACTGAAACACAATGGAAGAACCTGGGCAGAGTCAGTGGCTCCTTTCTTTTTGTTACCATAGCAGACTGTTCACTGCACTCCATAGTATTAAAATTATCTGTTTTCGTGCCTGAAAGTGATACAATAGCAGGAGGAGAGTAGAAACCTGGGGTCTGTGAAGCTCCAGACTAAACTGCCTGCCCCCAGCAGCCAGGAAAACCTGGGTCGAAATGACTTATTTTACCAAAACCAGTGTTATCTTTGTGATGTCCAACTTCTGCAAGGGAACTAACAAAGGAGATGCACACAAAACAAAAGGCAGCTAAGCCAACAGGTTGTCCTAGCTGATGGGGTTAGCACTTCTGCCTTAAGAAGACGATGAAAGGGATAGCTCAGGATATTAACATCCCAACCAAAAGACAAGTTTAGTGGCTCCAGTAGTAGCCCACTGTCCACCATAGAAATCCCTGAACAATAATGAAAAATTGGTCCAAGGCTGGAGTAGTAGAGGATTTTTACATTGATAGGCCAAGATAAATTGGTGAGGCTTAGTGGTAGACAATGCAGAGTACTTTGCCCCAGGCAATAGTTGTTCTGATGTTACAGGGGAGAACCTGCTCAGTCTCTCACACATTCTCTCTCCCTCCTTCGCTCTCCAAGAACCAAAGTCTGTATTTTTTTTTTTTAAATCCCTATTTCCTGATTTGGGACCAATGGTCAGATTTCTACTGTATTAATATCAAGTAAGCAGGACCCACTCAAATGTACTCGACAGAAAGACAAATTGATTATTACACCTGCTCTTTTCCACTGTCAAAAGTTGCAATCCTCCCCCTCCAACCTCCTCAAAAAACAAACAGAAACCATCTGAGACAGAGCCATTGTGTATATATTGTATTTGTGTGCACCTATCTACAATGTTCTTACTTCTATTAAGGAATGTTTGTTGGCCAACATTTTCAGATTTAGCAGCAGGAACTCTTCCTGACAGACTAAGAAAGGGTCTGCAGAGGAAAATTCATCATCTGATTAAGGCTTTCAAGCCAATTAAAACTCTCTGGACAGGATCCTCTTTCCTTCACTTAGATTTCAGTGAACAGAAAGTAGATTATCTCTCCAGGCAATTATCAGCTCTGAAAGTGCTTGTGGTTTTAAGATTTTGGCAGAACTTATTGAAAACAGCATCCTCATAATACACTTGTTCAAACACCAATTTCAATGGCTCTTTTGTTCCACATGATGTATGATGAAATTTATAAAGGTCTGTTTTCCCCCCTCAGGGTCATTTTTTTTTTTTTTTTTTCCACAGAGCCAATCTGCATCACTTAAGTCCAAACTATTATATTAGCCATCCTTTTCACTAGACTAGAGAACTTCTTTTTAATTGCCCATATCATGGCCACCATGCATCAAAGGTAGGATCATTATTTTCCACTTATTTTCTCTTCTGGAGACCCAAATTCTTGGAGGAGGAGTTTTTTAGGGATGGGAAGAGGAGAGTGGCTGAGACTGGGAACAGATTCCAGCAGTAGCAGCGTGATCTGGGTCTTTAAATATGCCAAGCCGGGGACACTTCCTACAGTTCTGTATTCAGGGTTCAGTCTGACTTGTTCTCCTTACAGATGTAGGGTAGACTGACTGGGACTTGATCCAGACACTCAGACATCTGATGGAAGCTGCCTGAATAATTTTGCATTTTTAGTATTAAAGCAATAGGATACTAGTTTTCTGGGGCGCTGTACTCTCGCTTAAAACATGTATAAACTGCTTTATTAGCGATTATAGCACTATTGGGAGAGAAAACAAAAGTGATCGTTTATATGATAATGTGAGCTGATAATTTAGGAATGATTCATTCTCATAAATGCTCCAACACTTTCATGTACGTTTATTACTTAGTGTGTATGGTGGAACAGAATATCTATCCAGAAAGTAAAACCTTTTATACAACCATCTTTAATTGATTTTTTTTTTCTCTATATGGGAGAGCAGTATATAAAACTTCTTCAGGTTTTAGGGTCTAAAGACTGCCACAGCTCCCCTTCTCACTGTTTCTCTCCTCCAACCCAGGCTTTCTCCTGCCCAGAGGGGTAGAAATAATTTCCAACTGCAAATACCAGCAAAGATCCAAATTAAAAGAGAATTTTATGATATGCCAATGGACGGGGCTGGGACAGGGGGAAGAAGTAATTGTGGTAACAGGTCAAACAGATTGAGGATGGACTATTTTAGCCAACATTTTATTTCATCTTTAAAAAAATCTGGGTTTTTAAAAATCAATTTCTGATTGATTACAACCTTTCTCAGAAGATGAGAAAGGGGTAGGGCGCGGGGGCTTTTTTAGAAGCACATGAAAAGAAAGATGAAAAACTACTGTCTACTAATGAAAGAAATAAGACTGATACAGGGTAAAATTGTGTAGTGAAAAACCTACCGTTTTTTTTTTTTTTTCAGATAGATCCATAGCCAAACACAAATATATTTTCTCTAAACATTTTTCTATTTAATGTTTTTCTAGTAGCCCAAATAATATATGACATGTCCTCTGTGTTACTTTCACAAAGGTAACCATTGCCAACATGTTGAGTATGGGTTTTTTTTGCATTTACATATATTTTGTGTCATAGTTTTATTTATTTATTTTTTTTGCAGTCAAATATGCCAATCTTTTCCCTTATGGTTTCCAGGTTTGATGTCAAAATTAAAATATTATTCCTTTATACCTTTTCTAGGACAACATATTTTTTTTTATGTTTAGAGTATTAATCAATCTGGAATTTGTTTCGGATGATGTCAGAGGAATATTCTTTGTCTTTTTCTCCAAACAGGTCTAATAGTCTCCTCTCCCTTTCCTGATTTACAACGCCACATTTATCATATAAGCATAGTAGATGGTATGGAGGACATAATTTGCACCCTCTTCTACTCCATGGGTCTATTTTTCTGTTCCTCTACTATTATCATCTGGGTGTTAACTTCTTTTTTTTTTTTTGTACCACATTTTTCTACTAGGGAAAATCTTCATTTAACCATTTTTAATAAATAACCTCTAATAAATTTTCTAATAGCGATGGATTATCCCAGGCTAAGCTAAGGCCTGGGAAGTGCTGGGAAATACAGAATGGAAGACAGAATCCTGGAATCCAAGGATCGATCTTTCTCAATAAACAGAATTCTGTGGGTTGACTAGATTCTCCAATGATCCTTTCTGTCTGAGGGTCCAGGTGACTCTGCCACTAGGACATGGCAAGGAACAGAACACCTGCAGAAGCCAAGGAATGTAGTCTTCACCAGATTCAGTCCCTGCCTTTCAGGAGCTCATAGCCTAGCAAAAAAAAAAAAAAAGGCACACAGATAGAAGAGGGTCTCGTTCTAACAAGGAGCTGAAGGAGAGGTTAAAATCCCTGCCACCATCACCTGAGGTAAAAGCAGAAGTTTCCTATCAGTGAATAATTCATTTCACTAATGGAAGAGAGAAAGGACTTCCAGGAAGCTGCTCAGGGAGGTGACAGACAGTAACTAAACCGACCCTAGGAGTGTGTTAGCCGACCCCAGATGAAAGCTTCTTTGTTCACTGCTCACCACACATTCCTCTACGGAAGCAACTTGGTCTTTGTAGAAAGGAGACTTCTGTTAAAATAATGCCACTTATTAAATGTTTATTAGGTACCAGATACATACACACATATATGTGTGTACACATATAATTTTTCATTTTTTAATTTACATGTCATATAGTTTACACATGATTTATATGTGCGTATCTTCGTTTATTCCTGATGAGCAGCCTAGAAGGCAGCTATTATGATTTTCATTTCACGTTTGAAGACGCGGAGGCTGAGCTGCCCCCAACATCATCGCACTACTTCTAGGCCCCTAAGCAATTACCGCACTACTCTCAGCCTCAGGATCCTCATGGAGAAAACATGAGGGTCTATGCAAAGGACTCCGGTGAGTAATTTATGAGATAATGGCGATAACACATGCAGCGTAGGGTCTGGCACCTAGAAAGTGCTCAACAACTAATAACTGTTCAGGTCACACAACTAAGTGGCCAAACAGACCTATGCAAATAAAGTGATTCCCCTCAGGCTCTAAACACTAAATACGCATTAGGTTGTTTTGTTCTGTTCTCTAACCATTTTCTATAGCCTTAAAAAAAAAAAAAAAAAAAAAAAAAAGGCCCTTTATAAAAATAAAGGCAAGTTTATCTAAAAAGAAAATGATCCGGGTTGGTTAAGCGTCTGACTTCGGCTCAGGTCATGATCTTGCTCTTTGTGGTTCGAAAACCTTGCTTTTCGCAGGTTCGGGCCCCACCTCAGGCTCTGTGCTTACAGCTCAGAGCCTGGAGCCTACTTAGGATTCTGTGTCTCCTTCTCTCTCTGTCCTTCCCCCACTCGTGCTCTGTTTCTCTCTGTCTCTTAAATAAACATTAATTTTTTAAAAAAAATTAAAATTAAAATTAAAAAAATGAGAAGAAAATGATTTAAAATATAAGTTTTTTATAAACACATGTAATAGGTTTTTACTCCAACACTGCAACTGCTCAGCTTTCACCATCCAAGCCCTCCAGTCAGGTCAACAGGTTTCCAGACCCCAGATTTCTTTTTATAAAAAATTTTTTTTTCAACGTTTATTTATTTTTGGGACAGAGAGAGACAGAGCATGAACGGGGGAGGGGCAGAGAGAGAGGGAGACACAGAATCGGAAACAGGCTCCAGCCTCCGAGCCATCAGCCCAGAGCCTGACGCGGGGCTCGAACTCACGGACCGCGAGATCGTGACCTGGCTGAAGTCGGACGCTTAACCGACTGCGCCACCCAGGCGCCCCCCAGACCCCAGATTTCTGATAGAAGCACTAAAAACCATTCAACTTTGCCAGCACACTTGGTTCTGCCTGAGCCCACATTCAAACATTGAAGCCTGTGTCAATCTAACTGGATGCCTCCTCCACAACCCCCAGAAATCCCCCGCCCACAGACCCCACATCACACCCTGGGAACTCAGCCCGTGGCCTTCATTCAGCGATCCCCATCAGGACCATTCACATCTGAAAAAGGACTGTGTGAGGCCTCCTGGAAAGGCAGGGACCCCTTCAATTCAGTTTTATAACCTGGGCCTGGAGTGGCCATTCCATAAATTATCCTGGTTAATTGGAGTGGCAGGGTGAGGTAAAAGCCTGGTCTCAGGCCATTCCCTAAAGCAAGACGCCCGAAGAAAGTCCTAACACATTAAGTTGTTCATTAGGAGCTACAATCTTTTGAATGATCTTTTTATCTAATCTACAAAGAGGGGCAATCAAGTCAGATCTGCTTCCATGTCAATAATATACTAAAAGCGACTGGCAGACTGGCACCCCACAAGTGTGACAATGAGAGAGGAGGGTTGGCTTGAGATTAAAATGCCATCCTCTTAGATTCAAACCTTGGGAGTGTTTAACCAAAAAGTACACATCACCTTTCTCATTGTTCCCTCTCTTTCCTACTTCCCTCTCTTGTTTGGTGCTAGAAGGTCATAGAGACAAAGGGGCAGTTGAGAGGAAAGGGGGGTGAAGGGATATTTTCAAGAAGATTGGGTGGGACAATTTTACCTGTCCATTTGCTCCATTTGTTTTTTTCTCCTCTTCATAAACACTATTACATTTAAAAACTAAGCATCAGTTTGGTTGACATTGAATTTGGGAAAGGAAGGAGCTTTCAAATTTTTGCATTTTTCAAAAATGGAAACTTTTTTTTTGTACTTATGATTTTGTTTTCTGTCATACCATACCATATAATATAATTGCATTGAATTACGGCGGGGGGGCAGAATTAAGGAAGAAAGTCACCCATTGTCCCACTATTCAGGAACTAATAATAGCTGACCATTTACTGAGAATTTTCTATGTGCCAGACACTTCACCAAGAGCTTATATGTTACCTTGTTTAAGCCTCACAACAACACTACAGAATAGGCACTTTTTTTTTTCAACGTTTATTTATTTTTGGGGACAGAGAGAGACAGAGCATGAATGGGGGAGGGGCAGAAGAGAGAGGGAGACACAGAATCAGAAACAGGCTCCAGCCGCTGAGCCATCAGCCCAGAGCCTGACGCGGGGCTCGAACTCACGGACCGCGAGATCGTGACCTGGCTGAAGTCGGACGCTTAACCGACTGCGCCACCCAGGCGCCCCAGAATAGGCACTATTATTATCTCCTATCTATAGTTGAAATTAAGGCACAGAGTAATTGAGTTGTTTGCCAGAGTCACACAGCTTACAATTGGTTAAAACAGTTTGCAGAGTCTGATTCCAATGCTTCAACCACCCTACTTCATCTAATACTTTAATCACTTTTTAAAATAAAATTGTTCCTTGAACAACTCAGGAGTTAGGGGTACCAACCCCCTTGGCCCCATGCAGTTGAAAATCCACATAAAAATTTGGATTCCCTAAAAATTTAACTACTAATAGCCTACTGTTGATCAGAAGCCTCACCACTAACATAAGCAATTAACACTTACTTTGCATGTCATATGTATATATACAGTATTCTCACAATAAAGCCAAAGAAAATGTTAAGAAAATCATAAGAGAAACTACATTTACAGTAATGTACTGTTTTATTTTAAAAAAATAAAATAAAAGCTATGTAGAACTGGACCTGTGCAGTTCAAACCCATGTTGTTCAAAGGTTCAACTGTAGAGTTAACATCATACTACACTTATAGTTTTGGAACAGAACTAGTGCACTCTTTTCCCCTGAACAGGCAAATTTCCTAGTCTCTAATTGAAGGGGAAAAAAGGCAAGTCTACTAACTTTATTTCAATGTGTTGGGTGATGTTGCATGAGCACTGAAAAACAGCCTAAGATTAGTGACTGACAGCAAATTGCTACGGGATTTTGTAGAGGTAACTTATAAAACACGGTACATTCTAGAATGGAGAAGAAGCTAATGTCTCACAAACCCCCTCTGAGGGGTCTTTATTTAAGTAATTCCCATCCTCTCACAGTTAGTCCCACACACCCGAGAAACTGCTAGAGGAAAACTCTCAAACTTCCCCACATACCATCAATATGCAATGCTAAAATCAATAAAAATTCATTTGAGGGGTCAACAGAGGTACGGATCTGCCTAAAGGAAGAGCTGACTGTGAGGTTTCACAACCTTGTCTTCAAATTGCAAGGATCACCAGGTTTTTACTGTTTTTTCCCTTTTCCAGAGTTCATTCTTGTTGTAGAACCATAACTCTACCCAGGGAGCTTCAGGGTATGCATAAAGAGGACCTTATGGCTTCTCACAACCACAGACCTTTTTAGGGGGAGGGAGCACTCCTATCTTCCTTGTTTAGACCAGTTCCCTAAAGGAAACCCAGGGAAGAAGCAGTACTTAGCACTTCTTAGGAGCACAAAAACAGACTGGGTGAGTTGTTAAACATCTGGCTCCACCCTTCCTGCTATGGGCAAATCCCTAACCTTGTCCCTCACTGCTCTCAAAAAAAGAAGGCATGGACTCAAATAGTGCTTTTCTTTTGAGGCCCCAGGGCTCTGATGTAGGATATCCAGTCCGACAGCCAGCAGCTTGGGAAGATCAGGCCAGCCTTTCCCTGCACCCTGACTTCATTCAGAATGTCTCTGCCTTTATCTTTTTATATCTGGGGGTTCTATATAAAACTTTGTTTGAAAAAAAAAAGTCTGTAGCTACAATTTTTTTTTGGCGGGGGGCGGGGAGGGGTCACAAATTAGATGATTCCTAAAGTCTGTTTCAGTTCTATGCAATTTTTCTGTAATAACCCGGTTCAAGTTTGTGTATTTCATGTGAACCCAAAAGACTACATCTTTCTCATGCCTGTAGTATACATTGTTTTCCACAGGCCTTTTTTTTTGGGGGGGGGGGCATGGGGCTTATTGCTTTTACTGGCAATATTCATGGAGGGTCTGAATTACCTCAATCACACCCGCACCTATAGATCATGTTCAAGTTACACATTGGCGATCTTCCACTCAGTCCTCATACAAGCATTTCCAAAGTCATAGTTTGACCACATTATTTCAGACTCTGGAAAACCAAGAGTCCTAGGTGTCACACAAAGTTCATACTGCCCAGCCTCTGCCTCCCCCAAAGAAGGAATCACATCTAGTTCCCGAAGACACAGATTCATTGAGGACATGGACATTATTCAGTGTTTATCTTAGACTCTTTTAAGGAATGACACATATTTGAAATACATCAAAATTAGGAGAGCTTGATACTGAAATTGCTGGAAAAGGACAGCTAGATTTGCAATTATCATGTTATGTTGGCATCAGCCACAAAGAGCCCCGTGATGGTCTATGTGCATTTTCCATAACAATAGATGTTAGTAGAGATTTTTTTTAAAGCAGTATCGGTCAGTCTAGAATCTGGGTAATATCACAATCCTAGATGGTGTATATGTCTGTGCCTACATATTTTGTTTAAGTCACTTTCAAACTGTAGTACATAGACCAGCTCTACCAGCATCATGGCAGGGAGGTATTTTGAAAAGCAAAGACTTCTATTGAATCAGAATCTTACAAGAAGGGCCTATATTGTTAGCATGTTCTTCAGGCCTTCTAGTGCATACAAAGTTCCTTTTATTTTGTGTGTGTGACTCCTTTGCTATAACATGGCCTCAGAAAACCTCATTCCTGTGTTCCAAATCATTGTCCACTGCAGTTATGACGTTTGGCAAGTCTCCTTGCCACTCAATTTCTGTTTTCCTTTAAATGACATATGGACAACAGGGTCTCTGGGGTGGGGGTGGGAGTGTTGTAGATGATCTCTAAGGTCTCTGCCAATTCAAACGTGCTATTCCTGATGCTATTTGGGTTAACTTAAGCTTAAAGGCCAGAGCAGTTTATTACCTTAGGTACTTTTTGGTTAGAGCTAATATCCATTAAATGGCACATATTCAACCTGGAAAAACAGAAACTTTTAAAATATTTATGTACATATTTATGATGTGTGAGATGGCAAATGATACATCTGGGAACAAGTACCAGAAATGAAAAAAGTGTCTGATAAAATAAGCAAACCAATAAAAAGTCATATATCACCTGACTCAGTTCCTCCTAGAGGGGCAATTGAATGAGATTTGTCTCGAAATCCATAATTAAATATACTATAGAGTCTAGCCAGAGAACACAGTTTCAAAAAAACATGACTTGGTCCTTTATGAGTCTGCTTTTTTGTTGAATTAAGTTAAGGTCCCTGAACTGATTTCCAAGTAGTTTTTTGAGTCATTGATCTGAATTTTTTGCATTAATATCTACTCTGAAAACCAATTGATGACAAACTTCTATTGATTTTAGACAAGGCTTATTATTATTATTTTTTTAACCCGTGGTTATTTAATGTCTATAGTGTGTCAAGTTCTACTTCCTGAAATACTCTTGATCATCTTGTACCTACCATAGATTGGGCCTTTAACATCCCTTGTCTGGGGACACGTGGGTGGCTCAGTTGGTTAAGCATCCTACTTCAGCTCAAGATCTCATGGTACATGAGTTCGAGCCCTGTGTCAGGCTCTGTGCTGACAGCTCAGAGCCTATATCTTGCTTCATTCAGATCTGTGTCTCCCTCTCTCTCTGCCCCTCCCCTGGTGCGCTCTCTCTCAAAAATAAATATTTTTTAAAAATTTTTACTAAAAAAAAAAATTCCTTATCTGGGCCATTGCCATATACTCCCCACAGGTGCCCACTTTCAGTACATCTTTCACTCTAAACTCCTACAATACAACTCTTATTATATCACTCTTCTGCCTAAAACTCTTTATGGGCTACCCATTACCTATTGGGAAAAAGTCTAACCTCTTGGACATTGCATACCAAACCACTGATTACCTGGCTAAGCCTATATCTTCATATAGGCTCACCCCCAGGGGCACTGAAATTCCAATAATACTAAGTTCTTTGAGGACCAAGACTTTGAAGTTGCTGTTCTCATCCTGGCATGCCCTTCCTCCTCCCCTTCCTTATGTACCCAACACGCGTGAAATGTTTGATCAATAGCAGAGAGGCCACTGAGGCAAGAGCAAAGTGAACAAGGAAAAACATATTAGGAGATAGGGTGGGAGGCAGAAAATAGGGCACATCGTGTAGGACCCTACATTCAATTAGATGGAATGTAGTGGAAAGATCATAGCAAAGGAGTAGGGTGATGTATTTTGTACTTCAACATAGAGTTCACTTTGGCTGCTATGGTGAGAATGGTCTGTGGAAGCAGGGAAGCATGAGAAGAACAGAAGCAGGGAGATTAATTAGGAAGAAATTATCTGAGCAAGAAATTAGTTTGGAAACAATGGAGACAGTGGAAAGTAGCCAGAGTCTGAATATATTTGGAAACCAGAGCCAATAGGACTTGCTGATGAATTCATGTAGAGTGTGACAAAAGATAAAATCAAGGAAGACCTCCAAGCATGAAATCAGAGAAACTGGAAAAATGGAGTAGCCATTTATTGAGATATAGCAAAAGGAGTACATTTGCAGGGGATGGTAGCAGTCTTAGAGATGTTGATTGTGAGATGGCTATTAGACACACAAGTGGGGATGTATTGTAGGAGGTGGGATATAGGAGTCTAGACTTCAAGGAAGAGGGTGCATCTAGAGAAATTAATATGTAAGTTGTCAATTGTAGGCATTATTTATAAGTGAGTATAGATATAAAAGAGGAATGTTGGGGTGCCTGGATGGCTCTGTTGGTTGAGCATCTGACTTCAGCTCAGGTCATGATCTCACATTTCGCAAGTTCAAGCCCCACACTGGGCTCTGTTCTCACACCTCAGAGCCTGGAGCCTGCTTCGGATTCTGTCTCCCTCTATCTGTGCCACCCCCCCACCCCCCACCTCGTTCACGCTTTCTCTCTCAGAAACAAAAAAAACATTAAAAAAAAAATAAAAGAGGAATGTTAACACATAAAAAACCCTTTAAAAAGTGAGATGAAGGGCACCTGGGTGGCTCAGTCAGTTAAGTGTCCAATTTTTTATTTTGGCTTAGGTCATGATCTCATAGTCGTGATATCAAGCTCCGAGTTAGGCTTTGCCCTGAACATGGAGCCTGCTTAAGATTCTCTCTCCTTCCCCCTCTGCCTAATAATTTTTTTAATTGTTAAAGTGAGATGAATGGATAATTAATTATACTGAGTGAGATACCAACTTGCAGAGTAAGTAAATAATACAAAAGTCTCATATCAGTATCATTCAAGAGATTTCATTTATTTTTTTCTTATGGAAAACTTGTTGGAGATTCTCATTTCCAAGACATAGAAGTAGTGGAATTATTTATTAGACTATTCATTATAGGTATGGTGAACACAATTATCTGTTTGAATACGGAATTATTGAGTCTTCTAATTCTATACCTTAGTGGTCATATGTTTGCAAAAAAGAAACAAAGATCAATGCATCTATATGATGAGGTGTTGAGTTTTAGATGAGTATCACACCCAAAAGACATGTTTGGGCACATTAAAAACTTCTCGTATCCTTACATGATGGTTTACAGTTCATAATCTGTATCAGTTTTACAGTTTACAGTTATAAGCGTTATCATACATTATCTCTGTTTGAATCTGAACCTCATAAATCCATATAACTAGGCAGGTGGGAATTATTATCCTCTTTTTAAATTTGAAGAAACTAGGGCCAAAGAGGTAAAGTCATTTACTTGAGTTGAAAAATGGGTCAACCTGGTAATCCAACAAGTACCCACACCACTCTGTAGGTCACCTCCCTGAGGAGCCTGAGGTCTGCCCCAGATTTAACTTCAGGCCAATAAAACTTTCACAGGATGATAAGCAGGGGTCCTTTTCCATCTCATTGTGAAGACTAAACATAAATGGTCCTTACTGGATACCATCCAGCAGGTCAGCAACACTATGTATGTCTCAGATCTGGTTAAATAATCTCCAGAACCACCCTCAGGCATGGAAACTAGGGCCTTCCAAAACAGCACCATGGGAGAGAAAAATGTGCCTGAAAATGTGTCTGGACCCGCCTTCCACTAAACTACCTCACCCTCTGGTCAAACCTTGCCACTTTTTTGCTTGGATTTGTACCCTCAGATGTGGAGGCATACATTTCCTTCCCACTCAGATTTGACATTGCTCCATTATTAGCCTCCCATCTTGGACACCTTCCCTTTATGAACTAAGTTTCTGAGTCCTACCCACACACTTGCCTGCATCCAGTTGCAGATTATCCATTTTAATAACCTCTCCTCAACAACAGTGCAGAATAAGAACAAAGCGCATTGATTTTACACTTGCTACACACTTGGCCTTTCCCTATGTTAACTAAACTATACAATAATTCTAACCAGAAAGACACTTTCTATTTTACAAATGAGGAAACAAACTCAGAATTACATGACCAAACTCCAATGGTCACACAGCTGAAAATAACTGGAAGAATTGAGATAGGAACTCAAGTCTGTATTACTCCTAAGTCCAAGCTCTTTTCTTAATTCTGCACCACCACCTCCCCTCATCATGACGCTGTCCCACTCTCCAGGAGAAAACATCAACGCAAATTAAAATATGGTCTGTTTTTTCCTTCTTGATGAGGTTAATTGCTTCTCATTTCTCCCTTACAAGATCCCTGAAAATATTACATGCTCTTCTCCCATCCTCTTTCCTCTTGCCCGGCTGCCGCCACCACCACCCTGGAGATTGTCAAAACCTTGTTAGAACTACTGAAGTCCAGGAATGAATCAGATACCTTCAACAACAGCCAGATTGAAAAGAACTTCTATGTGTCTAAAAGACAAAAGATCCAATTTCGTATCAGGCTCCAAATCTGTTTCTCAAACAGCTCCCATAAATCTGCACCAAAATCAAAAGATGTGATTTATAAGAGAACCTCTTCCAGTTAACACATCTACTCCATTGTTTGCTTCAGATCAAGGTTTCTATGTGGCTTATGGCTAGAGAGAAGAGGGTCAGTGGAGTTTCCAACCTGAGGCTTAGGCTTCACAGGTGTGCCTGCCAGTATTTTCTACACAGTGCCAGACATCCTGTGGACACTTGGCACTCATAAAGGAACAGGGTTAGTCACACAGTCTCAGGCTACCTGCCCTAAACAGGCACCATGGGGAAGAGTTTAGGTCACAAGCTGACATTCTTATGCCTGTTGCCTATAATGGATTTTTATCACATCATAAAGGAGCTCCTTGGCCAGTTGGAAATCATTGCCTTGCTGAATCAATTATGACTGCAGAGCACTTTGGAATGTTATGTGGATTGTGATGTTAATAGGTACAAAGATATACAAGGTGAAGCTCAATAACCATTTCATTAGTGTCTAGTTGAAAGTTTGTTTCCAATATCATCACTATGACAGAGAAAATGACCCATAGGACACAGTACTGGAAAAAGTAAAGCTCACTTGTAAGTGTTCTGGCATCTAAAAGCCACTTGCCTCTCCTCAATTTCATTCCTCATGAACTGTGCACAACACCGAGTTTGCACAGCCAGGCCCACAGAATAATCAAAGGAAAAATTTCGATTGGATAAAATTGGAGTGCAAAGCATGAAAGTGGGGACAAAGTCACATTGTCATTTCCATTACTAACATAGTGATACAACAAACACAGCATTCACCATGAATTGCATAAGACTCCTGAAGCAGAAATCTTGGAGGTACTCGAGTACCACCATGTCAGTAATTTCGCATAAATAATTTTGACTGATGTGCCATCCACGCTTCATTTTCCAGACTGCCATGAGGAGTGTTTTCATGGTTATGGGCAAGGTATTTTGACCCTGACTTTCATCTTTCCCCCTCTGACCAAGCTTTACTAGTAAAAAAACTGACCCTTTTAATAATCTCCTTGACCACAATTCCCTGTTTTGTGTTGGCTCTGCAATATTTCCAATTTTAAATTCTGGGGACAGAAGAAAAGATATGGAAAGTAAATCATGAAGCCTTAACAAGAAATCAGATTTTTAAACTTTTGGAAGGTGGATAGTTTGATAAGGAATCTAGAAAAACTAGAAACTAGAAAACTATAAGGATAGTTTGACAAGGAATCTAGAAAAATACAGAATAACAGATGAAGTGTAAGTTTCTCGTTGGAGTCTAACACCAGCCCCAAAAATCTCTACGGAGTACACAATCTTGAACTCACATTACCTGACCTTTTAGCTCCACTGTCTCCATCTGAACCCTGGAAATTGCTCCAGGCAGAAGAGGGTCTGGTTGGATGAGCTTTGGATTCATAGAGGACTCTAGGTTTGAGCCAAGAGATAACTACACAGCAACACTTTCTGAGATGCAAAATATAGATAATGATAAGTCTGTAAAGCACTACAGAATTTGAGCTTGTATATAAAGGTAAAGTGAACAGGCTTTTTAGAAATCTGTTAGATGTTCTACTTATTCATTTGTTCATTCATTCATTCATTCTGGTAAGGAAACTTATCCCAGGGATACACATCAACAATAAGCCAAACATTTAGCAGGGAGAGATCAAAAAGAAAAAGCTTTAGTTGCAGTAGAGTTCATTCATTGATCAGTTGAGAGACAGAGGAAAGGGTAGGGAAGGAAGAAACCAACATGAAATTAGTGATACTTGAGCTGTGTTTTACAGGTGGAACACCAATCTGTCAGGGATAGAATGGAAAAGGCCAGAGTCACAGGGAGCAGCCCGAGAAGGAAGAAGGGATTAGAGTGTGCATGTGCCCAGGGAACCTCATGTGATCCAAGATGTGCAGGGCTATGTTGAAGTTAAGCATAATTGGGGAAAGATAAGATTCTCAGAATCTTGTCAGGCAATGTTAAGGAGTGTATCCACTTTCTTCTAAGTCAGTTGTTCTAAATTCTGGTTGCACATCACACTTGAGGAGTTCTAAAATATACTCAGATCCTCTAAGAGATTCATTTATTGGTTTGGGGAAGGTCCTGAAGTGGCATTTTTCAATGATATCCAGGTACAGCTGGGGCTGAGCACAACACTAAGGGATGAAGTTATGCCAAGAATGTTTAAGCAGAGAATGCCAAGGTCACTTCTGTGTTTTAGAAAGATAAGTCCTAGCAGATGTGTGGAGAATTGGAGAGAGGTGGAAACTAGGTAAAAACTAACAGTCTGTTGGAGCAGTAGTGTTCAAACTGTGGTTCACCAAAATTCTAGGGTTTATGGAGTTTTTGCAAAGGTTATAAAACATTTGCTTTCAATTTTTTAAAAAAACATTTCTTTAATTACTGTTAAAATAATAATTGACAAAAACTCCAACGTGACATAAATCAAATTTAAACACAACAATGGGTGAAATTATGTTTCAAATTTAATTCTGTATCCTCCTGAGATCTTTAATTAGTGAACAGCCTGGAATTATAAGGCAGGTTGTTTTAAAAGGTGGGTAGGGAGAGTCACCAGGTGATAGTATTTTTTTAATATCATACAATCAAAACAGAACATACATTGAATGTTAAGAATGAATGGCCACCCAAGACCCCAGAGTTCAAATATCTGTTTCTCAAACTCATTCTTGTACATTGACTTTTTTTTCTTATGCATTTACTTTTTGAAAAATTGTGGCAAAATACACATACAATGAAAATTACCATCTTAACCTTTTTAAATGTACAGTCCAGTAGTGTTAAGTATATTCTCATTGTTTGCAACCAATCTCAGAACTTTTTCATTTTGCAATTGAAACTCTATTCCTGTTAAACAGTAACTTCCTATTACCTGCTACCCCCAGCTCCTAGTTGCCCCCATTCTTTCTGTTTCCGTGAATTTGACTACTATAGATACTTCACGTAAGTAGTATCATACAGTATTTTTCTTCTTGTGACTAGCTTATTTCACTTAACATAATGTCCTATCCATATTGTAGCATGTGTTAGAATTTCCTTCCTTTTTGAGGATGAATAATAATCCTTTCTAGGTCATTCCACGTGTTGTTTATCCATTCATCTATTGACAAACATTTGTCTGGCTTCCACCTCTTGGCTACTATGAATAGGGCTGCAGTCAACCAGGGTGCACAAATCTCTCTTCAGGACCCTGCTCTCAATTCTTGGGATATATGCTCTGAAGTAGGATTGCTGGATCATATGGTATTTTCTATTTTTAATTTTTTGAGGATACATTGACTTTTAGTAAGTGAAATCTCCACACCTTATAAAAAGCAACTTTGTCTATTTATAAAATAGAGTTCTGCATAAGAATTTATTTAGAGAAGTTAATTGGGGAGGAATCTGTTGCTAGAGAGAGAGAGAGAGACAGAGAGAGCAGACCACAGGGCAGAAATGCCAGGAATAGAGAGGCAATAGCAGGAAAAGAAAAGAAAGGTGAAGTAAGTGATTGTGTCAAGGTCTCTGGGTCTCCCCTACCCCCTGCTACTCTTTAGTGATTGTGGCCTTGTTGGAGTTGGTGGGGGAAGGTTGGAGTTGGTGCGAGAAGGTTCTGGGTTGTGTTAAAGTAACACAAAACTCCTTGGATAGCATAAACTTCGCGTCAATGAATGTCCCTGTCCACAGCTGACTCAGAAGGAAAGCTGCTATAAGGATTATAGAAAAGTGAAAACTGCATTATTTTCCTAGCCTTTCTCAGTAGGCCCTCATTTTAAGTCACAGAGTAAAGAAAATATACAGAAAGTGTCCTCATTCTATTTTGCCTGGGGCCTTGTCTCTCCTCCGTTATTCTAAAATTGATAGCACCACCAGTAAATTCTGCACTGTGCTTTGAAAAGCAAGTTGCCTAAATTTTACACATCAGTAGAGAAGCTTCCTATCAGAAGAAGTGGAGAAGTAATAGTGGCACTCTCAAGCAATTAGTTGGGGCCAGATAAGAACAAAGGCAACAAAGGGAAAGCTATTATGCAAATATCTGGTCAGTAATTGCCTGCCCACCTTGAGTAGTCTTGGCAAAGAATGGAGAAGAGAGTGGCTGACTTGAAGGGTTTCTGCCAGACTGAATTATTAGATGTCTCTATAATTAATAACAGGGTTCTGCATACTTTTTCCTCAAGAGGCTTACTGACTGTTTTGATGTGGTTGGAGGGAGGAGGATGTAAGAAGGATGGATTGAGGATAACACCCTGTTCACCAGCTCAGATGCCTTGGCTAATATGGCAGAGGCCTGGAACACAGGGTAAAGTGCAGGTTGGGGAGTCTGAAGAGATGGGCAATCTGGAGTAGGTACAACCTGTAACTATAGTGCAGAATGAAGCCACAGAGATCCAGGGTTCAACCAGAATCATTTGTCCAAAAATCTTTTTGTGGATCACCGACTATGCACTTGGAACGATCCTGGTTGCTAAGAGAGCTTTAGCGAATAGAACAAACATGGTGCAAATCCTCAGGGAGTTTTCTAGAGGATGTGCCAGGCAAGTGACCAGCAATTATGGTAAAAAGGACAATGAAAAATAGATGTTGCCACAGAGTGCCATGGGACATTTAGGCCAAGCCCCTGATAGAATTCTGGTGGAAGTGGTATCTAAGTAGAGCCTGAGAGGTAAGGAGGACTCGGGCCAGTAAAGAGGAGGAGTGGGTTTCAGGAAGAGGAAGCACCATATACAAAGGCCCTGTAGCAGGAGAGAGGCCGACATAGTGGGTAAGTAGCTCAAGTAGGATAATCATGAAGTGAATCAGGCCATGAGGTTGGTGAAGTTCTCACACTTCAGTGAGCACCATAGCCACCTGGAGGGCTTATTAAAGCACAGACAGCTGGACCCACCCCAGAGTTTCTGATGTGTTTAGCTCTGGAGAATCTGCAGCTCAAACAAGCTCCCCGGTGATGCTGTCGCAGCTGGTCTGGGGAAACACATTCTGAGAACTAGTAATACATAAATACAGTGGAATTGGCAATTGGCACATCACCCTAGAAAGTGGCTCTTATGGTAAGAAATGATTGCAGCCTGGACCAGTGGTAGGCGTGGTGATAGGCAGGTATAGAAACTGTAGAATTGACAGTTCTGTGACTACTGCTTATCAAGGGCAACGAGCTGTTGAGAACATGGAGCGGGAGGATCATGTACTTCCTGAGCCAGGGGAACAAGAGGAGCAGATCTGGGGCAGAAAAAGGCATTTGGGTCTTGAGGGTGTTGCTTATGAGTTACATAAGTAGAAGTAATAACGGAATAGATGTTGTAGCAAAGGTTTGTAAAGTTGGTGGTCAAATATAGGTGTTCAAGAGCTAAAAGGAATAGCAAATAGGCTGGAGACACAGGCTAAGGTCCTGGGAAGGTATAGCATAAGCACAGAGACAGAGACTGAAGCTGTAAACATGGCCCAGAGAGAGCATGTAGATAAAAGAGAATCCGAGGAACAAAATGCTGAAAGAAATTAAAATGATAATCTGAGGTATGAGCACAAAGAAAGCAAAAAAAAAAAAAAAAAAAAAAAAAAAAAAAGTCCAAAATGGTCAGAAGAGACAACTGCCCAAGAAATGCACCAAATACAGAGCATTTCCAGGAGGGAGTGATCTACAAATGCAGAGAGAGCAAACAAGAGAGGGTCACCACCTCCACTGGCTTTAGAAACAAGGAAGCGTGGTGACCTCGAGAAGGCGCTTTAGGTGAATGATGAGAGAAGGAACTGGATGCAGTGCTGGCATGATGGCGTGTTCTGTGCGGTGGTGATCCTATTGTAGATTGGAAATTCTACTGCAGGTTTAAGCACCTTAATTCTATGTATAGACACCTTTGAAAATGTCATGCCTAGGACAAAACAAATTCAGAGGCTGGCAAATGAAACTGACATCATACATATATTGGTCTGAAAGGAAAGAGTGCTTGCAACATAGTTCAAAGCCCGAGAACCAGAGTTCTCACACCGAGGAAACCCAGAGCCATCCCAAGGTGACCATGGCAAGCCTTTTTCTGGAGAAGCCCATCAGGCTAACCCACAACTACAGCTTGGCACAATTCTCTCCCTCGAGGCATCTTGTTTCTGGCTCTTTTCCTCTCACCATATCCTTAGCATGCCCTCCTCCCTGCCATCCCTGCCCAATAGTCTCCCCCTTCTGGGACCAGCCAATGGGAGTGCTGTTCCTTGCTAAGCTAAGCACCACCATAGAAAATTAAACCATAGGGTGGACAAGCAGCTAGAGGGGAGTGTGACAGTAGCATGGAGACGAGACAGGTGAAGTCAGATATGATCGAGAGAAATTATGAAATTTATTCCCAAATACAGACGACTATTCCACAGACAGGCTAATAATATCCAACACAGAGCAGGCTGAGGAGAGGCCATTAAACCTGAGGAGACACAGCGTAAACCAGAAGCATGCATCTTTTATAGTGTATGGCCAACACTTTGGAGTGTCTGAAATCCATATTCCCTTCTCTTCATGGCCCAAGCTTACCCTATTGTTTTAGTTCAAAAACTAGAGTAGGATTTGTAATGTTTTATGGATATTTTAGCAAACTAAAATGTAAATGCAATGTATCAGTTTGGGCTGAAGAGATATGATTTTCAAACTCAGAGCAATCCAGAAAATCTCTTTTTAACCAATACCAGTTAGCATTCATTCCCTTTACTCAATCATTCCTTTGATTTGTTAGTGACTAATGATATTTATTTTGAAGTCACTTGCCTTCTATGAAAAAGCCCAAAATCTACTCTGTTGTGTCTAACCATTTAATCTATCAATTTCCGAGTATGTAAAATTACTCGATTTGATCAGATGCTGTCTAAGGTGCTGCCTTGTCTAAGAATGCTGGAAACAGGACATGCAATACTGAGAACTCTACAAGAATAGCTTATGACCAGCAGAATCCTAGGGTGATGAAAGCTTAGACATTATCAACCTCAAACTGTTTACTTATCTATAAAAAGAGGCCCTAAAAGATTTAATACCTTGCCCACTGTCAAGTAGCTTTCTGGGACCAGATCCAGAGTCAGATTTAAGACCATACTGTTTCCACTTTATCATCTTCCTCTACAGCATATGTATCTTCACCTTAAAGCCATGAACAACACGAGTATTGAACACAGAAACTCAAGGGTGAGTCAGGTGTGAGGAAAGGGACAATATAATGGCAAATGGGATACCTCTCCTAGAAGAATATCTTTGAATTCTAAAGAATATGAAATGTATGGTCCACTGAGGGGAAGTGGTTAAGATAAACGAATCAAAAGACAGGAAGGATCTCACATTGGGTATGTTTACTGCCTGCTTAAACCCAATGTTTTTGTTTTTAAAATGCCTTTGAACCTCTTCAAACCTTTGGTTACAAGAGCCTGCTAGATACTTGTGCTTAAAGTGTCTAAACTTCAGGACTAAAATTAGAGCTGTGCATTTCTCATTCTCAGCATGGAGGTATTTTATTACAGTTGACAATTTATATATGGGATCACCAAGGCAGAGAATAAAGTAAATGTCATTATCACTTCAGTTCAGATTAGTCCTTCAGAGTTCATTGCAGAAAATGTGTGGTGTTCACAGGTTTCAGCTTTGCTAATTGATTTATCAGCAAATGCTGAAGACAAGAAATCATTCCTAATTTCTGAGGGCAAACTAGTGAATATCTAACATGAGAAATTTCCTTCTGTGCTCTGGTTAAACTTGTTAAAACAGTTCTTTAAAACCATATTTTCTTTAAAGCTTTAATGAAAGGGCCAATCAATGTGCATGGGACCCATTTTCCTACTCGCTTGCAGGAATGATATTTCTGTGGTAGCTCTATGGTTCTCCTTTAAATAAAGTTTTAATATGGATATGGTAGGAGACCCAGGGAATATAAGGGGGTAAGAGAGCTTAAAATATAGGTCCATATTATGAATCACTTGAAACAAACATGAAAATACATATTGCAGAGAAATAAAATTATAGATAGTCATGGGATATAGAGGCTCAGAGGGAGGTAAGAGCAAAATAGAGAAGATAAAAAAATTAAATTCAAGCTTCTAAAGGAAAACAACAAACAGCATAAATTCTTTGGGAAAAAAAAAAAAAAAACTGTACTTCCAGGAGATTTTTAACCCAGGAAAGTGAACAACGATGTATAAGAGTTTACAGTTTCACTCGCAGGCTGATAAATGTCATTTGACCTGTCAGGACCTTGTGTACAAGTTGAAATGCTCAAATGACCTGTTATTATGTTGTTAAAACAGCTCTAAAATATATGTAGGGTTGGTTTTATAATTCCCATTTCACAAATGGAAAAATCAAAGAAGAGAGTAAGCTTTCAGGATATACCTACAAATTCATACCAAACCACATGTGAAAATGGAAAATGGGACCTAGATATCATATCTTCCAACTCATTCCTTCTTCCCTAGACCAGTCTAGAATGGATAACCAGCAAAATAATTCCATTTTATTCCCTAGAGAGATTTTGGGACTAGACAGACCCCCACCCATCTCACTGAGGAAATGTGGTATAGGGCAAGGGAGGAAACATGTTTTATTTTTCTGTTTGTTTAGATACTGGCTTTCTTTAAGGTTATTTTATTGTATGTGTGTTATTTGTTTCTACATTACCTTTAGGATAGAACAATCATCCAAATTTCTATGATGCAGAATTAGCTATTACTAGGACATCAGAATTTTTGCTTCTAATTGTGTTAGTTTTAAAAATCATTTTGTTATTCTAAAGAAATGTGATCACTATTTTTTAAAAAGTTAAATGCTTTCAAAAAAATACAAGGGTGCAAGTTTTAAAGTAACCAAAGAGAAAACTGATTACCAAGAAGAAATTATCCTTGACATTAAGAAATCATCCTTGATGTTTTTATAAGAAATGTTGCTATACATTTCAATGTATACTAACAGAAAAAATGTTACATAGGTTTTAATAAAATTACAATCATTTTATAGGTAGTATTTTTAAAAGTAAATTTAGTTTTATTTCCTAGAGTTAATATGTAATCAAAAGCATAAAAAACTTTCAAACAATAGCAAATTATGTTCCACTAGTTCAAATTCTTACTTTTCCACATTTAAAAAGAAATAACCCCAAACTCAAGTTGTATACATTAAATACAAGTAACTTTTTGGACTTTTGGGTGGCTCAGTTGGTTAAGTATCCAACACTCGATTTCAGATCAGGTCGTGATCTCATGGTTCGTGGGTTCAAGCCTCATGTCGGGCTCTGTGCTGACAGCATGGATCCTGCTTGGCATTCTCTCTCTCCCTCTCTCTCTGCCCCTTCCCCACTCTCCCTCTCAAAATAAACAAACATTTAAAAATAAATACAACTTTTTACATGTCAAACATGCCTCAATAAAGTGGTTTTTAAAAATTAGCAAAAATAATATAATTTTTTTCACTTTGTGGGGCTTTCTTGCTAGCCATCATCATCATCATAAATATTGCTGTTATTTCAGGCTCACCATGTTCAGATACCATGCTAAAGTTCTCTTTACATGAATTACGTTACTTTATCCTTACAACCTATCTGACCACAGCTGTGCACTGAGCCATCCTCCCAAATTCTTTTCTAACCTTACCTAGTTTCAAAAAAAAGGACAGACCAAGTACATAACTACCAAGACAGGCCTAAGGAGCCTCATTGTTGCATTCAGGGGACAAGCATGGAGAGTTTTGACACTTTCTGTCACTCTGTTCATGCCTCTTTCTCACTTATGACTCACAAGGGAGAAACAGGGAGGTTAAGAGAAGATAAGCTTTCTGACTGACAACAAGAACATATTTTTGTAAAATTAAAGTTACTAAAATAAAAATCAGAAAAAAACATTGGAAAAATCTGAATGTCCTTGCCATTTTCCAATCTTCCTACTTCTTTTTACAGCCTTTCCCTTGCATATTTTGCTCTCTTCTAAATTTCATCACAGAGAGAAGAGAGGTAAAGAGAATTTAAAATGAAATTTAAATTGGATGTCTCCTAAAGGAAAGGAAGTTCCTTTGACTGTGAGTGTACTAAGTGGCAAGCCCTCACACGCATATTATCTCCTTTAGTCCTATGGCAAGATGAGAAGAATTTTCCCACTGTTTGCATGAGAAATTGGGGCAAGGGAAGATAAATGACCTGTCCAGGAGCACACAGCCAATGATGGAGCTGGCATTAAAACCTAGATCTGTTAGATCTTAAAGTCTATGTCCTAGAAGGATTTCTCTACTAAGAGGAGGAAGCATAGTCATCATTAATTCTCTCAGCTAATACTTACTGAGCAGCTACCTCATATTAACACAGTTTAGGTTTGAGGATACAGGGTAGAGCATTCCATGGCCTCTGGCTTCAAAGAGTTTGCAGTCTAGTTAGGAAGGGAAGCAAGGTTTGAGGGCCTCATACACTATCCTCCACCCACTACAGAGATTACAGAATACTTAAGGTATGGAACTGCTCCTTTCCCCTAAGGATAAAAGGGGGGAATCATATGGATATTGAAAATGCAGAGAACACAAGTGTCCTCAAGCAGCCTGCTCAGATTGTGCAAGGGACTAGAAAACTAAAAAGCATTCAAAGTACAGAACATGTAACTTGGTAGAAGATGGCTGCCAAGTGGAATTTCCAAAGATTTCCAGACTCTAAACACTAAGAGGACAGGATTACTCTCGGACTTGCACTCAAGTTTGGGAGTAACAAGATGAATTAAGACCACCTCTAAGACATTTTATTCTGAAGTTTTTTTAGAGCATCAAACAACTAGGCCCAAAGGTATTTTTGCTTGCAACAATTAGGCTAGAAAGGCCTGAGGTCTAGAGTCTACAATTATATATGGAAATAAGGGCCACAGAAAACAGAAGGCCAATTTAATGGCTATCCTTTTCAAACCCAACTTTTACTAAAACTTCCAAGCTCCTTCCTTGACCCAAACAAATTGCTAAAAATGCAAATGTGCATTTCCTGCATTTTACTGAGTCTAAGGATCTTTTTCTTGGGGTGTGGGGATGGAAGCCTTTTGTTTTTCATACAAATAACTATGATTTCCTTCAGGGGCAGAAAAGAAGACCCTTTATGGGAACACTCCCTCCCTCCATCCATACTACACACTCTTTTCCTCAGATGAGAGCAGATGAATCATGGGAAAAATTTTCTAGCAAAATAAAAGGAACAATCAGCATTTATTGAGCATCCACCATGTCCTAGGCACTGTAGAGAGAGCTTTAATGTATGTCTCAGTTAATCTTTACTATGACCCTAGGAAACAGGCATTCTTTATTTTTCAAATTTGTTTATTTAAGAGAGCAAGTGCTAGCAGGAGAGGGGCAGAGAGAGAGAGAGCGAGAGAGAGAGAGAGAGAGCGAGAGAGAGAGCGAGAGAGAGAGAGAGAATCCCAAGCAGCTCCACACTGTCAGTGCAGAGCCCAATGTGGGGCTCATCCCCCAAACCATGAGATCAGAACCTGAGTGGCAAGAGTCAAACGCCTAAACACTGAGCCACCCAGGCATCCCAGGCATTCTTCTTATGGATAAATAAACTGAAGTTCCCAGCAGGGAATGGTTACATGTATTATGTAGTATATTCTCTACATGGGAATATTATGCAGCCTTTAAAATAACATTTTGAAAGAATTTTTATGGAAAGGATAGTATACTGAAAAGTATATAGGAATTAAGTTCTCAAGCTGTACAAAAAATATGGCAAAATCTAACATAGTTAGACTGCGTGATGGCATTAGGGATGACTTTTGTACTTTTCTACATGCAGATTTTTAATTAAAAAAAAATGATTTTTATTTCACTGAGTATTTTTAGAGGAAAATTACATCCAGGAAACACAACCAAAAAACCACAGCGTCTCAAAGACAGGACATAACTTCTGGCTGGCACAATGTAAAATGGTTTCATGGGAAAGAGAACATTTGTTACAGTCCTAAAAGATAGATAGGACTTAACACAGGTCAAGACAGGAAACAAAGGGGCAAGAGAGATGCATTCCAGGCAGGGAAGAGGAGGGCAAGGTTGCTAAGAGTTTGGGGCATGTGAAAGGTAGTTGTGAGAGAGAAGACCCAAAACAGGTGGATGCCACTGCATGCTTGGTGAAGGAATCTGGGGCAGGCAATGACAATATGACAGGCAATGGCAAATGTTTGCAGGGGTTTTGGTAGGGCAATGCCATGATCAAATAAATGCTTGAAGACCTTCATCTGCCTCGTATATACACTCACTAAATGGGAGGTGCAAGAGAGTACACACAGGAAGAATACTTACAAAGTCATCAAAATAATTTAGGGCCTGAGATACTAGGCCTCAGATTAGCATGATGGCAGGGGGAATGACAAGGGAGGAACAGATGGAGAAGGTCTCCCTCCCACCTCTCCAGGCTAACTTCTACCCTTGGTTCTCTTGCTCCAACTGACCACCTCTCTGTTCCTGGAAGTCACTGACAGCCTTCTTGCCCAGGGTCCTTACACAGCAGCTCCCTCCACCCTTCTCCTTCTAACACTTTTGTTCTGAGACTTTGGGTCTCAGCTTGATATTTTTTCCAGGAGTACTGGCCTACCAGCCCCCTCTGCCAGTCAAGACGAGGCCTTCCTGTTTTACAACCTTGCAGCACCCTGCTTTTTTTTCCATTGCAGTTATCAGAGTTAATGGCTAAAGCTAACATTTATTGTGTATTTGTGATGTCAGTTACTGTGTTAATTCCTTTACAAGTATTATCTTCAAAATAACCCCATGAAGAAGGTATTAGTATTCTTCACTATTTTCTGATAAAGGAACAGAAGATCAGAGAAGTAGTTAACTGCGGAATTTGGAAGTGACTGCTCTCACCCACCAGATGTACCAGCTCATGTATGGGGGATAGCTTGAAATAGTGATTGTTACCATCAACACAGAATTTAGAGCTGAGAGCCTGACTAAGTTCTTTTCTTGGCTATACCACTTATTATCTGGGAGACCTAGAACAAGTTGTTTACTCTCTTGACTTCAATTTCCTCATCTGTAAAATGGGATGACATTATTGCCTCTCTCCTAAAATTGTTAGGAGGATTAAATAAGTTAAAGGCTTAAAACAAGACTGGCACATAGTAAGTTTCATATATCTGGAAATTATTATTAGTTGTGTGATAATTTCTTTAAAATGTGCCTCCTCATCTATCTGTAGAGCAGAATCTGCCCATAAGAATAAGAGGTTGTGCTTATTGCTATATTGCCTCATGCCTAGCATAGCACCCAGACACAGTGAGCATTTGGTAAATATTTGAATGAATGAACAAATGAAAGGTTGAGATCAGTGTACCACCTAACACCACCCCATGTGCAGAGTATTTAAAACTTATGCATATTTCACTATTTTGTTTAATTCCAACCACAAACTCAAAGGCAGAGAAGGAACTGTTACTCCCATTTACCTTTGAGAATGTTGAATCTCAGGAAGCTCTTTGCTCAAGTTCATATAGCTAATAAAGGGTAGAGCCAAAAGAAGAACCTAGCCCCCTGACTGCATGAGGCCATGGAGTGCCTTAAAGACAACCCAAACGAGAATCATCATGCACAAGGTTAAACCAAACACCATGGATGACGCTTTCCTGGGTTGACCCAGGTCTGAACCCTGGCCTTGCCGTGACTCCTAATAACCTCTCCAACTGCTTGCCGCAGCTTTGCTCTGTTCATCCTCTGAGGTACTGCTGCTCCCTCCTTTTCCAAGCACCCATTATTGACTTCACTGCTCGCCTCAAATCTGAGTACAGCAGCACAGACCAAGCCTGCCCCCAAGAGTGCTTTCATTGTCTCATAACAAGGTAGGGAGTTCTTTCTTTCTTGGCTGGATAGGAGAAGAATAAATTATGAATTAAGTAATGAATTAATGAGTTATAAGCCTGGTTAACTGGGAGAATGGTGGCCATGTTACACAAACAGTCAACTTAAGAGGAACATAGAATCAGTTCAGCATAGACATGTCAAGTTTAGAATACCAGTAAGGACTCTAAGTGAACAATGGATAGCTAACAACTGGAAGTGGGACTAGCACTCAGGAGAGATGTCAAGATAGAACTGTAGGAATCAATCTGTGCCAAAGGAATGGTTGAAGACAAAGAACCCAAATCCTGCACAATATCATTTAGTGCAGACCTTTTCAAACCATGTTCCATGGTGTCCTGGTATTCCTTAGAGGAAATAAGAGACCATCTATCTGCCTGTGCTTGGGGCCTCAGGGCTTGCTTCAAACAGCATAGGATCACATTTATCTGACTCATATTGACTTTCAGAGTCAGTATGGGAAGAAAGAAAGGAAGGAAAGAAGGAAATTTGTAGCTAAAAGTTTGAAACACTGACTTAGTATGTATTCTCTCTCCCATTCTACATTCTACTACCAAGGCATCTAATAGCATCTATGTCCTCACACAGATACATAGCAGGGAAATTGTTAACTTGAATTTTAGTTCTGATAGTGAAGAAACCCTTGGTACAAGAACTCTAACTGAATAATATTCAGTGACTCATGTGTGATTTAGAAAATATTTTGATGTTCTAACCTGGTTCCAGTCTAATGAATCAGTTATAGGTTCAAACCAGTCCACTGGGGTATAATAAAAAAAAAAAATTGTTTCATCCATCTCTCAGTTCAGTTGAAATAAAGGTAATAATATTTGGATTTAAGATTCAGAAAGTGTGTATAATTTATTTCAGGTTTCTTTCATAGTTTCAATCTATACCCACCTCTGTTTTGCAAAAAAAAAAAAAAAAAAGAAATGCCCTATAGATGACTACCAATCAATAACAGTGGACTGTATTCAAGACTTCCACTTAAAAAGTGACATATCAGATGGGGCATCTGCGTGACTTAGTCAGTTAAGCCTCCGACTTCAGCTCAGGTCATGATCTCATGGTTCCTGAGTTCGAGCCCCATGTCAGGCTCTGTGCTGACAGCTCAGAAACTGGAACCTGCTTCGGATTCTGTGCCTCCTTCTCCCTCTGACCCTCCCCCTCTCGCACTCTGTCTCGCTCTCTCTCTTAAAATAAACATTAAAAAAAATTTTAATGACCTGTCAGAGCCATCCATGATGTTGTGGGATAAACCCCAGCTAGCCCTTTCCTTGAGTGTTGGGTAAGACACGGTCTAATCTCACAAGGGAGAACACCTGCCCAGAAACTCTCCTGAGACAAGGTCTTACATCGCACGGATGAAAAATTACATCAGACACAGATGCCCACTTTAGAGCTTCAGGTTTCACGTGGGTGAGTACCTACTTGTTATTTCTGTCTAGGCCCAATTCCCAGAGATGTTAGCTCACCCAAGGCCCCTCCTCCACAGGAGACTTAAACCATGCAAGGGCAAATTTAAACTGCTTTCCTTTAATCAAGTCTCAGGGGGGGGAAAAACTTCCAATGTATCTATTTCTCCTTACCCTTGATTGGTTGACACCAAATCCATGAACAGCTCAGTGTTTTAAAATGTTTCTCATTATTGCCTTGGATTTTTGAAAACACATAAATTCATTTTCGCAGCTGTAAAATGTCTGCACTAAAACATCTGACTAAAGAAAATAGCTGATTCCACTGTGGAAAATGTGTAATGTTGCCTGGGATCAATTTCTCCATTTTAAACATATTCATTGAGACAATACATCATTTGTTCAGTGTGATCCATTTGACCTCTATGTTAGTAATTTGCATAATACCTTGAATTTGGGGGCTTTCAGAAGAATTCAAGTAGCTTTTCCATTTTCTAACCTATACTAATAGTTCTATCAGGAATATAGAGAACAGACATTGCCACAAAGGAGGTAGTGCATCACGGGGCCTCGAGCAGTGTGCAGCAGGGGAGAGAAGGTGGGAGCTGGAATCAGACAGCCTTAGGTTCAAACTCAGCTCTTTACCAACTTAGTTGGTAAACTTGGGCAGGTCCTTAGTTTTTCTGAACCTTCTTTCTCCTCTGCAAAATGGACCATCATGAGGATTAAAAGAGGTACTGTGCCCTATCAACCTGGCACATTACATGTTCGATACACATTTGTTTACTTTTCTATCCTTCTTAGATAAATCAGGGTTCATCTGTTCATGTGCCTTGAAATGTATAACTGCAAACAGTAAAACCTTGACATGACATATCCTACAAGGTGAGACTTTAGTTTACCCAAGGATCCCACAAAGGAAGTAGAAACTTCTATTCCTGGCAATATTCGCTCTGTACAGGATCTTGCAAAAACAGCAACAACAACAAAGGAAACCTGAAATCAGAGCGTCTTGAATTTGAACACCAGTTCCTCCAATGGCTAAACATCAACCTGAACAAGTTATTAACCTTCGCGAGCACCTTGTCCCTCATTTATAGAGTGAAAACGGTAATGAAATTTCCCACAAAGGATTGTGGAAAGGATTAAATCATGTAAGTGTCTGGCACACGGTAAGCATTCAACAAGTGATCATTATTACTGTCCCTACATTACCTCACACTAACCAAAGATAAAACGCAGGATTAGAAAAGCAATCTATAAATGCTTAGGTCTCCTTTTAAATTAAGTACGATTAATATCATCTTATTGATTGCCTCACTGTGGTTTAGAGCTCCAGTTAGCCAGGTTATTTACAAACTTTGATATTGTTTCATTTTCTATAAAAGCCTAAGCTTCTGAAGTGACCAGCAAGAAAAGTTGAAATTCTCATCTTTTGGTTACCAGATAATGCTTCCCTTAATGTATAACTACAAAGAAAATACCATAATCAATTTATGCTATGTCAAATCATCAATTTTGTCTTTGAAACTAGTTTGAGGTTTGATTGTGTGGCTTTGCCTATCTGTTTAGGGAATTATAATAGAAAGTCCTGGGAGGATATTTGTCTGACCAGGGCTTCATCACTCAAGTGATACAGAAACCCAAAACCCCAGTCCTATTTTTAAGGAACTTATCACATTTGTTCTCCTAAGAGTATCAGAAAAATGGTATCTCATTTTGACTTATTTCACTTTTATGATAACATTCGCCAGGAAACAACTTTTTCCCCCAAATGTTCAGACACCTCCTCAACTTTGTCCCTGAAAACCTTTGTAACTTTCTTTCATCAGGTGCCCATTTTGACTTACAGTCACAGGTGGAAAAGAACAGACCCGCAGCTGCTGATTACGCTCCCCTATCTCCACCTGTATTCATGAGCCATTTCAACCCTGATTATGCTAATCTGATAACATTGTATTTGAATAAGCTGTTGCTTCTCAAAGACTACGAATGATATTATGGGGATAGTACCCAGTGCAATCAAATATTCTGCTCTTGTATTTCTGTCACTGATTTTCCAAAGAAAAGCCAAGAATATAAATTTTGACAGAGAGGAAGAAAAATGAAACCTGAACATCCAGAGGACAGCTGTAATTGTGTGGAAGCAGCTAGTGTGAACCTTCTGGCCAATGTCCATGAGTGTAACTAACCATTTAGCTAGTTTTAATTAAGAAAACAGCTTAAGCCCAAATTAACTACATAAGATCTTCCTCCATATTTTTAATGCTTTCAAAATACATTAAACTCATACTTCTAATGTGAGTGATTTTAAGCTTAGCTATTATGTGTCTTATATGGAACTCTCGCTGGCACTGTCCCCACCCTTTCTCAACACCCTTCCTCCCTCAAATTCTCCTCTCTTGGATTCTGTGCTTAATGCCAAAAGAACACAAGAAGTCAAGAGCCCTTGGCTTCCTTGTTAATACTAGACTCTATTCCCACCTCATCTTGTAAACAAATATTTCTTGAAAAGGAAACCTATGAACAAAAAAAAAAATGCTAATTCTGGTTTCTGTCAGTTAAAGTGCATTTATCATTTAGCTTTCTATAACACAGAACACAAATCAGAATAGATGTGGTCAAATGCTGGAGAAAGTACGTTAGCCATCATTGCTAAGATTAGAGAATGAGATTTGTGGGTTGTGATCTAGCAATATTCTCAGGGAATTACAGTTTAAAACCATAGAGAAAATGAGGAGTTTTTATAAGTGCCCAGTTCAGGGTATGGTTCAAATAAATCAAAGCATCATTATTGGGAGATATAATAGACTTTACCAGGGAAGGCAACTTTCTAACTTTGTGTTAAGGAACATGATATAGTCTCCTGAGATTTGGGGAAGGGAAAATCATAATAGAGAAAGGGAGATGCTCAAATGCCTAAGTCTTTTGAACAATTTTAGTTGGGTTACCCTGGACGGAATACTTTCAACTATATGTATTTTTAACCATTATATTTCTATCTAAGAAAACACTCCCAGTTTTAAATTGCTCATAGCCCAAAGTAATAACTACTTTCACTATAAGATCTGTCTACTTAAATACCTTCTCTTAAACCTTATTTCAACAACACATTGTTTATTAGCTGAAGTAAATTTAATTAGTTTGCATTTAACATATGTGAAGAATATTTTCACTCAGATCACTCCTTATCTCTTTTAAATGACTTCTAATTATCTACATCATAACTCCAACTTTCTTACTCCAAGCCCAGTTAGCTTTCCAAACTTTGACTCTTTGACTGCCTTCCTGTATTTTTGGTACCAGCCATATTGAGTTACTCACTGTTCTCTAGAGATGGTCCTAAATTTTCCTACATTTATACATCTGTTCACACTACTTTCTCCCTCTGGATTTATCATAAATAGGTTCTGTGGTATAGAATAAGCAAGGGTGAACTAAAAGCAATTCTGTAGGAAAAATTTCCATGGGCAGAATGGCTAATTGCTCCTGAAAGGGAGGGTGGTGAAACACAAATACTGTATCAAAATTCTGAGAGTCTGCATCAAATTCAAGAGGAAAGTGCCAGGCCTATCTGTAAGGTTTGATTTGATTGAAGTGAGTAGGGGAGTTTGGGGAGCATAAGAAACATTGAAGTCACACTGGGACTCTCTGTCAAGAATCAGAGAAGTTCAGAACCATATAAACAGGGTCCTTCTCTGAGGAATAAGGCTACTAATAGTCTGAGATCACAGTCATCTTTATACATTACTATGTAACATTTATTGAGTAACTGCTACATGAACAGCTTTGTGATAGACACTGATACACAAATATCAATAAGACAAACTCCTTGACCTCAAAGAAATATGGAATGAACACAAATAATTCAAGAAGTAAATGAAAAGCCAAGAACTGTGAGGTTGATCTCTTGCAAACAGCCAGTGGAATTCCAAATTGAATCTCCTCATTAAATTTGGGCCCATTTAGAGTAAGGCAAAATGCTCTACATATCTCTGTACTCTAAAAGGGCAGTTCTGCATTATAAGCCAGTATACAATAACCAGCATATGTGCATAATGGTTCTGAGAATCTAGAAAGAGAAGATAACATTTATACAATACCTCCAATGTTACTTGGCATTACCAACAGATTCACATTTACAGTTAGGCCAACTACAGTTCTGAATCTCCAGTGCTAAGAGAAGAGCTCACCCTATCCCAGTATCCACCATATTGCTTCTCGCCTGCTCTTATAACCATGTATGAATGACCACAATGTCCACTTCCCTGAAATTGCTTTTAAGAGACTACCTGCTACCATTGAACCATCTGTGTTCATGTTAAGACCATGACAACAAGGTGGTGTCAACAGATAGTTTGGGTGGGCTTTAGTTCCCTGACAATTTCCAGCAAAATTCTTCTGGAACCCACTGCCAAACTAAACCTACAATCTAAATTAAAATGTATGTTTGAACATAAAATCAATTTCAAAAGAAGTGTCCTAGCACTCCAACAAGATTGCTATCCCCATCTCCCCTGCAAAGCAACTGTTAATTCCAAGATCATGGACTACTGAGTTACACTGATTCCAGTCACAGAAAGAACAACCTTTTTCAAATTCTTGGCTACACTTTGTCACCTGCACCCCAATCAGGCTTAGGCTGGGTGTAGAATATCACAAAAATCTTTTTTTTAGTTCCATTATTTATTTTGAGAGAGAGAAAGAGCAGGGAAGGAGCAGAGAGAGAGGGAGAGGGAGAATCCCAAGCAGGCTCCACACAGTCAATGCAGAGCCCAACATAGGGCTTGATTCATGAATTGTGAGATCATGACCTGAGCCCATTACCAAGAGTTGGACAATTAACCGACTGAGTCATCCAGGTGCCTCTCACAAATTCTTTCTTAAAAATAGTTGTGCCCACTTTGGGGTCCTGATAACTATGCTATGAGCTCCAGATATTAGTTTGAGCTAAATTCAAGCAAGTGACGGTTAACACAGATATTATGTCATTTCCTCCATTCTTTTCCTTTCCGTAACTCTACCTTCCCAGATACAAACAGAAGCTATTATATGTATCAGTAGATGCAAATTGATGTTGTAGATGGGGGCCTGAGTTTCGGTCTGCCAAGGAATATGTTCCATAGCATTAATGGTCTGTGCTCTTATAAGGTCAGAAATGCTACAATAGTTTTTAGAAAAAATTTCCATGAAAGCCTAACAAGCTCTAGTGTTTTAAGAAGCGAATTACAATTACTTGAAAAAGTAAATTTTTTTTTGGTAATGCTGGATGTGAGGCATTATTTGGAAGCAAAGAAATGAACCAAAAAACTCAATAAGACTACACAGCATCTCTAAGACAGGGGAAGTATTTCCATTGTCTCCTAATAGAAGCTTAACTCTCAAAGGATTCAGATAACTGAACTTGAAGAAAAGCTGAGACTATTTCTACTCTTCTTAACATGATCCTTGGAGGTGAAAATTACTTCTCACTCACAACCCAACCCTCTTGGCCATCTTCCCACTTGAGCTTCACTTCTCTCTGTGACTGATAAACGTCTCAGTACCTTCTGAGATTTCTGGTAAAGATGTCATTCACAGTGATGCTTCCTGCCTCACCTGGGCCAAAAAGAGACTGACAAGTTATTAATGTTGTCAATCACAGCTACACTGAGAAAATGGGCTAGAGGACCCGAGTTTCTTAGCCAAAGGAGCCTGTATGCATTTTATCCCTTGACCCACAACAAGACAACAAAATACCCAAGCTGTCTCTGCCTGTCCAGCTGGCATTCCTTGATTCCCTTTTGCTGCCCATGTTTAGGAACAAATAACACATGGTGGACACTGGATGGATGAATGGCCCTTCTGACTGGAGTCAGGGTATTTAAAGAATGAGAAAGGGAAACTCAAATCTCAGCTATGAAACTTCAGCTATGCTATCTGTTGCAATTCAAATAAAGGGTTTGGTGAGAAAAGGTGGGACCAAAGCTACAGACTAAAATTTGACTTAGGGATTTCAGCTTCTCTTGCCACTCCCTTGGTGAACTAATTTGGATTTTACTAAGAGTTTATTGTTTTAATGTAATTTCAATCCATGCAAGCACACCCAATGTAATATATCTAGATACTGACTCTCCTATGGAGAAAAGAGCAATTCTAGACACTGTGTCATGTTCATGCATGGTTTCCAGCTTTGCCTGGGAAATGTTTTCCTTTAAAATAAAAAATATGGCCTATTGGTTTGCATTCACCACAACAGGTTGACAGTGCACCAGGTTTGGGAGCAATTTAATTGAAATCATAAATTATTCCGCATCACCTGGGAGGCAAGTCTTCCTCATTCTGATGCTTTTGTTTCCTTGGAAACAAAACAGCACGATGCCTCAGGAAATGTACACACCTCAAAACAGAGGCTGAAAACATAGGACCCTGCTCTGACTCCTGGGTGTGTCCCTCTGCCTTTATGTCCATATTAAACAAGAACGTTTGTAGCACCAAGAGTGCCTAGATCAAGGGGAAAGGCTGCCACACAGAGTAGCTCTTAAACCCTTGGGAGCCAACTAAGACCCATAGTTTGTCCAATGCTGCAAAACCCAATGGTAGTCTCCCTAAGAGGCAAAATGAACAGCTGCCATCTTTCTGACATGAAGTCCTAGGGAGAAATGTTGAGAAAGGTAGAAGAGGGGCAATTGAGATTAAATTACAGGATGCCTGAGGCTCTGCAAACCTCTGTTCATTGGTCTCATCAGGCTGGTGTGAAATCAGAGATGGAGGCAGTGGAAGGACACAGTGGCACAAGCCTGAGCCCAATGGAGAGGACCATCTTCCCCTCTCCTTGCCCCCCTGTGAAATGGATTGAGGCTTTTGGACTATGGGGATCAAAGGGAATGGACCCGTTTTGGTGTGCGATTGGTCAGCTTTGGGACATAGCAGAAGACAGCAGTCTAGATATGGTAGTGGTCTTCTGCAGTGGAAAGCCTGGAAGAAAGCCAGCAGTACCCAGAGGACAAAGACTTGATTGGGCAAGTGCTCAGCAGCCTGGAGATGGGCCAAAATACCTGCTTAAGGAAGGTACTTTGCCAGTGTGCTTGAACTGAGGAGAGCTAAAAGCCAGCACAATTTGGATACAAATACTGATTTTTCTTCTCCCTACCAGTGGGCTGGTGAAGACTGGAGGACAAACAGGTTACTAAGACAAGTCTCCGATAGACACGGGATTCTGGTTTTCTTTCATTAAAATCTCCCTTACACAGGTGCATATACAAAAACATATACAGATGGTACCCCAATTACATTAGTTCAACTTACATTTTTTTTTTACTTTATGATGGTGCCAAAAGCAGCATGCATTCAGTAGAAACCTCACTTTGAATGTTATCTTTTCCCAGGTTAGCAGTATACAGTATGATATTCTCCCACAATGCTGGGTTGTGGCAGCAAGCTGCAGTTCCCCAGTCAGCCCCACAATCAGAAGGATAAACAATCGGTACAGTTACAAGCACTCTGTGCCCATACAGACATTCAGTTTTTCACTTTCAGTACAGTATTCAGTACATTACAGGAGATTTTCGACACTTTATTGTAAAAATAGGCTTTGTGCTAGACACCTTACCCAACTGTAGGCTAATGTAAGTGTTCTGAGCATGTTTAGGTAGGCTAGGAAAAGCTATGGTGTTTGCTACATTGGGTGCATTAAGTGCATTTTGGACTTACAATATTTTCAACTTACGATGGGTTTATCAGGACATAACAGCACTGTTAGTAAAAGATCTGCGTGCATGCTCACTCACACACACACACACACACTCACCTTCCTCACAATGAGCTCACTTTTTATGCCACACAGAGGGAAAGGCGAAAGACAGCTTTAGATATAGCTATAGTGGAATAGCTTTGAGGAGCACTATTTCACAGATTTCCATAAATTAATACAGGTATCATTTGGCAACTCGCAATATTTTCCACACCAGGTGCTCATCGCTCATGACAGCTCTTCCCAGTCTTCCATGTCAAATTCCTTCTTCAACCAGGCTATGAGATCAAGTTAGAGAGCTGGGAAAACTTTACATCTAAATACACGTTCTATGTCTCTTTCACACACCAGTCATTCGCCCAGGAGTCCATATGACCACACTTAAACATTTATATTTTGGCATGAAATTTTCTTTCAGTTTATAATCATTATAAATATCACTGAATGATAAATAACAAATTATTATAATATAAACTCAATACTTCAATTATATTCATTACCTAATTCATGGTCTTAGCACCACAAATAATTGTTACTGCTGGAGTTTGATAATTTGTTGGCATCATTGTTAATGAAATACAAAAAGGATATTCCACCTGCACACCTCATGGAGTTATGTAATTTTTTTTACCAAGCTAATTTTGGACGTAAGATTTGGACTTTACATCCAAAATAGATATAATAGTTAATAGTTGGAGTATTTGATGAGGTTGGGATCTGTGACTCAGGTATGACAACAAGGATCTTATTTCTTCTCAGTTTTCCAGCCCCCAACCCAGGGATTCACCACAAATTACTTCCCACACCAAACATCCCTTTATTTCAATGAATTATGTTTCCAGAATATCATTCATAAATGCAAACCAAGGGACCGGTGTCCTAATTGTGAGAATATGGTGTGTTGGGGACTTTAAAAACATATAAGAAAAAGTGCACTCCCTCAGCCTCTTGCTACCTTGAAGTTCCAGTGTTCTGTTCATCTTCATGTAGAATAAATATGCACAATTAGCTTTGTAAGTGAGCAAGCAGCTGGAGCCTCCTTTCAAGAATCAATCTTTCTCCAACAGCGGGATCTCTTCTGAGCATTGCTGTTTCTTTCCTGGGGTCAGGAGTTGCTTGTGATGTAGGGGTGGGCAGAGGTATCTTATGATACAGGGCAGCTTTGGAGAGGGGTATCACATGAAGCAGAACTCCACTGGCAGAGGGGGGTGAGCAGATCTCTCATCAGTGTCTAATGACCTTCAGAGACTACTTAATTACATTGATCTTCAGTCTCCTCATCTTCACAGTGAAATATAGAATAAGAAACTTCTGAAGTCTCACACTGATTTTAATAATATATGGGTTGGTAAATGTAAATGATCTAGTATATGTAAAATGAAGGTCACACACAGAGAGATGGTTTATGAAGAAACCACTAGCAAACTCACAGAGGGAAGCTGGGGACACTACTCACTCACAAGGATGACAGAAGAAGTCCAAGGATCATAATGACCCTTGCATACAGTGTTTGTTTTCCATTTCTGATATTCTATTTTCCACTCCCCCCTTTCTAAAATATTACTAGACATTCTACTTGGAGGTGCTATAAGGTGAACTTCATCCTTGTTATGTCCCCCAGTGACTTCAGTATTTCTGTCAATGCCACGTATCCTACTGTTTCTATCAAGGGTTCCCAGCATTCTCTTACCCACACAGCCTTGAAATGTATCAGACTTCTCTCAGTCCCTGGAAACTCATCCAAATATGGCTCAACGCTGCCAGGTCTACTCCCACAATTTACTGCAGATATGTCCTTTTCACAGTGAGCACCTTATTTCAGACCTCCTTGTGGATTTCCACAATACCTAATTCACCTCCTCACCTCTTCTCTCTCTTGCAGTCCAGGCTATAATTGGCCACCAGAGTTATTTCCAAAGGGCAGGTCAGAGCCTATTATCTTAAACATATTCAACTGTTACCCTTTACCTAGAGAATTCAAATTCTCTAGACTGCTTTTGATTCCCACACTCGATTTCACCAACTTTGTTTCCTTCTAATCTCTTTCACATACACTAACTTACTGAACTCCCTCATCCTCCTTTATATTTTCCCTGCTTTTATTCCCTTCTAGATCACCTTCACTATTATCTCTGAGTGTCTAAATGTACTCTTGGGTCAAGGCACCAATCAAACACTACCTTTTCTCTAAAGCTTTTCCACATCTACCTGCCAGAAGCAACCGTTTCTACCTCCCAACACCTACAGTATTGAATCTACACTTCTTATTGCACTTCTCACTTTTTATGTTATATTTTTTAAAGAAAACTCTTGACAAGATTGTAAATTCCTTGTATAAATAATGTAGTACCTTGAATATGTTATGGCCCCAACTCATATATAGATTTAAGGTATTGAATGTCTCACCAGAGGAGACAGATATAAATAAATTATATTTTAGCCAGGAAGTATATCAGAAAGAACATAGAGATTAGAGGAGCAGTTTAGATAGGCTGTTCTGGTTTATGCTAACAGATTGTGGTGAAACTCCTTCCACACAAACCTCCTAAAATATCACTAGTCAGTCATTTATTTATGGACTTTCTAAGATTCAAGTTGTTGGTCAGATATTTTTTTATGTCTATGAATCCAATAACACATTAAAATGTATTTTGCTGTTTTCAACAGAAGCAAGGTCATGTTGGAATAATTCTAGCTGACGTGTATTGATCCTTTATTATGTACCATGTAATATGTTAAAAGCTCATAATTATCTCAATTCACACAGCACTCTGATACAATCATAGGATTTTCACTATTTTTCAGATGGTGACATTGAGGTATAGATATGTGAAATAAATTGTCCAAGATTAAATAACTATAGAAATCCCAGAAAATGAGCCAAAGTAACCTGACACTGGAATCTACCCCACTTAACCATTATACTATGCCACCACTAGAAGAGAAGAAAGAATATTAGCCTTGGAGTTAAGTGTTTAACTCTGCCTTTGCTATTGCTATTAGTTGTGTGATCTTGAAAAAAATTACTTGGGGCACCTGGGTGGCGCAGTCGGTAAGCGTCCGACTTCAGCCAGGTCACGATCTCGCGGTCTGTGAGTTCGAGCCCCGCGTCGGGCTCTGGGCTGATGGCTCAGAGCCTGGAGCCTGGTTTCCGATTCTGTGTCTCCCTCTCTCTCTGCCCCTCCCCCATTCATGCTCTGTCTCTCTCTGTCCCAAAATAAATAACGTTGAAAAAAAAAATTACAAAAAAAAAAAATTACTTATTCTGAGACTCCCTTAACTATCTATAAAATGGCTAAAATACCACCTACCTGGCAGAGTTCTTAATAAATAAGTAATATCTCTGTAACTCAATTCTAGGCTCCTTACCCTCACGAGTAACTCTCCGCTTTGGGAAAAAGAGCTCCTTTTCAGCCTGACCCTAAATTGTCCATTCTCCTGCTGCATGTTCCTTCCTATATTTCTACTCTCTGTGAGTCCACATCACACTAAGGCCTTCTGGAACATTAAAAAGAAAAAAGAGACCCACTAGAGCACATTTACATCTATATCTACCACTTCATTCTATAGATCAGAAGGACCTTTGAGGTTAAAAGTTTTCTCTATTGCATAGAACATTCTTCTATTACTTCCATATGGAATGAAGGATGCAATCAGTGAGCAGTGTGAGGATGTATGAACCTCACGGCTAAGAGTGGGAGAGATTTCCTCTTGCAGTTATATATGTAAGTGTCTAGTACAATGCCTGACATAGAACAAGTGCTCAATAAATACAAGTTGGCTTCTCTTGCCCAGGAAGAAAAGTCCTTCACTCCTATGGACTTTATATATCACCACTTACTACAACCCAATGAAATGAGTACCAGATGTAACTTCTGTTGATAAGTCTTAAAACCTTGAAAAGTTTCCTCTTTTTGTTTATATATGCTCTAAAATTCACTTGGGTTAAATATTTACTATTACAACAAAAAATAATCTCTGACTCACAGAGCCAAAGTTCTCATTTTTTAAATAAAGACCAACATATATGGGGTGCCTGGGTGGCTTGGTCAGTTAAGTGCCCAACTCTTGATATCAGCTCAGGTCATGATCTCATGGTTCATGAGTTCAAGCCCTGCATCAGGTTCTGCACTGACAGCATGGAGCCTGCTCAGAATTCTGTCTCCCTCTCTCTGCCCCTTCTCCTCTCCCACCCTCTCTCTAAAATAAACTAAAAAAATAAAAATAAAGACCAACATATCAATTTTTCTTTCATGAAGTGTGCTTTAACTAATGTAGCTAAAAACTCAGCACCAAACCCAAGGTCACCTAGGTTTGCTCCTAAGCCCTCTTCTAGAAGTTTTATAATTTTGTCTTTGCATTAGGTCTATGATCCATTTTGAGTTTAATTTTTGTGAAAGATATAAAATCTGTGTCCAGGTTTGTTTGCATATGGATGTCCAATTAGTCCAACACCATTTGTTGTTAAGACTACCTTTTTTCATGGGGCGCCTGGGTGGTGCAGTCGGTTAAGCGTCCGACTTCAGCCAGGTCACGATCTCGCGGTCCGGGAGTTCGAGCCCCGCGTCGGGCTCTGGGCTGATGGCTCGGAGCCTGGAGCCTGTTTCCGATTCTGTGTCTCCCTCTCTCTCTGCCCCTCCCCCGTCCATGCTCTGTCTCTCTCTGTCCCAAAAATAAAAATAAACGTTGAAAAAAAAAATTAAAAAAAAAAAAGACTACCTTTTTTCCATTGCATATTCTTTTCTCCTTTGTCAAAGATCAGTTGACTATATTTGTTTAGGCCCATTTCTGGCTCCAATTCTGTTCTATTCCATGTATTCTATCTATGCTATGTATCTATATATCTGTTCTATGTTCTGATCTATGAATATATTATTTCACCAATACCACACTGTCCTGATTAACTTTATAGTCAGTCTTAAAGTCAGGTAGTATAAATCATTTTCTTCAGTATTATGTTATTGATTCTAGGCTTTCTGCCTTCCCAGATAAACTTCAGAATCATTTTATCAATATCTACAAAGTAGCTTTCTGGGATTTTAACTTGGATGGTGTTAAATCTATAGATCAGTTTGGGAAGAATTGACATCTTAACAATATTGAGTCTTCTAATCCATGAACATGGAATATCTATTTGGTTTTTTTAAAATTTATTTCATCAGAGTTTGTAGTTTTCTACATATAGATCCTGTACATATTTTGTTAGATTTATACTTAAGTATTTCTTGGCGGGGTGGGGTGGGGTGGGGTGGGGGTGAGGGTGGGTACCATTTTAATAGTACTATTTTCCTTTCATTTTAAATTCTATTTATTTATTGCTGGTATATAAGAAAGCAATTGACTTTTGTATATTAATTTTGTGTCTTGTAATCTTGTTATAAACACTTGTTACAGGAGACCTTTTGTCAATTCCTTGGCATTTTCTTCACAGACAATCATATTACCTGTGAACAAAGACAGTTTTATTTCTTCTTTCCCAAACTGTATACCTTTTATTTTTTTTTGTTCTATTGCAGTAATTAAGATTTTCAGTATGATATTGAGTAGAAGTGATGAGAGAAAATGCTTGCCCTATTCCTGATATTAGAGGAAAGCATCCAGCTTCTAACCATTAAGTATGATGTTAACTGTGGGTTTTACATGCATATTCTTCATCAAGTTGATGAAGATCAACTATTCCTAGTTTGTTGAGTTTTTATCATAAGTGAAAAGATTTCATTTTTAAAAACTCAAGTTTTGCTTTAACTTTTATTTCATCACTGTATATTTCCAAATTGTGCTTATTTATCCATTTTATTTTTATATGCTTGGCTTTTAAAATGGTATAATTAAGCCATCTGGAGATTTGTAGAAAATTTACTGAACAGCTAGGATCTTGCTCCCAGGTAAAATAAATTACCGCAATCATCTGTAATATCATACAGCAGTTTATTCTAAGTACCTCTAAGATTTGTTTGAGGAAAAACAATTAAGATAGAGCTTCTTCTGGTTTGGGGGTTTTTTTTGTTTGTTTTTTTGTTTTTTGTTTTTTTACAAACATGACTTTCAGCAAGTGAATGCTGTAGGAATACATACTTGGGATACTTTGACATTGAGATTTTGAGAGACAAATGATGAATGTAGTCTGTAAGTAAAAAAAAAAAAAAAAAGCAAAGATTTCTTGTGTTCTAAAAAAGGGTTTGCTTATCGATGAGCAACATCAGTCTGATACAATGGATGTTGAATGAATATCAGAGTTCTACCCAGGTTCATTCATTAAGTGGTTTTTCAGTCTTAGGCAAATCACCTGACACTTACATAGTTTTGTAGTCTCATTTGTCAAGTGCAATGACAATAATAGTGTCACCACCACTGTGTGCTCCCCACACACCTCACAGTATTTATTCAGGAACAAGTAAGAATATGGAAAACTATCTTTTATAATTTTCAAGCACAATAGAAAAGGAAAACATTATTATTATTGGAAGTTTAAGTTAGGAGGGAAAAGTTCTGACATTCATCAGATTTTTACACTTAAACCCCATCAATGCACTTTCATTTTCTGTGATTTCAAGTTTTAATTGACCTTCACTGCCAGATAAAAAATCACATGAGGTTATCAAGCCACCGAAGGCTTAATTCACACATAGCACCAATTTCAAATCTGGCCTAATCATACCACATACAAATAAAGTTTCTTTATCAGTCTTATATAATCCAGTTCATCAGTCAAATGAAGTGACTGGTCATCTAGAGGGACTCATGGTGAATTTGAACCAGTAGGTCAGAATATTTGACTCTTCTAAATGCTATAGAAATAACCAACTTCAGCTTTCTACATTCACACAAAACATTTGACAAAGTTATCTGCAGAGTCAATTATTTCACATAGCTCATGCTGGATGGACTCCAACCATGTGCCAGATGCCATGCAGGAAATATAGAGATAAAAAATAAAGGTTTGGGGGTGCCTGGGTGGTTCAGTCAGTTAAGCATCTGACTCATAGTTTCATCTCAGGTCATGATCTCACAGCTTGTGAGTTCGAGCCCCATGTCAGGCTCTGCGCTGACAGCACAGAGCCTGCTTGTGATTCTTTCTCCTTCTCTCTGCACCTCTCCTGCACACACACTCTCTCTCTCTCTCTCTCTCACTCTCTAATAAATAAATAAACATAAAAAAAAAATAAAGGTCCCTGTGGTACATACACACCATATAATACAATTCAGGATAAAAAGGAAAAAAAACTACTGTAAATAACCTAGATGAACCTCAATTATGCTGAGTGGGGGGGGAAAACGCCAATCTTCAAAGGATACTACTACATTATTTTGTGTAACATTCATGAAATAAAATAATTATAGAGATGGAAAATGGGCTAGTGGTTGCCAGGGTTAGAGATAGGAGTAGACAGAAGTGACTAAAAAAAAGGTAACCTGAGAAAGTCTTGTGATGATGGATAGTGCAGTTGAATGTCTTGATTGGAGGAGTGGTGGAGGAGCCTTACATGTTTAAGGCTAAACATGTAATAAAGATGTACAGCACAATATAAACATATACAAGTGCATATATAACTGATGACATCTGAATAAGTTCTAGTGATTATACCAATGTCAACTTCATTTTTTATACTGTATTATAGTTGTATAAAATGCTAACATTAGAAGAGACTAGGTGAAGGGTGCACAGTATTTCCCTGTACATTGATTTGCAACTTCCTATGAATCTATAATTATTTCAAAATGTAAAGTTTACAAAAGACAAGGTTTCCACAGAACGTACAACACCAAGAGTGAACCATAATGTCAACTATGGACTTTGAATAATGACAGTGTGTCAATCTAAGTTCAGAAATTCTAATAAATGTACCATTCTGGTGGGGGATATTGATAATGGGGGGTAGGTGTGCATGTGTGGGAGTAGGAGATGTATGAAAAACTCTGCACCTTTCCCTCAGTTTTTCTGTGAAACTAAAACTGCTCTTAAAAGTCTTAATTTTAAAAAATCAGAAAAATTCATGATATATGAAAATCATATTAAATTTAAACAGTAGTGTACATAATAATAAAGTTATTGGCACACAGACAAGTTCCCTGCCCTCCAAAGAGCTAAAACTCGGATCTCTTTAACCTCTCCAGTCTGTAGGAACCAATAGGTTCAGATCACAGAAATGCCTCAAATTTCAGTCCTTCTAGCCTAACCCTCTTGGGTCTTGCCCTATTATTTCTGGGAGCCTTCAGCAACTCCTCACATGTGATGCCTCCTTTCTCCTCAAACTGCATTGCTCACCAAGTCACCACTGCCCAATTCTCAGAGCTGTCTTTTTCAAATATTATCATCCCTGAAGAGCTCAGACTTTGTTCATGAAGGTACTAGAGGGATAGGCAACTGTTTTCTCCATAGCTCTTTGCCCTCTACACTTTTAGACATCTAAACAATAGCCTTCTCACAGACCAATGTCCCTCGGGACAAATGAGCATGTGAAATAGAACCTCAAGGGTCCACCCAGTCCTACCACCTCACTAAATGTGCCTGGTTGTCAGGAGTCCTTTAGGGTCTGACAGGAACGATAATGCCCAAGTCAAAAATAAAGTACTTAAGCAGAGTATCCAATCAGGGAAGGTGTCCAAGAAGGTAGTATTTGACTGAGACTTTAAGGTAAAGGAGAAACTCTCCAGATTGAAAGCCGGCAAGGTAGAATTCCTGGCAAAGGGAACCTCTGGACAAAGAAAGAGAAGTGGTTTATTACTGGAGTGTTGATTTGGGGGGTGGTGGGGGGGTGTTGGAGAGGAGGATTAAAACCCAGCCTGGCTGATTTCTGAGGCCCATGTTTCCTGTGGTACCATATGACTGAGGAGTGTGCTCAGACACAGCTACATGAAAACCACCATACTCTGTCACACCTAGAATGTACACCCCTCCTGACACACCTAGAACTCAGCCTATCTGGCATGGCAAGTTATTCTCAGCACTGGAGCAACAACGAGATGACTGGGACCAAGAAGGTGCTGCTTCTGCCCCAGAATGCTCACAGGCTGTCCCTAAGTTAAAATTACATGTGTATGCACCAACTTCTCTTGGCTTTAGGTCAGTTTCTGCTGCAGACCCATCCTGCCTTCCTTTTGCATCCTATCCCAAACGGGAAGGCAGAGTAGCAGGCAACCATAGTGCTGTAGAAATACTAGACTTGGAACCAAAGTTCTGTATCCCTTACAGGCTATGTGCATTGAGCAAGTTCATTTTATTGAGTGTTAGTTTGCCCATGTGTAAAAGGGGGATAAGAGTCTACCACATAAATCTCTTGTCAAGTTAAATGGAGAATTATATTGGAACATGCCTTTCACAGATCTTTGCCCCTAATAGATAAGCTCTTGGTTTTGTAATTTTCTTTTTTCTAATGGTAGTTCCCCTCTTGTTCAGGATCCAAGATTCTCTTGTGTTCTCTCACTGCCATTCATATTTGGAATTCTCCTAAAGCAAACCCCCTGAAACAACAATTCTAGTACCAGTCATTTCTTCGCAAGGGGGAAGAAACACCTATAGGAGAAAGGGAATTAAGACCAGAAATTAAGAGCTCCAGCAATGAAGGGACAACATCAAACCAACTACCTCTTCAGGTCACTGATGAGGAATCACACCAAAAAAGCCCTAAAGGCCAGTGTAGAAGGACACTTCAGGGGAAGCAGGATTTTTTTTTTATCCAGTCACTGGTTAGGAGGGCTCTTGGTGGAGCACAATATCACTTCTTAGTGGAACTCCTGTCCTGCTGGGCAGACCTGAGAAAACTTGTAGCCAAGATACATGGTTACTTCTGGCAGGCATTTGAGCATTGCTCACAGAGATGGGGAGGGAGGAAATAAGGCCAAGCACCAAGAATGAAAGCATCTGGAAACAGGTGTGTGTCAATAGGACCAATAAGCCTTTGTGTCTGTATTTACCTTTCAACAGAAGGAAAAGTATTAGATATTGAGCAACTTTAAGAGAATTTCTGGCACTACTTGAGTGCAGAGACAGGTGTTTTATGGGGTCCTCCTGGAACCACAAAAGGAGGACACTTATTTATTCCAGGTAGAAGGCAGGCTCTCCATTTGTGGCATCCATCTGCATGCATTTCTCTGAATCCAAAGCTATCATCACTTTCAAAACAGTTTCTGATATGAACACAAGAAAATGTGGTATGTATCACAAAAGGTGACCGCATCTAGAGGAGCAAGCCTGAGAACATTTGTTTCCTAAAGGCATCCATCTCCCTGACTAGATGATAGTCCTGGGAAGGCAGTTTCAAGATCACAGGGAAATCAAACAGCTGTAGGGCAGAGCCCACGGCACATTACCACCTGTTCTGGGCCATAGACTCCATTAAGGCTCTGGAAACAGACAGACAAGGATCTGGCAATGGCTCACTATCTGTGACACAGGTTGTAATTATAATCAGGCATGTTAATTTGTTTCCTCCAAATTATAAAGCTTGGTTTAACTCCTGGCTTCATTTTGGCCCAGACTTAGCATAATTTAGCTATGCAGGCCAGAAGAAAGTAGGCTAACTCTCCGAGGGGCAAATGGCATCTGTTCGTCTGACTTAGAGATGGATACAAAGGTAATAGTTGCAAGGCAGTGGGTGTTGATGCTGTAGCCCAGGGAAGACAGGACATTCCCTGGAAAGAAGTCAGGATCTACTGTTATGAGCACCTCTGATGCCATTCCTTTAAGCCAGCAGATCTGAGAATTAGTCAGATAGAACTACAGAAGGGACAGTGGTAGAGGGCTCTCTGGCATTAATCTCCAAAACCACAATTCTAGATAGTAAGTTAACAGTGTATCATGCTGTTAATGAACTTGGTCTGGCCACGGTGACAAAGTTCATTAGAGAACATTTATCTTCCACTCAAGAAGGAGAAAAATGACTTCGATTAAAACTATGCCAGCACCACAGATATGTTATCTTTATTAAAAAGGCATTTTTCAGCAGTAGAATTTATTACATATTCACCTAATTAATCTGGATCCACCTCTCCATATATATTATTGTTGGATAAATGCAAGTAAGCTCTAAGGAAAACAAATACAATCTTACAGCTATACTTTAATTCTAAGTAGATATAATAAAGAACTATAAAGTATGTTTACATTTCAGTTCTTCCAGTTCAATTCATAATCTATCCAAGATCAGCATTCAAGGCCTGGCATGCCTTTTGGGTAATCGTTCTGAGTTGCATGTATAATGAGGTAGGTGGAAGAATAATCCAAAGGGAGAATATTCCTCTTGGGCAGCTGAAGTTTGTTATGGGTGTGCTTTTCCCATGTTTCCCCTTTTATATTCTAGAAATACACTCAAGGCAAAATTTGGAGACCAAAATGTATGGGGCAGAGGAGAGAAAGAACATAGCTACTTTCTATCACGATCTGGTCATGTCCTGTAATTAAGAGACCTCTGGAATCAAAACAATCTGAGTTAAAAATCCTAGTGCCATCACTTATAAACATGGAAAAGTTATTTAAACTCTCTGAGCCCAAGTTTTGTAATCTACAAAACACAAGTGAAAAAGCCTACTTCAGACTGCTTTGAGAATTGAGAATATGTGCTACTTACTAACACATAGTAAGTGCTTAAAAACTGTTAAGTAGGCTTCACTTCATGTTGTTTTTGATAAACAACTCAGTTTCATTTTATCAAACATCTCTCATGGGCAAGTCATAATGTTTTAGGGTCTGGGGATACAGAAATGAATAATAGTGACATTATCTGACTTCCTTAAAATAGGGAAGAGAGTCATTAAATAAATCCTGACTAATAATTCATGAAGAAGATTGTTATTTTAAGCCAAATGATAAAAGACATAGTGATTTATTATTTTCAAACAGGAGGATCAGTAATGCCCCAATATGTAAAAATAATTCATTTCATTTATAGTATATTTTCCTTTTCTTCCTTTTTTATTTTGATTTTAGGTGCACAAAATTGAATTAATACTATTTCTCAGCTCATGACAGACTCTCACCATGAGTTCATGCAAGGCTCTATTTTTTCACCTCTCTTATCAACACCCCCCCCCCCCCCCCCACCATAGGCACAGACTCCACTATTGATTATGTGTCCATTCACCCTGCTTCCACCCATCCACTTAGAGATATATGAATTCTTGAAATGTATAAAGTGTTCATATGTAATATACATATGTAATATACATAAAAAGTATTAGGTTATAAATAAGTCGTTTCTCTGTCCTCCTAACCCTGTTCTTAAATGAAGTCTTCCTATTTTCATGTAGATCTTAGTGCTCTTAGTATTCCCTGGTATGTATAAATCACCTTTATCTGTTCTCCTAGCATTGGGCACCTAACTGCTTTACATCCTGCTGCTCTAAGCAGTTTGACAATCATCACACATGTATCTTTATGAATCTGTTAAAGAGTTTTTTGGTAAATATACATACCGAGGCATCAAGTTTTTGCATACTTATGGTCACTGACATTTTTGTACCATTTTTCGATTCCATATCTTTGCCAAGGCATGGTATTATTTGATGTGCTAACATTTCTCATCTGATGGGTATAAAGTGGCATTTAGTTGTTTCAACTTGCATTTCTCTAAGTAAATGATATTGTGATATTGTTCATATCTCAATATGGTTTTATTAGGTTAATTGTTTCCCTCAGTTCATGGCACATAGGTATCTCGTGTTCTAAATTGTCCATTTTTCTATTAGGTTTCCGCTATTTCTTATTGATTTGTAATTACATGGTTTAGATATTAATGTTCTTTGTTTTACACAAATAACTTCTCTTGGCTTGTCATTTTTCACAGTTTTAACTATACTCTCCTTCATTGAATACAATCTGTGTTTTGTTGTCATTAAACCCTTCACCCTTGCTTTTTATGTTTTAAGCTCTTCTGGTCTTGTTCAAGAAATTCTTTCCAATCTAAAAGTTACAGATAATCTCAAACATACCCTTCTATTCTATTTTTCTTTGTACTCTTATTCAGAACTGATTTTAATTACAGACATTTTACATATGATATCAGATAGGGTTCAACTCCCACCACCCCCCATATGATGAATCAATTCTCCTGACATCATCTATAGAGTAATTGATCTTTTCTCTGCTGGTTTGTGAAGCTATTTATAACACACAACTGAGACCTTGTTAATACGTTTTAAGTGTTTAAATTTAATAGTGTCATGTGTCTAATATTGGGTAAGAAAATCCCCCCGTTTCCTTTTTTAAAAATTAGCTTAGCTATTTCTAGACCTTTAGTTCTCCAGATACTATTTAGAGTCAACTTGTATATTCAATTAAAATACCAGGAAACTTGACATCAGTAGATGAGAAATTAGTGACACCTTCACAAAAACATCCCATCTACAAATATAGTGCTATCACTCCATTTATTCAGATCTCTTTTATAAGATTTTGTATCTTATCCATAGTGGCTCTATGCATTCTTTGTGAGAATAATTTCTATGTAGATGATTTATATTCATAGCCCTTTGATAATGCTACGTTTTCTCTACTTTTCTATTTGATTTTTGCTAACAAAACATACTAAATTATCCTTATACCCAGTAAATTTACTAACCATTCTTATTAGTTTTTATAGTTTATTTGCAGGTGCTTTTCCATTTTTTATGTAAATGATGTCATTTTCAAATAACAACAGTCCTCTCTTCCTCTCCAATCCTGACTCCTCTCACACTCTTCTTAGTGCATAGCCAGAATACCTTTGTTCTGTATTGAGCACTAGCAGAGATGATGGCCATCCTTATCTTGTGCCTGAAGGCATATCCATTAACTATGATGTTGGTCATAATCTTTTGGCATATATTTTTTTATAAAATTAGTAAATCTTGGTTCTCTAAAAGGTTTTTAGGTATCATTAATTTTTCACCATTCATTAACCTATTAACTTACATTAATAAATTGTTCATGTCAACTCATCTTTATATTTTTAGAATTAAACCATGATTATGATTTTTTAAAACACAATGTTGGGTTTGGCTAATATTTCATCCCCAGTTTTTACATCAATGATAGTCAAATTGGCCTATAATTTTTGTGTGTGTGCTATGCATAGGTCTTGGGTCTCAGTAATACTAGCCTCATGAAATGTGTTCGACAATTTTCCCTTTTTCTATTTACTAAAATAAAAACTATCTATTTCTTATATAAGTTTGGTTCTCATCTGTGAGACGGGTTGAACCTGGAGGCTGTAGGTTATAGAACTAACCAATTCTTTTTTAAGCCAATTTTAACATTTTATTCATTTCTAGAAATGTATCCATTTTATTTCATTCAAATTTACTAGCATGCAATGATTTACTGTATTCTTTTTATTTTTTACTATTTTTCTCCTTTCATTCCAGACTTCAAGTGTTCTCATCCTTTAAGTAGTCCTGCCATAAGTTGGTTTCTCTTATTTGTCTCTTCAAAGAAGCAGCTTTCGTTTTATTTATGCACACTTAAAAAAAAAATACTTCAAGCTGAGAGACAATAAAAGCATCTAATGTCAACACGTGAGGGACACTGCTAAAATAGTTGTAGGAAAATGCATAGTTTTGAATATATTTATCATAAAACAAGAAGAACCAAAAACTTAAACTGAATATTCAACTCAAAGGAGCAATGGAGCAAACCCCCCAAAATAAAAGAAAATAATGAGATTAATGGCAAAAATAAATGAAATGGAGGAAAACAAGAAGTAGCTAAAATTGGCAATTTTTTAAAAGTGCTTTTAGATATATATATGACTTTAAGCTGTAGACCAAAAAAAAAGTTGTTTGCTTTCATTGTTTTGTTTTTACAATGTTGAGAATTTGGTGAGGAAAATCACAGAGGCAACCTGTTTCAGTCAGCAAAAGGTGAAGTGGAGCTTTATTACCGTACTTACTGAAAGATGTTGTGCCGTACTCGTTGCGAGAGTAGCTCTATATTCAACCCAATGGGTTCAGTGTTTGACTCTGCCACTTTGCCGTGCAATCGCACTCAGGCTCTCGAAACCTGCTTTCTCATTTGCAAGTGGGGAGCATAATGGTTTCTACCTCAGAGAGCGGTCGTAAGAACTAAATGGATAAAATAAAGTCTATCATGTGCTTAACATAATGTTCAGTAAATGTTAGCTCTTGGTGTATGGGTCTTAGTAAACTGTATTATATTTACATACCCCTTTCCATGGAAGAGAAAATCTTGGACAAACTAAGAAAGCATGCTCGAGTATTAATTTTAATTCTCCCATAAATGTGATAGCGCTGTGTAAATAAGATACCCAAATCCAGACTGGAAGTGGTATGATGTGGCTTCGGAGCACGAGTGAGAAATTCAGTGGCAAAGATCTGGTGCAGAATGATCTCTGGGTTTCACGCACACAGAAGTAGACAGTGGAATGGGGAAGAATATATCACAGCCCTAGCCCGGATGGAGTGCTGAGAAATCGAAAGAGAAAGCTTTTTAGAGTGACTGTGAAAGAACTATACACCTGACCAGGGCAGCAAAGCCCCTCCCTTGTTGATTTTCCCTGGAGCTTTTTCAGCCTCTTCTATTCTATACAGAATTCTCAGGAAAACACAAAATAAGACAGAGAGAAAATGCGGGAAGTGAGACAGCCCCCCAGAAGCAGTGACAGTACTGTTGTTTACTGATCTGAGGAGCGGGCTTTCCAGAGACGCAGGGAGGATATGAGTCCCTGGACTCCAGGCGTGCCAGGTATAGATGCCCTGCTGGGCCCTCAGTCCTGGGAGCCAACTTCCAAAGAAGCTGCCTTGGTCCTTTGAGGCTTTCCCCAGAGCCCCAGGCTGCAAAGTTATTTTTGTAAAGTGTGAGAGCTTCCTGAATTTCACAACCTGCCATCAGAATTCATGTTCCTCCAGGGGAAAACAGGAGGTCTGCATCCCAGCAGCTGTCGGCCCCCTTTAACAGGAGATGGAAGGGTAATGAAACCAAGGGGGACTGGTAGGTTCTCATAAAGGAGGCCCACAAAAGTACGTTGTTACCATTTTGAAACCGGCGGCAATGGTCTCCTATCCAGACATGCAAACGTGATAAAAGCAGGCTGACATGTAAACATGACCTAGAATGTTCCAACTAAGACCTCAATTATATTACATTAATATAAATTAGGGATCCATGTTTAATTTCTTCTGAGAGATCTTCACAGTCTACTAAATGCAAATGGAACTCTATTTCTGACAACTAAACTCCAGCAGGAATAAAAGCCAGGAGTTTCCAGAAGTGATTCTCTAGGAACCGTCAAGTTCTTTTCTTTAGTAGGTTAATAAGCATTAATGCTATTGAATGCGGAAATGAAATGATACTGCTATAAAGTGGAAATTACCACCTGAGAATTCATCTTGAATAATGGCATTATAGCATATGTCAGGAATGTGTTCATCAGTCTAACAGAAAAGGTGACAGGGTGTTCTGGCACCCATCTCAAGGAATGCTGTACTCGCCTCAGCCCATATTCGAAGTCTCATGTGTGAGCTTTAAATAGCATATATCAAAATGATTAAAACGTGCCTTCCTTGGAGTGAAGGAGACAAGCAGCGTGCTCAGCTGAAGACATTTTAAAAGGAGCTCGGTAAAACCCAAATGCAGAGGCGAGCCTCTGAGGCTGCACTGGTTTCATACCTACTGCATGATGGCCTCTGCTGTTTGCCTGCTAACTGCTCTCTGTCTCTCAGTTGTCACTCCATCTCTGCAAAATGCAAAACTAAGGCTCACAGGGTAGAAGCAACTTGTCCAAGGCAACAGAGCCAGGGCCTGGCAGAGGCACTTACCCATTCTAGAGCCCTCCGGCTATGCTGCCCCAAAAGGGGCCCACACCACAGGGGACAAGGCCTCGGAATTCATTTGTGTGGGTTTGTGGAGTTCAGCCCTCATTGCTCTGCATCTTTGGAAGATGTGAGGGTTTGTCTTTAGTTGCAAGTTCTCAGTCACTCCAGCTTTGATTCCAGGTCTCTTGCTTTCAGCCTAGGGCTTAGACTTTGGAGGTGGACTGACCTGGAAACAAACCCTACCCCTGCCCCATGTGACTTGGATCAAGCTAGGTCATCTCTCTAAGCCTTGGGTTTTCACCTGTGAAATAGGGATAGTCACCTACTCCACAGGAGTCCATTTTCAAATGGGGTAACACATAGCAAACTTTCCATCAATGAGTAAGGGCTGCTGTCATAGCTGTGGCCTGTCATCAGCGAGGCTGCTCACTTCATAATTAACATATTGTTCCATCCTCTCCCAAGTTCTTGACCTTGCCCTGGCCCCATGTTAACATTAATCCCATCTTGGAACTGGCATTTTAGAACCCCATCATTCATGGAAAGAGTCTAGGAAAGAGAAATAAGCAAAGCAAGAGAAGAAAAGAGGGGATAGAAGGAAAGACAGCCACCATTGGCTCCAAAACTTAAAGCCTTGTCAAAAAGATGCCATATTCCTAGCCCACTTCTCAAACTTCTCAAGTGCACACTTTAAGAAACAGGTTTTCCTCATGCTACCAAAGTGCTGGTACAGTAAGCTGCTATTCTGCTCATCCCTGAGGAATTTCAAAGACGTCCATTCATGAATAACAAATAGACCTACATTATCACATCAAGGTAAAGTTACTTCATTATAGCCTCTCTTTCTTCTGACACCCAACTGGAAAACCTACCTTACCAAATACTCCAAGAACATTTCTCTAGCCTCTGTGCCAATCCCTTTCTTCCATTGTTTTCTCTTTCTTCTGAACATCTGTGTCACATTCTCTAGCAGTGGTTTAAAAGCTGAATCTCTTCATGGACTACTTGATGTGAGGTTGGTTGCCTCCCAGTCTAGATGGAATGCATGCCAGACAATGGGAAACCAAAGGCCAGAGGGCCATTCCTTCTGCCTCTGTCCCTTCACCCCAAGCCTCCTGTAACCAGCGCTATACCATACACATAGCATATTACTCAGCAAATGCTGCCCAAAATAATAAGCTTAAAGGACTGCTCAGACAACTATACCAAAGCTTCGCATACGCCCAGAACGTTATCTTCTTGAATTAAGACACCTTCACTAAGTCTGGCTGGCATGCACAGTACTGAGTGAGTAGGAGTCACATGCTGGGCAGACAGCTCTCACCCCATCAGACTATGTGAACGCCAAGTTACTTCATTAGGCAAATGCCTGAGCTTGGGCCTTGACAGAAATCCCATAGTGAAGTGAAGCAGCGCTCAAAAGACACTCATTTCCTTCCAGCCCCTCCTGCTAAAGGATCTTTGCAAGGCAATAGACTAAGGATGTTTTTACCATTTCAAATAGCAAAGTCAGTTCATGCGTGAAGCACTCACTCTGGAATTCTGTGCATGTTTCCAGAATGGAGGCCAGATCTGATGTGACAACTGCCAGGTGAAAATCACAGAAGCATAATATTATGCAATTTGATTTCAAGGCAGAATGTTCTAAATCCTCAGGTTGCCAGCCAAACAAAACATCTGTGAATAACAAACCCTCATTTAGACATGGGTCCCTCACCTTTAAATATTTAAATGAATGTTAAAGCTCTCAACATGTTTCTGAAAACTATAGTTCTTAAAAGTTCAAATTTCTCCAAATAACAATGTTAGTCAAGTTTAATGTAAATTTCATACAGCCTTAAAATGCTAGAGCTCAGATATCCACAAAATATTATTTGGTGAAATTCTCTCTGTTTACAGTAAAGAAATTGAGACTTAGAGGGACACATGGCTTGTCAAAGCTTACCACATCAGCTAATATCAGAGCTAAATGTGGCCTCAGAGTTGGTCAATACTATGCTCCACAGCTCAGTTTATCGGTCCACTCAGATCCATTGTGCATACCACATGGGCTTTGTGAACAAGCAAATCAACCTCTCTTGAAATGAGTAATTCCTATTTCATAGGGAAGTTATTTTAATTAAACACAACATGTGTATGTAGAAATGGTCCATCATAATACTTTATAAATGGTAGCCATTGCTAGGATCATTATCATTACTATTATTACTATCCAACCTGCTGCCCTCTAAGCTTCACATAATTTCCCATCAGATTAGTCAGGCTCACTGTGTTTTTAAGAATCCCCTTCTGAGCAGTGAACAAAGCCTAGAACTGATGTTCCCACGATTAGCTAGGGTTCCAACAAGTCTATGATAAGCCCCTGAGCACTAATCTCTTTACCAAGTCTTTACCAAGTTACTTTCCCCTCTAGCCTATGGAAGCCTCATGGCCAAGTAGAAAGAGTATTTGGTTCTGAATCAGACAGTTCTGGGTCTTAATGTAGCTCTGTCACTTATGTGGTTGACCTTGGATTACTTAATTTTTCTGATCTTTAGTTTTCTCCTTAAGGGAGTAGTATCTACATTGCAGAGAATGTACAGAAGATTAAATAATGTAGTGACATCACCAAGATGGCAAAATAGGTCATTCCTGACTTCTCTTCCCCTTATAAGAACAACTAACAACTATTCAAGAACAACACACCTCTGAGAGAATCCTAGAAAATGAGGCTGAAGCAAGCTACACACACATCCCACAAAGATCAAGACAGACTGCATTAGAAGGGTGAGAGAAGCGGCTATACATTGACCACACTGTCCCTCCATCAGGCCAGCACAGCACCAGAAGAGGTATCCCTTGAGCCTCCAGCTCTTCTAGTGAGAAAAAGAGAACCCAGGGGAGGCGAACATTTCCCAAACATTAGGGTCTTTATTGGGGAGCCCCTATTTTGATCTTGCACTACTGGGATTGCAGAGGAATCTGAGAGACTCAACCACTGGGAATCACTGTGAGGGAAGTGGGGAGGGGCTTGCAACAGCTAGTACAGGGATCTTGCCAGAGCAAGTACAAACCTGCAGAGCCCAAGTGGTGATCCAGCAGCTTTGCTCATCTGAAGAACCAAATGGCAACCAGGGAAACTATCAGGGTACAGATCTGCCTAATTCATATCCTCAAATGGGGAGTTTTGGTGGCCCTAGAGCCCAGTTTGCCCACGCCCAGGTAAGGAGCAGAGTCACAGCCTCACTTGCCATGAAGAGTACCTTCCAGCCTCATCTGACCAGGAGAACTGGCAACAACTTCTGGAAGTTGTGTGCCTCAGCAACACAAGCCAAGAAGTGGATAGGCAGAGTTGATCACCCCACAGCAAAGCCAATTCTGGGTGTGGAGAATTCCAGTGTTATGCACAAGCAGAGGGATTAATTCATAGCCAAGGAGGAGGGTAGCTCCTACTCCCACCCCCCGGAATTGTAGCACCAGTTTGGGAAAGAGAGTAGCCTAGAGCAGCCCCTCCCCTTTCTGCCCAGGCCTGGGAACTGAGGCATAGCCACAACTGCTGTGGAAAGTGTCTTCTGACCCCATCTGACCAGAAAAGCTGGTGACAAGTCCTGGAAACTGTGTGGCCCAGCAGTACTCAAACTTAGAGAAGGGCAGCAGAGCCATTAGCTTGCAGAGCAAAGCCAGTGGCCCTGTTTGGCCATAGAACTTGGGGTACAGGTCAGCATGGGTTGAGACAACAAAAAAGCTTTATTGGCTTTAGATTGCTTCTCCCACTATGCCCAGGCAGAGAACCTAATTCATAGACCTACTCATTGCTGAATATAGCCTTTAGCCTGTCTGATTGGGGAACCTAACTAGAGCATACAAGAAACTGTACAACTCGCCCAACAGCAATGCTTACAATGGCACTTGACACAGCTCATGGCTTCCCCCATCTACAGAGCAAAACCAATGGCTTCACCTGACCAGGATATTCAGTATACACTCCGGCCCAACTTGGGCCCCCAAACAATAAGCCGTATAGGCGGTCCTGGATTCCCTCCTGCTTCCCTGCCAGGGTAAGAGGCCAATTTATAGCCCCACCTACTACTAAATACAGTACTCTGTCCCAACCATCTAGTAAGACTAACCAGAAAATCCAGGTAACTGTGAAACCCATCCTACAGCCTCACTTGGGTAGGGAAGCAAGCCAGCAGTCCTATCCCAACGTTCTCATACCCATCCTCCATTCCTGTCCTCAGAGCTCAAATAGTTCCCTTGCGCAAATATAGAGATCATAATAGCAGGTCTCACCCACCCAAAGACATTACCAGCAGACACACCCTGAATGGCATAAACCCTATCATGGTAATTGTTTCACAATATATGTCAATCAAACCATCATGCTCTATGCCTTAAACTTTTACAGTGATGTAGGTCAGTTGTTTCTCAATAAGACTGGGGTAAAAAAAAGAAAATAATGTGTGCAAAATTCTTAGTACACCAACTGACAATGGTAGGCACTCAATAAAACCACCATTGTTTCCCTATCCCTGTGAGAAGACTTGGTCTTGGGTTCTAAACTATTACCATCACCACTTGAGTGCTGACATGATGCCCAGCTCAGTTGTCTGAGAACAAGCTCTCACCAGGGCCCTTTCCCAAAAAGGACTGCATGGAAGCTGGAAACAGCTACCCACTTGACTCTGAGCATCAAAAAGCTTAGAAATTCTGGCAGCAAGCCTCTCATGGCTGACAAGACTTTCTCTCATCCTGGCCAATGCCGTAGGAACAGCGCGTCTTAGTTTGTTTGAGCCACTGTAACAACAGAAAGTTATTTCTCACAGTTCTGGAAGTAGGAAGTCTGAGATCAGGGTGCCACACCATGGTCAGGTGAGGATCCTTTTCCAGGGTTCAGACTTCTTGTTTTGTCCTCAACATAGTAAAAGCAACTAGGGAGCACTCTGGAGCCTCTTTTATAAGGGTACTAATTCCTAATCACCCCCCAAATGCCCCAACCTCTCAATAATATCACTTTAGGGGTTAAGTTTCAACATAAGAATTTGGGAGGACACATAGACCATAACACAGTTATTACCTATTCTAATGGAGGTTAAATGTTAAATATCTTTTATATATAATCACAAATTCTCTAATAGAACCCATGGACTGGTTTGATGAATCTTATTTTACAGCTGAGAAAACTGAGGCACAGAGAAGTTAAAATGACTTCCTCAAGGTCAAAGAGGTAATAACTGGCAAGGCCAAGACTCCAAAGCCTGTTTGGAGTCTTATATGTCACCCAACCCTGTTGCATCTTATACACAATGCCTCACAATCATAGATCAAATCAAACCCACACCCAGCATCTGAGGACCCGGTGAGACCCATTACAATATTGTGTTTCCTCAGACAGATCCTTCCATCTCCCTCAGTGGCATTCCATTGTCCCCTCAAAGTGTTATGAACTTACAGTGCTTTATATCAAGGATTAATGGTCTTTTTCTGTAAAGTGCCAGACACTAAATATTTTAGGCTTTGTGGGCCACACAACCTCTGTTGCAACCACTTTGCTTTCACAATGTAGTGTACAAGCAGGCATAAACAATACATGGACAAGTGAGCATGGCTGTGTTCCAGCAAAACTTCATTTACAAGAACAAGCAACTGCCGGATTTGGCCTATGGGCCATAATTTGCCAACCCCTGCTCTCCATGCTTGCTGCTCAAAGTATGGTCATAGACCGTAAACACCAGCATCATCTTGGAGCTTGTTGCAAAAGCAGAATTTTGGATCTCACCCCAAATCTACTGAATCAGAGTCTGACTTTTCAGATGATCCCCAGGTGATTCATGTAGGCATTAAAGTGTGCAACTCATTGAATACATCTTATCTTCAACTCATTGAATACATCCTATAGTTCAAGCACTATTCCAGGCACAAAGCATACTTGGTCTATAATGTTCACAACATGGCACGATGGCTGCTATCATCCCATTTTGCACACCAAGAAACAGAAGTTCAGAGAAATTAAATAAGTCAAGAAGATAACAGCACTGAGATTTTGCTCAGAATTTTAAAAATCTGTTATTGATATTCATCTCAGAAATGGTATGATCAAGGCCACACGGTATTTCAGAGACACTAACTCTGAATTATAATATTTTTTTCATCATTATAAGCACAGGTTCTTATTCTAAAGGATTTAAAGTATTGCCTAGTCATAGAAATAAATTTTCACTCTCCTATAAAATCATAAAAATACAATACCCTTCACATACTGTCCTTTACTCAACTTTACCCAACATCGTAAACTCTTCAGAGGGCCATATTATTACTCAGATGGTATTTTTATATTTATTCATTTTTAAATTCCTCTTCAAATTTTTTCTTAAAAATTTGAGGTAACTTATAAACACATAAAATATAAGATAAAAAAATGAAATAAACAATGATATAGATTATTGAGGGCTATAAAATCTGCCCAAGGATGAGGACCATATACAAAATGTATATCAGAGTCTTATACCTTTTCTGTGGCATCTTACTCCAAAAGTGAAACCAGTGCTTTATTATCTGTTACATAATACAGTGAGGCCAAACTTGGGAAACACTTGCTTATCAAGCATATCATTTAATTTCTATTTGTTCACATATGAAAAGTAGATAATATCTCAGAAGTGGTATCAAATAAGAAATATGAAGGGGCGCCTGGGTGGCGCAGTCGGTTAAGCGTCCGACTTCAGCCAGGTCACGATCTCGCGGTCCGGGAGTTCGAGCCCCGCGTCAGGCTCTGGGCTGATGGCTCAGAGCCTGGAGCCTGTTTCCGATTCTGTGTCTCCCTCTCTCTCTGCCCCTCCCCCGTTCATGCTCTGTCTCTCTCTGTCCCAAAAATAAATAAACGTTGAAAAAAAAAATTAAAAAAAAAAAAAGAAATATGAAAACATTATATCTCATGCCCAACATTAGTGAAATAAAATTATAATATTTCAATCACTATAATACTGATATGAAATATAATATTGTCATAATAACCAACATTTGTTGATCATTTGGTGTACTAAGACCTCTGCATTAACTATCTCATTTGATCTACACAACAACCCTAAGTTACTAAAACTAACCCCATTTAGAAATGATAAAAGGGGTCTAAGAGAAGTTAGGTTAACAAAATACAAAATAAAGACAGATCACTTTTCATTCCTTAAGTTATTCATATTATTAGAAAGATTGATTTTATATAATTTCTCTCTAGGGACCTAACTGATACTTAAAGTGGCATAACACCAAAAGATAACACCATTACCTCACTGTGCATCACACAGGACTTTTAGAGTGGAAGAGCATTTGGGCTTTCCCTGTGGGCATCTGGGAATGCTAGTTATGGGAGAAGAGGGTCAACATCAGAAGACCACTCTGGAGACAGTATATGGAGAGCTTTATAAGCCATACTAAGGAGTTAGGGAACTTTAATGTATGACATGATCAGATTGACATTTTAGGAAGATCTCTCAGGCCACAGAGAGAGGGTGGATTAAAGGAGCAGAAGATGAGTAAAGAGACCAACTGAGAGGTTTTTGCACTACTCTGGGTGAAACGCTGTAAACATTCAAGTACAAGGGATAGGAGGGATAGTTCTAAAGTCAAACAACCTGGCCATTCACTCTTGTTTGCTACAGGATGGTTTTTTTCCTCTCATCAAGAATGCCTGAATAACAGAATCATGGTAGTGGGGGGCATGGAAGTAGGATATAATGATTGGTCTATTTGCTCTGTAACTATCAGGGATCCTTTGCACCCAGAGGATTGAGAAAGGCTTCCCAAACCCTGAGATTTATTTCCTTTACTGCCCCTAATATAAACCTCCCACAGATAAAAGAAAACAAAAAGAAAGAAATTGCATTGTCATGTAAACAATAGTGGCTTCCTTCTTGGAAAAAATAATGGAAGAAAATTAATGTAGCATTAGATTAAGCTCTATTAGTATAATTATACAATGGCTGTCCTAAAGAGATATGTCATGCAGACAATCTTTATTGTCACAGAAAACAGTCTATACAAAAGAACAAAGGAGATGATTTTAATAAAACATTTTTCCCTAAGCAAGAAATGTGCTTCATGTATCATATATGAGAAAGGATAGCTGTTTGATATAAAATGGAACTGTGACCTTGCTGTAAGAGTGTTCATTACTTAATGCCACTGAAAATAAATTAATGGACTCCCAAAAGGTATGAAATGCATTCTGCTTTGTGGCATTTGTTTGCTTACAGAGAAGTTTAAGAGGGATCTTCTCATGTGATTATTTAAACAAATTACTTCAAGGAATTCTCAGCCACCTTTGAGGTTTTGACAAAGGACATTTCTCATAAAAAGAATTCATCTACTAGGGAAGTGATACAAGTGAAGTTCATGTGTGTCACTCACAAATTCAATAATTTGTGCTTTCAAATACAGCTGTAGCTATTTTTTGATTTTTCTAATCAAATTCAACATTTTTTAAAAGCTGAGTTGTGAGTTGACAACCCAGCAAATGAATGGATTCCTTTTAAAGTTTTGATTTGTACTCCAAGTCTGAACTCCATACGTGACAGTAAAGCTCTTTATCATATAGAGTCTCCGTATCTTGTTTCTGGCCTTTCAAAATCACATACCTTATAGCTCCTTATCTTTACAAGCTACTTTATGGTTTATAAATTGCTTTTACATCTCATTAAGATGTTTTCAATGACCTTGAGGTTAGATAGAACAAATATTGGTATTATCATTAGGCACAGGAGCAATTTTAGTTTCAGAGTATCTAAGTGACTTGCTTAATAACAGAAACATATCTGATTGCTAGCAATAGAACAGCAAACAAAACAGGCAAAGTTCTTGCCCTCAGAGAGTTTGTCTTCTAGAGAATATTTGTCAATATATGAATTAATATTTAATCTAATGTCAAGACAATAACGATGAGACTGAAATCACACAAGTCATCTTTCTCAGATCTAAGCCTTTCTTAGCATCTTTCCATCAGTATAAGTCCAATTGAATAGCTGTCCTAGGACATTATTCCCCATTAAGCCTTTCAAGTAGGAGTCCAGCTAATCCTAATGGCCCATGGAGCAGCCATGTACATCTCTACACTTTAGCCCTACTTGTCTATTCAATGTAGATGTTCATGTGTCATTGGGGAGCTGCAGACCAGGGAAGTAGATGTCAGTGTTCCAGAAAGGTTACTTAAAAATGTGGTTTGTGGACTCAAGAGAATGGCAATTACCAGGCGCAAGCATGGTTCACTGAGAACAAGTCAGGCAAATCAGATCAACGTTACTGGCATCTGCAACAAGGTCATAAAAGGGGTAAGTGAAGATGATGCTCGAGACATATTATGTCTACGTTTTAAGAGCTACCTCAAGTCCTTTTTTAGGAATCAGGTGGTGATAAACCCATCAATAAAAATTTCATGAAGAACGTTAGTGAAATAAACATGTAAACAAAACATCTTTGTGAAGAAACATGGCCTGCATGGCAATCTAGTTAGGTGGATTTCAAGTTAGCTAAATAAACCTACTTAAACATCATGGCCCATTGTTCAATTCACAGGAGGGAGGCACAAGGGAAGGCCTCAATGCTTGATCATGGTCAGTATTTTCCACAATTATTTAAATGAGAAGGTCAATAAAATCCTAATAAAATTCACACATGAAAAAAAGTCTGAGAGGAAAAGCTCATGTACCTGTTGGAGGGCCACCATCAGAAGCTTACTTCACTTCTAAGTGGAGGCTATAAGTCAGTTCCAAAACCTGTACCGAATGCCCACCATAACTAAGCCACTGAAGAATGCTGAGGGTGTCATCCCTGCCCTCCAGGCATTCCTGTGAGGAGACACTGAGGTCCCCATTATCATCCTCTCATGAGCTGACCTGTATCCCCCCAAAAAATCTTATGAAGTTCTAACCCCCAGTACCTCAGAATGTGACCGCTTTTAGAGACAAGATCATTCATGAGATAATTAAGTTAAAATAGGTTATTAGGGTAGGTCCTAACCCAAGCTGACTGGTGTCCTTATAATAAGGGAAATTAACACACAGATGCACACAGAGGGAAGACCATGTGAAGATAAGGGAGAAGATGGCCATCTACAGGCCAAAGAGAGAGGCCTCAGAAGAAACCAACCCTGCTAGCATCTTGACTTCTGACTTCTAACCTCCAAAACTGTGAGAAAATTTCTGATATGTAAGCCACCCAGTCTGTGGTACTTTGTTATGGAAGCTCTAGCAAATTAATATAAACCTCTGTCAGAACCTCTACTATCCCAGGTGTCTGGTCCCCAAAGCCCCACTCGAGTATCAACCTTCCTGCCCAAAGTTCCCTTCCTTTCCCACCCCCAGGGTTGCTGCTCCCCCAGGCTGATAGAGCAGCAGCCTCCAGGGCAATAATTACTGTGAAAACTATTGAGGAAGAGGGTCCTCTTTTGCCATTGAGAGCTTTCAAGGAAGGAAAGAATGTATATATTCATATAAAAATAACATTATACATGGATCAGTCATGCTGAGTTAAATAGGACATAAATAGTTAAACTGACATAAATATCCAGAACATAACCCATTCATAAGACACAAATCTTCCCTTTGAATTTGCCAACTCAGGTGTCTATTCATTCACTGAATGTTTATTTACTGACCCCTTGCTCTGCACCAAGCCCTCTGCTAAGTCCTTTTCACATTTATCACTTCATAGAATGAAGTGTAGGGGCATATCAAGAGGAGATAGGGGCCTGGGGACAAGCAGAGCCTCCCAGGAAAATGGAAAGTTGTTGTTGAGGGAGTCAAAGGCACACAAGGGTCCACAGTGTCTTCAAAGAAAGGACACCAGCTTGCCATGGCTAGAGTAAAATGTGTATTGAACACTGGAGCAGGAGAGGAGGTAAAGAGATATATAGCAGTGGAGTGTAAGACCCGTTTCTGCCACACTAAGGAGTTTTGGACTTTATGCTGTACATAATGGAGAACTGACAGATGTTTTTTTAAGGAAACAAGACCTGTGACTATCTTTAAAATTCTAACCCTGGCAGAAACAAGGTTAGATGGAAGTGGGAAAGGAGAAGTGTCAGGGGGCTGAGTTCAGAAGTTCTTTAAAGACCTGAAATAATGAATCTCATTACTCATGAGGTCCTGAAGTTATGAATCTTCACAATCCAATAGTATTGCTCCAGTGTGTGTGTCTGAATCACAATTCCAACATACAGGTGTGTGAACACTGCACGTTTAAAAGCTGGCCCAAATTTAATTCTGTTCACTAGTACTAAAAATAAAGCTACTATTACTATGTCCTCCACTCTTCAATAGCAAGTTATTAGAATATTAAATGGTTTACATATTACCAGGGTAAAAAAATGCTTAAGATTTCATAAAATACAACATTTCCATTACCAAATCACAGGAGCAGAAGTTCATTTTTCCCTTAGTAGTGAAGCTCTCCTCTCCAGGTCCAATTCATAAAAAGACATTTACATAGCTTAGTGGGGTTTTTCTCTCTTGCTTCTGCTTTTTATGAGAAGAGAGAAGAAATAGGAAAGAAGTCCAAATCAAATAGAAAATTAAAGCCAAGGCAAAAATAAAATAAAAATCCCCAATGACTGGGGTAGTGAGTAGGGTGGGTGGTGTGATAGGAAAAAAAGGAAACCACAAGGACTTGTAGGAAATATCTCTTTCAAACATAAATGAAGATGGATAGACACGTGACCCACAGGGGACTACAGACCACTTCCTACTTTATAAATAGCAGCTGCCACTTTGTGCTGCATTCCTAAAATAGCCTGCTCGTCACTAAACAGAGGAGAGGAGAGAGGGAGGGTTAAGTGTGGAGGTTGTGAAGGTAATAAGTAGGAATGTTGAAACAGGAATCCTGTGAAGGCTGAGGGATGTCATGGGCACCTGCAGTGACCAGCAGGAGTGGAACTTAGTCATAGAGACAATACTGTAATTCAACTACTATTGCTTGAGCCCTTACTGTGTACAACATGGTGTGCTAAATTCTACAGGATTCAAAGAATGAGAAGCAATTCCTGCCTTCCAGGGACTTCTCATTTAAGAGGCATGACTAGGCAGGAACAGCAATACTTGAAATACCAGGCAGGATAGGATATCCGTCATGAGATATAAACCACTAGGTTCTGGGAGTCAGAGGGACAAAGGAAACACTTGAAGGATTTGGAAAACCATCATGGGAAAAATCATGTTTGAGTCCCTCCTATTTAAAGGATGAATAGGATTTTAAGAGGTAGGAACAATGAGGGCATGTGCAGTAAATGGATGCTGTGTCCCAAATGGAGGGCAAAGAGGGAACAAAGCACAGAGATAAGGCAAAGAGAGCACATATGGATACTGCTGAGAGAAGTTTTATTTTTTGATTTTTTTTGATTCTTCTAGACTTTCTGAGCTTTCCCACTGGAAAGTTAAGGACATAAAATGGGTATTACTCTATCCTCACTCACCTGGAGCCAAAAACATCAACATGTATTGGTAGTGACCAACACATACTTACTTGGCAAAGAAAAAGAAAATTCATCGCCAAGAGAGTCTCAAAGCAGCCTTTAAACCATTCCCTGCTCCAGTAATCCTCAAGGGCAGGGTAATTCTCTGTTGGTGGAGAGAAGTTCTGTCCTATGCATTATAGGATGTCTAGCAACATCTCTGGGCTCTACCCACCAGATAAAGAGAATGGGGACTAAAGAAGCAAAGGATGTTAAATAAAAGAAAATTTTAAGGTAGAAGACATCTTAGAGGTAGAACAACAACAACAACAACTAACAATTTAATGCTACATGCTAGTGTTCTAAGGGCTTTATTATTTTTATGTTAGGTAGATTCAAAATTAGCTGAATAAATCTACCCAAAGATCATGGCCCACTGATGGGCCATGGGAGGGCTACACAACAGAAGACCTCAGTCCTTATAAACTAGGTACAACTATTATCCCCATTTTACCGGTGATAAAACTAAAGATCAAAGTCCTATAGTTCTTAAGTTTTGAATCCGAGATTTGAACCAGGTCATCTGATTCCCAGCCAAAAAGCATAACCACTCTGCTGTATTGCTTCTAGTCTAAGGGCAGCTAATTTGCTAATCTGCTAAGAAGGAGGGGAAGCTTGAGGAGGTGATAGGACTTTCCCAAAGTCACCTGCCTATTGGGTAACTTCTCTGTGGTTAAAATCTAGGTCTTGTGGCTCACTCTTCAGATGTTTTTCTGCCTAGGGATGGATGCAAAGGAACCAGTTCCTCCTCCTGGGACAACTGTATGTAAAAGCAAGTAACAGGTGACAATGGAATTGCCTCTGGAATAAAAAGCAGTTTCAGATTCAATGTGATACTAGCATTAAAAGATTGGACCCCTGAAAGTCACCTGCCTGCCACATACCCCCTCTCTCACACACACCTGTAAATACACAGGCTACACACACACACACACACACACACACACACACACACACACACACACGAAATAGAGCACTTGGCCAATGTCATCTTGAACCTGTAGAAACCTAAAGAGAGTGTAAAAATGTCTGTGTTGGTTTCTAAAAACTTCTGGCCTGTTGAATGAAAATTTTCTTAGGATTCAAGTTTCCAATCCAGAGTAATTCTACTAAAATTCTAACTTCAAATACAAGAAGAGACACTTTTCAGTTGCTTTGAGGGCTGACATAAGATGTTTTGACTCTCTCTTAATTGTGCAACCTTGTGGCATTTAGAAAGAGAGAGGGTCCGAATACTCTACCGCTGCCTAACCTCTAGAGAGGCGGTCTGCCCACACATGACAGGTGCTCCCATCTGCTAGACAGAGAAAATGAGCAGTCTAGACTCATTATCGCATCCCCCAGTGTCTCAGAGCAGGAAGATCTGAGCTTAGGGAGAAAATACAGAATACAGACAGAAGGTGAAATTGATGATCCACAGCACAGTTTTCTGGTCAATCAAAAGGATGGGGGGTGCCTAATGAGGGACAGAAAAAAAGGCTATGCTAGCATGACAAAATATGCATTTTAGCTACTTCACCTTGCTCTGGGTCTGTCCTTGTTTCCCCGAAAACAAAAAGTATGAGAACGTTTCTTTAAGTGTGCCTTTGTGAAATAGTAGTTTTCATGCTTATATATGAGCATTTATCATATCTGTGTGCTCTAGTTTAGTCAACATGTGATTCAATAATGTAATCACTGACAACACAGAAGCAGGAACTGGCAACACCACTCAGTTCATTGAGTAGTTATGGAAACAAAGACCGTGCATTTTCCGGGTTGTATGTACAGAGAGGTGTACACCTTTGCTAAGAGAGCTCATGAAGTCTGCTCTATTAATAAAAAATACAATTATTCTTTCATCAATTTCTCCCTCAGTATGTTATTGGATCACTGGACACCATTCAGATTGCTCCCCATACCGTTTTTCTCTGAAGGACTGTAGCCCAGGGTGGCTGATGTGAAAGTATACCACTCTGGAAACAATCCAGTCAAACATGAAGTTTTATTGCTTTCATGCATCGGTCACCAAGCGCATTCTATGTGCCAGGACTATACTGAGCACTTTACATGTAAAGCGCCATCTCATCAACTCCTTACCATATCGCCATAAGGGGGTGTTATTGTTGTCTCCATTTTATAGATGAGGAAATGGGCTTAAGTGTCTTTTCCAGGAGTATGTGGTTAATAAGATTAGAACCCAGTTGTGTCAGACTTCAGAATTCATGTTCTTAGCCACCATATACTACATATAACAAATACCTATTGTACACCCATTGAGCCACTATACCAGCCTGCAAGGCTACTATGAGTAGTAGTATCATCTTGGTCCTTAAAGAGCTTACAGTTGGGCTAGGAAAACCAATACATAAAAGAATGACTGCAATGTAACTGCTAGCCTAGAGGAACATAAAGACTCCTTATGGAAATGCAGAGCAGAGACACCAAATATGCACAAGGGTCTGTGCTAACATTGGTTTCATGAGTTCATATACCTATAGTGAAGTGCCTTTGTGAACAACATAAGATTTGTGCATGCTGAGGAAGATAACAGTGTATCTTAAATATTTTCAATATCATTAGCAAGATTTGGGAAATTCTTTAAATTCTTAGCAACTTTAATATTCATGTTGAGTCTTCACTTTCAGTTTCTGAAACTCCTCCACTCCCATGATATGGTCCTTCATCCTATCTCAGCCACTCATTCCTAGGGTCACACTTCCAGGCTTGTCCTTCCCCAAACCTGCAACATGTCCATAATCTAAATTTGAAGCATCCAACCCTCTGACCACCACCTCCCATCTCCCCAGCTCATTTCCTCTTGTATCTTGCCAAAAACCATTGATGATGGTTTGATAAAGATGCCAAGATCTCCAATTCACTGATCATACTACCCTTTCATTGTCTCTTGCCTCCATGTCCTTATTTCACGTGACTTCTCTCTTACCAGCTTGAAGTCCATCACCAATTTTTTTTATCATTCTTTCGCCTGCATTCTCAATTACCCATTTCCATTACTACGTTATTTCATCACACTTGGCAAAACCTCAACCCTGATTTAACCCTGATTAATTCAACTTTCTACTTATTCTTCACTTCTACTCATGCAGTTGAAAATAGCTGAATACAAACATACAACAGAAGATGGCCTCACTTTTTAATTATGACCATAAACTTCAAGTGGCATTAGGGCAAGCATGTTATGTCTTCTCAGTCTATGCCCAAGTGTAATATTCTTTCATTTGTTTTTTAATTTGAGAGAGAGATCACGCAGGTATGTGCACACACGTGTGGGAAGGGCAGAGAGAGAGAGAGAAAATCTTAAGCAGGCTCTGCACTCAGTGCAGAGCCCAAGATAGGACTCTATCCCATGACTGTGGGATCATGACATGAACCGAAATCAAGAGTAGGAGGCTCAACCAATTTAGCCGCCCAGCCGCAAGTATAATATTCTTCTATCCCATTTTATTATTTATCAACTCTCTCCCCCTACTGCTGCATCTTCACTCAGCTGATGATCTTACTTCTTACTTACTAAAAACAAAACAAAACAAAACAAACAAACAAACAAACAAAACAGAAGCAACCATGAGAGAACTCCTTCAAGCTCCCACCATCATACTTCCCCATCTCCTAACACCTGTACTCCTAAGTCCTGCCTTCCCTTCTCTTGCTACATATGAGCTGTTTAGGCTTCTATGAAAGGCCAACCTCCACCCGTGGGCACTAGATTCCATGCCCAACCAGGACAGTGCTCCAACACTGCACCCTTAAGTTTTCTTCTCCATGGAACCTATACCATCACTTAAAGTCAGGCTACTCTTCTCCAACCCTTCAAGAACATTTCTTTGATTCCACTTCCCTATAGGAACCGCCTCATTTTCCTACTTTCCTTCAATTAAAGTTCCTCTCAAAGTTTGTCTGTACTCACTCTCTCCAATTATTTTCTTTCCTTTCTCTCTTAAATTCACTTCATTTAGACTTTGCCCAAATAATTCCACCAATTCTTCCTTCATCTGTTAGATCAAAATATCAACTCTCAGGCCTCACCTTACTTGCATCTCAGAAGTATTTGATAGCTGATTTCATACTTCACACCTTCTTTCTTTGCTCACTTAAAACCACCATTCTCTAATTTCCTCTTTGCCCCAGGGACCACTCCTTCCCAGTCTCCTTGGTCTATTCCACATCTCTACTACCACTCCTTTGCTCTTCTTCCATCCATTCCCTGGATGACTTAACCTAATATCACATCTTTCACATCTCACACATATCTGATGTGTATCTTCAACTTAACATTTTAAAACAAATGCCTGATTTTCTCCAAACCTATTTCATCCCCTTCTCAATCAATGCTAACTTTTCAGTTGCTCAAGCCAAAAGTCTAGGAGACATTCTTGACCTTTTGCTGAGTTTCTGCATCTAACCCATCAGTAAATCTGGTTGACCTTACCTTCAAAAATGAGCCAGAATCTGACACCATCACTTCTACCACACTAATCCAAACTGCCTGCATCTCTCACCTCAGTTATTGCAAGGCTCTGTGTTTCTGCCTTCCCTCCCTGCATTACAGTCTACTCCCAACAAGACAGTGACCCTGTTAAAAGGCAAGTCAGCTCATAACACTCCTCTTCTCAAAACCCACCTCTCCCAGAGTAGAATCCCAAGTCCCTACATGGCCTCCTAGGTCCTTCACAAGCTGTCTGCCACAGCCTTAACTCATCTACTGCTCTCTCCTTTCTCAATCCAGTACATTCACCATGGTTTCTTTGCTATTCCTGGAACAGAGTGGCAGGCTCTGGCCTCACGGCCCTTCTCACCTGATGCTCTCCTTACCAAGAATGCCCTCCTCCCAGAATTCCACATGGCTCAACTATTCTTGGAAAGACTCTAGCCCCTCACAATTGTGATTGCAGGTCCTAAATTTTCCTCCTTTCCTACCTACTATGTGCCTTGAACAATTATCTTTCAATAATACACAACTTATGTATTTATTTTACTAATAATTATAATAGAAGGCAATCTCCACAAGGGCAGAGAATTTTTTATTGTTTTGAATCCTCAGCAGAACAGGTCAGCATGTGGTAGGTATTCAGCAAATATTTCTTAAATGTTGAATGAAGGACAAAATAATTTTAAAATATGATTTTGATGTATTTTTAATTCATTCATCATGTCCTATTATAAAAGCTATTAGTACTTAAAAGCCTAATGAGCCTTTTAATAAGCATTGGTAAAAAGCCTGATGTATTTAAATTACTGATTAGTAAACACTAGCCAGACTTCTAGAACCTGCTGAGGTTTAAAATAATGGATTTTATTCTTCTAAGTTGAATCAAATTAGGAACCAACTACCATGTTTCTGAGGGCACTCCAAGGAGATCAAGGTGAAGTTAAGTTTACAAGTATGAACTGCCAATTTCCCACAGGGATTGATTTCTGTAGATGTCAGAACTTCTGCCACACCTGCTTGGGGTAGACTCAGGACAAAGCCTGAGCAAGGGCAAATGTGGGTAAGTAAAGACTGCAAGTTGGTATCTGAGCACTTTTTCCTTAGGTTTTTTTTTTTTTAAGTGTTTGCTTTAGTAAGTAGAAGTAATCTTTGATAGGTTCTCACACATTTTCTTGGAAAAGCTTATCTAAAAGTGGAATGGTCTGCTGTAGACCACTTCTGGAAACAAGAGAATAGATAGACTCAGTTTAGGCACACCATGAACAATAGAAGCCAGGGTATAGAGAGTCCACAGCACCATTACAAAATGAAGACCGATACTGAAAATTTCAGATCCAGTAGGTGGAGGAGGGTCTGGCCTTCTGTCAGGCAGGTAGGAGCGTGCTAGTTCTCAGAGGTTTCTCTGTGTGGAATAACAATAATCATAATATTGACCATTTATGGACCACATATTGTGTGTCAGGTCTATTAGGTTCTTTACGTGAATCATCTCACAGATGTTCAAAACACATACATTATCCCCATTCTAAACATAAGAACACTGAGACTCAGAAAGGATCATCAGCTGCCTAAATTCACCCAACTAGTATGTGATAGGATCAGTATGCAAACTCAAGTCTCTTTGATCCCAGACCCATGTTAATGCTCCTATACTAGGCTTCAGCAGAGGTTTAGAAAAAGTGCTCAGGCCTGGAAAGGGAGGTTAGGGTAAGCAGGCCAGCATCATGCTAGGGCTCAGTCCCCAGTAGGGAACTGGAAGCCTCTCAGGGCACAAGTCCAGCCCAACAGCTTGGACACACTGACATGAGTGACAAGAACTAGCCCAGTGGGCACACAGGACAAGGGCTTTACACCAGGCTTCGGGCTGCGGTCCAATTTTTGGCAGACAAATGTAGACAGACCGTGGAGACAGATGCACAGAGAGGTAAGGTTAGGGCTGAGGCTGATAGCAGGCTACCTCATGGGTTTCCTTTCTCCCTATCATCCTCCTCGTCCACCCATTTTTCTCCTCCAACCTCTACTGTTCTCTCCAAGCTCACCCTTTTGTCTCTTCAAAATGAGGGTCCTGGCATATTGTTCTTGGTTCTACCACCCCCTCCCTCCTGAGACCTCTCAGCTTCCCCTGATCACATCAAGTATCCTACCCCAAGTTTTTCATTAGCACCCAGGTAACAATAACCTATAGAGAGGCAAAACATAACCCATTTGAGGGTAAAGTAATCTCTCACAGCAAATGTCCTTCAGGCAGTCTGTGAGGTCTGACACAGCTCCTAGGTAGCAGTCAAAATGCTTAGGCTTTAATCAATTTTCTCATGGTTTGTCTGACCCTCTTATTCCTGACCTTTCCATGCCAGGGAAAGATAATATCTCCCATTTGTTTAGCATGTTACAAAAACACTTCCAGCTGCATTATCTCACTGAATTTTTCCAAGAGTGCTGGAGGTGTTTTCCCTCAGGTCAGATGTAGAAATAGAGATTCAGAGAAGGTGAGTAGCTTAGTGTGGGCCACAGAGCTGTTCAGCATCAGGCAGCAGTCAGAGCCCAGATCCAACTGCCCCCTTCACTACAGCCAAAAGAGAATGACTCAACCTGCCAGAGATGAGTAGGCTTCTTTAGCCTAATTTTCATTTCCTCATGATAGGACCTTTGCTCCCATTAATAGACATAAAATCAAATTAAACAAAACCATTGCCAGAACTTAAGAGTAGGAAATCAAACTCTCTTGTGCTGACATCAATTCATAGAGGGCTTCTTGGCTCAGGGATTCTTCCCATCCTCCATTTATTTGTAGTTTTATAAATGGTAGCACGTTTCCTGTGGATAAACACTGGAAGCTGTTAAGAAGAACATTTACATTGAGGACAACTTTAGACTTTGAACAATCAAAGAAATCAGAAGAACAGGGACAGTGGGATAGACAAGAGACAAGGAATGGGAAGGGGCTCTCACACAGAAACCCTGGCCCTGTAGGAAGTTAGGCCATGACTTGACCTGTTCTCTTCATGGGCAGCCTCTGTGTGGGACCAGATGAAGCACTACAGCCCCTCTCTCCTCTGGTGCCCATGGCCCCATGTGTTTGCTCTTCCCACCAGCATCTCTGTGCTTCACTTCCCAGCCTTTTTCTTACAATCCTGGCCTATAGTCTATACACCATGTAGAGAGAACCAGGGTTTATAAGAAGTTAGCCAAAAAGGCCTAAGAAAGAGGAAGAAGGTAGAAGAGAAGAAAACCTAGCAATACTACTCAAGAAAACCCAAACAGACTTTGTTTTGTTTATCTTCACAAAATGTGGCAGCCTAATAGGAATGACTGAGTAAAACAGGATTGCTTTGGGAAACATTTTGTGTAGGCTGAGCACTTCATTTTTGACATATACCTGACCACACAGAGCCACCAATACATGAAGACTCTGAAGACTGACCCGCCAGGGATTCTTCTGACTGCCTATGTCAGAAGGAGAAAAGGAAGATAATGCTAATTCTTTTTGTATTCTATGTATCAGGCACTTGAGGGATTGAGGAAGGGGAGAAAGACATGTCCTGGAATAATGTGGAGACATACAATGTCCTGTTGCCACAGGATTCCCTCAATTACTGGCATGACTATGACTTTCTCGTCACCTTACAGGACTCCATTTAAATGGGACCTGGAGACCTTTCCTGACACCCTTCCTTTTTCTCTATTAATCACAGCACTGTTTACGCCTGTCTTAACACTTAATAATCTGTAATTGTTTTGTTCATTCATCAATTTATTTGTCTGTTGGCTGGCTCCCCCAAAAGACAGAAGCTACATTAGCATGTCTACTTTCATTACTATGGTGGGATATTATCGAGTAAGGGCTCAATTGTTATTAATACTCATTCATTCCACTGATATCTCTGTCATAGCACCTGATTTTCAGTAGATAATCCATAAACCCAACTGTTCTCAGAGCCTACAGTCCATCTGAATGTAAGGACACATGAAAATATATGATTCTACACAAGGCAGTATGAGAAACATTATTTAGATACATGCCCCACCTCACGCTGCCCCCCCCCCCAAAAAAAGGAAAAAGCTGGTGAAGACTATGTTCAAGGATGTCTTGGGACTGGCAGGAGAGACCATACCACATTTCAGGATTTCTGGAAACAGGGGAGTTTTACCTAAGTTCATATCCATCTACTCTGTCCCCTTTGACCTCTAGGGTTGACAGTTAAAATAAAGAGGACTAAAAATCAGAACAAATGGTCTGACAAGTACCTACAAAGACATAGATTTGAAAACTCCCTGCCGCAATGAATCCTGGGCTATGACCTCACCATTCCAGAGCTCCTACCATTTTATTGTGATGTATATTTTCCTCATTTCTTTCCAACAAGGAATGGAGGCAGGGCAGTTTAAAATGTCCCTATTCACAAGATGCTCTGTCCTTAGAAATGTCATCTAAAGACATTATTCACGGCTTTTCCCTCAAGTGGTTGGAAGAGAGCACAGAGTATGACCTTGGCATGAGACCATAGGAAAAGATGGACTGCAAGACCCCAAAGAGCTCTGAAGCATATCCATGCACACAAACCAGCAACTGATTGTTGGTCTCTCCCACTCCCACTTTTTTCTAGAGGAGACTGCACATATCCCCTAATCCCAATAAAGTCGAGGCAAAGCCTGTGGGAGAGAGATAAGGTTAGAGGGAGCTGGAGATGGAAGAAGGGTTGTGCCTTTTCTTTTAATCTAGCTCTACCAGTGCCTGCCTAGTGAGGCCCCAGAGGTCTCTTTAAGGCCTGTCTGTCTAGAAGCACACTTATTCCAAGATTGCCCATGTCCTCCAGCTGTGTTGACAGCTTCTACACCTACTAGCCGGGCTGTCTGGAGGCTGGCTGTCACTCACTTTGGCTGTTCTTTATCCAAATATTTTTTTCCCTTATTTTTGAAGAGTTTCTGTTTTATCACTTGGGGGAATCTAAAAGGCAGGAAAACAGAAACACAACTAAAATATTTAATATTAAATTTTACTGAAAAAGTATTAGAATCCAATTCTAATACCAGGAATTTCTAGTTTCTCTTGACTCTTGAAGCTACTGGGGTTATGTCTCTGACATCTCCCCCTAGGGCTCTCCATTGGCACTTATATATACCCAATCAAGGTGTCCAGAAAGGACCTACACTCTCCTCAACCAACTACCTCGCCAGGGTCTTGCCTCTAATTCTCACCCCTATTCTCTCAGCAAAAAGTGTCCCAGTAAAGAAAAATTAACAGACTTGGAGTCTGAAAACTTTGTTAGACTATCTCTTCAGAAGGGGCCCCACATGCCTTCAACAGATACCCCCAAAGAACACCTGAAGTATCTGAAGTGTGTGTGTTAAAAGGTTTTCAGACTACTTGTGTGATCCTGCAGGATAGGATCAAGAAAATCAGTAGAAGCTCCAGGAATCAGACTGAGACTCTTCTAACAGTCCAAGCTCCCAGCTGCCTTACAAGACAATACTTGTCCCAAAGAGCTTGCCTGAGCAGGGTTCGTGAGCCTCAATGCCTACTGCAATCTCTAGAAGTTTTTAAAATATGCATACCTGGGCCCTACTCCAAATACAAAAGGATCAGACTCTGGGAATTGGAGGCAAGAGCACAGAACCTTGTGTGAGAGAACCTAGACTTAAGGCCATCCTCTCAAACCTACTAGACTTGCTGAATCTGAGCTTTGGTTTTCCCGTTAGTAAAATGGGGCTAACAATACCAACTTTACAGAGTTGCTGTGAGAAGTAAAAATTAATTATATATGCTTAATAAATGTTACTTTTTAAAATAGCTCACAGAGTCCATGGAATTCACACTCAGGTGCTACCGGGAATGAGTCAGAAGCCTAAAAACATCTGTAGATTTAACAAGGGTCCCCAAGAAATAGTGGTCCTATATCTGTCTAACCCAGTAATAGCTAATAAATGGATTTTCAAATATAGCACAATTCATAACGTATATGAACATGGATATTGGTTCTTACTCATTTGGATTTTGGTCCTGTTAACAGCCATGAAAATATAATGTTATGCCAACTTTATAGATAAGAAAACTGACCATTAAAAGGGTTAAGTAATTTACATAAGGTCACACTAATAGTTACCCAAAAATATAGGGTGAGAACCAACTTACACCTTCTACATCCTAGACAGGTACCATTATTTGCACTTACCCTGAGGTTTGTTACCAGTCAATGGTTTCAGAGGCTTATTTCTTGCCTTCCCATGTAAACAAGACTACAGACTGTATTTTATGGTTCTATTTGCCTCTCATCCTAGGCAGAGTCTTACAGTGGGAACCCAATTCATGTATGTTACTGCAATTAATTCATGTAATGGATTTTATAGAGAGCAACACTTTTTCCATCATCATAACCTCCAAGTTGGGACTTGGAACTTTACTTCTCCTCCCTTTACATCTCCAAGGCTCGTGATTCTAGTAGAAATAAATTGCAGGCCACAAATGTGAGCCATATATATAACTCTAAGTTTTATTAGTGGCCAAATTAAAGTGAAGTAAAAAGAAATAGCTAAAATTAATTTTTATTTTATTTAATGTATCTAAAATGTTGTCATTTTAACATGTTACCATGTGAAAATTATTAGTGAAATATTGACAATCTGTTTTAAGTATTAAAATTAAGTATTATTAAATTAAGTATTTTAAGTATTAATAATTACTTAATAATTAAGTAACTTAAGTATTAAAATTAAGTAAAATTAAGAATTAAAATTCTGGTGTGTACTTTACACTTACAGTGTATCTTAATTCAGACTAGCCGTATTTCAAGTACTTAATGGCCATATGTGACTAGTAACTATCATGGAACCACACAGCCTGTATCGGTTTAAGCTTCACCCACCAACTGCTTCTCTTTGCTAATGACCCCAATTTTATGGGCTTATCAAACATTTATCAAAAATACTCATCTGCCATATTCTCCCATTCTTACCTAAAGAAATATACAAATCCTTCATTCATCTGGAAGGCTCTTGCTCCTTCCTCCTATACTTGTTTAGAACCTTGAATGCTGGACTGCTCCTCTAAGGACATTGTCTCTGCCTAATTCCACGTGGGTAGGAAGTCACAGACCATTGAAGAGAGGTCTAGCGATTAACAGGCAGAGGGATCTTGGTGAAGAGCAAGGATTGCGACATGAGGTAGGCTTGGGTTTACCTTCATGCCTAGGTTCTGCCATTAACTACCCTTGACATATGGGAGGGCAGGTGGGGCTAAAATCAGTAGCTATCAGGATTTTAAAAGCTCATTCAACAGACCACAATTAGCAATAATGATACTCTAGTTTAACCCGAGAAATCCATACTTGAAAATGCTTCTTTTAGTGGCTCTTTCATACACCCCATGGGGTGATCATTTTCTTGTGACATTGAGGCATAGGATTAGCACCACAATATTAGCCTGTGAGTGTTAGTACCATCAAAAGGCAGTCAGAGATCAAGGCAGCTATTGCTCATCCTTGCCAAACCAGTCAGCCACATCAACACTGGCTCCATTTTTAAATGAAGAAATTAATATTTAATACTTCAGTAACCTCATTTTTACAGATCATCATCACACTGCCTTGCAGAGCTATTAGCATGCCGGTGGGATATTTTTGTCATAGAGTTATCAACTCCAAACCTAGGCAATTTTTATGTCCTTTCTATGAAGTTCATCAGTAGTATCCCCGTAGTATGCCAAGTGCTGCCTGCTTTAAACGGTATCAGTCTGAAGGAACAAGCAGTGATAGGTAGAAACTGAAAGAAGAAAATTGAATTAAGCATTTAATAGTCCAGTCAATATTTTCTGAGTAAATTATCCTTTACCCTTTTAAATTACAAATAAGTGCCACTCAAGTTGCAAATTCTGGTTAAAGTGAAACCACCCCCCCAAGCTTCATGAAAAAAACACTGACTACCAAAACCGCATGTTCTTGTCAAGTTATTATGATATATGGCTTAAGACACCATTCTTAAAACCCATAACCCTAATAGGTTCTTCCATAACCCATTCCCATTTCATTATGTTAGAGAAAGAAATCTTGCTACTCCCACACTTTGCAAATATGAAACTATCACTTTTTAGTAATACCTTTTTATATATGTCCCTAGGTTCATATTTGTGTATGGTATACAACTTTTAATTTGTTCATTTTTAATTGAAAGAACTTTCCCAAAACACAAAGAGAAAAGGCTAGTTACCAAGGAGATCCCCTGATGAATCAGAGTGATAGCTAAACATACTATATCTGCTTAGTTCAGAAAACCTTCTGTTTAAAAGAGGAACAAATCATATCCCAAGCTATTCTGGATTGTGAATATCTACTGGCAAGAAGTACAGACAGCTTTTATTATTTTTTTAAACGACAGAAGCAAATTAGCAAGTGCCTCTTATAGGAAATCTGAACAGATTTAGATAGACGGGGAACATCTCTTGAGCATGCTTGATTTAGGAAAACAAATACCATCCAAGGACAAAGTAGCCCAGTGGAGGAGACTAACAATAACACAAAGAGCTCTGCATTTCCATCCAGGAATCTGCACGAGGATGCTCTTGGAAATAGGAACTAAGGAAATCTCTACATCTTTGACTGCAGCAGTGAGATTTTCCAAAATCATGGCAGTGCCACTAAAAAAGGGTTGACTCCTGATTTACCGCTCATGACGACAGTGAACTGCATGGATAATTGGGAAAGTCAGATCAGATTTTTTGGTTCATGGCTTGACAAAAGGAAGATTAATGTTCACATCCAAAAGTTTCTTCATTGGTTCTCATCATATTTTTGTAATAAGCCTCAGTCTGTGAGTCTGGAGTTTCTACATGGCCGTACAATGGGAACCCAGTAGCTATTACTAAAGGAAGACTTCTGCAAAGAGAACATGAAAGGCAAGGCACATATCCAGTGGAATGCTCAATGCTGTTTGTGGAAATTAGAATAATGCCCAGGAATCATGTGAGTAAAACAATTATAGGAAGAGATATAAATAGCATTGCAGGTCAGGGAGGAAGTTTCAAAAACTGTAGAAGTGACTAGGGGTTTGTAACCTAAAGTCTGACTCAGAATCTCAATTTTTACTATTCAATTTATTTATTACTTTTTACTTTTATGACTATTTCTGTTCCTGAGCAACCACCAGAACATTAGGACAATGGTATAGTTTTGAAATTTTTAGTACGTATGTTATTCTTGCCATCTCTAAAAATCTAAATGAAGATAAAGGAAAAAATCCAAAAATCCCTGTAAAAAGATTTTGAATAAATTACCTATTTTTAAATAGGCTTTCTTCCTAAAGGTAAAACTACAGATGAATGTAATTGGAAGGAAAAATACCTTTGCCTGACACAATTGAAGTCTTACTGAGAACTTTGGGTCTACTGTTACTAAGGAAACTATCAATTAAAGTTTGGAGAATATTCCTAAACTTATTAATGAAATATGAGGGGAGAAAAGAGATGAGGTTTAGGGTGAGCAAAATTGGGAATCAAGAATTAAGTGGGCTACAAACTCTCTCTTTTGCTTTTGACATTTCAGATAAGAATTCTCAGAGCTTAGCAGTTTTGAAATGATAAAGAAACTAATGAGATTCCGCTCAAGTGAAAGATATTTTATAGGACAATAATTTGAGGGTTAGTCTTATGACATAAATCTTGCTACGTCATCTCCAGAATAAAGCTGGTGGCAGCCGTTGTAGCCTGAATTTTTAAAATTCAAGCATATGATCCTATTTTTCAGACAACTTTATAACATTTGTCATCAAATTTTATTGATCTGTATCTATCACCTCAGACTTCAGATTGAGAACACACTAAATAACTTACCTTAATGAAAAGAAATAAGGAATTTATAGTGAGGACACACAGAAATAAAAGTCTTGGAGCACAAAAACAAGGAACTCTGAGGCTGAAAACTCCCTAACAATGTTTTTTCATTCATAACTGGTTACATTATACCTAAGAGTACCTGTCTCTGCAGTAATGCATTGTCCTATCTGCAATTCCAGGGACAATAAAAGGAGAATCCAAAAATAATAATAAATTACCTAAATGTGGAATTTGGAATTTTTTTTTTCAACTACTGAACTTCCAACTCAAATTTCATGTCTATGTAAATTTGTTTGTTTATATTTGCATATTCTTTGATAAGGGAAAAAGGAAGTTGGCAAATATGAAACAATAGAGTATACTTAAATATAGTGAATTCCCTTTATATTCCCATCAAAAAATGTGAATACCAATGTCTATCAGCTTTTGCTATCAGTGCATATTCCTGTTTGAACAAACGTTTACATGTCTTTCACCTATTAAAAAAAATACTCTGTAAGTATTAAAAATACATGAAACAGAGAAAAAGAACTTTAAACTTCTCATTTTGGACTTAAGCTAAACAAAAGTCTTCAGAGCATTATTACATATCACAAAATTTTAAATGAAGGAACATTCACAAAATCCTAATATAAAAAAAATACTAAGTACTGCATATTATAATCTAAATTTCTGTTGTTCTAGTAAATCTGTGACATTCTCTCCTATAAAAGGGTAGTAAAAAATTCAGATTGACCTGATAATGGCAAGTATCTTGGTAATTACAGATTCTTAAGATTATTTTTCTCCCATTTTATTGTGCTTGGAGTAGTGTTCAAAAGAGGAGATATTTCACCAGGAATAACATACAGAACTTATATAACACTTTAGAAGTCACAGGACACAGTCATCTAAATGATCTCATTTGATACCCAAATACTCTGAGAAATGCTTTACCTCTTCCTTTGTCTAAAGAAAGAAATATAGATTGAAGGCATGGTTACGTGTCTATCCAAGGTCTTAAGGTTAGTTGAGTAGTGGGATCAGGACTTGAACTTGAGTCTTCTCCAGTCATATTCTTGCCACCACTCCACAATACCTCTATTGAAAAGATGAACTATTTCTAAATATTACTATGGAAACCTCACCAAAGGGAAAGGGGATATCAGGGGCCCCAGCAGCAGTTATGTGTAGCTGGATTTCATAAAGAAAACTCACGTGTTGACAGAGGTTGGAAATATTCAAGCACTTTCATTCTCTGTTGCTTTCTTTATAGCCTGTTGCACTTGCCATTTAAGTATTAAACTTAGCCAAACTGAGTTTCCTTGAATGGAAATGGAAATCTGTAGCATTCAGTGTTATGATTATATTCCCCTTTTTAAATACTATAGCAAAGTTTCTAATCATTAATCAAACCATGTTGCTAGTGCAAAAAACAAACTCCCAAAATAAACAACTTTGGAAGAAAGATCAGATATGCTAAAATACTTTAAAGAAGGCCAAACAAGTGCCAAGAGACAATGGGCTGCTGATTTGGGGGGAGAAAGCTCTAAAAATAATAGGTAATTCTGCATCTAGATATATAAAAGCATCTCTGAAGGAGGGGGAAGAGAGAAAAAGGAGAAAGAGAGAAAGAAGAAAAAGAAGAGGAAAAAGAAAATGGGGAGAACAGCAGAAAGAATAAGTGAGGAAGAAGAAAGAGGAAGTAGGGAGGAATTGTCATAATGGCTGTAGATTTCTGTGTTCCAACAATGCACTCTCCTTTTTACTTACCAATTTGGGAAAATTAGGTTTCAGTTATCCAAATTATACACTATGCAAAATTTTAAGAACATATCATTGACATAAAATAGGATTTCCCATTAGAAAAAAATGTGGTCATATTCAATACTGAGGATAATTCACCCACAGGAAGATCCTCATGTGGTAGACTCAAGCCTGGAATGAAGCTTAAGGGTCACAGCTTCAACCAATTTAAGGGCAGTATATGGAATTTCTGAAACATACCCCAAAAAAGATGGAAGTGATTCAGGGATCTATATCTATTAAAGCCTTTGAGTTTGCAAAGTACTTGCATGTGCATAACCTCATTCAATCTTCATAATTCTGTGCAGGCATAATTATATTAATTTTACAGTGGAAAAACTAAAGCCCAAAGAGTTCATACTAATCACTTATGGCTGCAAGACTAGCTTAAAAAAAAACAAAAACAAGAAAACAGGTCTTCTGGTACACAATTCAGTACTTCCATCAACTAAAGAATCCCATTTCACCATCTAAAACATTTATCAGATTTAAAATTCTAGTTTGTGCCTAACCCCTTAAGAAGTAGGCAAATATTTTAGAAAGTGTATGGACAAACTTTCTTCCAGTTTACCATCCCCTGACTAGGATGATTTGTTAAAGTACCTGAGCCCTGAAACTTCGATTCTTGAAAGGACTTTTCAGACCATACAGTGCTAGCCCAATGCCCTTCTTTCTCTAAAAAGGAATCATGGGTCCAAAGATGTGAAGAAATTTTCTGTCAATACACGGCTATTTCCTTCAAGAACATAATTATTCTCCAATTTCTTCCATTTCTAATGTAACAGATTTAAAAAGAGACCAGAGGAGGCACTTCCAGCCAACAGCACTAAAACAAAAGGAGCGAGAGCTCATCTCTTTTCCCAACTCATCTTCAATCACATCCTCCTGAGGAGTAATGTTTAAAAAGGAATGCAAGAAATTGCTTGTGTTTTTATTTATTTTAACGTTTATTTATTTTTGAGACAGAGAGAGACAGAGCATGAACAGGGGAGGGGCAGAGAGAGAGGGAGACACAGAATCTGAAACAGGCTCCAGGCTCTGAGCTGTCAGCACAGAGCCCGATGCAGGGCTCGAACTCACGGATCGTGAGATCATGACCTGAGCCAAAGTCGGGCGCTTAACCGACTGAGCCACCCAGGCACCCCTGCTTGTGTTTTTAAAATACTCTTCAAATAGAGTCCTAAAGTCTTAGAGTGTCTGGCTATGTGAGTGTGAAACTGAGGCCCACTGAGCCATAGTATAAGAGCCAAAGGTCCTCCTCTTCTAGGATTTTACTGTAACAGCCAATCTAAACTCAATTAATGCTGCTTACATTCTAAGGTGGATTTTTTCCAAAGCAAAAACAGATCTAGTCGGATGATTTTCTTTAAAATTCTAATAGGATTCACTTCTATGTAACGACTAGTGCTGAAAATGGTGAAACAAGGGATAGGAACCTAGTCTGAGCCCATCACTGTCAAATCTCTATTCACGGAAGCCAATGGAGTTAGGGTACACAGACCACACACGCCTTCCTTACTGCAGGTGTCTAATCCCAGGGCCTGATATAAAGTGGGTACTTAATACATTTTTCCTTTACTCTTAAGTATCTTCAACCTAATGGGATCCTCAACTTTACCAGCTTTTTAAAAATATACTCTATAGATATACAGATAGTCATTCCTGCTCTATTTGCAGACTAAAGGAAATCTAGACAAAGAAAGAGATGAAGGTTACTTAATTATACATATAGTCTTATTCCTTTAAAGTTTTAGGATGGCTGAGAGGACTATGAAAAGGAGGATTAAAATTAACAGAAAGCAAAGAAGGAGAAAAAAGGAGGGAAACAAAAAAGGGACAGAGGACCAGAAAATAAAGAGGACAGTGAAGTCTGACCAATAATATTGATAAGCATTTACTAAGAGACTCCTAGTTTGCTGGGTACTGAATCCTTGATATTTTCATGTTTTTAACAGATATCCATACTCTCATTTTGTAGAGGAGGAAGCTGGAATGGAGCATAGGTCATAGATCTGGAAGGTTTTTGAAGTCGTGGTTTGTTTACATGCTTTCCACCATTCCATTATTCCTAAAGCTTTCAGAAAGCAAAGAGGATGTGGCTGGGGAGGAAAAAAGAAAAAAGAACAGGGAGATATTTAGCTCTCCATTTGTGTCCTTTTGGCTTCTAGATGGTCATTTTAGTGAGGTGGTCATGCAGAGACCCCAGTAAGTCCCTTTCAGATGCCCAGAAAAAAAAAAAAAAAAAAAAAGCAGTAGCTATTCAAGTCCATTATTCAGATTAAAAGTTACAAAGAATATAAATGTTTTCATCATGGGGAAAAACACTTATTCTTTAATTAATGGTACTCAGTTAATGTTGGACCAAAAGTTGTGGGGAGGAAAATACACACACACACACACACACACACACACACGAGCTCATTTATGAGCCATGAAAACTTTGAGAGTCACGCAAATGTATAAATGCTCTCCATACGTTTTGTTCCTGTGAACATGTATCTGCTTCCATGAATGTAGATCTTGGCTCTTCCATGTGGATCACTGCTGGCTATAGGCCCAAACTCTTTCTAAATACTGAATAATTCAAAGGACTTAATCTGTGAGTCATTTCAAGCATTTATTATAAGATGTTAAGATGAGAAATTGGGTGGTTTGAATGATGGTATAAATCAACACAATTCCCAGGGTTTTAAAAGCCCAAGGATATTCAGGAGGCAAGTCTAAGGTGTATTTCTTAAGCAATAAACGAAATGCCTTTTTTTTCATAGACCAATGAATGTCATGCCCTGGAGAAGAGAAGCCTCTCAATTTATAATGCTGGAATTGAGAAATACAGCTTTAGTAGTTGATGAAGTGCTTTTATGTTCAGATAATTTTATTTAAAATCTTCATCCTCCATGGAAAACAATTAAATTTCAAGTACCATGGTAAAAAAAATGGCATTTCCTGTGTTTTTTATACAAATTACACTTTCATATAATCATCTCAGATGGTTCCAAACAGTGGTGGCAGTCCCCAAGGAGAAAGGTCACCTAATAAGAGATCATCTCTTCCCTGGTTTATGTCATTTGTAAAATGTTTCAGGCATCACCCAAAGGTGGGGTTCAGTTAACTTAATTAAATTTATAATTCTGTATCCTAGACTCACTAGTCATATTTCAAGTGCTCAATTTGAGCCTTTTGTGTCTAGTGGCCCCATAATCGATCAGTGCAGGGTTATAGAACATTTCCATCATTGCAGGAAAAAAAATTCTCCTGGACAGAACAACTCTAAACAAATATTCTCCCTTTCATAGAGGCAAAACATTTATTTAAAAATACCTTGTCAGACAAGAGAAACAAGTAATCACTTTTCCTCTTCTCTTGCAATGTAACAACATGAGATACAAAAGGTTAACCGGCTTTCTCAAATTCATCATACCAGTTAATGTGAGGATCAAGACTCAACTCTGCCTCTCTTGCACGTGCTCAGTACCAGCCCATTCACAGGGTCTTTTCATTTAAGGCTAAGAATAAAGGGCATATTTGAGTGGCCACAGTGTTTTCCAATCATCATCAATTCCTAACTTCTAGAAAATGCAACTTCTGTGAGTCTCCAGCCTCTTCAGTTTCTGTTCTCCCCTCTCTGGGTACTGACCACCCTTTCGCCTTCTTCAAATTCAAATCCAAGTTACCATAAATCCTCCTTTGGCCACTTTTCCTAAGTCCTCTAAACCAAAACCCAGGCCCTTTCTCATAAATCTATGGTCCCAGGTCCCAGAGAACCCCATGCTCCCAGCCTCAGCCCTCAAGCTGGGATCCCAATCCAACCATTTCTGAGGAAAATGTACTGACTATATCCCTATACAATCCCTCTGGCAGCTTGACCTGATTTGAGCAGAGACCTAGCCTGAGTTTCTGACCTTCCTCCCGGGGTATCCATGCAGGAATGTGGACACACTCCCCGGTAATCACTTCTGAGTCACAGGCCTGTGACAGCCAGGCTGTCACTGTACAGCAGCACTTGGGCAGGTGGGAGATCTTAATCAGCCATTAGTAGAGACCTATCAAAAATCAAGCCTGGTTCGCCTCACAGCCATCCCATTGGTGGGACTGGCCTAGCTGAGAACCCATATGAGATACTATGAATTGTGGATACATATTTCATTGCCTACATTGAAGTAATATAAATGGGAGTAGGTTTTATTTTTGTAAAATGTAAAATTACATGAATGTTAAAATTAGAGTTTAATCACACAGGAAAGAAGGTCTGAAAATGAGTTCCAGATACACACACCCACATAACATACACACACACTCAGAAGGGTTGATGTTTGTATTTGGGGAAAGACCAAAAACAAAACAAAACAAAACAAAACAAAAACTTTTTAGAGTTGTCTATAATAGTCTTATTTTTCTAACTTTTTAAAATTATTCATGCCTATGCTTTTGAACAGTTATTTAGATGTAGCATATCTAAAATAATTATTGTTAAAAGCAAACACCAAACTTAGAGTCAAAGCCATCTCTGCCAGGAAATAGAATGCCAAGTATCCTATAATCAAAGTTAAAAGGAATAAAATCCCATCCTCTTCTTCCAAAAAAGGTTTGCATAGAAAAGTAAACCCAGAAGCAGAAGGAGAAAAGTACCAACATGGAAGACACATTTAGACTTAGTACTACCACTAGGTACTGCTTCCCCTACCCCCAGTCAGACTACAGGAGACACCTTCAAGTGTTTAGGGGTAGGGGAAAACCTTGGCCCATCCGATCTCGTGACCAGCTGTTGGAGGTTTGATGTGAACATCCACTCCAAGACCCACACTGGTTAACGTCTATATTTCATGCCCCCCCATCCTTGCCTTTGGTATCCATAGCCATAGACAGGAGGCATTTGCCTAGCTCTCAAATCACCAGCTGCTTGATCTTCAGCAAAAAACCTTTAGAGTACTAGAGATTCAATAAAACAAGTTAAACTTTTTTTTTATTTTTTATTTTTTTTACCGTTTACTTATTTTTGAGACAGAGAGAGATAGAGCATGAACGGGGGAGGGGGAGAGAGAGAGGGAGACACAGAATCGGAAGCAGGCTCCAGGCTCTGAGCCATCAGCCCAGAGCCCAACGCAGGGCTCGAACTCACAGACCGCGAGATCGTGACCCGGGCTGAAGTCGGACGCTTAACCGACTGAGCCACCCAGGCGCCCCAAAACAAGTTAAACTTTTGATCAGTAATTATCTGTAGCAAGATCATGGTAATTCCAAGCTCATAGCATTTTTTAGTAATGAAATGAGATAATATACACAAAGACCTTCCCCAAACAGCCCTTGATGTTCGTTTTGTGATTATACACCGTGCTTTGTATGTGTAAGGCCACATTAGCCACCCTCACTGACCTATCCCTTTCAGTGTATAGAAACAACCACACTTCAAAGGTCTACACTATTTCCAAATGAGTGCAGAGCAACTTTGACTAGACACATAGCTCTAGTCTGGTCTCCCCTTTCTTGTTAACCTCACAGCCTTCCACTCCCAATCCAGGCCAGGGCTACTGTACCATCAGGGACTTCAAGAAAGGAGAAAGTTGTTTTTCTCTGGCTGTGGTCACTATGGCAGGCCTAGACTTCTTGTGATGAACAAGAACAGGTCTCTCTGCAGCCCCACGCCCACCCAGCTCTAATGCCTAATTTGCTCTCCTACCTCCCTGACCCCAGTCCTCCACAGGTTCACACTGCAGTCCACTCCAAAGCCCTGTGTCTCCAGGGTGACTCTGGGCTCCTCCCCACCAGGGTCCTCACAGCTAGCTTATTTAACATTTCAACACAAAACACAGCCACTGGAGTGCCACAGAGCAACCAGACCTCATTTTTTTTTTCCTATTTGCAAGTAGAAATGTAAGGAGAAAGGCCTGAGGGAGAATGTGAGTGGCCAGTAGCATTGATTTCCAGGGTCTAGTTTCAAGGTCTCTGGTAGACAGTGATAGCCTGTGGCTGAGTTGCAGGGAGCAGAGGCATCTGGCACTTACTAATCATGAGACTCTGGGTAAACAAGGTCAATTTTTGATCATTAGTTTCCTCATCAATGCAAAGGACAGACAAGTCCCCTAACTCTTAGGGTTGTTGGGATGATTAAATGAGATACATTAGAAGCCCCCGGCACGGTGCCTGGCACACAGTGTGCTCCAAATAAACGACAGCAGTTACTGTCAGCATTAGTATTACTTCTAATACTACTACACGGAAGAACAGAGGAATTGCTACTATTGCAGTTGCTACTCTGAAATGCTCGTGGCAAGATAGAGATAACAAGGGCAAAAACTTCACGGCTCCTCCCAGATACCTGTGCCAATTTTGCAGTAAATGTCATCACTATCGACACTAGGCTGCACATTAAAATCATCCAAGAGCTTTAAAACAATCCTGATTTAAAATGCCCAGGTTATATGCCCCATACCAATGGTCAGAATCTCTGGGAGGAGAATGCAGACATCAGTCATTTTTAAAGGTAGTTCTAATGTGTAGCCAAGTGCGAGAACCATAGTTCCAATAGCTGCCTTAGGAGGGTTTCACCTGGCCTTGGGCTTCTACTGCCTTCTGTTTACACCTCTATTATCATTATCCCCATCTAGTTAATTCCTTATAAGTGTGCTCCGGCAAGTGCCTCTACCCCCACGAGACTACTTAAGACCATGGACCATGATTTATTCATCTTTGTAACTCCAGTGGCAAAGATACAGAATGATAAAGATGATAGCCAACGTTCATGAAATGCTAACCCTGTGTGCCTGCCATTGGGCTACGCTCTTTACAAATGTTCTCTTGTTCCATTCTCACAACGTGTGGAGTAAAATGCTATCATTAGCTTCATTTTATACCTGAGAAAATTGAGGCATTGAGAGGTTAAGAAACTTGCTTGATCAGGTAGTCAGACTCTGGAGCCTATACTCTTTTCCATTAAGTTAGAAACACCTCTGTATCATAGTGTGGACTTAGTGAATTTACCAACAAAAATAAAGGAGCAACAGTATCACCCACAATTTATTGACAGCTCCCTCTGTCCCATGATCTCGGCTGATCCCTTTACCAACTAGATTACATTATATTCTCACTAAAACAAACAAAAAAACCTACAAAGCAGGTCCTGTTATTCCCTTTTAGGAGGGGGAAATTGAAACTTGGTAAGAGGTTAACTAATTGCAAATGAGGTCATTCACAGAGCAAGGTAGGGCACAGAACCCAAATGTGTGTGATTTCTGGCTATTACTAAACAATACTGTATTATTTGTTAATCCACCAATGGATGAATGAAAGAATGGATGAAATCAGTGAATGATCTTTTCAAGTCTTTTTCTATTCTTACCATCTTTATCAACATTCTTGGCAAGCATCCCTGATTTATAAGCAGCTTAACTCTTCTTACAGGTTAAAGGAGGGGGGAGAAAAAAGCAGTGTCCTAGTTCTATTTGGGGGAAATCAACATGAAGGAAAGGAGTCTCTGCAATTCCCCAAGATTTGGTTCCTGAAGCCAGTTTGTTAGTTTGCAAATGGAAGTGCTGTCCCTGCTTTTCACTATGGTGTTTCATGTGTTTAAATTTTAAACGGGAGGCTTGACATCTGCTATGTGTATTGGAAAAACAGGAAGGCTGGGAACACTGAACAGAAGATGTACTGGATATTTTCAAATGTTTCTGGTTGCTAGGCAACATACTTCCTGCTTTCCAGGCACCTTAGCTAAGTCACCTGTGCTTCAGCTCTGAAGAGGTCTTGAATTAAACTTGCAGCCATAGGCTGTGACACACAAAGTATTGAAACTGAACCACAGAAGAGGGCATTTGACTTTATACAGGTTTTCCGAGACTTGTCACTAGCAGCTGTCACAGTGCTAGATCAATAGCAAAAGACAAGTTAACACAATGTGTTTTTTAACTCATTTTTTTAATACAGTAAGACTAACTCAAACATCAGAAAGGGCACTTCTAAAGTAGTCAAAAGCATAAATTATGGATTCTAAATAATAGAATTCTGTTCATTAAGTTCAGTAATTTCAAATGAACAGACAGAATCAAATAGAGATTCTGTTTTAGTGGAAGTTGAGAATTCTTTTTAATTAACACATTGGTTTAATGAAGTTCTGGTACTTGTTTACCAGTCTCCCCAGGATTTTGTTTGTACTGTTCATCTAAGCAATTTCACGTAGCTCTTATTTCATCTCCAATGAGATTCTGGGAGAAAACTACTTCCACCATTTTTACAGATAAAGTAACAGATTATGCGGATAAGATGCTTGTTTAGAATTCATAGTTGGGTCTCAAAGACTTTCAGAGGAGCCCAGGAAAAAAAAAAAAAAAAAAGCAGTTTCTGCCAGCACACTTAAATCCCAGCCTAGCCCTGGAAATGCATACTCCCCCTTTCTGATACTTGAAGCCTGCCCAAACCAGCCACTGGGGCCCCTGTCTATGCCTTGCTCTCAGATTCCCTGCCCTGGAAGGTGCCCCAGGGACCTGAAGTAATATAGTTAGACAAAACTACCATTGAATTACAGGGCACCCTCAGGCTATAGGAATCAAGGAGGGCCTCAGCTCCAGCTCCTTCTCAGAGCCCCAGATTACAAATTACAATCACTTCAAACGTCTCATTCCTGCCTTTCCCCATCGTCCTTTAACCGCACACATCCAAATTGGAGGAGGCAATGCACCACAGTCTGGGGCTCTGGAGAGAACCTTATCAGGACACAATTCTCAGGTGCCACATTCCAAAACTCAGTAATTCTAGATTCCAGATTTGCATGCCAGCTAGAGGAAAGCAGTTTTGTGTTTCTTCCCTGCTTGCGGGGCTATAACTCTGTGTGTGTGTGTGTGTGTGTGTGTGTGTGTGTGTGTGTGTAAGAGAAGCCATTTTGCATATGAAAGGTACTCAAAACATCCAAATTCTTCCTGGTACTAAATAGGGAGCAAAGTTTGGAAAGATTTCCATCTTCCCTAAGGATCTTGTTAATTTTCATATTAAACCATCTTATAGTATCAATATTATAATTCCCTCCGATGCTTCTGATGAGGCCCTGGCCATCACATGCTTCCTCTCTGGCTTCCATTCGTGTATTCAACCCATATTTAATATTTGTTGAATGCCTAGTCTGCACAAAGAACTGGAGACAGAGTGATGAACTGCGTGGACGTTGGCCCTGCCTTTACCAAGATTCCTGTTAAAGAGACATTAATTGAGCACTTACTATATTCTAAGAACCAGGCTAGTCTCTTTACATCATTAGCTTATTTACAGTTCACTTACCCCTCACAGCTACCACATGAAGTAGATATCACGATAAATCCCTTTTCACACAAGGGAAAAGGGAGTCCATGAGAGGGAAGGAAACAGCACTTGCCAACATGGAATCAAAATTCAAATCCAGGTCTTCCAGAGCACAAACACTTCACCACCATGCCACAGTGCCTGTATTTTAATTGTGCACATTTGCATAGATTTTCACTGTGAAGATTAATGGCCACAATACAAACAAAACCCTTCACATCATTAACCCTTAACCTGGCATTTCATCTGCAGGCATTATTTTTATTCTCATTTTGCAGACAGAACTTAATCCTAAATTCCTGAAACTTCTATCATAGCCAGGTCCCCTTGGTAAGTGCCAGACAGTCTTCCTCTTGCCCAGCCCTGCCTCTCCCCTGAAAACAGATTCCCCTACTATCTTCTAAAAACCAAGAGGCAAGACTTTGTCATTCCTCAAAGGAAAAGGAAGCCTGGTACATGGACACTAGGAGACCTGTTCTCATTCAGAGAAGCCCAGAGGAGGTCCCCATTCCCCAGTCTCTCTAGACTCAGAGTGTATAAAGCCTATCCCTGGGGTCCACCTGTTACAGTGTCCCCCCAAAGTCCTAGAATTGGTTTATAAAATTTTAAGATGCATCAGAATCGCCTAGAGGTTTTTTAATGTTTATTTATTTTTGAGACAGTGACAGAGTAGGAGCGGGAGAGGGGCAGAGAGAGAGGGAGACACAGAATCCAAAGCAGGCTCCAGGCTCCAAGTTGTCAGCACAGAGCCCCATGCAGGGCTTGAACTCATGAATTGTGAGATCATGACCTGAGCCAAAGCTGGAAGCTTATCCAACTGAGCCACCCAGGTGCCCCAGAGGTTTTTTAAATGCAGATCTACAGGCCTAACCCCTGAAGATTCTATTTTGGTAAACTGGTGGTAGGGGCAGGGCAGGATGCAAGCTTTCCATGAGGCATTCCATGGGCTTCTTGTGCAAGTTGTTGGAAGACCATAGAATAGGGCCCCGCTGCAAAATTAGCTTCACTTGGTGCTGCAAGGAATCTCTCAGTCAATAAAGCCCTTTCTTCCAGAGAGCCCGGGGTTCAACCCAAAATGCTAGAGAAGACTGAATCCTCAAAAAAGGTTGAAAGTTCCACTTAAAATTAAGAATAGGCCCAGTATCACTTCCACTATCCTCTCCGGCCAGAAGAAATAAAGTTAACTTTTTTTTTAATATTTGCCATTTACTGAACCTTTTCTAAGTGCCAGGCTTGATTTAACAGAGAAAGCACTGGTTTGGGAATAAAAGGACCTCTTTCAAAACCATGTTATGTTTCCTTTAAGCCAATTGTTCGACTTCCCTGTCGAAACCTCTGATTTCACATTTGGAAAGTGGAAAATGTAAAATGCAGCATAGTTACGAGGTCACTAAGATCAATTTCCTGGTCTACGGTGACATGCAACGAATGTTGGTTCCCTTGCTTCCACCCTCTCTCCATCAGACAAGGTGTTTGCTGCGGTCACTGTGACTAGGAAGTATTCAAATAGTCTGTGTGTCCCACCTTGAGGTTTGAGTGTAATTCTTCTATTGTGCCACTAAGTTTTAAAATGTTCCAGGGCGCCTGAGTGGCTCAGTCGGTAAAGCGTCCAACTTTGGCTCAGGTCAGGATCTCACGGTTCATGGGTTCAGGCCCGCATCTGGCTCTGTGCTGACAGCTCAGAGCCTGGAGCCTGCTTCAGATTCTGTATCTCCCTCTCTCTGCCCCTTCCCCATTCTCTCTCTCTCTCTCTCTCTCTCTCTCTCTCTCTCAAAAATAAACACTAAAAAAAAAAATTAAAAAATGTTCCTACCATAGCATCCTTATTCAAACCAGGAGATTAATAGTGTATCTGCTATCTCCAGGTCACTCTTCCCCAATAGAAAATAATAAGATTAGCATATTTATGAGGGGGGGTGGCTACCACCCAGAAGCTGTAATCTGTAGATGTGTATAATGGGTGGAACTTGGGACTGATTAAAAACCCACCTGTTATTTTGGAAACCTATCCCAAAAGACTGTCTGAGTATTAATTAATAGCGTGTACAGTCTGCTAGAAGGAGGCTGTGTTTGGGTGTTATATTGACTCAACAAATATTTATCAAATGTTACTCCGGTGCCAGCCACTGATCTGGGTGCTGAAGACATTATGTTGAAAGAGACTTTGCTCTCATGGCATTTTAACCTACTGAGATAATGCAACTAACAAAAATGGACATTTATAAGATGTGTGCTATATGTGAGGCCCTGCAATAGTAATTGTTCTATATGCATGTTATTTTGTTAAGACTCTCATCAGCATTAGCTGCTTTCAGTATCTCCATTTTACAGAAGGGAATCTAAAGCACAGACAGGTTAAGTAACTTGCTCAAGGTCACACAGATGATAAATATCAGAGCCAGGATTCAGATTCACACGTGGTAAATATCAGAGGCAAAGATTGCTGCCTTAACCAGTGGGCAAACTGCTTCTTTAATCTGGAGTTTTAAATGGTATTTTATATTATTCAGAGAAATTTTATATTCTAGGCGCTTTAACACATCTATGAATTGGAAATAGCAAGTGGTAAAAAAAAAAAATCACCATGTTTGAAATTAAAACCAAACAGAAGGGTAAAGCAGCTGTAAACCAGGAGGAAATAGACACAAGAACTCATTTTTTACATTTTTTGTCTTCAGTATTCCTTTTACTATATATGCATATATTCCATTGGAAAAAAGAGGGAAGAGGTTGTTCAAATATGAACTCAGTACAAAAATAAAAAATAAATGAAAAGTGCAAATATGAACTCAGCCCATTGATCTTAGACAATGCTTAGTTTCCTCACTGTAAAATCAGGGTAAAATCGTAGCCTTGAGATAATTGTTGTAAGGACACATTGAGATAAAACATATATAGCGAGCAACATGCAATGATTACTCTGTAAATGTTAGAGCTTCTTCATCTTGCAGTTATAAATTTTTATTATTATTCTTTCCTGGTGGACATAGGCAAATACTCAAGAGAAACTGTATCTCATCCCCAGGAAATTTTTGAAGTCAAGTCACTATTCTAAAATTACAATACAAAATCAGCTTGTCTTATGAAGTTGGTCCACATGAATGTTTAAAGAGCATCCAAGATAAGAAAAATAGTATTATAGCTAAAAATGAAGAAAAGGACTTACCTACTCCTGAAGTCACCTACTCTTGGGGCAAAAATAGTCCTTGGAGCTCACTTTAGAGATCTGGTTGAACAAATCCAGAAACCAAACCGCAGACAGGAGTTGCCTTGTACAAAGTCCCACATCCTGTTGGAGGCAAAATACTTGGGACCAGACTCCGGCTGTGCCACACTCCCACCCTTCACCCTGCCTCCTACCCCCCTGACTCTCTACCCCACCCTCAGGAACATGATCTCTGCCGCAGGGAAGGGCTTCCTCAAGGCTAATCAGCAGTGCCCTATAATGCCACCTGAGGAGCCATGCTCTGAGACCACCCTCATACAAACCCTAGGATAATTTAAAGGAAGGAGACTTTTTGATATGTGTTTGTTTGCAAATTGGCCCCTATACACAGAGGGCAAAGAGAGACAAGGAAGAAAGCCACTCCAGATTGGTAGGTGGCAGATTTCACAAGCAAGGGAACTTACAAGACGTATCCTGCACCCACAAACAAGATAAATAGATTGCTACACTCACCCACAGCCCTCTTAAAAGCTTATATAGAGGTCTTAACGGGGTTCAGTCATGAATACCATCCACTTGGTCTCAAGAACCCATCATTATCTCAAAGCAGCCTTTTTAAAATGGCTCCAGCTGTAGAAATGGTAGGCAAGAACAGGTGCAGGGGAGGAGCCTCAAACTGCCCAGGTGGGCTTGTGGGTCAACTGGAGGTCACATCCTCTCCATGACCTCTTCCAATAGTGTGGTCTAAGATTGGCCATCATTAGAAAAATTTCAGCACCAAAGGGCAAACCTGTATAGAAGTCCCCAAGTAACAGAGACCCCAAAATGCACAAATGTCTGATCACTAACCTTGTAGAAGTATTTGTCTATATTGTCTTATTACAGTCTGCTTTTTTAAAAGAAATATAGAAATTCCCTCTAGATATGAAAATCTTATAATTATTTTTATTTAACTCTCAAGGTCTCCACACGTTTTTGCATTACCCATGAGGAAATGGAAACCTTCAGAAAAATAGCTAGTAGACAGAAAAACATGGTATTAATTTACAAAAGATTCCTGGTTATGATTAAATTGCACCGTCCTTTCAGTAACACACACATACACACATGAAAATATGACCTTCCTTCTTCAATTTTCAAATCCAAAATATTTCATTTCAATGTTTATTCAGCAAATATTCCTTCAGAGTTGCTAGTATTTGGTCCTATACTGGACATAACTTACAGTCCTTGCCTGGAGGGGTTCACTGTGGGGAAATACCCTCAAACAGCTATATTACAAGTGCTCCCAAAGACTCTAAAGGATTGGCACAGAGTACTGAGAGCAGGGAAAGGAGCAACTTTCTCTTCCTGAGACAGTGGGGGAAGGTGTCACAGAGGAAGTGACTTTGAACCAGGTCTTGGAAGACCACTGGGAATTTGCTGAGTGATGATGGAGAGGGTACCTGGGACAGAGAGACCAGCATATGTAAGCATGTAGACTCTGGAGAAAGCATGATGTGCTTATCAATGACAAAGAGGAATGGTGAGCAGGAGTGAGTGAGCCATGTTTAGAAAGGTAGGTTACAGTGATAGCAAGGTTCTTTTGGGTCAGGTGAAAGAGTTTGTGCTTGTTAATCTGCAGGTGGACAGTTTCGCTCCAGTGGAGGCTTTGAAGCAGCAGTGACAAGATAAGGGCCATGTTAGTAACACCTAATGTTTGTCAGCCTGAGATACAGCTTTTGCACTTGAGGCTGGGTCCCACTTCTCTTTGAGAGATTGACTGTGGAAAGCACACCTGAACCAGAGTCTTCCATCTAGAAAGAACACATCTTCTGTTTTCTGAAGCTCTTCTTCTCTAATCCTGAAATTCCGTATGTCTGCCCCGGCATTTCTATAGTACTGAAGAGGAAAAAAAATATTTGACCACTTTTGTTTATTTTGGAGGTAATTACAGAGAGATTTTGAAGGTTCCAGCCTACTTTTTCAGTTGGAGGATTTTAAAAAGAGAGTTTGGGGCTGATTTGAATAATGGCTTGTGTTCCCAAGAGCTTTGTGCTTTGGTAAGCAATGTTGGCTGATTATTGCCTCATGCTTTTCTGAAACTGCTGCCTATCTCCTTTTAGAGCTCTATTCTAGGGGGATTGCAAGAGCCACAGAAGAGAATTTAACTCCTGAATATTCAGTTCACTTGGGGAGAAGAGATATGAAGAGCAGTGGTGCAGTTTTGTGTGTTGGGTTGTTTCAAAAAGTTGCTGGTTATTTGAGGCAAATAGTGAAAGATTCTTTCTATGAATTCAAGTGGAAGTTTTGTGCGAGCCATTCCTCTGAAGTCTACCTTCTCAATATTTTGACATAGGGTCTGCCTCTGTCTTTGAGCTAACATGGTTTTCAGCTAGACCTCGGTATTCATTTCAAGGAGGGACAAGTTAGGACCTGCATCGGGGGCTGTCTTTCTGTTTTCAAAGTCCTATTATAAATCTAGTTTATTTGAAAACCACACCATGCTACTGTGGTTGGATTTATTGCCATACCCAATAAGGAACTGCCTTTGACTCACTGAGAGATTATTAAACACTCTGTGCACTTGGAATTTTTTAGATGCTATGTTCATTTAACCATTGAAGTTTGGTTTCCCACCCACCTCTAGTTTTAATCACACAATTTAACAAAGGGCCCTTGGCTTAGTGAACTTCCCTTTCATGGTAGGATGACAACTAAACAGAACTGCCCAGGACCCTGAGTAGACAGGGGTTGAATTTTCAGGAAGCAAGTCAGAAGTCTACAGTGGTACCTCAGCCCTGCTTGAGGTTTGGGTAGAGATGCTGAAAATACCTGAACTTTTCCCATGCTGTATGACCGTTCTCTGTCAGTGCCCTCTTCCCGTGAGGTGTCTGTCCCTACTGTCAGTTGTTCCCAACTGATTCCACACATCCCTCTTACCAAGGTATACAATTCAACCACTTCCCAATGGTCTTTCAAATTAACAATGGAGTGTTCATTCCCAAGGGAAAGAGTTCTGCAGTTTGATCCACTATACTCCAGCCATGGTCTTGGCTTCTTCTTCTACATGTGATATTTCTGACATTTCTGAATACCTAGATAATGTACATAAAAACAATAATATCAAATATTTACTGAGCACTTATTATATGTCAGAGACATGCTAAACATCCATATGCTATCTCATTTATCTCCCTCATGGATAGTCTTATGACTAAATACTATTATTCCCCCCATTTTATCAGTGAGAAAACTTAACCTTAGAAAGGTAACTCACTTGTGGTCACAGAGCAGGCAAGGCCCAGAACAGGAATTAGAACTTGCATATCTTAATACCATGGCCCTTAGGAACATCTCAGGGGCAGAGGTTTTCCAACACTGGCACGTTAGTTACTATAGGGGGGCCCAGTGCTCTGTGGATCAGGTCCTATTTGACCCCAAATCAGAGACTGAAGAGCTCCCAGGCACATTCCCCATCCCTCCAGGATTTGGCTCACTTTAAAAGAGGAGTTCATACTCACAGATAATAGTAGAGTCAGTCTTTCTCTTTAGGCATTGCTTTTAAAAACATAAAACCCTACTTTTTTGGAGTAAGTTAAATGATCAGCTTGTCAGGCTCATATTGGTGTTTCACATTTGGGCAAATTTCAGCAACTTAAAAAAGAAAAAAGATGAGCTATTCAAATTCCAACATGTCTAACCTAAAATACATCTATGTCAACATCAAGATGTGTCCAGATATAAATGGAAAACTGAAGGAAAGAAAAACAGTGTTTCTATTATGTTTGCTATTCTCGTATCTAATATGACTTGGGTTTTTAGACTGGGCACCTGCTCCAAAAGCATAGGCTCCAGCACCACTGTATTCAGGAACAATTTACTTTCATGCTGCCTTGTGTCACATTTCCACCTGTTTCTAACTTCCTCAGGCCTTGCCAGGCCTTCCTACTCATATCTTGCATCCTTTGCCTGATCATGTCTTTCTCAGGCTGTCATTGGTTTTCTTCCTTGGCTATGCTTGCAGGAAGTTTATTCCCAGGCCTTCCAAATATTGACAGAGCCTAGTACAACCTCAGTATAGGAACTTTACCCAAAGTCTAGCCTACAGGGTCCACACTCCCTATGGGTTTGCTTCAGCTGACTCCTCCAGAGAGAATTGGACAGCTGAAGTTAAAAAGCCCCTGCTCACATCAAGCATGGTGACAGCTATCTATGCCTGGGAGTTAAGGTAGCTTCAGGGAGGCATCTCCTCAACTAATACAGTAAAGTAATCCCTTATACTTACGTGGCCCTTTGAGGTTTACAAAGCTGACATTATCAACTTCCGCAGCAAGCATTTACTGAGCACCTGCTGTATGTCAGGCACTCTCCTAGACTAAGGGAGGCAACGATGAATAAGACAGCCTCAGGACACTGCGGAAAGTATGAGATCTGTCCCTTCTGGAGATAACCAGATCTCCTCCAAGTGGTGATGAGAAGAGGTGTAATTCAGGCTATGGACCCCCAAAGACAGGGTGGGTCCCTGAACTACTAGTTCTCACAGCCTTCAACCAAGCCCTGTGAATTTCCCATGAGCATCCTACACCAAGCTGGGCCTACTCAGTTGTCTTCAGATTAGGGCTACTTATGGAGCACAGTGTGTGACATTTTAGCCTAGTTTCTTGCATTTTCAACACTTGCTTTATTCTTTCCCTTATAAGGATCGAGTGTCGACACTCTCCTTTCAGCAGACTGAATCCTGCACAGGGAAGCTGGCACTGCTCCAAGCAGGCCAAAGTCATGGGCTTTCCTCTCACTAGTGTCTTTTCACAAGGGAGTTGTAGGACCTTTGAACATTCCAGTGAGCTCTATTTCAAGACCCTTCTCTTCAGGCCGTGGTGATGCCTTGTTGACCATGATCCCCAGTGAACAGGTAGGGAAGGTCTTGCTTTATGACTCCTAGGTGACAGCCTGTGTGACTCCACTCTGGGCCTCTGAGCCACTTCTGAAGTGATTAACCCTGCTCTCAGAGGGCGGCTGACAGCATTTGGCTTCATTGTATTCCTTCTCAAAGTTTGATTTCTTTTTCTTTTTGATTTTTTTACCTTCCCAAACCTGTTTTCCTCCAGTGGCTTGGGAATGCATATGATTTTCAAGTGGAACACGTTCACGGTTTTTATGTTTTCTCCTGTTCAACATCAAAAACACGATCGTAAACTGGAGAACTGCAGCAGATTTGTCTGCTTCTCCCATCTGGATGTCCAAATAGTTCTTTCCTTCTTTTGTCATACAGTGAATATGACTATTTTTGTGTGTTTGGTATTTGGTTCTATGAATCTTAACACATGTATCGATTCATGTAACCACCACCACAATCAAAATAGGGTTCTCTCAACCTAATGAACCTTTGTACTCAAATCTTTGCCTCACCTCTGGCCTCTGGCAACCACTGTTTTATAGTTTTGTCTTTTACAGAATGACATATAAATGGAATCATATAGTCTGTCACCTTTTGAGTCTGGTTTATTTCAATTCACACAATGCATTAGAGATTTATTCATGTTGTTGTATGCATGGTTGCTTCCTTTTTATTGCTGAGTAGTATTCCATTGTATGGATGTACCACAGTTGTTTATCCATCACTTGAAGGATATTTGGGTAGTTTCCACTTATGAGAATTATACATAATCTTCTATGCACTTTTGCTTGTAGGTTTTTGTGTGAACATAAGTTTTCATTTTTCTGGGGTAAGTGGCCTGGAACATAATTACCAGGTCATATATTAAGGAACTGTCATACTGTGGAAGAGTGGCAGTACCATTTTCATTCTGACCAACAATTTATGAGAGTTACAGTTTTTCCACATCCTGTTAGGCACTGAGTATTAATTGTCAGTGTGTTTCAATTTTAGCTATTTTTTTAGATGTGTAGTGCTCTCGTATTTTAGTTTTAACTCGAATTTCACAAGTGGCTAATGATGTTGAATATTTTTTCACATGCTGATTTTCCATCTTTATATATACTTTGGTTGTGTATCAAGCCATTTTGTCTGTTTTAAAAATTAAGTATTTGGGGCAGTCAGAGGAGCATGTGACTCTTGGTCTCAGGGTTGTAAGTTCGAGCCCCATGTTGGGTGTAGAAATTACCTAAATAAATAAAACTTCAAAAAATTTTTTTGATTAAGTTATTTTCTTAATGTTGAATTTTGAAAGTTCTTTATACAATCTGGATACAAGTCCTTTGTAAGATAAGTGATTTACAAATATTTTTCCCTAGACTGTAGCATGTATTTTCACTCTTATAACACAGTCTTTGGCAAAGCAAAAATAATGAATTTTGATGAGTTTTGATGAATTTTGGTATCATGTCCAAGAGTTCTTTCCTTAACCCTAGGTAACAAAGATTTATTCCTGTGTTTTTCCAGAAGTTTATTAGTTTAATGCTGTAAGTTCAGACCTATCATTCATTTCATGTTAATTTTTGTATAAGGTGGTATGAAGTTTAACTGATGTTCTTTTTTTTTTTTTTTTCATATATATGTCTAAGTGTTTCAACACCTTTGTTGAAAAGACTGGCCTTTCTCCACTGAATTGTCTGCACTTTTGTAAAAAAAAAAAAAATCAGATGACTATATTTGTGTTGATCAATTTCTGGACTCTATTTAGTTCCATGTATCTATGTACCTATCCTTTCATTAATATTACAGTGGATTGACCACTATAGTTTTACAGTAAGTCTCAAAATCAGTAGTATAACTCGTCTGACTTTGTTTCTCATTTTCATAAGTGTTCAGGCTATTCTAATTCCTTTGCCTTTCCATATAACATTTACAAGCAGATTGTCTGTATCTTGAAGATACTCTGCCAGAATTTTAACTGGAATTGCACTAAATCTCTGGATCAATTGGGGGATAATTGATACCATTACCATATTGGGTCTCCTAATTCATAAACTCAGTATGTCTCTCCAGTTATTTCTGTCTTCTTTGATTTCTTTCATCAGTGTTTTGTTGTTTTTAGCATACAGAATAGGTACACACTATTTAGAAGAGAAAAGTAAAGCCTTTGGAGATTTTCCTGATGTTTTCTTGATGTTGGTTTCTAGTTTAATTTTATTATGGTCAAATAATATATTGTGTACTATTTCAATTTCTTCCAATTTTTTAAGGTTTGTTTTGACCTAGAATATGATCTATCTTGGTGAATTTCCCTTATGCACTTAAAAAAAGAACATTTTGTGTGCTGTTGTTGGGTGGAATGTTCTATAAACATCAATTGGATTGAGTTGGTTGATAATACTGTTTAGGTCTTTTATGTCCTTATTGATTTCATGTCTACTATTCTGTGGATTACTGAGAGAAACTTTGAAATTTCTAACTATAATTGTTAATTTGTCTGTTTCTCCTTTTGGTTATGTCAGTTTTTGTCTCATGTATTTTGAACTTTGTGGTTAAGTGTATAACTTTTAGAATTGTTATTTCTTCTTGGTGAATTGACTCTTTTATTATGATGTAATGCACTACTTTTTATCCCTGGTGATTTACTTTGCTCAAAGATCTACATTTTCAGATATTAATATAGCCACCCCAGCTTTTTTTATTAATAGTTTCATGGTGTATCATTTCTTACCCTTTTACTTTTAACCTACCTATATCATTTCTTTGAAGCAAATTTCTTGTAGACCACATATAGTTCGTTCATTTTTTTTAATCCATCCCAACAATCTCTGTATTTTAGTTGGGGGTGTTTATAACATTTGCATTTAATATAATCATGGTGAATTTAGGTCTACTATTTTATTATTTCTTTTCTGTTTGCTTCCTCTATTTCTCATTCCTTGGTTTTCCATTCCCTGACTCCTGTCAAGTTATTTAAATATTTTTAGTGTTTAATTTACCTAATGTGTTTTTTACTATATCTCACTGTTAATTTTTTAGTGGCCAGTCTGGGGATTACAATCTACATAATTCTTTGTAGTCTATAGAAAGAATATTTATCACTTCAAATAGAGTGTGAAAATCTTTCCACCATGTAGATTTCATTATCCTTCTCCTTTATAATAGTTCTATGTATTACATTTGCACTTATTGAAAACCTCAGATGACAATGCTCTAACTTTTACTTTCAAGTATCAAACATATTTAAACTCCAGAGGAAAAGAATAGTCTATCTACTATTTTTGTTGCTGTTTCCTCATTCCTGATGTTCCAAGTTTCCTTCAGGTATAATTTCTCTTTCATCTGAATAATTTCCTTTTCTGATTCTTTTAGAACAGGTCTATTCTTTTGGTGTTCTTTTGCCTGAAAATTTTTTTTATTTCACCTTCATTCCTGAAAGATATTTTCAATGGTTATAGAATTCTGGGTTCACTGGGTTTTTTTTTTTCTTCAAATATTTCTTGAGCTGTTTTCTGATATACACTGAATGTGAACAACATTGAGATTTTTTATTTTTATGGACCATAGTCTGTTTCATTTTGTCTTCTTATGAAATAGACATTCAAATATATTGTTTGTTTGCACTTCCACATTTGCCCTCAAGTAGGAAAGCTGCTATAGCAAACATACAATGTACACTTAGGATAATATGAGATATTGAGCCAACAAAGCACAAGACTGCAGCCTGTCACTATTTCAAGTAACTGGTTTTTCTCCCACAATTAACTGAAAAGACATATTGTCTCTCATATTACAGATCTAGTTTTCCTTTCACTGATTTTCTAATCCTGTTGTTATTACCCCTTCATCATCACCCTGGCTAGAGACCACTAGCTCATGAGTTAAAACCAAACAATCTTCATTAATAACATCTAGCATCTGCCTCCCTCACTGGGCTGCAAATTAAACAAGAATTAATAGGGGCACCTGGGTGGCTCAGTTGGTTAAGCGTCCAATCTTGATTTTGGCTCAGGTCATGATCTCTCAGTTTATGAGTTTGAACCCCACATAGGGCTCTGTACTAACAGTGCAGAAGCTGCTTGGGATTCTCCATCCCTCTCTCTCTGTCCCTCCCCTGCTTTCTCTCTCCCTCTCTGTCTCTCTATCTCTCTCTGTCTCTGTCTCAAAAAGAAAAAAATTTTTGAAACAAGAATTAATAGGCTAATAATAGCAAAACCCTTGAATGTGTAGGTATTTATTGCAGTAATAGGAAATAGCCATATACCTTTTTAAAAGACCAAGAAAAATCAATTCTGGATTTCCCTTGAATCCATGTACCAGCTGCTACACATTTTCCCCACAGAAGCTGGGGTTCCCATCTAGCGTAGAATCCCTTCCTCATGTCTCTCTCCTCTCCCCGTTCACCTTGAGAATTTCAGTTTGGCCTTTAGCTCCAAATCAAGTGTCATCGCTTTAGGATGCTTTCCTTCACTTCCTCTTTTTTCATTGTGATAGGCAGAATAGTAGCCCCCCTCCAAAGATGCCTATATTCTAATCCCTGGAACCTGAATATATGTTACCTTGCATAAGGTAAAAGCAACTTTGCAGATGTGAATAGATTAATTGAAGTGGAGAGATGAGCCTGAATTATTCAGGTTGGCCTAATCTAATCATATGAGTTCTTCAAAGTAGAGAACCTTTCCTGCCTGTGGTCAGAGGGAGATGTGACCAAGGAAGGAAGGTCAGAGAGATGCAACATTGCTGAAGTTGAAGATGGAGGAAGGGAGCCATGAGCCAAGAAATGTAGATGACATTTAGAAGCTGGAAAAGACAAGGAAACAGTTTTCCCCTAGAGCCTCCAGAAAGGAAGGCAGCCCTGCTGACACCTTAAACTTGGCTTAATGCCACCTGTGTCAGACTTTAAGCTAGAAACTATAGTACTATAAGATAATAAATTTGTGTTAAGACACTAAGTTAGTGGTAATATGTTATAGCAGCAATAGGGAACTAATACAACCCCCTCCAGTTTGTGTTAAATGCCGCTTCTATAAGCTCTTGTCACACTCCACACATAGTGCTAACAATATGTACGTACCATTTCTCAAAAGCAGTGATACCATTGGCTTACTTGTCTGCTTCTTGCAAAGGATTGTGAGTGCCTTGAAAGCAGGTATAGACGTTTTATGTGAGAATGTGGTTATTGGTGAATTCGTTCATTCATCACACAAAACAGTTATTGAGCCATCACTTCACACCTGGCTCTGGGACAGGCTCTGATAATGACAATGCATATTAACATTGCTCTTTCATTCCAATTGGTCTCCTGCCTGTGATTTTTCATTAGAGAAATGGAATGAGCATCAGGCATAATAAAGATGGGTGACTTCACCCAGACGTGGACCCTGATGGCATTCATATCTTTAGATCCAGCAGTCAAAGGACATTAAAGACATATTTGTATCCACAAAATCTTTCCAGTGAATCAGTGAGGTTATTTTGGGAAATATGATGGGCCAAGGAGAAGGGGGGGAAACCACAGAAAGGAAATGCAATTGCTTATTTTTCACACAAGAGTGTCAGGGAGAAGGCATCAAGCAATGTTACCCATGACACCATCAGATGAATGACTATTTCTAAGCCAAGTTATGAATCATTGTAGCGCTGTCTTTTCAAGAAGCAAAAGAGATGAGAGCGACAGCATGCAATTCTTAGTCCATCATTCACACCTATCTCATTCTCTTGCAAGCTTACCTAACCTCCTATCCACGAGGCTGAGAATCCAGGGATCAAGTGTCAGTGTGTAAGTGCATATTTAGGCCTGGTTAACTCTTGAAAAGAGAGGCTTGTGTGTTACTCTAGCCTACCACATTATTTCCCAGAAATGTAATGTGGGAGAAACAGATAAGCAAAGAAGTTTTCTACTTGGTGCCAGGTTAGCAAATCTTGCACAAACATTGCAAAAACAAACAAACAAAACCACTTTCTAGTCAGGTTTGTTAACCAAGGGGACACTAGGACATGAGGGAAGGAAAAGAGAAAAAAAGAAAATTCCTTAGTACTGGATTTTTATCGAAACTGACTGAAATGTGGCACAAGAGAAAGTGAGTGAGTCAGGCCAAATATATCATGGTGTCTAGGTCCTATCAGCTTCTCCTAGGCTGTGTTTCATGTACCGTACAATCACTTTGGTCCCAGCTTGCACTATTGATTAGGAATATGGCTGAAATGATTGTCTCTTCCAGAGTCTCTTCCAGCAGAGTCAGCAGCTGTAAGCAGACCAAAATCCAGTCAGGTATTTCATTAATTCTCCACCTCTTCTTCTACTGTATTTGTTCATTTAATCTCCAGTACTACCAATGATCTTAAAATCTCTTATCTCTTTAAGTCTTTCTCTTTTGGATTTCTGCTATCCTGACTTTTATACTTCATGTGGTAAGATTTTCAATTAGCCCAATGCTGGGCTGAAGTCAGCCAGGTCAAAGATTCCTTCAGAAAGTTCTTTTCCTAATAAATAGACAAATAAAACAACCACTCTGCAGAATATTACATTTTTAGATCCCATTTCCAGACATATTTTATACTTTTTTATCCCAGAAGGTTTATATATATATTTCAGCAGTCTGTAGATATTGTTTTTAAATCGTGGTCATTCCTAGACGTCTCCTGGAAGATGGTTTGGTTTTTCTGTCTTCAAGACTTTTGCCTTCTTTGCCATGTGTCAATCATAGAAGGCTAAATTATGCTACAAGTAAAACAAAAACACAACAAAATCCCAGTGGCTTAAAACAGCAAGGGTTTATTCCTCACTCATGCTACATGTCCTTTGCCTATTGACAGGGGTGGGGGTGGGGGATCTCATTGTAGTCACTGGGAGGGGGGCACCCAGACTAACAAAGTAGCCTCCATCTTGCCATCTCAGTAGAAAAGAATCCTCTAGACAGTCTGAAACTGACAAATATGTAAATGCTCTAACCCAGTGTGATATACATCACTTCTATTCACAACTTGTTGGCTCCAAACAACCACAAGGAAATGAGGAAGTACAATCCAACCATTTTTAGTAAGTTAGAGATTTAAAATATTTGACAACACTGCTGACAGTCATGTGCTGCTGTAAAAATTTGTGTTTTGATGTGTCATTTGATCCACAATATCAAGTTGTATATCTCGCCCATTGTACAGGTGCTGATTATTATAATAACCTACTAGATATTTTAGGTAATTGCATGTAATAAACCAGAATACATCTATATGTTTCAGTTTTTCATATTTTAGCTGCTTCTCTCCCTGTCTCCATTGTCACTACCATCCCTTCCACACACACACACACACACACACACACACACACACCTCTTCTCCCACCCACACGGCTCATCTAGTCCTGAAGGACTCCAACAGCTTCCAAACCGATCTTATTTCCACCCTTGCCCTCCAAAGGCCATTTCCTCACATAGCATCCAGATTGTTTCTTTTCAAAAGGAAAATCAAATCAAGGTTTCTCCTACTTAGGACCTTCCAATTTCTTCCCATGTAACAATAAAATACAAACTCTTCACCATGTCCTATAAAGATCTTCACCCTGCCTACCTCTTCAACCTCACCTGGCACCACTTCTCCTTACCCACTCTGTTCTACCCACATTTGTCTTCTTTTTGATCTTCAAATAAGCCAAGCTAATGCATGCATCAGAACCTTTGTGTAACCCTTTCCTCTGCCTGGAACACTCTTTCCCCAATTCTTCACATGGCTGGCATCTTTGTCATTCAGTCTTATATTAATGCACCCTCTAGAGAGACTATCCCTGATCACACAATCTAAAATAGTACCCCCTCCAATGATTCAATGTTATTTATTCATTTAACACATATTTAAGTGTCAACTGTGCATCAGAGACTGTTTTAGATACTTAAATGTACTAACAAAAGAAATAGATATGCCTGCTTCACGAAGTGGAGACATATATAACAAATATATTAAATAAGTAAGTTATATATTTTATTAAATGGAAGGAGGAATGGAAGGGAGGACAGAAGGAAGGAAGAGAAAGAAAACAGAGCAAAATAGATACCTACTTGAATAGGTTCCTACTGGCCAAAAATGGTACAATATTGAGCACTACTGTGTTTAAATCCTGCCACTTCTATATGATTTGCACTTCAGGATAATTGACGTTGATGATAAAACTTTGAGGGGAAGTTTTTCTCTATAATCAGGGGCGCTTGGGTGGCTCAGTTGGTTAAGTGTCCCACTTCAGCTCAGGTCATGATCTTATGGTCTACGAGTTTGAGCCCTGGGTGAGGCTCTGTGCTGACAGCTCAGAGCCTGGAGCCTACTTCAGATTCTGTGTGTGTGTGTGTCTCTCTCTCTCCTCTTCCCTCAGCTCATGCTCTCTCTCTCAAAAATAAATAAACATAAAATATACCTATATGTATACATATATATGTACATATATATGTGTATATGTGTGTGTGTATATATATGTATAAATATGTATATGTATATGTGTGTGTCTATATATATATATATATATATATATATATATATACTTTTGATATTTTCTTTTTAAGTATTTCTTTTTAAGTATTTTTTTTCTTTTTAAGTATTTCAGCTAGAAGAGCCTGGGTGGCTCAGTCAGTTAAGCATCCAGCTCTTGGTTTAAGCTCAGGTCATGATCTCACGGTTTCGTGGGTTCAAACCCTGCGTAGAACTCTGTGCTGGCAGCTCAGAACCTGCTTGGGATTCTCTCTTCCCCCACTTAGGCTGTCTCTGTCTCTTTCAAAATAAATTACTTTTAAAAAAAGTATTTTAGCTGATCAACAAAACAGGAATGATACAATTAGTGCATCACCATTATCCAAAATTTTGGTCTGGATAATTCTTTGTTCTGGGAGACTGTCCTGTGCATTGTGCAATATTTAGCAGCATCCCTGGCTCTACCCTCCAGCTGCTGGTAATTGTCTCTAAACATTGCCAAATATTCTCTGGGAGGAAAAATCGCTTAAGAACCACTGATCTAAGAAATGAGCATCAATAGCTGTTTACATGACAAAATAAGAGACAGAGATTATGTGCTCTCTGATGGAAATACGGAACACAACCCATAAAATAATCTCTCCAAAAAAGAAAAACAAACAAAACTTGAACCTGAATAAGCCTCCACATCTAACCATCAATATGCAGAAAGTACAGGGCACAAAAGACCATATTAAACAATACCAGAAGGACAATCAGCAAAATCCAGACCATCAGAAAAAAAATCTGTTCTTCATGACAGGATTGCAAGATAAAAAGAAAAAGAAAAAGTGAGGGAAGTAGAGAAGTAACTACAGATTAAAAGAAACAGCAAAAATTGGGGAAATGCAACAATAACTGGATTTTTGGTGATACTAAGTAATTGTTAAAATTTTGGTGAAATAATAATACTGTGATATGTTTTTAAAAGAAACTCCTTTTGTTAGAGGTAAATATTGAAACATAATCTTTATTATTTGCAAATTCCATATTTGCAATTTCTCCTACATGCTACAATTTATTTGGAACACCAAAATCAATACTCATAATGTTGTTGCAGTCACTCATGCACATGCACAGAGTGGCAAAATATTTGAGTCACCTGGCACATAAGCTTTCAACTGAAGTCAAACAAGGAAATGGTCTACTTTCTTGTTTCAGCTTTTTAACTATAAACAAGTGTCCTTTTCATGGTCTATTTAGTGCCACACATTTTTCACATTTTTGTACTTTTTGTGAGTGATTTTGCAGTTTAAAATGGCCCCCCAAGCATAGTGCTGAAGTCCTGTGTAGTATTCCTAAACACAAGAAGGCTGTGATGTACCATATGGAGAAAATACATGTGTCAGGTAAACCTCCTTCAGGCATCAGTTATAGTGCTGTGGGCCATGAGTTCAATGTAAATGAATCAATAACACATATTAAATAAGGTGTCTTTAAATGGAAACACACATAAAAAAAGTTATGCACTGACCGCTTGACAAAAATGTAACCAGATGCTCATAGAATCCTAACCCGCTATTTCCCTTAGAAGCAATGGTTCTCTCTTTGCTAATTCAGTGTTTGTAACAACTTTAGGGAACATAACAACAAAAACCAATGAGAATTGACTATATAACAAATGTAATTATATGATTTTCAGACTTCTACACTTTAATAATCTTCTAGTAGACACTTTATGTGTCCTTAAACACCCACCTAATCCATGTACATAAACTATATCATCTGCGCATTTATAAATGTATATATAGTGGCTAAAATAAAATTATGAATAATAAAAAACAACAATTGACTGTATAACAAATGAAATTATATGGTTTTGGATTTGCTTCAAAATAATCTGGGATAAGGAGTAGTGGGTGAGGGTAGATGAAACAAGATTGGCCATACTGTATCATTGTTGAAATCAGGTGATAATATTTGGGACTTCATTATACTCCATTTCTGTATATGTTTGAAATTTTCTATAACAGAAAGTTATAAAAATAGAGCTAGAGTAAACTAGAGATTTGAGGAGGCATGCATCAGTTTACAATTTCAATTAGGAGGTCAGGATAAGTCTTCCTGAGAAGATGACATTTTAGAAACAGATGACAACACTGGCCAGAAAGCAGCAAAGGCCCTGAAGCAAAGTGTACCTAATATATTCAAGGCACTGAAAAGGAAACCAGTGTGGCTAGGGTACAGTGAGCAAGAGGAGATAATGTCAAAGAGGTAATGGGAAGCCAAATCACATTGGGCCTATTAGTCCTCATAAGGGCTTTGACTTCTATTCTGGATTATACAGGTAGTAACTGGAGGGTTTTGAGAAGAGGGATGAAATGATTGACTTCAATTTTAAGTGATCATCTAGCTTCTGTCGAGTATAGACTTTAGTGTAAGGAATCTGGAATGCAAGCAAAGATACCCAGAACACTGTGACAATCCAAGTAAGAAAAGATGGTGGCTGGGGCCAGGAGTGGTAGCAGTAGAGATAGTAATAAGTAGTTGATTCTCAATATATTTTGAAAGTAGAGCTAGGAGGATGTCCTGACCAGTTGAGTGTGGGATATGAGATAAATAAAGGATCAAGATTTTAGACCCCAGAAACTACAATGAAGGAGTTTTTAATAACTCATATGGGGAAGAAAATATTTGCAAAATACTGGGGTATCTACCATTAGAGATGATCCAATTTTGACCAATAAAATGTTTATGAGTACAAATAAAACTGCTCCACATCTGACACATTTCACACACCCCTTTTACTACTCACAATGTACCTGAGGCTCAGAGGGGCCAAAGGGCTTGTCTTGGGACACAAGACTAGTGAATAACAGAGCTTGGCTGCAAACCCAACATCTCTCTGGACACTAAACAAATGCCTTTTCCAAAAATAGCACAGTAACTTGAAAATCAGTATTTTAAGTATGGCAAAGAATATAACTTTCAATTAATAAAAACAGTTAAATAGAAATATTCATTTCCTGCCACTTAAGAAAACTCAGTGTTCCTTAAAAGATAGCTAATCTAAAAGAATCAACCATTTAAAATGCCCAGGCCACGGTGAATGTTGGCTTTGTATCTTAAAAGGGGCTGTTTCTAAATTCTGCACTTACTTGCTAGATTGAGACTCCCTCATTCACGCCTACTTGGGCTTTCTTGTCTTTCTCATCAAAGAACAGCCTGTACTCTCCTTTCGGGACCTTGCCATTCTGCAGCTAAAGACGAATGTCTAAGACCAAGCCCCACGAGCTGTAGAAGCATCTGACCCAACACCAGAGGCTCATTCACCTCTGCCCACGCAGTAACGAGTTTGATGGATGGCTTTGGATGACATTCATAATGTGCACCAGCTTTCAGAAAAAGGGCTTCTAAAGGAGCCTCTTGGATATATAGACTCTGCAAGTTCCAGGTGGACATCAGGAATATTGTCAAGAATAAGTTGGAAAGTCAGGGAGACAAATAATACTAACAAAGTATTTTTTAAAAAAGAAACTAACCAAGAATATTTAATCTTTTAAATTAATTGGATTACTAGTGCCAAACAATGGTCTATGATGCATGAATGACACTGCCCAGGTAATTTTAAAAAAAGACTGTAAAATAATCTTAGAAATGCTGTCTACCAGCTTCATTAAAGAACGGTAGAAGCTGACGTAAGACCAGAACCCAGGTTATTCCCTTCCCACATTGTAACCAAACATTATTACAGTGGCATTATGGCAAACTTTAGCTACATCTCTTCCCCAAAATCAAGCTGCTAAAGGATCTGAGTATACATCTTACAATTTAAGGAACTAAAAACAGTTTTTCTTTGCACTTTAATGAACTACAGCCCGAAAGATTTGTTTAGGTCTCAAATTTCTTCCTCACTACTTTCTGGAAAATGTTCCTACAGTCACTATAGTACATTGTCAGTGGGGACAAAAATGAGACAAATGAATAACAAATTTAAAACATATCTATCATGGGGCGCCTGGGTGGCGCAGTCGGTTAAGCGTCCGACTTCAGCCAGGTCACGATCTTGCAGTCTGTGAGTTCGAGCCCCGCGTCGGGCTCTGGGCTGATGGCTCAGAGCCTGGAGCCTGTTTCCGATTCTGTGTCTCCCTCTCTCTCTGCCCCTCCCCCGTTCATGCTCTGTCTCTCTCTGTCCCAAAAATAAATAAACGTTGAAAAAAAAATTAAAAAAAAACATATCTATCATATAAAACATTTACTCAACAATCATTTGCTGCATAAATCCCATGTGCCCGGCAATGTCTGGACACCTAGAAAAGAAATGTGAATGTGACGTGGTCCCTGCTTTCAAGAAGCTTTCAAAGTAGTGATGGTAAAAACAACAACAACAAATTATAGTTTAATATGAAAAAAAATATATAGACTTATGCCTAATGGTTTAAGGGGGCTGCACATAAGATGTGAGTTGAGGGTAATATCAGGAAAGACAGCTCAGACATGACAGAATTACTCAGAATTAAATTAAAATTCTTCTAAGTGGATCCCCACTGCCATGACTTTTGCCAGTGAAACCCAAGATGCCCACTTTGAAGAGAGCTGTGCAATAGGAAATAACCACATTTGCTGACAGTATTGCTATTTAGTAAAACTCAGCTAGGTGCCAGTAAATGTTTATCTACTGAATGGCCACAAACTGGGAACAATACCTTCCCACCCAGAGATCAGAAGACACTGGTGTTTCTGTCGGTGAGTAAAAGTTGGCATGTTTGCCCATTGACAAACCATTGGTATCAATTCTTTAGTGTTAATCTCACCTTTACCACAACTGCCCCTCCCACCCCTTGACTCAATGAATGGCACCACCACCACCCAGGACAGAAGCCTAGGGGTAATCCTGACACTCTGCCTCTACTCCCATGCTAAGTCTGCTCTCTAACTTCACTCCCGCTTTGGTCCATTCATCAGCCCCTCCAGCATTGTAAAAATCCACATTCCCTATCGGCCCTGCTCCATCAATCTATTCTACTATAAAATATCAGCAACATGGAAGTTTTCAAAATTTAAATCTGATCCTGCTGCTCCCTTGCTTAACTGTTACTAATTCTCCATTGCCTTCAGAATACTGTCCAGGATTCATGGCCCCAAAGTCCCATGTGGTCTGGCAGCTTCAGGTTGTACCACCCTCCCCTTCATTATTTGCACTCTAACCCATTAGTATTCTCCAACTTCTCCCAAGAAGCCAAACTTCCTCCTGCCTCAGGGCCTTTTCATATCCCCTTTCCTCTGCTTAGAACTCTCCTACCTAAACCCCAGCCCCACTTTAAACCTCAAGTCAAATTTTACTTCCTAAGAAAATCTTTCTCTAGGTCTCCATGGTAAATCTTCCCCATTACTCCCTCACCCCCACACCCCTCCATTGTGCCCCTCTTACCACTCTCAATCCTTACCCTTCACTGGGACATAAATATCTCTCAGGGCAGGGACTATCTGTATTGTCCACTTCTAATTCCATACTCTGTGAATATTTGACTATGTCTGTTTCCCCTCCTCACCAGACTGTAAGAGTCATGAAATCAGGCACCATATCTAACCCATGGAATGCCTACAATAAATATTTACTGAGCCACTCTGTCTCTCAACATGCAGAGAGTATTGAAAGTGCATGCCAAGGTTATATATTTCAATTTTTATAAAAATATATAATTTCAAGTTATCAGTTGATATGTAATTAGGAAAAGGTCATAAGATACATGGTGTGTACAGGGGGGAAAGGGGGCTCCAGAGTAGAGAAATGTCCTCAGGTAACAGAAAAAGAATGTGTGCATTCATGCATGCGGTGGCAAGGGGGGTGTGCTATGGGCTATGTGACTTTAGGCTATGCTGCTTAACCTCTAAATCAGCTTCTTTATCTTTAACACTAGAAATAAAAAACACTTTTCTGTCCACCTCAAGTGATATGTTGAAGGAGAGACTTCTATGTCCAAGGAAAGGAGCTCTATAAAAGTAACAGACTGTTATTGGATAGCCATGGAAATAATATCTTATTTCCACTGTTTAAATGTTTCAATGAATTTGCCCCTGGGGGACAACTCCAGATTTTTTTTCCTTGCAGAGCTAAATAAATTGTCTAGTTGGACAGTCTAGGTCTGACCAAATTTTCCAGTGAATTACCAAGGCTGGCAGAAGCTCTCCATAGGGCAGATGCCACTTCACAGGACATTACCTTTTCCTTGCATTCAAGAGTGATTGGTGAGTATAGTTTCTAAAGGTGGAGAAGCTAAATCTTCCTGACCTCCAAACTGATGCATCCTTTGGAAAGCAGTGTGCTATTGAAACAAAGTCAAGAGGAATAAGATGCCCTTAAAAAATAGGGGGGAGGGGGGTGTCACAAATTCAAATGCTTACAGGGGCAGGCAGATAACTTAAAGGTGATCGGCAGTTGAGGTGAGTAGACAGACACCATAGCATACTAGAGATGAGGGGAACACATAAAATATTGTCCCATCCCCAAAAAAGGGCATATTACTATTAATTATCCTAGGGAAATAGGTATAAACCAGGCTATCCCAGGCAAACCAGGACATATGGTCACCCAGACTAGGAAGTATGACTGGTTGGCTCCAGTTAATGCAGAACGCCAACCTACCATTGACAGGTCTTCCCACTTTTCAGGAGAATCAAAAGATTGGGGCTTTTTATATAAACTTATCTTATTTTAAATACTGGAAACTACTTTTAACACTGAGTATACCACACAAAACACATATTTAGGCAGCCAGCTTATGACCTCTGTCTTTAAGGATTTTCTTCATCATTACTCACCATCATCACTATCAGTAGAATTATTGTTCTCCAAAGAGACATGTCTGTATCATCTTCCGCTGTACAGAAAGAATCTTTTGTGAATATATTAATGAGCATACATATGCTAACCACCCACCATCTGTGCAACAGATGTGCTCAGATGTATTACCTCATTTAAACTGCCCAACATCATGAGGTAGGGATTCTTATTATTCTCCACTTTACGGGGGAAAAATCAGAGGCTCAATGTAACAAAATGATTTAACTTCCCTAACAGTAGACCAGGGATGCAAAGTCATCAATTTCTTACAAGTAACAAGTTCAAAAGAACTTAAAAGGGTACAAAACAGAAGACAAGGACAGAGAGCAGCATTAAAGTCGAAAAGAAAGGAATGAGAGAAATAATCTTGACTGTCTGATATATCTTAAGGTCTCGGTTTTTGCCGAATGAATGAACATGCTTGTGAATTTGCAGTCAAGGCATTGGAATCTGCTTCATGAAAGAGAATGTATTTGGAGTTAGACACACCTGTGCTTGAACATCATCTTCACTGTATACCGGAATATGAATTTTGGTAGTTATTTAACCTTTCTGACCTCAATACCTTCCCTAAAACTGGACATAATGTCTACTTACAGGGCTGTTTTAAGAAATAATTGGAGTAGCATGCATGAAACAGCTAGCACATAATAAAAACTCAATGAGGGTCACCTGGGTGGCTCAGTCAGTTAAGCATCCATCTCTTGATTTCAGCTCTGGTCATGATCTCAGGGTTGTGAGATCAAGTCCCACGTCAGGCTCTGCACTGGGTGTGCTCTCTCGCTCCCTCTGGCCCTCTGCCCTACTTGTGCTCTTGCTTTCAAAAACAAATAAAATGAAAACACTTAATGAATGCTTACTTCTTCTCCCAGCCCTCTTTGGAGGAAGAGGAGACAATCCTTGCTTTTCTTTTCCCATTTATTGTATTTGCTTTCTATAAGGGCCTCTTAACCCGCATCAAATCTGTCTCTATCCATTCTTCTTGCTTTATTTTCCCCTCCTTAATTGATTCTGGTTTGCCCCTAAGAATAGGGCTTTCTTTCCTGTTTCTCCCACAAAGGCTCTTCCCTCTACAATGCTTTGTCTCTGGGCTGGGGTTGAAAAGAGAAGGTGTTGATATGCTCTGGGCTTGCTGTTTTTAAGACAAGGATCTACACCCTCCATTCAACTATGAGAACGTAAGACCTTCAAGAGCCAGCCTCCTCTTTTTGGTCAGACCTCCAGCCTAGCTTGGGGTCAGGCTGACAGCAGACCATCAGTACATACCTGATGAGTGAGTCAACTTGCCTTACAGATGATTTAAATCTCTCTTTTATAAATCCAACTCCACATCTAACCAAGGCTCATAGGCTAGATTTAGAGTTGTCCAGTGATTATAGAGAAGTTCAACATTACTGGGTAATTAACAAGCACCTGTCCAGCACTAAAGATTATTATGTGAAAAAATAAACCTAAGTTTTAAAAAATTCATCTTTCTTAAATATTGTAGATGCACTGATTTATAGATATAATGGGCTGGTAAGAAGAGTCTAACCAACTGTTAATATCCATCATAAAAATACATTTCACTGAGGAATCATAGCATTGAAAGTCATAGAACACCTTATAAAGGCAATTTCACTGTCAGTATATATTTCATGGGGTACAGCCATTAAAATTACTCTGCAGTAAATGATTAGGGAAATTAGGTACATTCATTTAGGAAGATTCAAATGCTACTCACATTCATAAAACCTCCAATGGGATAGCACACTCTTCCAACAAGTCAGGGGCCTTTATCAGATGGGTTCTGCACCTGCACACCCAGGTCTCAGCTATAGTAAAATTTCTCTGACACTCACTCTGTGCTTGTGGAATCATGACCATGGCGAAACAAATAACTCCAATGACATTGGATGCTCCTCAAAATTTACTCTTGTCTGACCCCTACTGCATCTTTACTCAACTCATAGGAATAATGATCATTCTTTGGTCAAGGTGAAAACAAAAGCAAATTTTTAAATTTTCTGAGACTGGGGCAGAGATACCAATAAAGGCCCATTAAGGCAGGTCTGTCACCAGCATAATTAACATCTTAGTTGAAACCTGAGGCTCTTCTCTCTGCCTCCCCACACAGCAACAAGGCATTCATGGAAAGCCCTTGTGGAGGCAGCAAATCACGGTATAATGGAAGAAATGTCAAAAAATACCCTAAGTGATACAGGAAGACAAACATACCTGTAGTACCAAGCATATGGCTGGGGATGGGGGAGTCCCTGAAAGGGTTTTGAGTCAATCGCCTCACACACTTTGCAATATTGTTTCAATATGGCTATGGGGCACCATCTCCCATCACTGTGCTCTGGCATATGCTGGCCAAGAAGTAGCCAATGCCTGTCCTGCCAAGCTGGCACTGGGCAGTTGAGGCAAAGGCACTGAGCCTTGTCCAGGCATGTCTCTCAGGCCTGTGTGGGATTCAGGGCAGGGTAAACCAAGTGAGTTTTGGGGTGATACCTTGAGGAAATACTAGGGCTAAGCCTGGTTGGCAAAGTGAGTGAGATTCCTAGGGGGAAAGCAAAAGAGAAGACAAGCCTTGAGATAGGACCACTGTTTGCTCCATAGCAGTACAACAAAGCATGCAGAAAGGGGCCCAGGGGCCCTGTGGCCATAATCAGGCACAATGTTCTCCCTGCTCAGCACATGCCCTCTCCCCAAAGTTTCAGCCCCTATTAAGAAGTTATAGTTATAAGTGTCTAAATATGTTAAAATAATAAATCAACTCCAGAAATGAAAAACATATTGGCTAAGTTTTTTTCAAGACAAAACCAAAAAAAAAAAAAAATTATGATGGTAATCTGTCACAGCCATATCAGAGATCAGATTATATTGACCCCCCACCTCCACCCCAATACCCCCTCCCCATCTCCTCTTTCTAGCTCGATCCTCCAAGGCTCAGAAATTCTCAGAACAGCTGGGCTTTCTCATCTTCTGAATTTTCCCCAAGGAAAAGCAAACATAGACTCTCAAGTGCTAGTACAAATGATGTGAACCCCCAGGCTCCTGCCGTGTTGACAAAATTCTGCAGGCGCAAATGGACTTGTTTGGAAAGAGCCCTGCTCACTTTAATTCTTTAATAGTGACATTTTCCAATCTCTGCATCGTGTCAACCACAAAGTTCTTCTGACAGGAGAGTGTTCTGACAGCAAACTGTTTTAGCAGCCATGGGGGGGAAAGGTGGAACACAAACACAAAAGCCTGCACAGGAATACAGCCCAAAAGGTTGACTTTTCATTTACTTCTCTCCCTCGAGCTCATGGCGCTATAAGCTCCAGCATTAAATTTTAAGCATTTAATGCAGGAGGATCAAAGGGAAGCCAGAGAAGTGTTCAGATTCATCAACCACTGGTCTTGCTATGAATTTTCAGCAAGAAAAAGAGGGCCATTGCTTGAAGAGAATGCAACATTAGTCAGAATGTAAAACATCTATTTCTGGGGATTCGTGAAATGATATCATTAACAGATTTTAATTTAGAGTGCATAGACATGTGACCCTCAAGAAGGTCAATATTCAGTAGCGAATGATGTGCTAGGGTGGCAGAAGTTAAATCTTATTTTAACTACTAGCAGAGATGGAAAGAGACTGTGATCTCTGAAATTACTATGGTTAGGATGAAATACACTTAATGTAGCAAGTTAATAACACAGTATTTCACATTAAATGAAGCTATAATGGGCCTTTTATAGTTAGGCATGCCTGATAAATTGTTGACATGATAAATATGGAATAATAACCTGAAATGCCTTTTTGCTCTCTTAGTCCTTCAAATAAAAGAAATCCCAACCACTAGTTTTATGACTATAATACAAATCCTCAATTTTCTAGCAGAACGTCCTTTTCTGTAACTATACAGATTTGTACATGAGAAATTAGTCTTTGAAAGAAAGAGAATAGTGATATCAATCATTAGAAGGAAGTAATTATACTCTACATTTGTTTAATGCATCACAGTTTTTCACTCTGTCATTCAACGAGTATTTCAGGAGCCCCTACTATGTGCTATACTAAATGATAGGTAGATGGTGAAAACCAAAACAAAGCGACCCCTATTTCATCAATCCTAGAGAACGAGACAGACAAAGGGTTGGTACCCACTGGCTCACCTCATCCATTCCTCTTTGTTGCTCACTAGAGCCCTCTCATGAAAGGGGATACTTTCTAGAAGGATACACAAAGGATCTCGTGGTACTCCAAGACCAGGAACAAACATGGTAAGGTTTCCTTGGACTTGTAATTGGACCCAGGACAGCCATAAGTCTCCTCAAGCTGATTTTTCTCTTCTTTAAACCAATTTCCAGCCATCTCTAGGACTCAGCCACGCTTTGCCCTGCTCTGCTTTCCTCTTGTTGGGACATATCAATTACAGAGAGGCAGTAGAAAGTCATGGTCAACAAGCAGACTCTGGAGCCAAAGAACCCAGGTTTAAATGCCAGCCTGCTTCTTCCTAGTTATGTGACCATGAAGACATCAGTAATATTTCCATGCCTTATTTTCCACATCTTTAACATGGAGATATTAATAGAACCTACCTCACAAAGTTGTTGAAGGATTGACTGACATAAATCAATATACAGCCCGTGGTATGATGCTTCTCAGTCAATAACAGTTATCACAACACTGACATAGGATGTAGCAAAGGGCCAAGTAGTGTTCTAAGGGTTTCCATGTATTAATTCATGTAATCTTCACAACAATCCTATGATGAAAGTACTATTATTATCTTAATTTCACTGAAAGGAAACTAGAGCCCTAGAGAAGTTAAATAAATTGCTGATAATTATATAGTGTATGGGAATCCACAAACTCCAAGACCTGTAGTCTTAATGACTGTGCTACCATAATAACTGACTCGGTCTTGTTCTCGAATCTGTAAATCTTTTCTTGATCTCAATGTTGCTCGATTGAAGTACCCTTAACTTCCACTCACCATGACCTGTCTTGGCCTCAATTCTATTTCAAATCTCAGCTCATCTTTTCATGACAAATCCCCTCAAAGTTTGCTGGCCCACCTTATGTCATTATCCACCCAGGGTCAGTTTGCTGTGGCTGTAGGCAGTAAGTTTACTTATTTTAAATAGGGCCCAGATAAAAGGGGCTGTAGGCATGGCAGGAAATATGACTGACATGTCTAATGTACTCATTATGCAGGTACAGCAATTGAGGTTTTAAAAAGTCTGATGACTGGGGTGCCTGGGTGGCTCAGTCGGTTAAGCATCTGACTTTGGCTCACATCATGATCTCACAACTTATGAGTTCAAGCCCCACATCAGACAAGATCCTCTGTCTCCCTCCCTCTCTGCCCCACCCCAGCTTGCTAACTCTCATGCTCTCTCTCAAAAATTAATGAACATTTAAAAAAATAAAATTAAAAATAAAATAAAAAGTCTAATGACTAACCCAAGCTCATTCTGTTAATTGTTACCAGAGGTAGGACTTCGATCTGGGATTTTTGACTTGGAGACTAATGAAACTTTCTTATTTCCTCTGTGATATTTCTGTGTATATGGAGGCCAAAGTCTGCCTGGCTTGGAGCCATCACTTTATTCAAAAATAACTACTGCCAAAACTATATTCACCAATATCAGGTAAAAAGTAAAGAACTAAAGAATATTTCAGCTATGTCTATACAATGGAGCTTAGTCTATGATAAAAGTACTTTGCTCACCTGATATAATAACTTCTATCTAGTAAACATTTGCTCTTTTTCCTTCTTGATTCCTATGTCAAGATTCCCTGTGTATATATTAAAGAGTGAGAAACACTTCATAGTTCTATCAACACACAGTTCTTACCAGTTCAAACATTACCAGATGCCATTTGGGGAAGGAAAGGGGAGCTGGAGGGCAACAGAGGCTCCTAGAATAATCTGCCAAAATTCAAAGTTTAGGAAAGAAAAATGATGACTTATGAGTGAGAGTAGAAAATTAGGCATCATAGGGTAAAATCCTTTTTTCTACTGCACAGTAGAAAGTTTTACACTAATTGATTCTCCATTAAGAGATTAGACTTTTGTCTATACCCTTTCTCCCAGGCCCACAGGAAATACTCTGAACTTTATGCTTTTAACAATTTTAGATTAATGTCCACGAGTGGAAACTAGCTATTGAAAATTAAGAATGGAACATTTTATGTGAAGTTACCTTGGAACACAAAACTATTCCTTAGCTATCCTGAGGCCTTGTGTCTTGGTGACACCAGGTCCATTATGTTGAAATATCCTCCTCTGTTAGGAGGGGCAAGACATGTGCTTATATTTAAGAAACTGAAGAAACCTTTCTCTTACTGACAAGTAGTAGTGATTGCAACAAACTAGGATCCCAATTTAACAAACAAATGTTCCCAGTGATCTCAAGGGGAGCAACAACTTTATTAATGACTTTCCTAATGGTTCAGTGCTATTTATCAAATTACATACAGAAAAGGGGTCTAATGGAGAAAGCATCACCCCAAAAGTCTGGCAAACCTGAATTCAAATCCTTCAACTATCTTTAATTTAGTTTCGTTTTCTGGGCTTTAGTTTCTTTAACTATAACAATGGGGATGTTAATACCTATCACACAGTTCTCATGAGGAATGCATGTGATATATTAGACTGCCTAGAGAGGAGAAAATAAAGGTTATTTCTTTCCTTCCTTCCCTCCTGAGAAACTCCTTGTAAAACAAATTTCCACTAAAACAGTACACTTTGGCATCCATGATCATTACCTGACCTCAAATTGTAACACCTAGCATAGAGATATAAACGACTTATCCTAAGAGAATTCCTATAATAACAATTCTAATCCAATTTGCTCAGAAGCAGATTACAACTTCCCTTTGAACCTTCCCACTTCTTCAATAAAGTAGTGAGGATGTTTCTAAAAATAACCATCTGCTAGTTTACAGTGAAAATTTCATCTAGATACTGTTCTATACCATCTGGTCATTTTGTACCCAGCACACCCACCTCTAGCTCCTCAGAACAGTTCTGTGGAGGGAGGAGGCTGAAGTCTTTGAAGATTGGGTGCTGGCACTCACTAAGAGTTTTCATCATTTGCATCTAGGAAATGCTTAAAGCCATAAACTTGGGTAATTAACTCACTTGGCATTGCTCAAAGTTCTGAGTGCAGAGAATTAATTAAAGGCATCATTTCAAGTGCTTGCAATGGGTAAATTGGGGTGAAATTGTGACAGCCGAATTGAACAGATTGGAATATAGATGTGTTGGGGCAGAGGTGTCTGAGAAATGTTTCTAACCTCTGGGAAAGCTGATTAAATTTATCATCTCAGCATTTTGTTCTGCCTTTAATTTGGTGATGACATTCAGAGTAACTATGTAAGACTGTAGACATGGGCTCTTTCCCAAGGGCACCGACATGAAAATCATAGCAGAACTATAGCAGAGATTCCTCTAAATATGACACATTGTACTTGAAGGCCAATGGATCTTGGATAATCTCAGGGAAGTGCCAAATAAATATTGGCTGTTAAACTCTTAAATGTTGCTCAACAAATGTTGATGCAGGGGCACAAAGAGCAGATTAGATGTATTCTTATGAAAAAATAAGTAGGAAGACACAATTTGTACCAAACTGATAGAGAGAGATACATCCATTAACCACTTTTAGAGAGCAGAGATGGAAACTCACTCATTGCTGAGGAAATCACTTAGAAAAGAGGTCAAATAAAAATTAAAATAATCCACTCTGCCATTAAGATCTCATAGTCTTAATAGTCAATGACCTCGACAAAAAAAAAAAAAAAAAAAAAGTGGTTTAGAAAATAAGACATGGAGACTTAGGGATTTTGAGAAGGAGGGGGAAAGGAGATAAAGTTTTGGTACTGTTTTTTCTGAAGAAGAATGTAAGGTAGCTGATGTAATAATCTCATATAACTACTCTAATCTGTAGTAGCCATCTACAAAAGACCCACTTCTCAATCAACTCACTTTCTAAACATTCTCCTTTGATGAGGGCAATGAAATGGCCAGTCAGCCATTCCAATCTGAAGGGGAAATCCAACAGCACCTTATTCCAGGGCCTGATACATGAAGCAGTCTCCTCATAAAATTTGTCCCACATCTCCACCCTCATCTAATCCCATTTGGGTTTTAGGAATCTTTGTGGAGGCTTGCCTTGTCATTCAGCATACACTGCCCAGAAGGTCTCAGATAGACTTCCACACCCACACAGATCTTAGAGTCAGGTTTTCCAGTAAGAATCCTGATTCCACACTGTTCTTCAGACTGTGAGAGTTTATGGGTTTCTTGCTTGGCAGAGCTTCATTAGGTAATGAGAGAGGGAGAGATCCTGCAGAGATTAATAGTTATTGATTCCCCAGTGTAACTTCCTCATCAACTCCAGCAGACAAATAATATCCTGCCTCATGTAATGCTCATGTTCTTTTCAATTCTCCCTGCATCCACCACGGCACTGTTCTTTCAATGGATCTAGTTGTTATTTGAGAGAGGAAGAGATCCATCTGCCCCAGGACAGAAAACCATTCCCAGCTATGCTGCCTAGAGCCAGAGTGAGTTTTGCATGACTGATGCGGACAACTCATTTAAATAAATAGTTTGTCCTTTTTTGCCTAAGGAGCATGGAGGTCATTTATTCATTCTCCATTCACTGAGTCAACAAATATTTGTTGCCTACTATGCTTCAGGCATGGTAATCTGCAAAAGTGAGGCTTTTTTCTATATTGCAGGAAGACTAAAGCAAGGGGGTACAAAGAGTTTAGAGACAAATAAAAATAATAACAATAATGATAATAAAACTATTCAAAATTAAAAGCATTTACAAGGTACTAGTAAATTGATTATCTGTTCTGGAGCAACTGACATCATGGTAAAAGTGCCTGATGGTACAATGGGGAAGAAGGGAAGATAAATGTTCCTTTGGAGAGTATTCTAGAATTTAACTGCACATGTGTTTCATTATGGAAGACAATCAGTCCTGAGATTGGATGGCTCAGGCCAAATCTCAGTCACATAAAATGACTTGCCAAGGAGTGCAACCATGAAGCTAACCAATCGTTACTTCTTCTGAGCTTCTGCTATGCAGCCAGTGCTTTGAAGGTGTTATTTCTCAGCCCTCACAGCACTCACTGAAAATAGGAATCAGAAGTAATAGCTTTCTTTTGATCCCCTATACCTGCATGTTAACTGGCAAAAGCAAATTTAAAGTCAACGAAAGCCCCAAATACAGAAGATAGCTCATATTGTAAATGGTCACTGCCTGCCAAAAACCAACAGCCTATATGGGGAGTAGAGCTGTACACATTCAGAAAGCTAAAATTACAGGAAAACTATGCTAGGTGGTACATGGCTTCAAAGATGACGTAATGTTTTCCAAGTTCAAGGATCTTCCAATCTATTGTGGAAAAGGCATATCAACCACCCTGTAACACAAAGAATGTCTGAAGAGAACATAAACTATAAACATAGAGTTGTTAGAAATGGCAATGAATTCTATCTTGGGGTAATTGGGAAATGACATTTGAGCTTGCCTTGAAGAAGATCAAATATTTTAACAGGTGGAAAAGAAAAGAAATTTTTTTTAAAGAAGGTAGGGCATACATCCTTGGGACATGGGAACATGATCCATTCCAAGAACTGTAAAGAACCCAGTGTGGCTACAACATATTGGGTTACTGTGGAAGTATCATGGGAGATGATATCCAAAAAGCAGGTTGAGACCCTGTAGTGGAGTGCCTTGACCACCATAGTAAGAAGTTTATGGTCTGTCTTAGAGGAAATTAAATGCCATTAATGCCTTTTTGTAAAAAATGTTTTTAATGTTTATTTATTTTTGAGACAGAGTGCAAGCAGGGGAGGGGCAGAGAGAGAGGGAGACAGAGAATCCAAAGCAGGCTCCAGGCTCTGAGCTGTCAGCACAGAGCCTGACACGGGGCTCCAACTCATGAACCGCAAGATCATGACCTGAGATCAAGTCGGAAGCTTAACTGACTGAGCCACCCAGGCACCCCCATTGATGCCTTTTAACAGGGAGGGATATTAACATTAACAGCAGTCAGAATAGAAGGGAAGGGGATATCTTTAAGAAACACTTAATGGGCAAGACTTAGCCACAAAGTGAAGGAGGGGGAAACTGAGGATGAGGTGGCATTGTCTAGCTTGGGTACTAGAAAGGGTATATTGAGGGCAAAAATAATGTCAGTGAAAAGTCAGTTTGGGGTACAAAAGATCATCTCATACAGAGTCTTTTGGGAAAGAGACTAGTTATGGGCTAAGCCTATAATCAGAAGTCACCCAGAATTGGCCTAAGTGTCATGGCCCCACAGGTAAGGATCAGAAATCAGGGACATTGTTTTTCTAGTTCTCCTACAGCTGAATTTATCTTTTACAGTAAGTTTGCTCAACTCTGGTCAGGTGCTTGCTCCCCATCTGTACTTGAGCTCCACCATCATAAGTAGAATGCTGAGACTTCTTTCCCCCAAAATGCTATATAGGATGTCAGCTATAATCCTGTAGTGATAGTTCTGTCTGGAGCAAAAGCAGTAGTAATGACTTAAACCCATAAAAGTGCTTTACACTCTTTAAAACATTCCAACACTCCTCACTCATTCATTCAACAACCTACCACTGATGTGAAACCACAGTGATTATGAGTATGTGCTAGAGAGCTGGGCTGCCTGTGTGAGGCTCTGCCACGCACCCACTATGTGACCTTAGGTTACTTAACTGCTCCGTGCCACTTTCTGATCTCATCTGTAAAATGTTTGTAATAATAGTGTTGTGATAATGACTGAATGGGTTAATTCATGTAAAGCATCTGGAAGAACGCTTGGCATTAGTAAGTGTCCAATATGTGGTCATTACTTTGCACAGGGTGTGTTGATGGATGCTTTGAGGTAGTCAAAGGTAATCAAGTATAAAGAGTCAAGCCTCTTTATAGGCAAGAGACTCCATCGTGAAGGACTTTATAAGTTGCTGGGAGAGAAGCAGATGGAATATAGGTAATCTGCATCATTTGTAAAGTAACTCCTCAAGAACTCAGTTACGTATCTTTGTAGCTGATTCTACTACTCCCCCACCCCCCCCCCACCCGATCACCCATAACCACCGAAGTACTCAGAATAGCACCTGGAATAAAGTAGGCACAGCTAATAAATGTTTGCTGATGTATTTATTATGTGTCCAAAGAGAAAAGCTAATAAAGTGCCCATAGAAATCAAAAAGAATGGTTCCCTTTTTGACAGCTACAAAGGAGGCAGCATGTGTGCTATGCTCAGATGAATAAGTGAGATCTGATGTTATGTCCTCACAACAGGCAGGGAACATAGATAGAATGCATTCTATAATCTGCAATTAGTTTACAGATGATACTTTGTTACAACAAAGCATGAAGGTAAAGGGACTTGCCCAAGGTCATATCAACAACATCACGGAGTTAGAAACAAAGTGTGCCCCATCCGTTTGAGACTGCATAGACCTCAAAGCTCAGACCTCTGCAGAGACAGCCTGTTTAGCACGTTTGGCTCTCTTTCCGCATTACAGGCTATAAACAGACTGACTAAAGTTCCTCTACCGTGGCCTCTGAGTAAATGGCCATTGCGTACCCCGGCTTCAGGCATCTGCTATGCAACCATCACCGGTGATGAAATTCAGGCCCAGCGCAGAGCAGATGGACATTTCCCTATTCTGGCTGGCACACATTAGGCTCCCCCTGCATCCCAGAGATGCTAACGCCAGCAGCAGAGGAAGGGAAGCATGACCGACAGCTCCGAGAGCACCACTGCTGTGGCGGGCAATGTCAGCACCTCCTCCATCTGGGGCGGCAAGGACAGGGGACGTGCCTGGGCACCTGCAAAGCAGGGGCTCCCAATAAATGCTCCATGAAAGAACCTGATGTTTAAAAAATAAAAAGGTTTCAAAATAGACATGACAGATGTCATATTGTGAACTTTCTCATACTTATTTTGCAGTTTAGCCTTATTTTTTTTCTCCATCATATATTAGGGGTGGGAAATACCATCATCTTTTCAGGTTTGGAAACTCTAAAAGTTATAATGTTTGAATTTTTATTTAAAGCTTAATGTGGAATGACATCTGACTTCGGCTCAGGTCATGATCTCGCGGTTTATGAATTTGGGCTCTGCATCGGGCTCTGTGCTGACCTCTCGGAGTCTGGAGCCTGCTTCGGATTCTGTGTCTCCCTGTCTGCTCCTCCCCCACTCATGCTCTGTCTCTCTCTTCTCTCAAAAATAAATAAATGTTAAAAAAAATGTTAAGCTTAACGTGGGATGGGAAAATACCTATTAGTATCTTAGAAATATTTTTTTGGTTGAGATCATTTTAATAACAAAAAGTCATTCTCTGTATGACTTATTTCACTTAGCATAACACTCTCCAGTTCCATCCACGTTGCTACAAAAGGCCATATTTCATTCTTTCTCATTGCCAAGTAGTATTCCATTGTGTATATATTTCACTCTTATGTGGATCCTGAGAAACTTAACAGAAGACCATGGGGGAGGGGAAGGAAAGAAAAAAAAAATGGTTAGAGAGGGAGGGAGCCAAAACATAAGAGACTCTTAAAAACTGAGAACAAACTGAGGGTTGATGGGGGGTGGAAGGGGTGGGGGGGGTGATGGGTATTGAGGAGAGCACCTGTTGGGATGAGCACTGGGTGTTTTATGGAAACCAATTTGACAATAAATTTCATATTAAAAAAAAATAACAAAAAGTCAAAAACCTTAACCCCAGTTGGATCACCGCCACCTTTTTGTATCAAGCAAGTAAAACAAAATGTCAATGGTATTGCTGTGCTATTTTTGAATTTGCTCAAACTATTTCAAAAATTTATTCATGTTCAGCTAAAACACAACCTTCTTCCAAGTTTCACCCAACACTGTTGTCAAAGATAGGACTCCTCAAAATTAGCCTCATGCCTAAAGTACCATATTTCAAAATTTAACCACAGTTGATTCTGGGTGGTAATTTTCCTTTCCTCCTTTGCTTTTCTTTGTACCTATCAGCATTTGCTAAATTTTCTTCTATAAGAAAGAAGTAAACTTCAGGAAAAAAGAGAAACAAAGACATTGGCAGAAAAGTATCCAAGAGCTAAGCAACTCCTATAGGGAGCTAGGGCTTTGAAATGGGCACTATGTTGATTTAAATAACAAATAGGATCTCTAAGAAAAATGTTTATAAACAAACCAATTCCTTAGAGATAAGCATCAAGTGGAAAAAGAAGCAAATATTGGCCATGAAAGGAAAGGATCTTTATAAGAAGATACTTAGAGTTTACTTTTTTACTACTTATGCCATTTTCTGATCAACATATCATCCAATAACTTGACTTACTAGCAAGGATGTGTACCAGTTGAAATTCTGGGTTTTAGAGCCTTGACACAAGATATTGGACGATTTCTTTAACCTTAAATTCAGTGCAAATGGAAGGTGTGAGACCTTCAAGGTGGCATACTTCTAATTACTAAGATGAGATATGGACAGTTTCTCTGGGTCTGCATTAACTCTCGGTCAGAATGAGCTTTAACTTACTTTTAAAGAAAACCTTCAAGCTTGGACAAAGAAGCTAGGAACGGATCGTGGTGAGTGATACTCTTGATTCCCATCCCTTGCCTCTATAATATCAGTGTTGTAAGACTATTTCCTGTGATGCCTGAATACTACTGTATATTCTGCTCAGGCCTTCATCCAGAATAAGCAATAGAAGTTTAAGGTCGGGTTGTTTAAAACATAGAAGAAATACAATTGTACTCATGTTATGCAATGCCATTTTGCCACAAACTTTTCTTAACAGGTATTATTTACCTGAGTCAACATTTCCTTACAGTCTATCCATATCCTATTAGTCCAGTTTTGATTTTGCAAAACAAAAAATAGCTCTTCATATGGGAAAGAGAGCTGTTGCATGGCAAATACAGCCAATATGGCTTATGATTTTACCTTTTAGTGCCCAATACAGACCACTTGTGTTACTGATCTACTAAAGTAATCTGTGAAAAATAGAATGTGTTACACCAGTATAGCAAAATGAACAGTTTCACATCCCTTATGCATATGCATTCATTCAACAAATATTCTCACCTCCTAGGTGATGGGAAACATACCAAGCACTGGAGAAAAGCTATAAAAAATATAAACAAGATTGCTAATGTCATGCATGGACCCACTGGTTGAGAGAGAAACACAGTAAATAAATAAACAAATACACAAAGTAATTTCAGTTGTGAGAAGGATTATAAAGAAAAAAAAATTTTTTTAATGTAATTTATTTTTGAAAGAGAGAGAGAGAAACAGAGAGACACAGCATGAGCAGAGGAGGGAGACACAGAATCTGAAGCAGACTCCAGACTCTGAGCTGTCAGCACAGAGCCCGACATGAGGCTCGAACCAACGAACCATGAGATCATGACCTAAGCTGAAGTCGGACACTTAACCAACTGAGTCACCCAGGCGCCCCATAAAGAAAAAAATTTAATGGTAGAAAGTAATTAGGAAAAAGAAGAAAAGCAAGTGGGACTCTCAGAAAGAGTGGTGATTCAAAGCATCTCTGGAGACATGATCTTGAGCTGTAAACAAAAAGATCAGAAGGATATACAGCAAGCCAAGAGGTAGGAGCAAAGCATTCTAGGAAGACAAAACAGTATGTCCAAAGGCTCCGAGGAGACATCATGTCCAGTGTGGCCAGATGAAGAAGAATAACAGGACATAATAATGTCAGCGAGACTACATAGGGCCCATCAAGAGTTCAAATATCAAGAGCAATGGAAATCCATTAGCAGATTTAGAGCAAGGAAAGGCCCACTCTAATTTCCCCTTTTAAAATACCTCTCTAACTGCTGTAAGGTGTAGACAATAAGGGTAAAAAAGGAAGCAGAGACATCAGAAATGAGGCTACTACTGAGGTGCAGGTAGAAGAAATGTTGATAGCTTAAACCAGGGTTGTAATAGTAGTAACAAAGAAAAGAAAACTGGTTTGAGAGATAAATTAGATTATGGAGTACTCCATACGGAGTATGGAGATTATCTGGATGTGGGAAAGTATGGTGAGTAAAGAAAGCAATCAAAAGTTATTTTTAAATTTTTGACTTGAGAAACTGGAGTCAGGAATGCAGGAGATAAGTCTGGAGATATAAATTTGGGAATCAGTTAGCTATAGATGGTATTTAAAGCCATGGAACTGGATGAGGCCATCTAAGAAGCATAGATAAAGAAGAGAGTCACTTCAACATTTGGAGAACAGGCAGAGACCAACAAGCCACCCAAGGAGACTGAGAAGAAACAGTTAGAGAGAGAAAAGAAAAACCAAGACAGTGTGGTGTTATGGAATCCACAAGAGAAGAGTTGCTCAGGAAATAAGTAGCCAACTATATTGAATGCTGTTAAGAGTTCAGGTAAATTTAGAGTAAAGACCTGTACGTTGGTTCTGGCACCTTAGAAATCATTGCCGACCTTGAAAAGAGGTTTTAGTGAGAGTTGGAGATTCACATCCTAATGGAATATATGAAGACTGAATGGAGAATGAGGAAGAGAAGACAATAGGTATATTCAACTCATTTGAAAAGTTTTGCTGTAGAGATAAGCAGAAAAACAAGGAGGTAATGAATGGGAGGTGCGAGATTGAGGAATTTTTTTTTCATATGGAATATTCTAGAATCCTGCTAATTAGAGTGATTGTAATCACGAAAGCAATAGAAACGAAGAGAGGTGGAGAACAACGGAAGGAGAGAAAACTTTGCAGAAATAGGAGACAATAGGATCCTGAGTTGAGAATAAAGGGAAAGATCTTGGCTGAGCGCATGGGGTGGGAATCCCATAAGGAAAAACAGGAAAGGTGAGAAAAGATGCCAGCAGATGTGCAGTAGTCACCCCTGCCCCATCCACACAGTATTCTTTCCACAGTTTCAGTCACCCATGGTCCACCATAGTCCAGAGGCAAATGATCCTGCTGACATATAGTCAGAAGGTCAATAGTAGCCTAACCCTATGTCTCAACATCTATGCCATTCACCTCACTTCTTCTTATCACATAGGCATCATCTTACATCATCACAAGAAGAATGCATATAATATAAGAAGATATTTTGAGAGAGAGACCACATTCTTTTATTACAGTATTTTGTTACAATTGTTACAATTGTCCTATTTTGTTGATTTTTATTGTTAATCTCTTATTGTCCATAATTTATAAATTAAACTTTATCATAGGCATGTATGTACAGGTATACCTCATTTTATTACACTTCACAATATGCTTTTTTTTTTTTTTTTTTTACAAATTGAATGTTTGTGGCAACCCTGCACTGAGAAAATCTATAGGCACTATTTTTCCAATAGCATTTGCTCATTTTGTGTCTCTGTGTCACATTATGGTAACTCTCACAATATTTCAAATTTTTTCATTATTATATTTCTTATGGTGATCTGTGATCAGGGATTATGACTCACTGAAAGCTCAGATGATGGTTAGCATTTTTCAGCAATAAATTTTTTTGAGTTTATTTATTTATTTTGAGAGAGAGAGACAGAGAGCACAAGCAGGGGAGGGGCAGAGAGAGATAGAATCCCTAAGGGCTCAAACTCACAAACCGTGAAATCATGACCTGAGCTGAAATCAAGAGTCAGACACTTAACCTAGTGAGCTGCTTAGGCGCCCCAGCAATAAAATATTTTTAAATTTAAGGTATTTACATTTTTTAAAAAACATGATGCTATTGCACACTTAATAGACTACAGTATAGTATAAACATAACTTGTATGTGCATTGGGAAACCAAAATATGACTCATTTTATCGTGATGCTCTCTTTACGGTGGTGGTCTGGAACCAGACTCACAATATCTCCGAGGTATGCCCGTAGAGGAAAAATCCTCGTATATCTAGGGTTCAGCACTACCCATGGTTTCAGGCATCTACTGTGGGTCCAGTAATGTATCCCCCCACAAAACTGGGGGGGACTACCACACAGGTCTATGGTAGAAGAGGCAAGGTCATCAGTTAGGGAATTGGAAACTGTGGGATGTTTGACAGGAAAGGTGAACATATGAATTGTTTCAGAGAGAGAGATGGAACTCACTAGAGAACTGTAGGCAATGGCTGAATGCCATTTGAAATTTACAGTCATTATTTAATGTAAAACCAGTAAGTCAGGCTTTGTGATTTTCTTCAGCAAAGTTTGGCTGCCACTGTGCAGGAACAGTGAAGACGGATAGTTATTTTTACCCAAGGTTGGGGTTTAGTCCAACAAAAACAATGACAGAAAAGTGAGGCAAAGGAACTAAGGGTGTCTTCAAGGGAGGGTTATAGTGAAAGACCATGAAATACATTTAGATAATACAGAAGTAAAAAGAGGAGGTGACACGTTGATGGATAATGAGAAGAGGCAGTGGCATTGGGTTGGGGGACCCAATAAGATTAAAAAAAAATGTACCAGAGAGAATCTTGGAATCAATAAGCTTTGAAACAGGGTTGTTGACCAGGGAGTAGGATGCTCAAAATCAAGATTCCTGAAATGGTGCTTACTGGTGATGATAAAATGTAGGATGAGTCAGTGGCTGAGGTGGAGAGGGAGATTAGATGGTATCTTTTGATCCTCAGCAATTTCTTATAAAGGAATCAAGCCAAAACACCACTGTGGGCTGGTGAAACAAATCTTTGATTTGGAAGTAGAAAACAGTGGGTCATGTTATACCTCTGCCATTTTCTAGTGGCATGATGGGTTCAAAAACCCCATAGTGCCTCAGTTTCTTCACCTGAAACACAGGACTCATAGTAACTAAGTCAACACTCACAAAGTTATTGTCACTTTTATTTTTATTAAGTTATTGTCACTTTTCAATAGAGTGACATATATCAAACTCATTTTAAACTAGGAAACCACTATAGAACACAAGTCATGATTAGGTTTATTTTATAGAAAAGGAAACCAAGGCTCAGGGAAATTAAGTGATCAAGGTTAGACAGTAAATAAAGGATCCAGAATTAAATGCCCATTATTTGATTCATAGTCCAGTGTTCTTTCCATCACACTATTTGTCATTTTGCCAAACATAAAATCTAACGCCCAGTTGTTAAAAGCAAATGCTTTTGAATATTTTGATCTTTGTGTAAATACACTCATTATAACAAGAAGCATGAATAAATTATAAACTGATTTTTCATAAACTGTCACCCAAAAAGTAGATATCCTTAATACCCTACCATTACAACATATTACTTCCTGGGGGAGTCAAGGATTGAAGACTCAGAACAACTAAGAATTCGGGGCATTTTTTTTTTTTTTTAGTTTACCTATTTAGTGTGTGTGTGTGTGAGAGAGAGAGAGAGAGAGAGAGAGAGAGAACACACGCAAGTGGGGGAGGGGCAGAGAGAGAGAGGGAGAGAGAGAATCCCAAGCAGGCTCTGCACCGACAGCAGGGCTCGATCCCATGAACCATGAGATAATGACCTGAGCCAAAATCGAAAGTCAGACACCCAACTGACTGAGCCACCCAGGAGCCCGTAATGATTCTGAGCACTGTCACCCAATGCAGACTATCATAAGCCTGATGTGAACACAGGGAGCTTGTCTGGGTTTGATTACCCAGAATAATACGCATATATTAAAACTAAACTTTACCCCAAAAAACGAAAAAAAGAACAAAATCTCTCTCCTGGCCCAGAGCATTGTAATAGTCGCAGGATAAAATGGAAGCAGAAGCAAGGGGTGTTTAAACAGTTATTTAACTCAGACAACTGAGGGAGTATAAGTAAACTGTAATACTTTGCGTGACCCTATGAAATCCCATCAACAAGAACAATGAACTGAATTTAGAACAGCAAGAAAAAGAAATAGTATCTTTATTGCTCTTCTCTCATGTCTGAAATGAATAACGTAGTACAGGAATCCTGCCAAAATTACAGCGTGAGCACATCCAACTAAAACCCTAGCCTCCTGCTCTCAAACATACTTTGCTAATCAGGTAATGGTGGTTGTGCCCTCTTGTAAAGTAGGCACCAAAGAAACAATCATCCCAGAGTGTGAAAGTGGACATGGACTCCTGGAATCCACTCTTTCTTTCCTAAAGGGCACCGTTGTGGCTTTTGCACCGCACACGCATTTTAGTAACTACGTGCTAGAAAAAGAAGCCTGCCATCCGCCGGCTACTCTAGCCATCCCTTAAAAGGTCAGCAGAGAGGAGCCTTGTCGCAGCCTTGCTTTTCTGTTTTATAAAATAAAACCACCTCCCATTTCTTGTTGACTTTTTATCCCACCTTTTTTCATTTTTCTAAAGGGAGCATGAGAGGAGCTAAGAAAAGGATATTTTCTTTAGTAAACATGATTTAGCTCTCCTTCTTCACAACCTGTCACCAATTCTCCTCCTACAATACCCACCTACTTCCTCTTCAGCATGTGCCAGTCAGGCTTCCAGATCAGCTCTGCTAGAATCTGTTTGGCTGTGTGTTTGCCTGTGTGTACGTGTGTGTGTATATGGGGTGGGGGGTGGGGGGGAGCGCTGTATCCTTTCTGGTTTTGTACAAGGCAATGCTTCTATTAATCATTGTCGGTTCCCTAATCCCCAGAACCTTTCAAAAATTGCCATTCTAGACGTTCCCCCTGTTTATCATACCCCCAAGCTTATCTCTGCTCCCCTCACATTTACTTAAATACCCTTTCTGCTACTTCTGCTAAGAAGATGGCAATTGTAAAACACAAACTATCCTATCTTTCCTACTCCAAATATTCTATTCTATGCTCGACCTTCCTGTGTCCCCTTCTCCCTTCTTTCTTCTCGATCTAAGACTTGCTTTGGTTTCCAACAAACCATCCCTACCATATATCTACTGCAGTTCTTCCTCTCCACATCTACTTCTGCACATCACCATTCCTCTCTGCCTCTCCAAATTTTATGAAAACATAAAAATTCCTCTCAAATCCCACCTCTTATTTAAAATCTTCCCATACCTCCTCACAAAAGGAGATACCTCCCTCTTCCAGATTCCTAGGAAAAATATATTTTAGGCAAGTGACTTGGCAATTCATTTCATTGCCTTGTGACAACTGCATTGTGATCTTGAATTGTTTTATTTTCATATTTTCTTATTTAATTTTGTTATATTACTTTCATATTTTATTATTTTATTTCTGCCATGCCTCTTCATGTGTTGCAGACAGAAACACAAACCAAACTCTTAAAAAGTAATTATTTGCATAAAACTCTTCAGTAAATGCAAAGGTAGGAACGTTTTGTACAAGGAACCAGTACTTTAAAACATCTCCTTCATCCATCTGCAACCCCTGTGAGTAGAACTAGGGATTAGATGTTAGAACTAGGGATTAGATCAGATTACGATAAGGTGCCTTAGTTACAACCACTGTTGCCTCATCTACCTTCACTTCACCTCACCCACAAAATGTCAGTCAAGAGCCACCTGACATGTCCAACCCAACACCTGAAGCTGTATGCAGGTCTGTGCCTCTTTAGCCCTGAGATGGAGTGCTTCGCATCTGCACATACACTCCACATTGGCTCAATCCATTGGACAGGACTTTTGTCCAGACACCTTCTCCTTTGATCTGATTTTGAATCACCAGGGGCTGCTGTGTCCACATTCAATTTGGCTGGCTCTTGCCAGGTCTCTTTTCCCAGGGATGATCTTTCTCCATTATCTACTCCATGCAGGTAGGAATTTAAGTACAGATTTCCCCAGAACAATTCATTCAAAGATTCTTTCCGCAACTCTTTACTTAGCACCTGCTCTCCCCTGGACCTCAAACCTTGATGCCTGGGCCATCTGCCTCCCCAGTGGTGCAGCAGCCTCTCTCCCAAAACCAGTTTCCCCCAATCCCTGAGTTGTCTTGGTTGAGAGTTTCTTCTGCCTGATCCTACTTCCTCTCCTTTTCCACCCATTTCACGAGACCAACATCATCCACATATCCCAGCCCAGGACACTTGCCACCATTGTTTGCATCTTGCAAATTGCAGCAGCTTCAAGAATTTTAAAGCCATCAAGTTTTCAAAGCAACTTGAAGACTACATACTGCACTCAAAACAGGGACCTCAAATTGAAAAAGGAATATATAAGTAGATTTTTAAGTATATTCAGTATTTTTGTGTGTTTGTTTTCTGTAATATACATTATTGAAAGTAACACTTGACAAAATGTTCTTGTCTGGCAAGATCTTTGGAGTTCCTGGACCCAATTTCTGTGTGCGTGTGTGTGTGTGTGTGTGTGTGTGTGAGTGGGTGTGTGTGCATGCACGTGCATGTGTGGTGGGGAGGGTAGGAAGTGATTCCTATACAATATCAAGCATTTATCAGACACCAGCAGGATATTCTCCAACTCAATTCAATTGTGATACTATCTACCTGGAGACAGCATCAGGTCTTACAAGACTGTTCTCTGCCTCCACCATGCCAGTCACAAGTTCCAAGTTGTTACGTGTGCTTTTGACCTACTGGCTACAAATCAGAAGGTCCCCAAACCCCCTCCTCGGGTTCAATTAACTTGTGAGAGTGGCTAAAACACAGAACTCAGAGAAACATTTTCCTTACCAGCATACTTGTTTATTATAAAAGGATATAACTCAGAAACAGCCAGATGGAAGAGATGCATAGGGCGAGGTGTGGGGAAAGGGCTCAGAACTTCCACGCCCCCCTTCAGGCACACCACCCTCCCTAAATCTCTGTGTGTGTCCTAACTTCATCCTTTTGGGGTCTTAGGGAGGCTGTATTACATAGGCAGGATTGACTAAATCATTTGGCCATTGGTGATTGATGGAAGCTCCAGCCCCACCCTCCTCCCCAGGGGTTGGGTGTGGGAAAGTTCCAACCCTCTAACCTACAAGGTCGATTTTTTCTGGTAACCAGTCCCCAACCAAAGGTGCTTTCCAAAAATTGCCTCATTAACATAACAAAAGACATCTTTATTGCTCTCCTTACTTAGGAAATTCCAAGGGTTTTAGGAGCTCTGTGCCAGAAACAGAAGAAGACCAAATATGTATTCCGTATTATAAATCACAGTATCTCACAAGACTAGTCAGAAAACAGAATGAAAAGCACTGCGGGAGGCACGAATTTTAAAAGGTCAAGAGGCACTGCTCTCAGGATCCCTGCCTTGCCACTTCATTTCTCCAGAGGAGCCCTCCCTTTACTGGAGACAATGAGCATCTACTTCTCAGGCTGCAGATCTGCATTTTCCCCTCTTTTATCCCACTGACCTGTGTCATAATTCCCTCCGCATAAACAAAGAGCCCCATCTCTAGCTCACAGAGCAAATAAAAAACTCAGCCAGACTCATCAATTCTGTGTTTCTAATTTTCACACATTTCTCTTAATTTTGCACAAGTGAAGCCTGAAAGAGAAGGACACCCAGTGATGTACGATCATTGAACAGCAATGTGACAGCAATAGCCAACTTACCCGGAGGCACTGTCTAACGTCCAAAGTAAACCAAACCCCCAAACACCACCCGCTCCATCCCCCCGAGGAAGAAGCAGTTACATTTACAGGATCTGTGAACATTAACCAGCCCCGCAGGATGATGTTGAAAAGTAGCCTGCCACCTGCAGTGCAAAGACTCCTCCAGTTTTCCAAATGTGCCTTCCTTAATTGACCTCATCGATTTCATTTTTCACCCCCTGTATGTCTCATCTCTAATTTACCTTGAATTCATTAGAACCATTTAATTTTTTTTGACCATTACATTCCCATCACAGTAATATATCATGTAAACGCATTTCCAAGTTCTCTGAGAGTAAGAATGCTTGTACTGCTTAATGAAAGTCCATTTTATCATGTCTTATGGTTTATTCGTGCATGACCAGTTCTTACACCAGTCAGGCCGAAATGCTGGGGTGGGATAGAAGTGGGGTCTGACCCACCAGAAGACCCCGATAGATGGTGTCATTTGTACAAGGCATTAGATCCATAATAACTGTGGAGACAGGCAACAAATCCAGTGGGGTATCCCAAAAGGTTCTCTTCATATGAATTGCAAATCCACAGTTAGCAATGATATTCAGAAGTCCAGGCAGGAAGGCAGAAAGTACAGAAAGACTTGATTTGGTAAAAATGTTAATTCCCTCCAAATTGGTCCAAAATTCAGAGTCATTCCAATCAAAATCAAAAGATTGTTGAAACAAAATTTGACAAGCTATGTCTAAAATTCATCTAGAAGAGTAAATACTAAAGAATAGCCAAGAAGTTTTTGGTAGAAAAAAAAATGATGGACTAGTTCTCTCCTATATTAAAATGCACCATGAAGTTTATAGTAATCAACACTTTATTGATGCCAGAATAAGGAAATTATATAAATGGACAGGAGTATAATTTAGAAACAGATCCAGGAATTCAGTCTCTGATAAAGTTACCATTTAACAGGAAAACATCTGCTCCAAGTAGGTTTCTATAACTCAGTTGGTGGGTTATACAATTTACTGTCCAAATCAAGACAATTTAACAGTAAAAGAAAGTACCAGTGGGATGCTGAACAATAGCCAAAAATTGGACTGTCGGATGCTAATCCAGACCTATGGTTATATGTTATAAATAGGGTTGTCCATGCATATTTATGAATAGCTCAGTGTTTCACTCTCAAAGGTTTCCAGTTTGGGCACTAAATTCTATGGTTACCCTGGTAATAGGGTCCTGGTCACCAGGAAGTTATTCACCAACTAAGCTCCAGGCTCTGAGAGAGGCTGTCACAAGAAGAAAGCAGGCCCCACATTCACAGACAGGGTCAGTGGATAATATTTAAGTTATATCTATAGGAATTTGGGGATAGCAATCAAGGCAGAAATCTGGTTTTAATGACTTAGAAACATAAAAGACAGGAGCATCAGGGTTACCTTGATACTGAGTGCCCAAGTCTGATCAAGAGGGACTGCCTCAAGCCAGTACAGCCAGAAGGTAGAGACCAAGGGTAACATTGTGCAGGGCCAGGAACCAGACAGGGCCTAGCATGGTTTTCACTTACTTTTATCAATGTGTAAGTGTCACAAAATTTTCAGTGAAGTTGTTGAGATAGAATAACCATTCTTTTTTACCAACATAAAAAAACAAACCATCATAAAAATTGTTCTCAGTATAAAAGCTCCAGAAGGGGGCATCTGAGTGGCTCGGTCAGTTTTTTGTTTTGTTTTGTTTTAACGTTTATTTATTTTTGAGACAGAGAGAGACAGAGCATGAACGGGGCAGGGTCAGAGAGAGGGAGACACAGAATCTGAAACAGGCTCCAGGCTCTGAGGTGTCAGCACAGAGCCCAACGCGGAGCTCGAACTCACGGACCGCGAGATCATGACCTGAGCCGAAGTCGGACACTTAACGGACTGAGCCACCCAGTCGCCCCATCGGTCAGTTAAGTTTCTGACTTTGGCTCAGGTCATGAGCTCATGGTTCCTGAGTTCCAGCCCCGTATTGGGCTCTCTGCTGTCAGCACAGAGCCCGCTTCGGATCCTCTGTCCCCCTCGCTCTCTGCCCCTCCCCCACTCACACTGTCTCTCTCAAAAATAAACACTTAAAAATAAAATAAAATAAAATCTCCAGAGGTTAAAATAACACAAAATATGTGAAAGTAGTGCAGAGGGCTGCCAAACACCCCAATGGTGTCCGTACATATTTTATTACCACTGCCTTTATATAAAATAGTCATTGCTAGACACTTTACATGCATTATCTCATCTAACCACAGCCACCGCTCCACAGAGGTTTTTTGTTCACCTCATCTAACAGAGTTGTGTGAGGCTTCCAGGAAAGATACCTCATGCCTTTGCTAAGTGATAGAGGCAGCACCCAGTGCTGTTTGCTGGTACTAGGATTGCTCTTCCAGTGAATGAATAGAAATGCCTATAAACATGGGTAAGAGCAACAGATACTTACTCTTGGGAAAAACAATTGCACAAAATCTAGTCGGAGATTTGAAGAGCATACATACTCATTAACTGATAATTATCTGCTTGATCATTTCTCTCTGTTCACCTGACAAGAGCAAAGCTGCATATGAATCTTAGAATCACCCTCACCTCCTCTTTTTCTCACACAGCCTACATTCAGCTCTCAGCAAGTCCCGTCAGGCTCTACCTTCACAAGGTATTCAAGACCCCCACTGCTACCACACCACTCCACACATCCCTCCTCTCGGGTCTTGACTATTTCTACAGCCTCAAAAACTGACTCCGTGCTTCAACCCTTGCTCTCTGCAGTCTGTTCTCAACACACCAGGCACAGCGATTCCAGGAAAATCTACGTTGATCATGCCCTTCCAATGCTCAAAGTCCTGAAATGACTCCCCATGTCACCTGAGCAAAAGCCAAGTGCTGGCCTAGCCTCCAGCCCCTTAGAGACCTAGCTGCCTGCCTCTTAACTCTCTAACTCACCTCCTGCCATCCCATCGCCACCCAAATGCTCGGGCCACACTTGGCCTCCTTGCTGTTCTTCAAAAACAAGAGGCACATGATCACCTCAGCACCTTTACACTTGCTATTCTCCTGCCAGCAGGTGAGACCTCTTACCTCTATACCACTGGCTCAATCCCTTACTGCTTCACCAAAATATGAGTTTATCAGTGAGGCTTCCCTGACTGATGTATATAAATGATCAGGCCCTCCTTATCCTGTGTGACAGCCCCCCAGGCACTCGTCACCAATTGACATGATACATGTACTGGCTCATTTATTTTTCATCTCCTTATCCCCACTCGAATACATTCGGTTAAACCGTATGGAATGGCCATTTGCATAGGTCAAAAATGGCCAAATAGCTTCAATTTCATATGGTTTAATTTAGTAGCTTTATGAGGACCGGTTTTACTCCCTACTAAATTTTCCTATGTAGGTAACAATGCCTTGCATAGAATGGTGTTCAATAAATACACGTTGAAAAAGTGATTTGTTTGAGGTGAGTTTTAAGGAACCAGAACATGCAGGAACAGTCAGGTGTCTTATCTAACTGGTAGCAACCACTCTCCACCTTAGCTCAGTTTGGTCCTCACTCACCATCTCCTATGCCCATCAGGGATTTAGCCTCACCTGAACACCCCTTGGTGGTTTCTTCAGAACTCAAAGCCAGTGGCACCCATACAACTTGCCTCTATCACTTCAAAGACAGAGGTCGGATGATGTTTTTAGAAGGACAAGGTATCCATTACTTTTCGCTGCTGATTTCCATTACAACCCTTCCATATTCACAAAGGGAGACCAGGCGTAGGCCAGGGCATCTTATAGTGCCAGGCAGGCCTCCAGAGCAACAAGCCCTGACTGCCCTGATGTGGGAATAGGGAAGAGAGAAAAGGCTGAAGGGCCCTTCTATCTGCTCCCTCTGCTCAAGGCAGAGAGATTCCTGATATCCAGTCTTAACACTTGCTAAACACATTTTATTTCCTATTCATTATTCTCTGGCAAGTTACTCCTCTTTTACTGCTTTCTTACTAATCAATATGACCTTTATATATTTGCATGGTGATTATTTCTTGATAGCAGTATGTGCTTAATAATCTCAGGCCAGCTCGTTCCCCTTTTTTAATCTGAGTCCAGAATAATCAAATAGGCTTTACCCCTTTGTTCAGACACGTCTTTTTAACAAAACAGGACACTCTTACACTCAGAACGTGATCTTTACAGGGGTACCTGGGTGGCTCTGTTGGTTAAGCATCCGACTTTTGATTTTGGCTCAGGTCATGATCTCACAGTTTGTGAGTTCAAGCCCTGCATGGGGCTCTGTGCTGGCAGAGCAAAGCCTGCTAGGATTCTCTCTCTCTCTCCCTCCGTCTGACCCTCTGCTGCTTGCAAGCGTGTGTTCTCTCTCCCTCAAAATAAATAAACTTAAAAAAAAAAATAACATGATTTTACTGGACTGTAGTGAGAATGCCCTCATCTAAGAAAAGACCACATATGCATGTTCATTGCCCCTTCTTCCTCACTCTCCTCATTAACCCATACTCCAGATCAATGTCCCCCTTTGTGGGGGGTAGGCGCCTGGGTGGCTCAGTCAGTTAAATATCCAACTCAGTTTCTTCTCAGGTCATGATCCCACGGTTTTGTGGGTTTAAGCCCTGTGCCCAGCTCTGTGCTGGTAGCATGGAGCCTGCATGGGATCCTCTCTCCTCCTCCTCCTCCTCCCTGCCCCTCCCCCACTCGTGCTGTCTCTGTCTCTTTCAAAATTAGTAAATAAATTTTTAAAAAATGTTTTTAAATACTCAAAAAACAATGTCCCCTTTGGGACTCTAGAAATTTAGCAGGCACAGTCTCCTGAAAGTTTATGGTACCTCATCTTCCATTACTGAAATGATTGCCGACCTGCATGAAGTAAGGGGTTCCCCATTTGCCAGTTCTCATTTACAGTCAGAAAGCCATTACATTTTTCACTTCTGCCACAGAGCAAATATTCAGTATGCCCCTATTCAAACATATTAACTTAGGGGCTTTTTTTAGGACAGGGTTTTCTGCTTCAGCTACAATCCTAGCCCTCAGGGCTACTCCTTTCTTCAGACTGGATGTTGGAAAGATACAGAGTAAAAGAAATAAAGATGAGTAAGATAAGAAAGAGACCTACAGAGTACTTACTATGTCTGTCTTCCACCGAGCAATCTGCTAGCTATAACAGAATACCACAGACTGGGTTGCTTATAAACAACAGAAATTTATTTCTCACAGTTCTGGAGCCTGGGAAGTCCAAGATCAAGGTGCCAGCAGGTTCAATGTCTGGTGAAGATTCACTTCCTTATTCACAAATGGGCAGTCTTTTCACTGTGTTCTCACATGGCAGAAGGTCGAGGAAGCTCCCTGGGGTCTCTTTTATACAGGCAGTGATCCCACTGACGAAGCCTCCACCCTATGAACTAATCATCTCTCAAAGGCCCCACCTCCTAATATCATCATCTTGGGGGTTAGGAATTACAAACATTCAGTCCATTACAATAACCAAGGACCCTGTTTCCTACTCACAGTCTTGAGGAATGCATTAGATCCGATGGGGTTGAGCAAGAGAACACCTGGGGTTCACTGGGTCCTCTGCTCTCATTCATATACCAAGAGAGGTAGGGGTACATGAGGCCAGACCTGTGCCACAGACACTGAGGAAAGCACACACTGAGAAGACCCAGTTCTGGACTGGAAAGGAGACACATGTAATAGGCTTGCCAAGAACTACTTCTAGAAGTACAAGAACTTCCTTTTGTCCATTCAAACTTAGAACAACTTTGTCATCCTTCTCTTCCCTATTGAAAATATATCCAAGAAGAGCAGACAGTAGGGACAATAGCTCAAAATGATCCCAACAGTTTAGATGTCATACCTAGGGCAGTTTTGAAGGTCAAATGTGTGTTCCTTCTATCTAACACCTTAGTATTTTCCTTGTCTCTTTGACCTTAATTTTAAATAGAAACTCCTCTGTAAGATAGCAAAAGATTTCAACTTCCAGAGGCTAATAGGCGTCCCAGAATCATCCTCATACAAATGCAGGGACAGAACTGCTTTCTGAATATTCTGTAATATTTGCAGCCGGACTCCAGAAATGCATCAAAGTTCAGAGACACATACTGTTTCATCTTTGACTTTCTGGAGCAAGAATTCATACTCGGTTCCCACAAGAATAAGTAGGCTATTAAAAATGGCCAGCAGTTCACCAATCAATATTTGTTGCCAAGTCACCACGTTCACTATTGTGCATAAGTGTTTGATTTCTTTTAAGAATTCCCATATTTCTGATCATGGCCAAATAAAAGGAATTAATCCTTCACATGCAGTATGCTACCTGATCTAGTATGTTTCTAACAAATATTGGATAAATTGAATGCATCAATGAATGAGAAACTCACAGAAATTGTTTAAAAGATAAAAACAAGGAGAATACTTTTTTAAGACAGGAAACAGGAAAAATGACCTAACATTTGTATTCTAGACAAAACAGACTCTTAACTCTTATTTTACTGGGATGTAAACTTCCTGTGTTTTTACACAAAAATATCAGATTCTGGGGCGCCTGGGTGGCGCAGTCGGTTAAGCGTCCGACTTCAGCCAGGCCGCGATCTCGCGGTCCGTGAGTTCGAGCCCCGCGTCAGGCTCTGGGCTGATGGCTCAGAGCCTGGAGCCTGTTTCCGATTCTGTGTCTCCCTCTCTCTCTGCCCCTCCCCCGTTCATGCTCTGTCTCTCTCTGTCCCAAAAATAAATAAACGTTGAAAAAAAAAAAATTAAAAAAAAATATATATCAGATTCTTACAATAGGAATTCATTTTCTTGAGAGATAATCACTTACTATCATCAAACATACCACTTATACCAAACGGTCACCCTGTTCAAGTACTTGGGGAACATTTTGAAGTGATGAATATGGTTCTTGTCAAACATTATTCCTTACGTAAATGTAAATTCATTTACAACTGACAAGGCAATAAAGAAAATCAGAAGCATTTTGCTTGAGTTTTGACACAGGAAGACATCAAGGGCGGCGCAGGGACTTTATCCTCGGGGCTCCCAAGAGCAAGAACAAAAGCCAAACTTCAGCACGTCGTACACAGCTGGACCTTCCGAGTTCCTACACACATCCACCGCCTGCAGCCCTTTCCTGGGTGTTTCACTTGACATTTCCTTTATCCTTCCTGACCACCCCTACCCTCCCCCAAACTCCATCCCCCCTGCCCCTGCCCCAATGCACCCCTCCCTTTACTATATTCCCCACTGTGGTAAATCATGCCACCATCCACACAGTCCTCAAGGGAAACCTGAAAATCCTTCTTAAATCTTCCTCCCATCACCTTTTCCCCCTTGAATCCAATCAGTCACTGAGTTCCGACCTCACACCTTCCAAACACTGCCTGGGTCTCTTCGTTCTTTACCATCTCCACTTCCTTTTGGGTCTTGCTTGAATTATTGCCCTCATCATCACGTAATTCCCTGCTTATCATTTCATCCCGCTCCAATTCATCCTCGATTCTAGCTTCAGAGTAGTGTTTCCAATATGTAAATAGGATCATGTGGCTTGCCCCCATGCTCAAAAATGTGTGATGGATATCAAAATAAAAAATGCACACTATGATTTCATCATATTAAATGCAAAATAGGACTCCATCATCTTCCAGATAAGGACTTCTGCATGGCCTCTGCAAGACAGATGTGGAATTTCAGGATCTGACTCTTGATTTAATTCCCTGTCTGTATCAGTCAGTCATAATGGCCAAAAGTGTTAATGTGATCTCAGGATACATACACAGAAGGAGGTAATAGTTTTGCCATTCTCAGCCTAATCAAATGATACTAGAAGTAATATATTCAGAAAAATACAATTGTACAGTGTTTAAGAGTATAGATTTTGAGTGTAGGCAGCCAGGGTTCATTTTCTTGGTCCTCTCCTTATCAGCTCCGTGACTTTCGGCAGGCTATTTAAAGTCTCTCTGCTTCTGTTTCCTCATCAGTAAGATAGGAATAATAAGAATACCTATCTTATAAAGGTTCTGTGGCAACTAAATTAATTTTTTAAATATAGCACTATTAAATAATAAATTTTAGTATTGTTCTGCCCATGATACTTTGGGAAAGGCATTACCCAATGGAGTATGGCCTAAGGCGGGAAATAAGAAAAGAAATTGAGATCATGTAATGTGATAAACAGTTAGATAATGTTCAGTTTATAGTGAAGAAGTATTGGCAGGATATTACAGCTGACTGAAACAGCTGGAAAGCAATCCAGACACAGAACCAGGAGCAATATGGTACTCTAGGAAGGCAGATTACAGCTCAAATTATAGAAACATTTTCCAACAAATAGACTGTCCAACAATGGGGGGAGGTTGTCTCCAGGGAAAGTAGATTCCTCACCAGTAGCGTTTTTTAATCAATAGCCAAATAACTCCTCCTTTAGAACATTCCAAAGAATTGAAGCATCGGATACAAGGGAAAAGGATGACCTCTAAGGATCTTACGAGTCTCAGATGACAAAGGGCTTAACATATCACTAAGCAGTAAATAGGTGTTTATAGTAATTGAATATTTTTGGTGAATTCCATATCGCATAAATATTTATGTCACTGACCCCAGCTTAGGTTGGTTTGTCATCTAGTTTCCCTCAATAAACCTGCTGTCCCTGTGCTGTGTAAACTCTAGGTCTATAATACACCACAGCATCTGAAGCAATCTTCCTGGTCCCACAATTCATGAGGGACAAGTCTAGCCAAATGTCCTCAAGTGGCAGCTATCCTTGGCTACTGCAGCTGCATTTCTTTTTGTTTCTTACAGAATTCTGTTCCTTGAAAGAAACAATGACTGTCTTTTCCCTCTACAATTTGTTTGCAGTGTTTATTTTCATTCACTGACATGTTTTGAAAGCAATATGGCAAACATGAGTTTGAGAAGAGCTTTATTTTGGTCTTAGGCATCAGTTTATATAAGGTGAGAATGCTCAGAAAAAAAGAAATGGGTCATCTTTTGACCTTGACATAATTGAAGCTTTGAGATAAATCCATTTAAAAGAGCTACCTGGTGGAGTTCCTTCCATGCGCCAATAATAAGTCTATTTTTAAAAATCAGGAAACAAGCTAAGGTATGCTTAATTGCCAACTGATAGCCACATAGTCAATAAGGGGGGAAGGAGAGAGTCACATGCCAATAAAGATGGAAAGCACTTGCCTCCAAGCCTGCCTCAGTTATGTCAGGACCCTCTCCTCACTTGTTCCAGGCTCGCTCCCTGCATCATAGAGCCAAACTTGTCTCAGATCTTGAGAGGATCAGAAGCCACTGTGTCATTTTCCATGATCCTGAACACCTTTCCCTCTTGGAAACACACTAAAGCCAGTCTTTGAATCTGAATATAATTCTTGACATTTGTATTTGTCCTTCAGTCTTGGACCTGCATTTGTCTGCTGGCTCTGGACCAGCCAATTAGAATATTCCTCATTGTAGCCCTAGCACTCTTGACCCAAACTCCTGCCAACAGGTTGCTGGGCTCTACCTTACCACCATCAGCACAAGAGGGGTTTTCCACTGGGGTAACGAGACACACTGTACTGTTATCGGTTAGGAAGGCTACCACATTAAAGCTGGTGCATAACTGGGAGACTATGCTGCAGCCTGACCTTCAGAAATTGGTAATGCCCATGGAGTAGACTGCATGAGAATGTGTGTCATGAAGGGGAAAAAATTAAGAATCACTGCTTTAAAGAAGAGCTTCATCTTGGGGCTCCTGAGTGGCTCAGTCAGTTAAACATCTGGCTCTTGATTTCATCTCAGGTCATGATACCACGGTTCATGGGTTCAAACCGCACATCAGGCTCTGTGCTGATGGCCTGGATCCTGCTTGGGATTCTCTCTCTCCCTCTCTCTCTACCCCTCCCCTGCTCATGTTCTCTCTCTCTCAAAATAAATAAACTTAAAAAAAATTTACAAAAAGAAGGGCTTCATCTTATAATGATATTTAAGGAGCAAAAGGAAAAGTGCAATGATGTATCCCACTGCACCAAGTATCAACTCCTCTGAGACCTGGTTTTCACAGCTCTTCACACTCTAGCTACACAACATGGACCCTCAACTTCATGAAGTTCCAACCTCCCACCCAATCCCTACATACTATGCTCACATCAGAGAACATATTTGATTGCCCTTCCCAGAACGTCTGTCTAATATTCTTCCTCTTCTTTGCCTATCAACTTCCCCTTCATCTAGGAAGCCTTCCCTAAAGTTCATGTTTATATCACCCTCCTTAGAGTATTTAGAGCCTGTGAAATATTTCTTGGGTTTACTTACAGATAATGGAAAGCCATTGATGGATGTTAAACAAGGACATAACCTTACTAAAAGTATGCTTTAGAAAAAATAATTCTAGTGGAAATGGACTGCAATAAAGATTAAAAACAGAAGAGAACATGACTTTTTCCTTTCATAGTCTGTAAATCAGAATCTGAATAAAATTCAAATGTTGCAATGGGTAAATATGTTTTTAAGTCTCATTTAATCTACAGGCTCCTTCTCTATTTTATCTTAGCAATTATTTATTAAACGCTCCAGGGTATCTGTTCTCAAAGTCTCAATTTCATTGATTGCGTCCCCACTATATTTTATAACATGTTCTTCTGTCCTCTTTGTTTTCTATAAATTGTTCGTTGGCTCCAGAGAATTGATAAGATTCAAGTTTGGTTATTTTTGTTTTTGTTTTTCACAAGACTAATTCATAACTGATACTCTTTTTTGATGATAACAGTCACTGATGATCAAAGCCTAAGAACTTTAGCTTCTTAAGAGCTGAAAAATGATGATAGTTTAATCTTCCTTAATTAGGTGAAATATTTCTATAAAGACAAACTTTACTTTAGCTATTTGGTTTCCCAGTGTTTTAGTTAATATTGGAAATGTAGGATGAGTGATTCTTTCCCTATACTTACCAATTTTCAACGTAATAAGTTTGTTTCCTAGCATCTTCTAATGGTAACCAGTTGCCTTTTTAAAATAATACTGTGAAATCACAAATTAAACATATTTGTTATATTTCCATTCATTTTAGTTGTTATTCTGATTAATAGTCAGATTGTTCTATCTCTGCACTTTCAAGTCAGCCCCTAAATCCTTTTCAAATGATCCCGATAGTCTTTGATAGATGTCTTGCTACCTGGTATGATTCCTCTTGTATAGCTCCTGCCCTAGATCTGGCTTCAGCTAAGGAAACTTCATCCCTTTTAGGGACAATGCTGGCATTTTCACCAGCAATCTTGACCCACTCTGAACTCCAATTATATCCCTGCATCTCACCCCAACCCTATACCTCTAAGTGACTTGAGAATGAAATGAGGGTCTGGCTGGTCCTCATGAATAGGTTCAGGCTCAAAGACTGCTGAAGGTCAAGAATGTCTGTGACAAAAGTTACTAGGTGATAATGATAAAATAATGGCCACTACATTTGAAGTGGCTATTGTGACATAACCACATCAAAATGTCCTGCTGTAAGACAGGTAACCAGTTAGCTATTCGAGGAAACCAGACAGACAGTATGATAGACAGTGGAATCAGACTGACCTGGATTTGAATGCCAGATCTGTCACTTAAAAAGTTGTATGACCTTGGGCAAATTATTTAATCCCTGTAAGCCTCAGCTTCATCATCCATAAAATAAGGGTAGTTGTCAATGTGATGCATATAAAATACCAGACTCATGACATGGCAAGTACTCAGTAAATGAAAATGACGATTATTTTTTGTGTTTTATTTTTGTCACAAAAATTGATGTAGTGACAGAGGGTAGATTCGAAAATAGTCCAAAACACTAGCCACTGTCCACATGTGCCTACTGAGCACTTCAGATGTGGTTAGCCTGCATTGCTTTGTGTTACAAGTATAAAACAGGCACTCAATCTTAAAGCCTTCATTTTCTTTTTTAAAACAAAGTACAAATTATTCTATTAATAATTTTTATTTTATTACATGTTGATAATATTTGGAGTATATTAGGTTAAATAAAATATATTCTTATAATTAATCTCTACTCTTTCTTTTTATTTTATTTTTTTTTAATTTTTTTTCAACGTTTTTATTTATTTTTGGGACAGAGAGAGACAGAGCATGAACGGGGGAGGGGCAGAGAGAGAGGGAGACACAGAATCGGAAACAGGCTCCAGGCTCCAAGCCATCAGCCCAGAGCCTGACGCGGGGCTCGAACTCCCGGACCGCGAGATCGTGACCTGGCTGAAGTCGGACGCTTAACCGACTGCGCCACCCAGGCGCCCCTCTTTTTATTTTTTTATTGTGACTATTAGAAAACTTAAAATTACCTATATGGTTCATATTATACTTTCATTGAATAGTGGTCCTCTAGAGATAGTAAGAAATTATATACAAGAATTTGGAGACTGAGTGGCTGAGGTGTGAGGGACAGGGAAATCACTTCTTTCGTTTATCCCTATATGTTTAACATCTTCTAATATGAAGCAACTTTTAATATATGCTTTTTTTAAATTTTTTTAATGTTTATTTATTTTTGAGGGCGAGATTGAGAACAGAGCATAAGCAGGGGAGGATCAGAGAGAGACGGAGACACAAAATCTGAAGCAGGCTCCAGGCTCCAGGCTCAGCACAGAGCCCAATGCAGGGCTCAAACTCAGGAACTGTGAGATCATGACCTGAGCCGAAGCTGGACGCTCAACCGACTGAGCCACCCAGGTGCCCCAATAAATGCTTCTTAATGGCTTGATGTCCATTTTTTCGAGACACCAACCATATACACTGGCTGTTTTTCCCTGCTTGAAAAGAGGCAGTTTTTCTGGGTCTTGATAACAGATGTTGGACAAGGTAACGAAATCAGTTCCTTTCAGAGAGAGATTTACATTGATTAGTACCTATCATACTCCAGACACTTAACGTGTCTTCTCACTTAATACCAAAACAATTGTTGGAGGTAGATATTACAGCCCCCCTCATTTTTACAGGTAACGAAATTGAGATTCAGAGAGGTTAATTAACTCACCCCATATCACAGAGCAAGGAAGAAATGAAAGTGAGCGGTAAAAGTGATCCTATCTGCCTCCATGCCGCTTCTTTCCAATTTGGGTTGTTATTTAGGGGTACATGTGTAGGATTCCAATTTCTGACACTCGCTCATCTTCGGTGGTTTCTCTTAGTCTCCTGGGTTCTTAGTTCTTAATGTGGAAGCCAAAATCATATATGCTACAAAATGCAGGAGATGCAAGATATTTAAGCAATCTATTCCAAGGTGATTATATTATTTATGTTATAATTATCCTTAGCAATTGAATTATCACATCAGGCCTTTTTTAGACAATAATAAAAACATACATTTTAAAAGGAACTATATATCTAACATATATTTTCAAGAGTATTTCACCACAAAATCCAAGCAGTTTGAATGGGGTTTTCTTCAACTTGTGGCCTTCAAAAAGGAATCACTATTTCTGCTGCTGGTTCTTTTTTTTTTTTTTCTTGTATCTTTAAGTACAGTTCCTTCCACCAAATCAAAGTAGGATTTAGAATTTAAAAAATATTTTCCTTTGCCGACTTAGTGCCTTTGCATCATGAAAAACTACTTTTATAATTAGACCCATTTGCCTTTTACCTGAAGCCTTAAACAGCTTATCTAAGAAAACCTAAAATCTCCAGGACTAATTATTGGCATATGTCCTAGAATATTTCTGGTATCTCTTCTAGCTAGTATTCAATGATTTCTTAGAATTCTGTCTCAAATCCCTTTATCAGAATAATGGTATTAATTTGGCATATTAGGTATATTAGTATATACAGATAAACATTTATTTATATACACATAAATAAATAGCTACATATAAATAAGTAGCTGCCAATAATGTCAGGTTCATTGTTGTAATTAATCCTCACAAAAAAATTTTGAAGATTACATCATATTCCCACTTCACAGATAAGGAAACTGAGACTCAGAGAAGTTAATTAATTTGTATCCAATGTAATATTGATAGCAAAAGGGCAGAAATGGGACATGAACTCAAGTTTACTCTGCTTTCAGAGCTCATGGTTTCTTACCACTATTCCATTTAGCAATTAAAGACAAGGATAAATCAAAGGAATAATCCTGTTGGCAAAAAGAAAGAGATAGGGCACTCAATTTGAGGCTGAGAACAGCAAGTTCAGAATGCTAGTTTCCTCCAGGAGTAGAATTTTACACATATTATCAGTAGTCCGTTCAGAGCACCTACTAGGAGAGACCATGGACTAAATAAAGTCCATTCAGTGATGACCACAGTTGGACCTATGAACTATATTCTCTTGCCCCCAAAATATCTCTCTCACCAATATGCTACAGCATCTAAAGTGTTGACGATCACAGCTCCCTCCTTGGGATAGAGTGGTGATTTAACAATAGACTTATAAATGAGCTGTGTGGTGAGGCAGCATAGGGAGTGGGAGAAATTAGATAGAAGAGTCTGTTGGAATCCTGACACCAAGACAGGGTTTGTACCCAAGATGTCCCGCTCTACAGAAATGCCTAGGTCCACTGAAATCCTTTTCAAGAGTCATGGGGGGGGATTTCATTCTGCCTCCTTATTTGGTGCTTAATTTCTCCTCCCTCTACCTTACTAGATTTCCCATGAGCATTACTGAAGACTTCATTTTAAAAATTAACAGAATGTAATATAGAAAGAAGTTATATCTAACCAAAGTGAAATTATAAAGCCAGGTTGTAGGAATAGACCTTGACTGCAATTTTCCAAAGCAGAACGAAATAAAATTTTTCAGATGAAAGGAAACTTAGACTCATCTCCTTCATTTCTCTCACGTTATATATGAGGAACAGGAGGCCAGGAGGCAAAAGCGGTCTCAAAACCTCAAAAGAGGTTGAGAGAGCATGGGTTTTGGAGTTGGACAGGGTTGGTTCGAAATTCTGAATCATCGCTTTATAGATCAATAGTCGATAGCTGTGACTTGAGACAATTTACTTACTTTTCTGAATATCGGCTTCCTCTTCTGGTAAGCAGCGAGAGCTCCCAAACAGATTGCTGTATTTCATGAAACAATGCATATACATGCATTATTTGTATAGGTCTGGAGAAGAACCTCATACCTTTATGTTTATTATTGGCATTTCTAGCTCTTCTCTATTAAAAAAAACTCTTATTATAGTTTAACGTCCTTGATTTTCAACTGAAATAGAAGAATTAAACCATATTCACCAAGAAGAGATGGATGGTTTCAGCATAAATCTGTCATTTGTACCAATCTGAGGCACACGTGAGTTATGAGCAGGTTTTCTCACACCAGCTGTGTATGTGTGATACCCAATAGAGTGAATGTTTAACAATTAAACTAGTTTTAAATATGTAGCATGGAAGGAATCAAACTGAACATCAGTTGTGATTATCTGCTTGAAAAGCTCATTAAGAAATGAATTATGGAATAGTGGACTAATTAAGCCCATGTAGAAATATGTGTTCCATTTCTGCATAAGACTCTTTTTTTTTAAATGACTCAAACAGAAGGACTTGATATATTCGTATGGCAATTTGGAAAAAAAGATTCTATTTCCTCCAAATGAAAAACACTAACATTTACTGAGTGCCTACTCAATGTCATACATTATTTCAAATTATCTGCATGGTGAATCTTTATGATATCTGTTATTACTCCGATTTTCTTGATGAGGAAAATGAGGCTCAGAGAAGTTTAACAATGTATTTAGGTTACATAATTACTGTGTTGTAGAGCTGGGATTTCAACCTGCAACTAATTTCAAGGCTTTTTCAACTAAGCCTGGAGACAGTTATTTCTGATAGCTGTTGTGACTGTAGATGTCATGTACAACTTGCTTCATTATATGCACATGCGTAACAATCTTATCTGAAAGAGCCCCATGCACCCCTGTGTGGCCGATCTGGCCCCTCCTCTAGACTGTAAGGTCCATAAAAGGGGGGCCATCCATTTTGTGTTCAGCAATATATCCCCAACACCCAGCTCAGTGCCTGACACATGCTACGTCTTCAGTATTTGTTAAGTGAAGAACTGAATTCACTAAAAGAATAGCATTGAGTTCCACATCCTTTCACAGATGGCAACATTGAGGATAAAAGGAGTGTTTTGCCTTCATTCATACAACTACTCAGCCACAGAGTGAAGATTAGAAGCTCAGAGCCTCTGAAATGCTATGCTCAGTGAGCCAAGTCACCAGCAGGCTAACGGACAGGTACATTATTTAAGTCGGGCTGTGTCCTCCTGAAGCAGAAGTCAAACACATCCTGATTACATGAGCAGCTGTCCAGTCAGCATATGTGACAGGTCACAAGTGACTCCTGCACCCATCTCCAGCCACAGGAGTCCGAACATTGTGAACCCATCTGCTGAAAAGCAGTCTGCAAAAAAAAAAAATTAACAGAACCCATTTTCTCTTATTTGATTCCTCTCAAAGAGGTCATTAGTGTTCAGCGATACCCTTCTTTACCTCTACAACTGAGCAGCAAACAGAGCCATTCACTCCATCTTTCAGGCATCAAACTGGGGAAGAAAGGTCTTTCACATCCCTGTTAGGAGGTATGGTCGCAAGGCTTTTCAATGGTACTGACTAGTCCCCCAGATGATACTAACATTTAGGGGGCAGAGAGAGGATCAGGCACCCAACAAAGAAACGGAAGGAACAGCTAGAGAGTGAGAAAGAAAAACAAGAGAGCCTTGTCCTGTAAGTCAAGGTTGTAAAGCATCTTGGAAGTAGGAAACGACCAACGATATTAATGTCAAATTCCGTAAGCTGAGCAAGTTAAATAAGATGAGAAGAGACAAGAAACTATCAGATATGCCCACTGGGAAGTCACAGCACCCTTAGAAAGAGCAGTTCTGGTAGAGTGCAAATGTCGATTTGTTATTCCGACTCCTCCATAGACTGCACACTCTCCTTAGGAGCAGATATGATGATGGCCTGGCACCCACAGCACCCAGTACGGTGCCTGGCACGTACAGGCACTTAACAAATGTCGTCAAATGGATTCATTAAAACAAGACGTCATAGTTTATTTTAGAAAGAAACATCCCAAAGACATTTAAAGCAGCTCTTAAGATGTACCAGTGTTTTCTACATTAAATCACTAGGTCTAAAATTATCACCATACATTTGGCTTCTCCCTCCAAAGGCCCTGAAGCCAAAACAACTCGGTTCCTATGGAGAACATATAATTTGCCGTCTGCAAAGATAGTCTCTCTCAGATTAGAAGCATTCCTAAATTTCTGTGCTTAGAGTGACCTTTCAAGTTGCTGCTGTGATGTCATTAGTGTTACAATTTTACACAAGATTAGGCATGTAATTATGTGTTAAATAGTTCTGCTGGCTCCTGCTTGCTGTTTAATAAAGCAGAGTGCGTTAAGAGTATCCCATATGCGTAGCTCAAGGCCACCGACGCCAGAAAACGGCATCCGTCCGCTTGTTCTTCCCCTGCCTCATATGCTACTCGTCCTTGCAGCTGTCACCCCGAGGCCTCGGCACTGGTTCCAGTGGAGAAGCCACTGCCCAGAACAGTACTCAGAAATGTTAGTCTCCCGCTGAAGCTTCTAGAGACAGGGCGAGTCTCCATAAAGGATTCAACTTAAATGAAATCAGAACCTGAGAGTTTGCAGCCGTGTTTCTCACCTGGGCTGCACATCAGAATCACCTGAAGCAGCTTTTATACAACATTCCAGGGCAAGGTCCCCACCCCAACGATCCTCACTGGCCGGGCTGGAGACCCAGTGTTTGTTAGACATTTCCTCAGGTGGTTGTAGTGTGTGGCCAGGGTTCAGGGACACTGTCTTTTGCTCTCCCGGCTTAGGATAGGTACCAGAAATTAATGGGAATGAGGAAGTACTTCAGATTTCATGATCTCAGTATCTCAGAAAACTGTTTTTCCCTTTGAGTGCCACTGACCCATCAGAAAAAAAAAAAAAAAAAAAAAAAAATCAATAGTCTAAATGTGCAAGTACCAAGCAACTTAATTGGATTTTTTTTTTTACAAAAAGATAAAATCCAGTTCATTTGCTATAAAAATTAATAACAAGGGGAAAAAGAAAGAAACTGATGTTTAGTATGTGCCTCGATCTTACTTTAGGTCCTTAGGCATCTGTTACTCCACTAGTCTTCCAAGCAACCCAGAAAAACAAATGTCACCACTGCCATTTTTCCAGTTGAGGAAACTTAGACGCCGAGGTGTTAAACTGACTTGTCCAAGGTCACACGGTTGGTAGCTGGTGATGCCAGGAGGCAAACAGACAAACAGGCCCCATCTGGCTCTGCTTGGACCATGCTTTCTTTCTAAAGAAAACCTTATTGGATGACAATTCAGCAAGCAACAGAAACTTTTGGCCAAGTCAGTGAAAGAGACAGAGGGAGCAGGACAATCAGGAGAAGGAGCAGGAGGAGGTGGGAGTGGGGGAAGGAATGACGACCTGTGCTGAGCTCGGGGTCGGTCAGGAAGGAACTGCAGCTGCACCCAGCAGCACTGAGCCACAACACGGGAGGCCAGAGTCATACCAACAATTATGCTTTCAAATGGCTACTTGGACGGTCAGGCAGCAAACATAAGCTGCGTGTCATTGTGTGAACTGCATTGTGCCATAAACGTATGTAAGATGCAGCCCTGCCCTGGAAGGGCCTGTGGCCTAGCAGGGGTGGCAGATTTGCATACAAGCAGGAGAGCCATGCCTTGCTCTAACAGAAGTGGAGTACCAAGGATTGGGAGCAGAGCGGAGGGAGCTGCTACCGTGGGTCAGAGAAAGGCTTCCCAGAAGAGGTGACATCTGAGACAGCCCTGGAGACAAAGGAACTCCTTCACCAGGCAGGGAAGTGAGGCAGAGAGAAAGCTCGCACGGAGTCAAGGAGGTAGAAACCCACAAGGTGTGTGCGTGAGCAATGAAAGAGGCCCTTTGTAAGTTCCTGAGACAAGGAAACTGTCACATTCTCACAGACACCCTGTTTTCATTCAAGGCTGAGATTGGGTCTTTTAGGTTGCTGGGTTTTCGACCACATTCATCTGGAGTCACACGAGTCATGGCCCTGCCAGGCTCACTGCAAGTCCTAGGTCATTTCGTGATGGAACTGGATCCAGGCTTCCGCCCCCTGCCCACGGCCCGTGCCACCACTAACACAGGTCTCTGCTCATGCTAGGATTCCAAATTGCAAAATTGTATAAAGTGTTTTTTTCTGTCTCTGTATCACTGTTCTTATCACAATTCAAATGAGATGTTCCTTGTCTTAGAACGTGAGTGAAGTTGAGGTAATTATTTAAGAGTTCAGGAGGACTGCCTTTGAGCTCAGAGAGCCTCCAAATCAACTTCCATTAACATATCCTGGGAGTTTCTTTGAAGCCTGGAAATTTTTTCAACTTCCACAGAACCTTTATACCATTGTCCTGAAAGCAGCTACTCCTTTTCAGTTTAATTAACAGCAAACCTAACAGGCTTTAAATAACAGTTTGTCTTTATGAAAGGACATTGGGCTGGAGAAACCCAATTCCACTCAGTGACCTAACCTGAGGAGTCACTGAGTCCCTTCTAACAAGCTTTACATGGTTAATTAGAATGAATATATCTTTCGTCTCCCACTTTCCATATCTTAAAACGACAGAGCCAGGTACATGCTAGAATAATGACACACAGTCTGAAAGTATCCTAAGCATATTAAAATCACTGTAGCTCTTTGCACTTAGAATGATTTCAAAGCATCCATAATGTGTATGGTGTGTCTATTAAATGCTGGTTAATGACCAGTAACAGGGCAGGAACTCACTAATTTATTGCTTTACCTTAACTCAAAGTGTGCCAGTTTTCTGTCTACTCCACATCCCTAGTCCTTCCGGAGTGACTGAGCTGAGCAGAAGATTCCACTAGAGTCAGTGCTGAAGTAACTTCCTGGAAGTTTAAGCCAGCCCACATTCTTATGGAGTATTTCATTCAACTTAGACTCAAATCATTCTTATCTCCTGAAGGCTGACTGGCTTTGGTAATGGATTTAATCTCCATGCTATTTGATGTGTTTTACAGATCTTCAAAAAGCAACATAACTAACTTTCAGTATCTCAGATCCGAGTCATTTAAAGACCTAGCAGATTTGGGGGCACCTGGGTGGCTCAGTCAGTTAAGCTTCCGACTTTAGCTCAGGTCATGATCTCATGGTTCTTGAGTTCAAGCCCTGCATAGGGCTCTCTGCTCACAGCGCAAAGCCCACATTGGATCCTCTGTCTCCCTCTCTCTCTCTGCCTCTCCCCACCCCCACATGCGTTTTCTCTCTCTCTCTCTCTCTCAAAAATAAATAGGGGCAAGTAGGTGGCTCAGTCAGTTAAGTGTTTGACTTCAACTCAGGTCATGATCTCACACTTCATGGGTTTGAGCTATGAGGGGCTCTGTGCTGATAGCTCAGAGTCTGGAGCCTGCTTCGGATTCTGTGTCTGCCCCTCTCCTGCTCACATTCTGTCTCACTCTGTCTCAACAATAAATAAACATTTAGAAAAACTTTATAAATAAATAAACATTTTTTAAAAAATAGCTATCAGATTCAACTTCTAAGCCTTTCTAAAACTGTTAAGGGCTTCCATTCAGGTGTATCCTTTCTTCGTCTATACTGGTTACCAAACCCCTGCTATCTCCATGGTCTCTGTTCCTTCTTGGATGCTGGCCCTAGAGTTGCAGAAGGAAATCTATTCCCAGACCTAGACCCAGAAAGGCAGTACACAATGACTTGCATATGTTTGGATTCCTTCTACCATTTACTGAATCACAAAATGTTGGACCTGAGAGCGATCATAAAGGTTCTCTATTTCAAACTTTCTATGTTACAGATTAAAAACAATCAAGCCCTGGGACACTTGGGTGGCTCAGTGTGTTAAGCATCCAACTTCAGCTCATGTCATGATCTCACGGTTCATGGGTTTGAGCCCTGCATCAGGCTCTGTGCTGGTGGCTTGGAGTCTGGAGCCTGCTTTGGATTCTGTGTCTCCCTCTCTCTCTGCCCCTTCCCTACTCACGCTCTGTCTCTCTCTGTCTCTCAAAAATAAATAAACATTGGGAAAATTAAAAAAAAAAAAAAACAACCAAGCCCTAGCAAAATTAAGTGACTTTCCTAAGGCCACACAGTTATATAGTGACAAAATTGGGCCTCTAACCAACCACTGACTCTAAGTACATGCTCTGAGCCCTTGCTGCTCAGTATTTTCTGAAGACATTCAACAACAGCATCACCTGAGACCGTGTTATTAATGCAAAAACTCAGGCCCTACCCCAGACCCCACCAAATCAGAATCCACATTGTTGTAAAACCCCCAGGTAATTCACAAGCACATTACAGTTTGAGATTCACTGGGCTGAGATCATAATATGTCTTTCTTCAGAGAACATGAGAATTTGAGGCAAGCAGACATTGGTTTTGAAGCATGGCTTCACTTTTTCTAAATCTGAGCAAATATTTCAATCTCCTGGAAGTATCATTTGTAATCTGGAAATAATAGCACCATCCACCTTGCAGTTTTCATTATATAATCACAAGGTGGATATATGAATATACATCTCAAGATATATGAATAAATAATATATGCAAAGTGCCTGGCATGTAGTAGCGAATATATCATATAATAGCTAATATTTCCAGTCTCATGCCTCCCATTAAAATAGTATTCAACCATGGGGCGCCTGGGTGGCGCAGTCGGTTGAGCGTCCGACTTCAGCCAGGTCACGATCTCGCGGTCCACGAGGTCGAGCCCCGCGTCGGGCTCTGGGCTGATGGCTCAGAGCCTGGAGCCTGTTTCCGATTCTGTGTCTCCCTCTCGCTCTGCCCCTCCCCCGTTCATGCTCTGTCTCTCTCTGTCTCAAAAATAAATAAAATGTTAAAAAAAAAAAAAAATTAAAAAAAAAAAATAGTATTCAACCAAAAAAATGAAGTCATAAGTGATTGTACGTCATGAAGGAATCACTTTCCTTCCTTCCTTTGTTCTATTTGCTCAATATTATTTTAACTTTTATGTGATTATGATTTCTATATTTCATATTTCTAAATCCCTAGAAAATGACTATTATGCAGAAAACAAATAATAATAGCTAACTGCTTTCAGTGCTATGCTTAGAGATGAAAAAACTTACCCCTAAGCCAAATCCTAACCAAGAGAACACAACATTCGTCTAACATCCTGACTCTTGATCCTATAAACCTAGCCTCTAGGAACCAGAGAGTATCTGCTTCTGCTCCTGCTGCTGTGATTTTCTCAGAGACTCAAACACCACAGAATGCACCCACAGCTTTGGCAACAGCAGAGCATATTTAAAAGATGATGTTTTGGGGCCCCTTGTGACTCAGTCAGTTGAGCCTCCAACTTCAGCTCAGGTCATGATCTCACTGTCTGTGAGTTCGAGCCCTACGTGGGGCTGTCAGCTCAGAGCCTGGAGCCTGCTTCGGATTCTGTGTCTCCCTCTCTCTCTGCTCCTCCCCCACTCGTGTTTTGTCTGTCTCTCTGTCTCTCAAAAATAAACACTAAAAATTTTTTAAAATAAAAAATAAAAATAAAAGATGATGTTTTGTCATCCAATGTGCACATCTGTCAACATCAAGGAAAAGAGTTTAAATAGGAAAGGAGAAATAGAATTTTAGTATCCAAATCTGAACCAAAATAGAGTGTACCAAAGAGTGTGAAACCATACCAAAATTAGATTTGTGGAGAAGGAATATGATGTTAACATCAATTAACCAGGTTTCCCTACGGCAGTGGCTCGGCTGTGGCTCTCCACCCTAGCAGTGCATTAGAAACAAGGAACCTTTTTAAAAATTGAATGCATATTTCTGAGGAAGGGATCTGGTTTTTAAAAGATTCCCAATTGATTTTCATATGCAGCCAAAGTTGAGAACCACTGCCCTACAGCAACAGAAACCTGGCCTTATTTAAGAGAGTCGATCCACCGAAGCTATTGGTTGCTACTGATACAGAGTTCCCCACACTCGAGGTAATGGATTTAACTTCAGTGTGTTCCCCTTCTAGGTCTTTTCGCCATTCCTCCAGGACTTCCACTGTAAGGAAAACAGCCCCTGGACCAACATCCTCTAAGATGTTTATATGGACCAGTGGCCGGACCTCTTCATCTTATAGACACGATGAGAAAAGGTAAATTACTGGGGACTCCGGGGGCTTTTCAGAATCATTTAACCCAACTGCCCAGACAGAGCGCCAGTAGGAAAGCAAGAGGCAACTGAGCTTCATGTTTGGCAAGTGTTAATGAGGAATGGGCACTACATTGAGGGAGTAGGGTTTCCGACACTCTGGTCCACCGCCTTGCACTCTCAGTGCTCCCTCCCACTGCATGGCTTTGCAAAGGCTATTCCCTGTCATAGATGCCCTTCATCCATGAACACACATACCTATTCATCACTTAGCTAGCTCCAGCTCTGCTTTCAGAATATCCATTCAGTCAGAGCCTCCCACCATCCTCTTGACCAGCACAGACTTTGTAGTTCACAGTGAATCCCCAGCACCTACCACTGTTCCTGGCACATAGTAAATTCTCAATAAATACTGAACCAAAGTGATGAAAATTGCCTTTCAAAGACATATGGCAAGGAAGGAAAGCAGAAACTATGAGAGGGTGAAAAGAGGATGGACAAGCCCATGCAGCCCTCAAAGTCCTTAGAAGAAGAAGTAGCATGGGGTAGGGGAGGAGTGGAGGAATGAGAAGAAAGATTGAAAGGCAGAGGCAATGTAAATAAAAGACAAAACGACAATTTCACACCTCAGTCTAGCTCTCCCACTTGTGTTTAGGGAGCACATCCATTCATAAAATTCTCTGGCCATTTTTAAATATTTGCTTTCTCTCCGTTTATTTTCTGCCGCTTCTCTCTTTTCCTCGTTGACCTTATACTATTACTTGGGTTTGGTGGAGTTGGAAACCCAACTACCTACACCAGCATATTGCAACTTAAGCAAGGCTCATCTGCCTGCAGAAGCTGACAGAAACCAGACCTGATAAATGGTGCTGGACACAGGAAGGACCTGAAGGAGGTTGACTTGAATGCAGTTTTGAGAGCTGGTACTTTCATTTTTCCTTTTAAAGTCTGTATTACCCTACAGAGGAAATCCTTTGAAAAATTCCAAAAGCAAAACTGTTCTTCGCAGTAACTATATATTACAGCAAAAAACTTGGAAGCGACATTAGTATTCACAACAGAAAACCTGTTAAATAAATCATGAAATGCAATATATCACTTAGCACTTAAAAATACTTTGACATCATATTAACTGAAAAATCAAGTTGAAAAATTGCATACAATCTATGATTGCAGCCACTATATGTGTGTGTGTAGCTACACACACACACACACACACACACACACACACACACACACACAGGAAAAAGCCTGGAAGGAAAAACATGTTTTTTACTTCTCCATTTTCTAAATGCTTTGTAATATGTTATACTATCTTAATTATGGGAAAAATAATCATATGATGTTTAGGTAAAATTACAGCCCGGAGGCAACTAGTGTTTGAACAAAGTCCTAGTGCTCAACACAGCACAAGAAGATGGACTGAAAATTCGCTATGTTTGTTCATCTGTAGGTTTCCACGTGCTTTTTCTCAGTGCTTAATCAAGTTATTTTTCATTTGCTTTCAATCCAAGTAAGTGAATCATTTTTCAGCAAGATCTTTACTGTAAGACTAAAACTCAGTGTGTCATTTGAAAATTCCATATTTTGCATATAATCTCGTTTCCTTAAAAAAAAAATTCCCTGACAGTGATAGTGAGAAATGGCAGAGATTGTGCTGCTCTAGAGCAATATTGTGACTTTCAATGGCCAGCCTGTCTGAGATTTTGAAGGCTTCACCAGAGAAGGTGAAGCGTGACTTATTTCACCTCCTATTCATTCTCATCGAATAATTTAATTAAGTATATATATATATATATATATATATATATAAAACATTTTTACAAAAAGTTTAACACCAGAGAAGAAATTACTATGCACTATATGTTTTATATAAACTGCCCTCTTAATGTATAAGATAGAGATGATTGCACCCATTTTACAGATGAGGAAGCTGAGGCTCAGAGATTTTTAAATAACTTCCAAGGGTCCAACAACTGGCCAGTGATGGGATCAGAATTTGACCTCAAGGTCATATTCTCTCCCCTCCACCCAGAGCTTCCATCGGCTCTTTCAAACATGAGACATTTGGAACAGCAATGAACAGCCAAGCCCGCAGCGGGGGAGACTGTATTAAAACACAGCTGAAAATCGCATATCAAAGGAGACAGTAAACATGTGGATATGATATGTTGGCAATGTTTGTGCAGTTAAAGGGAGCCAATAATTAGCTTCATATTCTACACCATTAAAATTATATGAAACTCTTAAATTACTACTTTCATTTTTTTATTTTCAAGTTATGATTTCAATAACTATAAGATTTAAAATAATTAAACTATTGACTATAAGAAATAATTTTCAGCAAGCTTTATTTATGGGATAGGAATGCCAAGGCCTATGAAATCAATCTGCACGGTTTTAGCCTTGAAAGTCAAAGACAAATGGAAAAACAGCCAACGAACCCAGCAACGGAATCTGCCACTAAGCCAGTATCCTTAGTTTGATGTTGGTTCATTTGTCTGTACCTCTGCCTTGACCACACCTTCCTCTTCACTGCCTAATTCACAGACTCCTGCAGGATAAGACTCTGATTTTAAAACTGATTTGGAACAGCGTCTATTGTGCTGCTTAAGATGCTCTTAGTGGCAGTAATCATGGTGGTAATGAAGGTGATGATGGCTGATAATGAATCTAGATCATTAAGGTCCTCAAGTTAATTACTTGGAAATAAATGAAGTAGGTTGTCTGGCAGCACTGTCCAGCCCTGCTGGCAATGGTTCCACCTCCACTTTTTTATTCTGCAAAGCTGGCCTTTCTGCGCCAAGCTCCTGCAGCGATCCCAGGGGCCAGGCAGCCAAAACTCCTCAGCTCCACTCCGTGCGCCCTCTTCGAGAGACCACAGCCAAACTTGTTAGGACACTGGCTTCCCTGGGATTCCTCAAGAGGTGGAACATCAGGAAATAGCTTACAGACAGGCAGAGCAACCAAAGAGAAGGAAATGTCCACCCCAGATCCTGAAACCAAATGTCTTATGGCTCAAGGGAAGTTAAAGTCAATTTTGTATTTTTTTCCCATCTTTTTAAATCAAAGCCAGTCCTTGTTCTGATCATCTGCTCTATGCACAATACTGGTTTCTATCCTTATCCCCCATTCCACGCACCAGCACTATGAAGGAATACTTTTCATCTCTGAACAAACTTCTTGGTTAGGTGAGCTTAGTTTAATCCCAAAATTGCAGGCAGCAGAATAAAACAGCATCAACAATAACTAATTCAGAATTTAAAGGAAAGAGAGGTTATCGGCTAAGGACAGTACAGCCAAGCTTTTATCAAATATTCTTTGGGTTGTTTTTATTAAATAGTGAACTGATATAAAGGAATATTCATCATGTTAACACACAAAAGATGGTGATATATAAGCATCTGAGCACCCTTCATTAAGGTTAAAAAAATAAAGCAATCAGAATTTTTGAAGCACTTGTGGATGCTTCCCTAATAGCACCCTCCTCTCTACCCAGAGATAACCACCATCCTGAATGTTCTGTTTGTCATCCCCTTGCTTTTTCTTCAGGAGTTTATCACATTGGAATCTTTAAACAATGTATTGTTTACTGCTGAATGTTTGGAGGCTTTATATCAATGGAATCGTGCCTTATGAATTATTCTGAAACTTTTTTCACCAAACATTATGTTTCTATGATTTATCAGTGCCAATGTGGGTAGCTACATCTCATTTTCTCTCTGTGTAGTCTGCTCTGATATGAATATACTACCATTTATTCATCCAGTCTATTGCTAATAGACATTTGCATCATTTCTAGTTCTTTTTGTACCAACAATGCTGCTATAATCCCTCTTGTCCATGTCTTCTTGTACACTTTGTACAAATATTTCTTAGGATATGTACCTAACGGGTATATTTAGTTCAAAAGTATGTACAGCTTCTACTCTACCAGGTAATGCCATTGCTTTCCACAGCAGCCATTAATGTCATTTCATTGCTCTACAACCTTACATAGGGTTTTCAGAGTTTGTTTTTTAAGTTTATTTACTTATTTTGAGAGACAGAGAGAGAGCATGAGCAGGGGAGGGACAGAGAGAGAAGGAGAGAGAGAATCCCAAGCAGGCTTTGCACTGTCAGCACAGAGCCCAAGCTCAATGAATTGCGAGCTCATGACTTGAGCCAAAATCAAGTCCGATGCTTAATTGACTGAACCACCCACATGCCCCAGGTTTTCAGATTTTTAATTTTCACCAATCCAGAGGGCACTATGACTTCGATTCCCATTTCTCAGATTACTAATAAGATTGAGCCTGTTTCCTTTGTTCTTTTCTGTGAAGTGCCTGTTCAAATACGAAGTCAAGTTTTCTACTGGATTGTCTTTTTATTGACTTGTAGGAATTCTTTGTAAAAATTTACATTAACCCTTTTGCTGTTTATTGTGTGCAAATAGCTTCTCCCAGTTTGTTCTCACCCTGTTTATGATGTCTTCTCATAAATATATGTTCTTATTTTAATGTGTTAGCATTTTTTTGAACATTTTAAAATCCCTTCCTACTCCAAGTTCAGTTTCCTTAATATTTTGTAGGTGTGCCTTTCACAATTAAGTCTTCAATCATCTGAAGTTGACTTTTGTATTTTGTGAAGTAGACATCCAATTTTTTTTCTTTATGGATAACCAAATGGCCCAGCACCTTTTCTTAGATAGAATATCCTTTCCCCAGTGATCTAAAAGCACACATGTATCATATATCAGGTTTCCACACATGCATGGATATGTTCTTGGATCTCCATTTTGTTTCACTGGTCAACTCTGTCTACCTCAAACAGACACCACCCTTGAGCTTACAAACTTTTGCATTGTAAAAATCTTGTTATCTGACAGGACAAGTTGCCCACCTTGTTCTTTTATAATCAGAAGTGGATTTGCTATCCCTAGATGTTTGTACTTCCATATAAATTTTAGAATCAGCTTGTCAAGTCATACCTACCCCGCTTGAAATTTTTATTGAAGTTCTTGAAATCTTATTGGAATTTTATGAAATCCATTAATTAATTTATGGCAAATTTGCAACTTTATGTCATCGAGTCTTTCACTGAAAATGATTAATCTCTACATTGATTTGTGTTCCCTAATATCTCCCAATAAAACTTCATAGATACTCCAAAGAGAACTTACACATAGCTCATTAGATTTATTCCTAAGTATTTTGATTTTTTAATGTTTAAATTATATTTTCAAAAACAAAATGAATAAATATAAATTATATTTTCTGCTTTTACAGGCATGTGGAAAAGCAAATATATCAACTTTTTTCAACTATACTAATTTTCTAATTAATTTTAATAATTTATCCATAGATTCTTTTGCATTTTCTTCACAATCATATCATTAGTGAATAATAAATTTTTGCTTTTTTTTATCAGTAAATATACCATTCATTTATTTTTCTTGCCATATTATACAGCCAGTAAACCACAAATAAAACAGATAATAGTGAATATCTTTGCTTTGTTCCTGCTCATAAACATTTCACCATTAAGAATCAGGTTTACTATATTTCCTCTATTTCATCACATTAAGAATGTTTCTATTTCTGGAAGCATCCAACTTCAGTTTAGGTCATGATCCTGCAGTTTGTGAGTTCAAGCCCCACACCCTGCTCACTGCTGTCAGTGCAGAGCCTGCTTCGGGTCCTCCATACCTACCCCCCTTGGCCCCTCCCTCACTTGCACTCTCTCAAAAATAAATAAACATTAAAAAAAATATTTTTATTTCTAATTTTGTAAAAGTTTTTATCATGAATGGATGTTAATTATTATCAAATATGTTTCTCTTCATATAATGGTAACCCTTTAATATGTTTATACATTACATTGATAATCAAATGATGACGAACATCATATTCCTGGGATAACCGCAAATTGAGAATGATGTGTTTTCACTTTTATATATTGCTAGATTTAGTGAGCTAACTTGTTTTTTAAATGTTTGCATTTATGTTTATGAATGAAATTGGTCCATTACTCTCCTCTTTGTGTTGTATGATTTGCTTTTGGCATCAAAATTTGCTAACCTCATAAATAGGTTGGATAGCATTCCATCTTTTTCTATACTCCAGAATGATTTCCATTATGAGGATATTTAAATTTTATGATTCAATTTTTTAATGATTTAGAACTATTCAGATTTTCTAGTTATTCCTGAATCCATTTCAGTAAGTTCTATATTTAAAAGAATTTACTGTATATTTCAGTAAATTATGTATGTCAGAGTTTTCAAATGTCTTGCTATAAAGTTGTTTTAAATATCCTCTATTATCTTTCTAATCCATGTTGTATCTGTATTTATGGTTTTTTAATTATTAATATTTATTTTGCCCTTCTCTATTTTATTCTTGATCAGTCTTGTCAGAGGTTGTATATTTCATTAGTCTTTTCAAAAAATTAATTTTGAATTCATTGATCCTTTAATATAATTTATCTTCTATTATTTATTATTTCCTTCTTGCATTTTCTTTTAATATATTTTCTTAATCTTTTTATAACTCCCTAAGTTAGATGTCTACCACATTAATTTTTAGGCTCCTTTCTTACCTAATACAAGAATTTAATGTATTGCTTATTTAATGTATGTATTTACATTTAATGTATTTAATGTATGTATTGCTTTAGTCACAACCCATTAGTTGCTCTTTAGTGTTTTGTTATTATTCAGTCCTAAATATGTCCTACTTTATCATGTTTTATTCTATGACCCATGAGTTCTTTGTAACTCTATTTTTATCTCCATGTATAGAGTCATTCTAGTTATTATTTGTTACTTATTTTTACCATTATTGCACTAGTGCCAAATAATGTAGTCAATGTAAAAAGCAGTACTTCTCAAAGACTCTTTAGGTTATCAGGTTACCCTACCTTAGCTGAATGATTCACATAATTTTCTTTCCTTCTATTTTTCACTAATGAGTTTTTAATCAATTCCAATATGCTAATAGATCAGGTAAAAAATAAAATTAAGTAGCTACAATATGATTAAAAATTAAGAATTAAAAATTAAGATACCACTGGGAAATTGTGTGATCTGGTAAGTTAAAGGCAGGACTAAAAAGAAATAACTCCTACTTTTATCTCCATCATTTTGCTTTCATCCTTTGTCTATTACTCATAAAATAATATTTCAAGACTTCCTGGCAAGTCCTGTGGATTAATAAGTTTACAATAACAGTAGGCTCATGGACAAAACCTCTCTTGTTAATGGCTATATTAAATGTGACTACCATTTGTTCCCAAACTCAAAGCACATTTCTCCCAATGGAATGTACTTTAAAAGATTGGAAACAGAATAATTAAATTTATATGTGTACACACACACACACACACACACACACACACCTATTAGCTCAAGGAAAAGAAAACATGAAGTGTGGAAGTAATAGAAAAAGAGGATATACATATGAAGAAGCACATCTCAAAAACATGGAAGGCTTTGATGGACAAAAGGCAGAAAAATGGCTGGTTTTTTTGTTTTGTTCTGTTTTCCTTTAAAGTTTATTTCTTTTTTCTTTTTTTAATTTAAATTTTAGTGAGTTAACATACAGTGAAATATTGGTTTCAGGAGTAGAAGTCAGTGATTCATCACTTACATACAATACCCAGTGCTCATCACAAGTGCTCTTCTTAGTACCCAACACCTGTCTAGCTCACCTCCCACCCACCTCCCTCTGTCGACACATAGTTTCTTCTCTATCATTAAGAGTCTCTTGTGGTTTATTCCCCTCCTTTCTCTCCCCCCCCCTTCCCATATGTTCATCTGTTTTGTTTCTTAAATTCTACATAAGAGTGAAATCATATGGCATTTGGCTTTCTCTGATTGACTTATTTCACTTAGCATAATGCATTCTAGCTTCATCCACCTCAATGACTGTTTTAATCAATGCCACTCCCAGCTCTGCCATATGAGATAACAGTTTTTGTGTTCCTGGAACAGAAATATATAGCAACTCTGCTCATTTCAGCTCACCTGACCCTCAGCCATCCACTGCCCCATAGGTTCATCCCCGAAAGGATGTAACAGAAGACTCTTTTCCTTGAAGTCTGGAAATGAGAGCTCTTAGTGTCTCAAAAGTTTGAAGTCTTTCTGGAAGTAATACTAAATTTGTTGGTGGTAGAGTCCAATGGACACTGACAGAAAAAGGAAGACAGGAGCCTGCTCTAGCCATGTTTCCCTAATTTAGTTGGTTTCCATTGGTCATTTAGCTTCCTAATGCTGGCTACCTCACAATCTAAGCATACTGTAGCCATATCTAGCCCACATAAAAGGAATATATTTTGTGACCCTAATAAATCCAAGAGACTGAGCCTACAAAGATGAATGTGGTCTGGCTCTCACTGTTAAGCAGCTCAGTACTCGTTAGACCAGAAAGACATAAATATAAATATTCAGTATGTTAAGTATTATGTATGAGTTTCTTAAGTATCCCCCCCAAGTAACTTCAGATATACATAATTGTTTACTTTTATTCATATCTTTCCCACACCCTCCAGGCCCCCTCACCTTTCACACATTCCGTACCCTTTGCAGATCTGTCTTCTTGCCCTCTCTGTTCCATCCAGCACCCTCACTGTCTTTTGTTTCTCTGATGAGAAAATCTCATTAAAATCCATGGTGTTACTTGTTCTGGAAACCAATGATGCTCAGATCTAAATTTTCATCTCCTCTGCCACTGCTTTTTTTTTTTCCAGTTCCTCTTTATCTAACCCCTGAAACACTGGGAGAGTTCCAGAATCAGCCTCTACCTCCAGACTTAAACTTTTCTAAATAATCAACCACGCTAACTTGAGTGATCTTCCTAAAGTACAAATGAGATTATATCATTTCATTCTTTAAAATCTTTTAATGGTTCTTCTGACTTAAGAAGACACACAAGATCCTTTACCTACGGCCCCTGCCTACCTAACCAGCTTGCTGCCTGCCATCCCCCACCCACCAGATCCTAGAATCCAACTATTCTCAACTACTCCTATTCTGTCACATTCTGCTAGATACTCTTCTCTTTCTAAATTGTTTGCTCATCAGAGACTCAGTTCAGTCTGCTGTAGGACCCTTAACCATGGCCAATGAAATCAAGTTATGGCCTTCAACTGGCACACTTCTACACCACCTTCATGCTTATAAATCATAGCCCTAGTATCATTTATCTACCGTCAATCTGTTGAATGCCCAGCTCAAGCAATACCCAACACAGTGATAGCCAATTTGCCTGAAACCATTACTCCCCACCCCCCCAAAAAAAATGAGTTTCTCAAATTTAGCTATGTACCAAAAACTTAGTATGCTCAATGTAATCCTACATAGTTCTACAGGTTAGCAGACTGCCAATCTGTGCCATATGCTGATTTCTCCTCTTCAATTTTCCCCCAACAGAGGGTCCCACCATTTTTACCCAGATGCCTCCCGTTGCAATAACAGGACCAGAGCAGAGACAAATTAAACATTTTGTAAGATGATGTCATAAGGACAAAATAAAAACTTTTCAAACGAAACTTCAAAAAATCTTCAAAAAGCTGTTAAAATTCCTGTCCAAAATTAACTACCATAACCTTATAAATAGTTAGAAGAAATTTGGTTAATTGATAAAGTTAACAAATCAAAGTAGTCAACATGAAATTTGTCATAAGAATACCAATGATGCTAAAATGTTAGCAAAATGGCAATGACTCTAAAAACGTTTTGAAAAAATTAATATAAACTGAGATTCTTCCAAATCAAATGCCAATTTTTGTTATATCTATTAGAAGAATATATTCACACACGTAGTCAAGAAAGATATATCCATGAATATATTCATAAGAATATATTTATAAAAAGACTCAGTCTCCCTAGGAAGCTTAGCTTTAAAAAAATCAAAGAGATCTTACAAAGCTGCTAAAAAGAATATATTCACAAGAAGAATTTACTTTTTGATTGAATGTGTTCTTAAAATATCCATAACAAAAAGTATCCGTATTCATTTACCATACTTAAGATAATACTCCTTTAAAAAGTCTTTGTTAAGTGTGTAAATGTGATAAAGTAGGCAAACTATTCATTTAGCAAACTGATCCTTCAGTAGATTGGCTCTTGGTGAATGAGCTGTTCACTAATTGATCCTTTGGCAAATGGCTGCAGCACACTGACTTGCTTCTCTTCTGTATTCCTCTCAAATCAATTTCAGTGGTCTCTTACCCAGCCCCACAGGACATGCCTTACTCACTTTGTATCCCCAGAACTCAGCACCATATATTTCATCTGATGAGGACTTAAAAATATTGACAAACAAATGAATTAATAAATAATCTTTACCCTGCCTTAACCTGAATATTTTCTCCTGGCAAGCTAACTATCAGGAGAATCTGAATTTAAATAGGGAAGGCTAGGGAGAAAAATCTTACACATTTTACTCTTTATATCCATGTTTGTATATAGATAGTCTTGTAAATAATTTGCTTATGAACTATAGTCTCAGTCCTAATATCAAACTTTAAGAAACTATCCAAATATGGAGTTTGAAATAAAATTATATTGTGCTGACTACTGTTTGGGGGGGGGGGGAAGGAAGGAAGCTTTATTGGATAATTGATAACCCTTTTTTATGCAAGATATTTTATTATACTTGGATTTGCCTTGTAGATTTATTATCAGACTTTTATTGTGCTTGGATTTGCCTTGTACCTTTATTAATAACGCCCATTCACCAAAAAGATTTGGACAGAATGCCCCCTGCACACGTAGTAAAGACTATACATTATCTACTATTTGTTCTGTCAACATCTATAAATGTTGACTTATATCCACTATATTGATTCATAGTTCATCCTGAAGCCACGACTGCCTCAACAGAGCTCAAATGTACTGCTTTTCCAGAACACACCAAGGCTAGATCTGCACCAAGCTTAGAAATCCAAATTCCTGGAGCACCTGGATGGCTCAGTTGGTTAAGTATCCAACTCTTCATTTTGGCTTAGGTCATGATCTCATGGTTTGTAGTTTCAAGCCCCACATCAGGCTCTGCACTGACAGTGTGGGGCCTGCTTGGGCTTCTCTCTCTCTCCCTCTCTCTCTGTCCCACCTCCACTAATGCACTTGCTCCCTCACTCTCTCTCTCAAAATTAAACATTAAAAAATTTTTTTTTTAAGAAATCCAAGTTCCTGCTCTATACCTACTGTTGTTGGACACCGTACATGTTCAAAACTGAATTTGTAGTCCTGCTCCATACTGATTCTTCCTCCCAAGACTGTACTTCATTGAACTGTACTGGCCTTCATTCCCTTATTTCTCCTCTGCCCCCTTTCAGGTAGATTCATAGAGAATAAATGCAAAGAACCAAAGGGAGATGAAATACCAGCTCTGTTAGTGCTGGCACAGTAATTTCCAAAGTACAAGCTTTCCTGGTATGAAGCCAGAAACATAGCACTGAAGACAGCTTGGCATGAAAGAGCCCACCTAACTGACCACTTGGTTTCGGCTATGGATACTGCCCTCCCCCACTGGGGCTTACTACCTGGAGATAGGAAAGTCAAGGCACCCCAGGCCTGAACACAGACAAATCCAAAAGGATTTTTAAAAAATCATGCCATACATGAACAATGACATTCAAAGTCACCCAAAAGATAGACCTGGCCCATGACCGTCATGCTCTGGTCCATCTGCTCAGTCAGATTAGTCACTCCTCACCTGAGCTCAGGACACTATGCTTGTGGGAGAATCTGTGATGCACCCTCAGCCTCTCCCTTCTTAGGCAGGGCAGCAAAAGTCCCTTCTTTGGGACCCTGAAGAGTAAGAACAGAAGAATCCCAGTTTTAACATGTTCTACCAATCCCCGGTGATCCAAGCCAAGTACTTGGGCCTAAATCTAATCTACATCCTTCCTCTGACTTCCTCATCATCCTCTACATTCTATCAATCATCAAACCCTAAAGTTTTACCTCTACATATTTCTCCATACATCCTTTTCTCTCCATCTATCCTACTTCAATCCTATATCCAGGACTTATCTATCACCCTTTGCCAACACTACAGTAACAATTTCCTAGTTCTTTCTGATTTGTTTTGTTCTATTTCTAATCTAATCTCCACACTGTAGCCAAAGTGATCATTCTGAAACTCAATTTTGATTATGTCACTCTTTGACTGCTTCCCGTTAACTACAGGATAAAGGCCAAGCTCTTTAGAAGGATTTACAAAACACTTCATGACCTAGTGCCTTTCCAAACTCACCTGCCCCATATCCCCTGTCCCACACTCATGTAATAGTAAAATGCTTGTAGTTTTTGACAGTCGCCTTGCAGTTCCAAATCTTCATCCCTTCCTTCATGTGATTCCTTATGTTTGAAATACCCTAGAGTCCCTGTCTTATTTGGTTAACTCTGATTCAATCTTGAAGATTCTGCTTAAGATATTACCTCCAGGAAGCCTTCCCTAACCTTAACGCCTATTGCTTCCTGTCCTGCTCCCTCCAGGCTAGAGAACTTACTTCCCTTCTGTACTCACTCTGTGAATCGCTCCATCATTGAATTCACTACCCTTTGTTGATATTTATTTTCATGCCTTTCTTGGGCAGGGGCCATATCCCCAGGAAATAGAGACTTCCAGCACTTGAGATAAATTTGTGGACTTAAACTGAATTCCTTGTTTTTCCAAATTATTCATTCCTTAATTTATCCATGAATTCAATAATAATTTACTGATAAATTTCATGAGTATGTCCCACTCGACTCATCCACTTTCTTTTGGCTGAGTAATATCCTAATTTCCCAAATACCTTTGGCCTATGTGGAAACCAACCATTTTCCATCTTTAGAAATTCCAAAGCATATGAAGATCATTTGTCACCCATTTCCAAACTGTGATTTGTTTTTAAATTACTCATTTGAATCACTTTTATATGCTTCTTGTTCTGGTGACATTACTGACTGATTACACTGCATCTTTCACAGATATGGGCTGACATAAGTGATGTGGAGTGACAGCCTAATCCTCTGGAACCGTCAGACTACTGCTTTCTCTTTGCTGGCTTCCCTCTGAAGGAAATGCAAATTGTAAAGGCAGCCATCAGAATTAAATACATTTTGATAAATAATAGCCTAGTAACATCACATTACTTTTACAACAGGTCTATTTTTTAAGTTTATTTATTTATTTTGAGAGAGAGAGAGAGAGAGAGAGAGCACAAGCAGGGGAGGGGCAGAGAGAGAATCCCAAGCAGTTTTGGTGCAGCACCACAGAGCCTCATGCGGGGCTCAAACTCACAAACTGTGGGATCATGACCTGAGCCAAAATCAAGAGTCAGATGCTTAACCAACTGAGCTGCCCACGTGCTCCTATAACAGGTCTTTGAAGCCACTCAGTTTCTTCCTGCTTACTATTGGCTTTAGCTGCTAATGGGAAAAGATTTTTTTTTAATCAAGTTAATAAAGAGTCAAGTTTAAAGAGCTTTTATATAAATCTTATATTTTCCAAAGGAAATCTCAGGAAACAAATGGAGAAACTTAGAAGGTGGGCAGTGGACAGTCTATGGAAGTCTAAGCACAGCAGCTAGTCTGGGGGCACTAGACTTGGGAACTGGAGAATAATGAAAGATATGAACTCTCAGGGCTTCTGGCGATGATGATAATGAGCAGCCCAGAGTGAGGGAGGGTGGAGGGGAGCCAAGAAGGACAAGACCACAGAAATATGGCTTCTATTTAGCTATGATTCTCCTACTACAATGGGCCCACTCTTTAAGGAAAGATTAAGATTTGTATAAACTACTTCATGAAAAGAACTTTAAATAATAATAAGCTAATTGGTTAATTTCATACTCCAATAACTAAATTAATAAATACTCTACCCTAAAACCTTCTGGAAATATATTAAGCTAATACACGTTTTCACACTTCCACAGAGAATCAAAATATCTAACAACTAGTCCAGAATGAACTAGCCAACCAAAAAGGATGCCAGCCATCAATATCAGTAAGGCTATCCTGGAGCACAAACCTAAATAGAAGCCCTGAATATATACACAATTGTACAAGTAACAGGCATCTCTTCCTTGCCCTGCAAAGTTCCATTCTGGATTTCACTCTGGTTTCTTTTCCAAGCAACAAGAATGACTAGTGATAAAAATTTTTAAGGAAAATCTGAAGTTATTCTTGTGTATATTGGCTTTTTTGCCTGAAACTAAAAAAAAAAAAAAAAAAAAAAAAAAAAAGCTCTAAGAGTTTCCTTCTCCATTTTCAGCTTTCTATTTGAAAGACCCTAAAGGCCAACAACAATACCCCTACTCTTGGACCCCTGCAATCCAAAACTTGCTTCTCAGAATAGAAACTAAAGGAAGTCCTGAGCTGCTCCTTCCCCAGTCACCTGCTTTACCAAATCCTACACTTCTCACATATCTCTCCAAGCATCCAGCACCCCAGCAATTTCTTCTTTTTTGTCTTCTCTTCCAGATCTTCTTTCAAATCCAGTCTTCTGCTCATAAGCTTTCTACATTATTCATTTCCCTGCAATTCTGTCCTTTAGAAATTCCTTGGAAGATTGTAGCAATTTTAGGATACTTTGATGCACCTGTCACAGAACTATAGCTTCCCACCCCATTTTCCAGTGGGAGCACTTGTTAAATGCTTCACGTCAGTCATTCTCTTGGATGATTTACTTGTGTCATTTCATTTAAACATTACAATGCAGTTAAACATTATTCCCACTATGCAGGAAACTGGGAATCAGAAAGGATGAGGAACTTGCCTTGATCACACAGGTAGTCAGCAGGGAAATCAGATTTTGAACACAGGAGCCAGTTTGGTCCAGTCTCATGTCCTGTCTTACTCTATGTTTCTGCTGTAAAAATTTTTAAAAAATACTAATAAAAGTAGTCAAAGTTATGCAGTTTGGCCCTTGACTGACATTTTTCAAAACTCACTCAAGTGTTTACATCTATGAGAAAAAACACTGGGTCACTACTCCACATTTTCATACTGCTTATAAATCTCAAGCCAACAGCGCCCTAAGCTACCCTAAACTTGAGAAAAATGTTAACCAAAATAATTTTTGTCTATTACTACTGAAGGGAAATAAGGTATTAAGTTGACAGATTTCTGAGGTATTCTGCCATTTATTTGAATTAATGCTCCATTAGGTATTCAGAGAGTATAAAACGATCAATAACGATCAGCTGGAGGTTAAATGGCAAATCCAAAAGCATTCTTTTAAGAGTTGAAGGAAGTGCTTTCTTTCTTCAGATTTAAGAGGAGGAAAAAGGTGCTTACAACCAGACATGGGCCCCAAGGAAAGAAGGGGGACTTGTTTCTGCTCAAGGTTGGTGCATGTGTGTGTTGGGAGATAGTTGTCACATGGTGGGATCCAATTGCATTCAGGTAGGTTTAGAGGGCTCCTCTAAAAAGGAAGGAAAGCATGGGCAGAAACTTACCCACTCTCTAGGAGTGTGCTGATTAACTGTGAACTTCATGTAAGACTGTATTATTTTCAACCTCAGAAATATTTACCAAAAAATCAGGGACCACGACCTCCTGGACAAAAGGAAAACTGTCACAGCACTGAAAGCAGGAGAGGACCGGGCCATTCTCCTGGGACTGGCCATGATGGTCTGCTCCATCATGATGTACTTTCTGCTGGGAATCACACTCCTGCGCTCATACATGCAGAGGTAATGCCATTGGGTGGTTGGGACACGGTCGTTCGTCTTCTCCTTCTCCTTCCTCTCCCATAGCTTATCAACCCTAAAGTCCTCTTCCTCACCTCCTTTCCCAATAATAACTATTAGCAGTGACTGGCATGTAACATTTTTTAATAATGCTACCGAATAATAATGATAAAAATAGTACTACCTACTATGTGCAGGAACTTCCCTCCCCATACATGACTTGCTTAATGCTCACACGTATGTTATAAAGGCAGTATGATACGAATATGCTCCTTATAAGAATGGCAAAACTGAGGCTCAAGATAAATCTAATTTGCCTGATATCACACAACTCTAGCATATGGCAGAGGTAAGATTCACACCCCCATCCCACTAATCCCAGAGTCCCTATTCTTGCCTCTTCACACCTCTGTTCTCCACCATCATCCTTTTCCAGCCCACACACCTCTTCATCACCCCACATGTCAGTGGTTCTCAACTGCACATTTAAACTTCCTGAGAAACTTTAAAAAATACTGATGCTCAGTCACCCCTCCCCCATCCTCCCAGAAGGTCAGATTTAATGGCATATAGTAGGACCCAGTCACCAACATCTTTCAAAGTTCCCCCAGGCAATCCTAACGTGCTGTCAAGGCTGAGAAATACTGCTATGCATCAACTTTTAACAGTAGCAGATTTTGAACTCCTTTCATTTTAATATTTGCCCTAGGTTTACTGAATAGATAGGGAGGCAATTAAATACTGAGACAGCAAGTGTATTCCCCCTGAGTAAGCCACATGATAAATCCCCACAGCCTCTCTAGCTAACTGTTGTCCATACATTGGACACTTTGAGCACAGGGGAGACCAGCATTGCTGTAACTAATGGGGAAAGTCTCACAGTGGTTTGGCTCAAAGGAATGAGGCCCTTTCAAATGAAAAATTGAGATTTCGATCTGAAAGAGAATCAAACCATTTTGTGGCATTCATTTATCCACCTAAATTAATACTTTCATTTTAGAAGCAAAATCTAGCTGAAAGACAGTAATTTGCTAAAATTAAGGCATCATCTTTCCCATTTGTGGCTGCTCTGCTCTGTGTCTCTGATGCCTTCAGCTGTGCTCCTTCTCAATGAAAGCGCTGATGCCTCAGGCCTGAGTGTTCACTGTTTCCAAAACCGCTTTCAGATCTTCACATCTGTGCTTAGAACCATCTAAGACTTTTTTTCCCCTTTGTATAAGCAAAATCTGACCATCCATATCCTAGGAAAATACAATTTGCCACGCCAGAGGGGGTCAGGGCCAGTAACCTGCCTCCGGCATAAAGCTGGACATGAAAAGGGAAGTCAACACATGTCCAGCAAAAGGAAAGGGTATTCATCTGTGAAGAAAATGTGCTGTTTTCTGATCACAATAGTAATCAGCTTATACCCAGAGGCAAAACTTTGATTGCTTGTGTGTCTCTTCTTAATCACAAATGTTACCCTTGATCATAAAATTACATGTATTTTAGAAGGAAAACTGGCCAATGGGCAGCTGGAGGTTTGTTTACTTTTTCTTTTTTGATCTTTCTAATAGAGGTTCCCAGGACACTGACATGAACCCATTATCTCCATGGAAGGGCCTCTCTTCCACTGTGTTCAAAGGGTGTCAGCGCAGTACCACGGAATAAGCCTGGGCCTTAGAGAAATGCCGGACTGGGTAGAATCGCCATTTCCATCGCTTTACTAGCTGTGTGCCCTTGAATGTTTCCTGATTTCTCTGACTCTCAGTAAACTCACCTTAAAAAAATTCAATACCCAACCTATAAAGTTTTGGAAATGTATACAAAGCACCAGTTAGGGTGAAGACAGATGCTACAAGTGATCGGTTTTGGTACAATGAAAGGGTGGAGTTATCTTTTCTCCCTTATTAGAAAGACCATACAAAGAAATGTATCACTGACCTCGTATCTATCAAGTTAGATGTCAAGTCCGCCCACCCCTCTGCCATCTTCCCTCCGCTTCTCTCTTACACCTCTGCTACCTACAAACTAGGCAGACACTGCAGAGGTGAGGACTGGGGTGTGACGGCTGACAAGATAGGAATGCAGGGTGATTACAGGTGTGATATAAAAGATGCCTTATGCTTACCAGCGAATTTGATAAAAAAGTAAAAATCTAACTTAAATCAAGCATTGGATATTATAGTACATCTGATAGAAGTCACTGGAAGTTTTCAGGTGCCAGGCAGTTTATCCATCTTTATATTGTACTTTGCCTAAAGCTGCTCAATTCAAAGGCATAAACTATAACAAATAGATTGTACGATAGACTTGGATTCTTCAGGTTAAGGAGCTAACAGATGATCCCCTCTGATTATGCCTTCCTCGCCCTTAGTGTCTGGGCCTGTGTTTATTCTCCCCTCTCTCTGTAGCGTGTGGACTGAGGAGTCTCAATGCACCTTGGTGAATGCATCCATCACAGAAACATTTAACTGCTCCTTCAGCTGTGGTCCAGACTGCTGGAAACTCTCTCAGTACCCCTGCCTCCAGGTGTACGTTAACCTGACTTCTTCTGGTGAAAAGCTCCTTCTCTACCACACCGAAGAGACCATGAAAATCAATCAGAAGGTAGGAGCTTGGCACACACACACACACACACACACACACACACACACTGCATTTCGGTCACCCCCACAGAGCTCCTGCACTCGGCCCTCTGAAGTCCTCCCATGCCGGCATTTCAAAGGAAAATACCACTGGAAAGCGGGCCCTGCCTCATCCATTCACAGAACTATGTGACTCTTGCCTGGGAGACATTTATTTTCTGTGCATGTTGTGGACAGATCATTCCCCCTTTTTGTGGTAGTGTGGATTTACCCTTTACTTTCATCTAGGAGAGTAAACATTCTATCATTTCTACACAAATAGACTAGGTCGTTCAAAGCAAACATGCAGCTTAGTCCAAGTGGTACAAGCCAAAACAAAAACAAAAAAACAAAAAAACAAAAAAGAGGTATTCGTCATAGACCTGAGAGCACTAGGGTAAAACTGCCTTTTGCTTGCCACAGGAACATAACTTAATCCCTCAGAGCTTCAGCTCCCTTTTCTCTAAAAGGAGAAACATAACAATGGCCATCTTGCAAAGTCATTTGGAGAATCAGAGCTGTGTATGTAAAGTGTGGAGCAGACCATGGTGCTTGGCACAGGGGAGACCTTCAATCCATGGTCACGGTGTGTGTGTTTGTGTTTCTCTCCTCATATGCACTAAGTTCAGAGAGGCTGAATTTTCTAGCGCCAATATATTCAACTCCACAAGGCAGATGGACAACAAAAGTGTATTGTGTGAAAGCTGTACAGAACACTTGCATTTCTAAGGTCTGAGATGATGAGTAACGTGTCAGCAGGACCAACCTGCTATTATCAATGTTAAGTTAAATATATTGAGTATAGGATTTATGGTAGCAATTTAGATATGCCAAGACCACCTGATGTCACTCTCCAGTAGGATAACTGGCTCTCATTACTAGGATACAAGCCTCATGAACCGTACTGTTTCTGTAAAAACTTTTATTTCCATCACAGTTATCAGCACCTAAATGATACAGGTTATATGTATTGAAAAAAATGCAGTAGTTTGGAAATTAGACACTAGAACATAGGACCTGTTTTGTGTTATATGGACACAAAGTAAGAAAATCCACCTTGCATTTTGGCCACAATAACTTGAAAGAATCCTTGCAGATATCTCTGAGGACTGAACATAATGAATATTTCAGAGACCATCGTTTGAAAACGTCTGCTCTGATTTCCTTTCGTTTGTGGCAGCTACAAGTAATACCAATCCTAACCCTGTTCTGCAAATACATAAAGCTTGGCTTTTGCACAAGTGTTTGTTTTTCAAGATCTTCCCTCAAGTCAGATCTTTAAATCAAAACTGACCTGTAATGGCAAATGCCTATAAAACTCTCAGATCTCTGTGGAACTGGAAATTGGCCAAAGTTGAAGAGGCATCAAAAAGTAGGACAAATTTCCCTTTCCTCATTTTGACATTTTATCACTACAGCCCTGTGAATTCATTATTTAGGCTATAAACAGGGAGTGAACCTACCATAGAAAGTTTCAGTTAAAAATTTAGGACCAGTATCTGTCTGTTGTCAGCATGATACTAGGTCATTGTTTGGTTTATTTGCCCCATTACCTTGTTTTTAATCGTGGATTATAACATACAGAAACATGCGAGAAATCAAAGAGTGCAGCTCAAGTATTTATCACAGAGACCACCACGAGGGTAAAGAAATAAAACATTTCCTGCACCGCAAAAATACCCCTCACGCACCCTCTCAATAATAGGCTGTCTCTTGCCAAAGATAACAACCATCCTGACAATATGGTAATTACTTTTTTAAATTTTTCTTTGTAGTGTCAGCACCTAAGCCTATGTCCTGAAACACTATCTTTTAGTTTTGCCTGGTTTTTAAACCTGATATAAATGGAATTATACAGAATATTTCCCGTTGTGTCTGACTTCTTTCACATAATACTTAGGTTTGTTAGAGCCATTCCACTTGGTGAAGGTTCATTCATTTCCATTACGGTATCATATCCCACTGTATGACCATGCCACTTTATTTATCCATTCTACTGTTGATGGACATTTTGAGTCCTGTACAGTTTGGGGCTATTACAAATAATTCTGCCATGAATATTCTTGTATATGTCTCTTGGTGCACAAGCATGCACATTTCTGTCAGATATAAACCTGGGAATGAAATATCTAGATCAGAGGGTACACACATCTGAAAGTTTAGTAGATAATATCAAATGGTTTTCCAAAGTGCCTGCCCAGCTACACTCCCACCAACTCTAAAGATATGAGAGTTTTTATTGTTTCAAATCCTTACTGACATCGCTATCATCTGCAATTTTAAATTTTTTTTTTCAACGTTTATTTATTTTTGGGACAGAGAGAGACAGAGCATGAATGGGGGAGGGGCAGAGAGAGAGGGAGACACAGAATCGGAAACAGGCTCCAGGCTCTGAGCCATCAGCCCAGAGCCTGATGCGGGGCTCGAACTCACGCACCGCAAGATCGTGACCCGGCTGAAGTCGGACGCTTAACCGACTGCGCCACCCAGGCGCCCCTCATCTGCAATTTTAACTTTAGCTAATGTACTGATATTTCTTTGGGATTCTGATGACTAATATTGTCACGTTCCTTTTCATTTATTTATTGGCCATTTGGATGTTCTCTTTTGTACAATGTCTGTTGAAGTCCCTTGTCCATTTTTCTATCAGATTATTTCTTCTTCATATTCATTGTAGGAATTCTCTATAACTAGATATGAACCTCTGTTGGTTACATGCATTGTAAATAACTTCTCTCATTCTGTGGCCTTTTCAATTTCTTCATGATGTCTTTGAATGAAAGAGCTTTCTAATTTCAGAATAGACAAAATTTTTTGTCAGTCTGTTTTTGCTGTTGTGGTGGTTGTTGTTTTGGTGTTTGGGTTTGGGGGAGGTTTTTTTGGTTTGTTTTGTTTTTCTGGTATTTTTTTGTCCTGTTTAAGAGTCTTTAGCTATCCTGAGTTCATGAACTCACTCTCCTAAATTATCTTTGAGAAATGTCATTATTTCTCCTTTCACATTTAGAATACGATCTGCCTGGAATTGATTTTTATGAAAGTGGTTTCTTTCCACTGCCCCCACCCCACACACCCCCCCACCCTCCAGCCACCACCTCCTACCACCACACCCGCCACTCCCCACACACTCACCCCCTGGCTTCCCAAGACTTTATTTAAATTCAAGTTGGTTAGCATAGAGTATAGTATTGGTTTCAGGAGTAGAATTTAGTGATTCATCACTTACATGTAACACCAAGTACTCATCACAAGTGCCCTCCTTAATGCCTATCACCCATTTAGAACCATCCCCCACCCACCTTCCCTCCAGCCTGGTTTCTGGGTTTCTCTTTTTTCTCATGTGGATAGCCATTTGACCAAGTCAGTTTATGAAAAGACCACATTTTCCTCACTGGATTATTTTATAATCTCATTCCCCCCTTTTTTTCTTGGATGTTATCTTTTGTATTAGTATTCTTTTAGGATTTAGCCTACAGATTACAACTTGTGATCTTGACTAAGGACATTAAAACATCTTAACTCCTACTTACTATTTTCCCAAGGTATATATTATTATTTTATTCTATATGTTTTTTTTTCTTAATGTTTATTTATTTTTGAGAGCGAGAGAGAGAGCACAAGCGGGGGAGGAGCAGAGAGAGAGGGAGACACAGAATCCAAAACAGGCTCCAGGCTCTGCGCTGTCAGCACAGAGCCCGACATGGGGCTCGAACTCACAGACCACGAGATCATGACCTGAGCCGAAGTCAGACGTCAACCAACTGAGCCACCCAGGTGCCCCTTCTATATACACTTTAAATTCATGCAGACATTATTATTGTTTTTGTAGGTGGTAGATATTCATTTAGATGTGTCCTCATGATTCTCTATTTTTATTATCATTCATTCCTTCCTTTATCTCTGTTTTTCCATCTAGGATCATTTTTCTACTACATAAAGAATACTCTTCAGTATTTGCTTAGTGCAGTATCTGCTCTAATGAATTATCTCAGCTTTCATTTGTTTGAAAATATTTTTATTTCATTTTTATTCTTGAAGGATACATTCACTGAGCCTAAAATCTGAACTTGGCTGTTATTTTGTTTCTGCACATCAGAAACATTCCATTGTCTTCTGGTAAGCTTTATTACTATTTAGAAATCAACTCTCAGTCTAATTGCTGCTTCTTTGAAGCTAATCTTGGTTTATTTTACAGATCATTTTATTTGGTTTTCTATAGTTTAACTCTTAAGTGGCAGAGAGTGCATTTATTTTTATTTAGCCTGCTTACTGCTTCCCAGGGCTTCTTTTGCTGTTCCTTGATGTTTTTCCTCAATTTCAGAAAGTTCTCAGTCAGTATTTCATCAAATATTCTCTACTTTGATTCGCTCCTCTTTCTCCTTTTGGCACTCATACTGGCCATATCTCTCTTTTTTGTAGCTATCCTCTGTTAAATCTCTCAGTGCTTCATCCCCAATACTGACCTATCTTCTAATTTGTAATTCATTCCTCAGCTTTGACAAACCTACTGTTAAACCTACCCATTGGGTTCTTAGTTTCTCGTATTGTATTTTTCATTTTGGGAATATCCATTTGAGTCTGTTTTATCATTTCTAGTTTTATGAAATATCTCATGCTTGTCTTTTAAATCCTTCAACATTAAAAGTAAAATTATAGTTATTTTAAAGTTTATCTTGATGACTTCAATATCCAGAGACACTAATGTGTTATTTTCTTTTCTTCTCTTGTATGTTTTCATGTTTGTCTTGTAATATCTGGTTATTTCTTATCAGGTGTCACATTTGCAAAATTATTTATAAAAATAATTTTAAGCCTGGGATGATGTCATGATGTCATCTTTTCCAAATAGTATTTCTATTTGTTTCTGCTAGGTTCCTGAATGTATGAGCCATACATGATCATGTCATTCTGACTTCATAAACTGAGATATACAAGTCTGAATTGAAGTCCCTTTGGAGATATAATTCAGGTTGCCATTATTCCTAGAATGCAGTCCTTTCAAGGTCCCAATACAGTGAATGGGGGGGGGGTGGTCATTGGGGCCCCTACCTGATAGATCTTCAATGATGGTTCCTGCCCCTACCTCTGCAAGGCTGTCAAAAATTCTGTTCGGCTTTCTAGGCTTTCAGTCCCCTTCTAGAATCAGCATATACTCCCAAGGGAAAGGTGGCACCAAAGGTGGCTCACCCTTCTGGCCCCACAGCTCTTCACGCTCTGGACAGCTGTCCTCTGCCTTTAATCAGAAGCATATTTGGGGGGCACCTGAGTTAAATCAATCAATTAAGCATCCGACTTTGACTCAGGTCATGATGTCGCAATTTGTGAGTTCAAACCCCGCGTAGGGCTCTCTGCTAACAACTCAGAGCCTGGAGCCTGCTTCAGATTCTATGTCTCCCTCTCTTTCTGCCTCTCCCCTGCTCGCACTCTGTCTCTGTCTCTGTCTCTGTCTCTCTCTCAAAAATTAATAAACATTTAGAAAAAAAACAAGTATATATATTGAAAATACAGTTACCGCCACATCAGAAGGTCATTAAACCACAATCTTCATGCAACATGGGGAGTATTCAGGATATTCCTATAGAAAACATAAAAATATTCTCTATGTGGAGCTCTCCTTCCTATTACCCTCCCACAAGCTTACAGTCTGCCCCAGAGTTGCCAAGAAATGGGCATCGTTTTTTTGAGATACATAAGGCACCACTGACCATGTTTGATCTGAGAAAACAGGAGGCAAAAGGATATCAGTCAGGCTGTCTGTACCTTTGTAGAAAATATCCAAAAGAATTTTATTTTTAAATTTTCAATCTCTCATATATTCTTTTTTTTTTAAGCCTTTAAACCCAGTGCCCAGCCTCTTGTCAATATTACAGTTGGAGCTGCTTAAGCTGATAAGCTGGCATGCTCTTGTAGAGCAATTGGCTGACTGTTCCTGTTTGCTGCAAGTGGGCTCAAGGGCCCCTGCCTCTCAAGGCCACAAGGCCGTCAGAGGAATCACAAACAGTGGCTGACGATTAATTCACTATGGTTGTTAAATTCCTCAATGCTGATCTCCTTTGGAAGTTTAAAACCTATTCTGCCCACCAGGGATTCTCAAAACATGACTCTGTAGTTTGAGAGTGGATTTAAAATGAAATTTGGTATAAAGCAAGAAAACGTATCCATTAAAGGGGTTCTGAACTCAATGCCAATGTGTCTGGGGCGGGAAGAGATGGTGTTTCCCACACCATCAAGTAATCCTCCAAAACCAGCTGAGTGTCCTACAATTCAACTCAAATCTGACACTATCTACCCAGAAAGAGCATTAGATTCCTTACATTAAGAGCCTGTTCCAAAAGACTGTCCCCACCTCAAGTTCAGATGCCAGTCACAAGCCCAGGTTGTCAGAGATTCCAAAAACCCCTTCCTTAAGTTCAATTAATTTGCTAGAGTAGCTCACAGATGCAGAGACACATTTTGCTTATTCGATTCCCAGGTTGTTTTAAAATTATAGAACTCAGGAACATCCAGATGCAAGAGACATATAGGGCAAAGTGTGGGGAAGGGCACAGAGCTGCTCCAAGCATGCCATTCTCCCCAAATCTCCATGCGTTCACCAACCCGGAAGCTCTCCTAACCCTGTCCTTTGGGTTTTTATGGAGGCTTCATTATCTAGGCATGATTAATTAATCCATCAGCCATTGGCAGTTGATTCACTCTCCAGCCCTTCTCCCAGGAGGTCAGGGGGGTAAGACTGAACATTCTAATACTCTAATCACATAGGTGGTTCTCCTGGCAGCCAGCCCCAATCCGTAAGTGTGGTCCCAAAGTCACCTTATTAATCTAACAAAAGACGCCTTTATAGCTCTTATCACTTAGGAAATTCCAAGGGTTTTAGGAGTTCTGTTTCAGAAACAGGAACAAAGAACAAATATTTATTTCTTATTATAAATCGCAATATCACATCCATTCTTTGGTTATGTGGGATAGTACCATATTATATTATATTTTATGTACAATTGTCATAGGGAAGACAGCTATTATTGATGTAATAAGTTCTATAAACTAATCAATTATTTGCAGCTCCAAACTCACCATTGTCCCTCACTTCATCACCCATTTTGAAGCCTTTGGGGTTTACAAAATGCAGAGAATATACGTATCTAGACAGGGATTTCTCAACCTCAGCACTATCGATATTTGGGGGTGTGGGGGCGCAGGGGATAATTCTTTGTTGTTCCATGAGGGTGGCTTCTGTCCTGTTCAATGTAAGATACCTGGTCTCTGCCCCCTAGATGTCTAGCATCCTCCCCTCTCCAATTGTGACAACTAAAAATGTCTCCAGACAGTGGCAGAACAAGACTTTATGTAGCTTTGAATTTAGATGCTGTAAGATCCCAAAATCCTAAGCAAAGTTTGGAAGCACTGAAGTCCTCTACATTGTATTGGTAGGGTAAGGGTAAAAGGGAAGAAACATGAGTGAAGTTGAAAATCTAGACAGGAAAGAAAAGAATCCGATATTTGTCAAATGTCTGCCATATATAGTGTCCCCAGCACTATGCTAAGAACTTTACAAAAATCATCTCATTTAATCCTGACTAAAACCATACTCCTAAAACAACAGTCAAATTTTATCAAGAGTTTACAACGTTCCAGGCACTGTATCATATTAAATATTTTACATGAACTCACTTATTTTTTTTTTACGTTTATTTTATTTTTGAGACAGAGAGAGACAGAGCATGAACGGGGGAGGGCCAGAGAGAGAGGGAGACACAGAATCGGAAACAGGCTCCAGGCTCTGAGCTGTCAGCACAGAGCCCGACGCGGGGCTCCAACTCACGGACCACGAGATCATGACCTGAGCCAAAGTCGGACGCTTAACCGACTGAGCCACCCAGGCACCCCTGAACTCACTTATTTAATTACAGCAGCAACCCCACATTTTAGGTACCACTATTATCTCCACTTTTTTCAGTAATGGAACTGAGCTCAGAAAATGAAATAATTTTCCTAAAGTCACACATTCGCTAATTAGGTCTGAATAAAACTCGAAGTCTCTTCATCTCATCCTACTGTTAAAGAGGAAAACATGAGAGCATCCCCTTGAGAGGATGAAAAATCTAATTCTATGAAATATTTATCCTCTGATAATACGTTTTAGTGCACAGGTGAGAATCCATGCCATTCCATCATATCCCAAGAGCTGCTTAGAATCAAAAGGCCATCACACACAGAATAGAATTATCTGTGATCCATGGGGAAGGTCAGGGCTGTGTATTCATCACCAGTTTCCAAGAATAGATACTAAACAGATAGAAGTGAACCCTGAAAGGGGGCAGAAGACATGCCTGGAAATGTGACGTATGAAATCCCCATAATTAGCACTTTAAATTGAAGGATATCTATGAGACTTTTGCTGAAGCTACCTATGGACCAGAGATTCAGAAATGCTTTTATGATTGACAGAGTTTAGTCACTTCTTGCCAAAACTGAATTCTGGGACATCCCAGGGCACCTTTGTGCAGAAATGAAAGAATGTGCCCAAAAGGAGCCTGAACTAAGCATCAAGAAGAAAAGCATGGAGACATAATCTATTCCTTTCCAACTGCTGAGAAAGAAGATCATGTCAAAGGGCAAGGTCAGAGGACGTGTCTGACTTACTCTAATCCTAACTGGATACACTGTGAACTGGGAAGGGGGATGCCTCTGTGGTTTAGCCATCTTGGGTATTGACTAATCTCAAGACTTCAGATGGCTTGTATTTAGTTAGTAGACTTCCTGGGTCCTTTTAGCTTCTTCTCTACTTCAAATCAGGCAGAAATGCCGTTAACAGCGTGGCAGCTCTGGGAAACACAAGAAAGGAACACTTCTCTCCGGAGAGACCTGTGTCTCGATACTGAAAGGAACATTAGCGCATAGCAGAGTGTGAAAGCTGTTTTCCTTTCCTCTTCCAAACAATTCAAACAGTCCCACTTGCCAAGATCAAGCAGACAGTAGATTTTGTGGGATTTTTTGGATTTACTTTTTTTTAGAAGCCACGATAAGGAACAAGAAGTCTCAAAAGGGAAAGAAAACAACATCCCGACTGACTCTCTCTCTCATCTCTTTTGTCCATCACTTATATCCAAAAAACTCAAAAGTTTAAAATACACTTGTGGACTGGAGTAACCCAGGGCTTCCAGCAGGTGATCTCTATATTCTCTCAACATGCGGATCCTTTCTTCTTCTCCAGCACAGAACACAAACCCTGGCATGTCACACAGTGGACCAGCTTCATCACCACATGCAGGACATTCGTTGTTTGAGGACACGAGAAACAATTCCATCTGACTCTAGAACCAAGAATATCTATGTTTCACATGAGCAATCTTTATGTTTTTATCTCATGGCCATGGTGGGCTTAGGATGCCCTGGCTACTAACAAGTTCTGAGAGCAAATTCGTGGTCCCCCCTATGGAGGATATATCTTTACTGAAAACCTCATTAGCTTCATTCCTGGTCCCATTGTTATCACCCCATCCTTGCTTTATAATCTCTTCCTGTTTCTTTCTAATGATCTGCCTTGTATTATTTATGTTTTTTTTTTAATGTTTACTTATTTTTGAGAGAGAGAGAGAGAGAGAAAACAAGCAGGAAGGAGAGGATGGGGGGGCGGGGGCAGGGCAGAGAAAGGGAGACACAGAATCTGAAGCAGGCTAGGCTCCAGGCTCTGAGCTATCTGCACAGAGAGCAATGCAGGGTTCAAACTTATGAATCGTGAGATCATAACCTGAGCCAAAGTTGGATGCTCAACTAACTGAGCCACCAAGGTGCCCCTATTATTTATGTTTTTGATGCCTGTGTCTAGCATGCCATCAGGCACATTAGAGACATTCAACATTGATTGGACTTCATTAAACTTCTAACCCCTCTCTGAAATAAAACTCTTCTCTTTTTGTAAAAGAACAAATGAAGAACAAACCCTTCCCTTGAGGCGATACAGAGAATTGATAGCCCCTTTCCTACCAATATAAAAAAGAGAGGCTGGCCAGTGAGGTTACTCAGCCAAACCATCCCCTTCCCACTGCCCCCCACTTCTCCCCACACCTTTTATGTTTAGGGTGAAGGCCTGTCACTATTTACTTTATACATGCTTAGCAAAGCATGTCTAAGCAAAGCCCAACAGATAGTTCCTCAAAACTTCTGTCCATCATCAGAATAAAAATAACTCCAGTGATATCAAAGATTCTGGAAGTGAGGTTAATAAAAGCGAATTTTCAGCCACTTTTCAAAGAATTGTAGAAAATATGCAATGCTGGGTCTTCATTGCCATGTAAGGGCCACAAGACAAGTTGTCAGGACCCAGGTTTCTTCAGCTAAGAGAGGAAAGGCCATACCCCTGAGCCAGCTTGATGGTTTTCAATACCAAAGAGAATTTAAGGGATTTGGGAAAGCAATAAGGTTTGTTAACAAAACTCAGGATTGAGAACAGGTATGTGAGACTATGTCTTCCACTGAATAAGCATCTCAGAGGCTTGAAAGTTTTATATATTCATATGTTAAAACACAAAAGAAAGAATGACTCAAGGCCATGGTAAAAAAATTACCATATTTTTATTAGTACTTAAGTGTGTTGTGTGTATAAAATTATAACTCATATGTTCCTTTATCATATATATCATGCAGAGTCTAAAAGTTAAATCTTTCTTAACCCACCCTTCCCACTAAAAAAAGAAATGATCTAAAATGCTGGGATTTTTATCTTTTCAATCCACATTATATTTTCCAAATAAACATAGATCACTTAGTAAAGTTTCCATTTGCTGAAATGCATTCTGCGTATTTTAAACCAAACACAGAAAATGATCCTCCAAGCATGCGATAAAATCATAAGATCATTAAACCTTCACCCCAAATTCACACCAGCCTCAGGAATGTACACATGGCTAAGTTTGAGCCATAGAGACAGAAACCTAGAATCCTAGTGTAGGATTCAGCATAATATCAACTCTCCTGGGACACAAAAGCAAGGACCATAACATAAAAGCCATTGAACGGCCCTCCCCTGTGAAAACCACATAACTAATAATTTTGCCCTCCTTAGAAGTTTCGTAGTTTAGTATGCAGCACTTGGTTGAAGACTTTAGAAGATCATGTGGACAATGTGATATTCCAATAAGAAAGTACATAAATGAAAATGTATTGAGGCTTTAGGCATATTCATCATTTGCTCTTCACACAAAGCCTGCCCGGAAGGCTCTGTTAACCCCTTTGTACAGATAAAGAAGTTGATTCTGAGGAGCCAAGTAAATTGCCTATAGAAACACAGTAACCAGATCTCCTGAACACAGCTTGAGCTCATTATGCGCACATGCATTGGTCATGACAAAAGAAGGATTCATCAATAACAAAAGTAAATGAATGATTGACACCGGCACAGTCCAATCTATATAGAACATGCCTTATCTGGCCATTCCAAACGTATATGAGACCCTGATAGTTTGAAACTTTAATAAGGAATAGTAAACCTGTACTAGATCCTTCCTAGACAGTCTCAAAAGTACTTTATATCAGGACGCCTGGGTGCCTCTGTCGGCTAAGCATCTACCTCTTAATTTTGCCTCAGGTCATGGTCTCATAGTTCGTGGGATCAAGCGCTGCATAAGGCTCTGTGCTGACATCACGGAGTCTGCTTGGGATTCTCTCTCTCCCTCTCCCTGTGCCCCTCCCCTACTCATTCTCTCTCTCTCTCTCTGTGTCTCAAAATAAATTTTAAAAAAACTTTTTAATACTTTACATCTCATTATACTTGAAAGAATCTTACCTAGTGACAGAATTATTGTCATTTGACTGACAAATGTTTCTTCAAAAAAAAATTTTTTTAAGCCAGATCAATTCACAAGAGCATAAGAAAAACTCCATTTTAATGGAATGCCAATTTTACTGAGATCATTTCAATAATTTGGTACTGTTAACCACTGAAACTACTACTATAAACTGTCTTGGCACAAAAATATACAGAAGCCTGATGCATTTATGATCTAAATTGGCTCTGTTCAAATTCAGCTACAAATGGCTTGTCTGTGATGTCTTTAATGCTTTGCTTCAGAAAACATTTTTTAAAGCTATAAAGACATGAGGCAGCTTTGAAGAAGAAAAAAATAACAAAGGTAGGTATCTCCATCCTGCCTTAAACTCTTTTGATCCCAAAGGCATCCAACTGGTAGAAAATTTGTTTCATGGAGTCATAGGCTAATTTTGTACTAACTTGTAACTCACTGAGAAATTCTGCTTTTTTGGAGCTACTTTCAGACCCTTAATGTTGTTCTAGTGCCAGCTCTCTGCTGTACTCATATTTATGAGTGTACTCACGTTTATTCTTAGCTGATTACACGGGAAGGTGTCAACCAGCCCTGCTATGAGAACATTACTTTAAGCCTGGTTTACGATAAATACCAGCATACTCCATCTCCATTCTTAACTAAGTAAGAATCTTCCTGCTGTTTATAGTCAAAGAATCCAATGATTACAGCACTGTAAACAAAATAAGGGAAAAAGAGTAATCCAAACATACTCCATTAGCAAAACCCATTCCATTTCTTTTATATTTTTTTTCCTGTGAAATCTACAGGTCTAAATTGTTCTGGAATTCCAGAATGTACCTTAAAGGTCAACAATACCCCACCTCATTTTGTGTCTCCACATACAGTTGTGTGAGTTGTGCACTGCACAACCTTTGGGATACCAGTCACACTGTAAAAAGTCATAGAAGTGAATATTTGTAAGCACAACTTGTAAGTTGGTAATAGCAGTAAAATATGTGAGGCTTTTTCATAAAATAAGTGTATTAGGACAATTTTTTGGCAGAAAAATAATAGTGTTCCAAAGAGGGGACACAGCTGTCTAATTTACACCAAAACATTATATAGATTAGCAGTGATCTTGTCACAAACCAATTCAATTCAGAAAAATCAGTTAAGTTAATCATTTGATAATGTGTATAACAATAAGGCAGGTTTTGGTTTTTTTTGTTTTTTTTTTTTCCTGTTGAAAGGCAATTATGATAAAGAGGGGAAAGAGCTAAGGACTCACACATCTCCCTGGAAAGTGACTTAAATCACTGTTAGGGTGGCCAGTGACACAGGTGGCAAAGAATTGCACAGAGTGAAGCAACAAGCAAGACAAGAGTTTATTTACTCTTCAAGGGAGGAGAGAGGCCAGCCCACGTTTCTGTTAGGCTGGGCCTTTTAAGGGGTTTTGAAGGATGTGAAAGGGTTGCAGCTATGCTCTGGGGAGAGTGTGGGACAGGGTCAACTCGTGGCCAGTGGAGCAAGCGGGGGCAGGTTTCTCAAGGGGCTCTGACTGGGGCTCATCTGGGATGTGTGTTGTGGTCAGGCTAGAGAAAAATATGTTTTGTAGTCGGGGTCGATTTTCTAAGAATGTAATGCCCTGGGATCTAGAAAAACAAAGAGTTAAGGCCTACTGCAGATCCCTGTGAGTTTTGTCTATAAGGGTGGCTGGGGTGGGAGGGCAGGAGGGGGTTTGAATAGATTTCTTTCAATCACTTTTTTCCTAACTTTTTAAAAAATCAGTTTTGTCACTGCCCATTGACAGGCCAAGGGAAAAGGGGCACAGAGATTTCATCTCCTTGAAGACTGCTTTTTAAATGAGGAAAAAATTGGGGCGCCTGGGTGGCGCAGTCGGTTAAGCGTCCGACTTCAGCCAGGTCACGATCTCGCGGTCCGTGAGTTCGAGCCCCGCGTCGGGCTCTGGGCTGATGGCTCGGAGCCTGGAGCCTGTTTCCGATTCTGTGTCTCCCTCTCTCTCTGCCCCTCGCCCGTTCATGCTCTGTCTCTCTCTGTCCCAAAAATAAATAAACGTTGAAAAAAAAAATTTAAATGAGGAAAAAATGTGTTCCAAAGTATATGCAATAAATAATAAAAACTGAGGAGTTGGGGCAAGGCAGGGAAGAAAAAGAGACACAAAGAAAGCAATCCAAGAATATAAGTATGTAGGAGGAAAGGAGAGACATGTAGAAGAGATACAACAGTAAAGATAAGAGAGGGGAAAAGTTCAAAGGAAATATAGTGTAAATTTTCAGATGAGCACTGCTTGAAGAGTAAACTCATTTGGTTCTGTTTTATTTTTCCCTGGCTTATGGAAAAAGTTGCTTTGTCATGCTATCATGCTCACTGAGCATGAACAATTCATCACGGCTCTTTAACTAGTCAGTTTCTCTACCCTTTCCAGGATTCTTTTTCAGCAACTCACCAGAGGTATAGCTATTTCCTTGGCTACTATAGCAAGGTGACCAAGGTGACTTGGCTGAATAAAGTAAGCCAAGCAAAAAGAGAATAAACTACTTTCCCTGAGAGAACTGGTAGCTTTTGATATTATATGGACAGCCGTGGATAGACAAAAGACAGAAATTGACATTCTGATTCCATGGAAAAGTGTGTTCAGTAGGGAATAATTAAAACTCACCATGCTACGGTAAAAAGAATCCATTGGAGTCATCCAATTCTAATCAATAATCAAACTATATATGGGTGAACTATCTAGGTCCATCTGGGTCAGATACCTAAAAAACATTGTCTTCATTACTGTGTGAGATCTTAGGGTTTCTGGAGGCATTGGTTTGAATACGAAAAGAAAAACCATCATGATTATTTCACAGCTCATTAAGCTGACCTCAATATCCCATCCCCTCCTAGAACCAGACATACATAAATACACAAAGAAAGTATCTTCTGGTGACAGTTTATCTCGTTTTCCACAGTGCTCCTATATACCTAAGTGTGGAAAAAATTTTGAAGAATCCATGTCCCTGGTGAATGTTGTCATGGAAAACTTCAGGAAGTATCAACACTTCTCCTGCTATTCCGACCCAGAAGGAAACCAGAAGAGCGTCATCCTCACCAAACTCTACAGTTCCAACGTGCTGTTCCATTCACTGTTCTGGCCAACATGTATGATGGCTGGGGGCGTGGTGATTGTAGCCATGGTGAAACTCACACAGTACCTCTCCCTGCTCTGTGAGAGGATCCAACGGATCAATAGATAAAAGCAAAAGGGATGAGATCATTTTCTTTAAAGCTCAAATACTGTTTTCTTTCATTCTTCACCAAAGAACCTTAAGTTTGTAATGTGCAGTCTGTTATGAGTTCCTTAATATATTCTTATATGTAGAGCAATAATGCAAAAGCTGTTCTATATGCAAACATGATGTCTTTATTATTCAGGAGAAGAAATAACTGTTTTGTGTTGGTTGGTTGTTTTCATTATCTTGTTTTGATGCTGGAACTAGTACTTCCTTCTCTCGTTCCGCCAAAACAGGGCTCAGTTATTCATTTGCCAAGCTTTGTGGAGGAATGTAGACAATATCAACGCGATAAGGTCTGTGTTCTCAATTGTCAGATCTCTTGAAGACATTTCTGCAATATTTTTCATCATTCATTGTTTACTAAAGCTGCAGCCAAAAATGTTCTTTCTTTTCTTACTCAAAACTGAGCCCTGTAGCAAGTGAAGGGACCACATTTCCTAACTAAAGGATGTTAAGCATTTTCCTTATATTTCTACCATATCACTGTAAAGAAGGGAGAAAACCCAGACAGTTATTTCTCTTTTATTATTTTCTATTCATAACTTCAGATTTTTTAACTGATTTCCAAAAATAAGCTGTTTTCATCAACTGATTCTATAATCTCTTCCTGTGATTTAAATAGAAAATGAACAGAGCCCTTTTCCATTTAAGACCCTGCTACTGTGTGAGGAGATAACACTTACAAAGAGTTTCATTACCTGTGAATTGACTGAATGTTGAGTAGGTGCACCACTGCAATCCAGGAAAGTCTATGTCACTAAGATATTTATGTGAAAATCTTTATTCTATTTCAAGTCAACTGTTAGATGGTAAAATTAAGATCCTACTTGCTGGCCAAGACTGGTAGACTGATTTCAGTGGGTAAATCTACTGTGGCAAATTAACATATTGCAATGTTACTCTTTGGGAATTTATGTTTAACTTAACGAGTATGTAGTCTCTCTTTCTGACAAGTGTTCCCCATAGGGATTTTAAAACTATGTACACAGAATATTTGTCTCCTCTACATGTTTTATTTTTCTATTTACAATTCTATTATTTTTTTGCTAGATTTTATACACAGAGTAGACTTTTTTCCTAACACACACTTTAAATGAATAACAGCTCTAAAGGAAGACTTTGTTCACAATGCCATTTACTTATTGTGTTGAGGGGGGCGGGGTGGAATGAGGGATTGATTTTAAACAAAAACATTCCATCTTTTATTTAACATCAATATCAAAAGGGAAAGACACACATCTATCTTTCTCATCTATATTTAAGTACCCTTTTGTAATGTGGTATCAAAGTTTTCTACAAATTGGAAAATTTTACAAAACATATTTGTGGAATGAATAGTGAAACTAATCTGATGAAGTGGAAAATATCCTGTAATACTGTAATTCATAGTTTGACTTTCCATAAGCACATAAATCCTTAGGGTATAATCAGGACTTCAAATGTGTAATTAAAATTTAAACAAAAATCCATGACATCAGCAAGATTTGAATACCTCTTGCGTTCTGTTCTAAGCTGACAAGCCCATGGCAGTCCAAAAACCTATGATTCACTACATTTACAGCATTTAAAGAGATTATAAAGTCCCTTTGACATCCAAACACATACAACTTTCAAGCAATATTATGAATATTTGGAAAATATGATGGAAAATTCGACTCTTACTCTAAAAACATAATTCTGAAGATGATAGAAAAATCGTGGAGCTGAAAATTTATAATCTTCAATATTTCTTGAGCTTCCCTTCAAGTAATCCAAAGATGACTTTTATTTTTTTTTTTTTAGGACTTGTAATTAAAAATTCCCAACTAATGTTTCAGAGAAGAATGAAGAAATCTCAAAATAAAGACACCAAAAAGAAGTTAACTAGTGCCCTCTAAGTTCCAGTAAAACAACGGCCCCTTCAAGTAATTTAAATGTATCCACAATTAAATGCTCATTATTAAAGGAGAATGAACTGGGAATAATAATAATGTCTTAAATGCTTTGCATAGGTTAGCTAATTTAATCTTTATTACAATCCTATTGGAGGGATCATTATTATTTTCCCATTCTATAGAAGAGAATGTTGAGGCTTAGAGATGTTAAGTAACTTCCCGAAGGTTACACAGATACTCAAATGGCAGAGAGCTGAGAAAATACCCAGCCTGTACCTTCTCCCCCATTTCCATGGCTTTGGAGTATTGTTGATAACACTGAGGAATGCTAAAGTTGGGAAAGGATTATAGGGGTAAAAGGTAAAGAAGATCACTGAGCTGGAAGGCAAAGATATCTTTCAAGACATGGTGACTAGATGACTTCAGGCTTCTCAATTAGTCTCTTGACTTCTTTAATTATAAGATTAGAATGTGTGACCAGCTGATCACTGAGTCCCCTTTTAACATTAACATTTCATCCTAGGTGTATGGAAGGAAGGATGAATACCATTCTCCAACCTTCATAGCACAGAACTGATCCTCAAATAGAACCTACACATATTTGTCCATGGATTAAAAACGGCCTCCCTGCTAATATTCCCTATAAGCCACATGTCCCTTCTTTAGGGCCCAAAACTTTATTTACACCTCCCAGAAGCAGAGCTCTGAGTCTCCACATTATTCAACAAAGATGATATCCCTTACAGAATACCTATGCTTCCAAATCACTTTCATTAGCCAATTGGCATATCCCATCTAAAACTTTATTGATTTCAAATTCCCTGAGTTGTAATTATATTAAAACCCAGAAAATGGTAAATATACCAATGATTGCATGCAAATAGCCATAATAAAAAATATGGCTTTCTACAGAAAGCCACTGATGAAGTGCTGACTGATCATAATGATGGTGTAGGCAATCATAAAATACCTCTTATATAGGCCACGTGACATTTAGGGTTCCAGCACATTACTCTTTTCTCATTGCTGTAAATAACCAAAAAAAGTAATTATGCGTGGCATTTATATAACAAATATTATTTTCAGTATGTCAAGCCATAAACATCACATTTCAGTGGATAAAACATCTTGACACTGTAATCATTCCATTGACATTAACAGAGAGATCTGTTAAGACAGCAAAATAATATAGGCAGTTGATGCAAGTGAGTTAAAACAATAATTTTAAAGCGATGATTTGTCATTCACAAGCACAATTAAATTTCCTCCCCCCCCCCCGCGCCAAAATACCGAAGCAAACAATGCTCCAGCAAGCAAGGGAATTTTTGTCCTGATGAGGAAAAGGAGGTGATTAAAGGTTGGACATTGTTCCTCTTCTTCCCAACTTCTACTTTTTTCCCTTTCTCTATGTAAAACATTCAGTAAGAACAACCTCACAGTTCTGCGGTAACCACGCCAATGTATGTACCATGTGAGAAGTTTGACTCAAGGAACAAAGTTTCAGGACTCTCCTGAAGAACCTGTCAGGGTGATGTGCACAACAGAACTAAGCAGACAACTTTTTAGGTGAATCTGTTCCACCTTTCCATAATGGCAGCAACTGTAAGGAATAATACAAGTATACAACACTGCCTTCTCTCCTAAGAATGAGTTTGTGATTAACCAGAAGGGGTCAAGACAACGTATATGAAAAAGTAGAGAGAGAGAGAGAACAGTTAGGTCTCTAATCCACATCTGTGAGCATAGTATCTACAGAGGGTTCATATGAGGTTGACCTGGGGTATATATGTAAAATGCCTAGCACTGTATATAGCATATAATAGATGCTTACCAAGTGGCAATTATTACTATTAATAGCAAAATGTAGAAGTAGTATTAATAGTATTAATCATATAACCACTAGTAGTACATAGTCTCTTAGAGCTAGAATAGCTCAAAAATGTCGTTTTGCCCAGAACTCACAGCAATGCCTAAATCCCTTCTACAACATCCTTAGCAGGGATCATCTAGTGATAGGGATAGTTACTACTTGAATCCTGCCAGCAGTGGGATAGCTTACCAATTAATAAGACAATGCTGGAAAGTTTTCCTGATACCAGTTTGAAATCTGCCTCCCTATAATATCTACCCACTAAATTCACACAAAATCAGATCAGTACTCCTGTGTCACTAACTTACCCTATTAGTGCGATTTTATTAAAAAATGGAGGAGGGATTGGGGAAAGAGCAATTTTCATTTGTTTAGAATACAAAACCATGGAAAATCACACATTCAGCCAGGATTATGACATAAATGAAAATTTATAAATGACATCAACTTTCAAAGGTTAATAATATACCTATTAGAACCTACACATTCATAAATGAATTGATGAGCTAGCTTAACCCTCAGATGCCCATGTGAATTTTAATCCTGCACCATCTCTCAAGTAATTTCACTGTCTGAAATTCTACATTGTGTTCTTATTCAACTCTGACACCAGACTAAGTTATCTAAGTAACCAGATTACTTAGGAGCATAGATATGTTCCTAACAAGACACTACTATAATTATGCCATGGATTCGCCTTGGCTAAAGTACCATTCTCCAGTGCAAGGCCAAGGAACTGGAAGGAAATGTCAATCTGTGAACTCCAGCAGTGACTTTATGAATTAACTGCTTCATTTAGGTAGGAAGAAAAGTTGTTCTCTCAATATAATCACCTAATTAGGGCTTCCAGAACTGTTCTTTAGCCAGCTTCTTCCAAAACAAATGTAATCCCCAAGCCCTTGCAAGTTGTAATGTGACTTGTTACCAACATAGTGTGATATCAGGACATGGAGAAGGCTCAAGGTCGTCTACACAATTTCATCCCCTATTAGCACTGTTAGCAGTACCAGAAATTGCTTTGGGTAGAAATCACAACTTCCCTTCATAAAAATATCTCTGTCTCTCCATCTCCCTCTCTCTCTCTCTCTCTCTCCCTCCCTCCCTCCCTCTCCCTGTATCTCTCTGTTTCTCTCTCTCTCTCTCTCTTTCTCCTAGCTCTTTTTTTTTCCATTGGTTGTGTTCTTAATCTTCATACACCAGCAAAGATGGCCCCATGGTGACAAAATTCCTCATGTCTAAAACTGCAGGAGGAGACTAAGCCAGAACTCCGCTCAGTCCTCCAAACTGCCAGCTCTCTCTGTATCACTTGGCCACTACTGACCCACCCCAGTCACTACGGAGCAGCCCACTGGGTGGGGTCAAGTAACTCCCGAAGGAAAATGGACATGTGGAAAGAAGAGAAGAAGGGGTGCCAGGCAAGCAAAAACAACAGATATCCACTACCGGCAACCTGGACCAAGTGCTTCTACCAACAGAGATTTTGGGTGAAGGAGAAAGAGCACTGCAGACATGAGAAAAACTCATGGGACTGAAAGAGTAAAAAAGAACTAGTACTCAGAATTTACTTTGCAATTTTTCTATCACTCCCCCAGTTATTAATAAAATTTAAAAGAAAAAGAAATTTCTGATTTTCATTCAATGAGAGATGCGGGGATACTTTGGTTTCAGCAAAGGACACAAGGTTCCCTTAGAAACAACTGATAGGGCAAGAAGAGGGAAGATAGGAAACAAATTAACTTAAAAGGGAGAGGATGATACGCCACGGGGAAAGGAGACTGGGAATTCAAAAATCGAATTAAAAAAACTATTGCTATTCATCCAATACTGAAGAATTCCTCTGTGTGTTTCTTAAGGGCCTTGGATTCTTTGGACTGATAAATACCTATTTGGACTAGCACAGATTCAGTTGTCCCATTTGCTGCTTATTTTGGAATAAATTCATTTAAGGAGCATATGAAGAGAGGAAAGCCTGGGTTCTTTCTACCCATTAACTTTTTCACACATCATCACATTTCAGAAAATGATTCCTTCTTGGACCATACAGTGAGAGATCTTATCACAGAGATAGCAACAAGAAGCATCCACAACCTTACCTACCATCTGCGATGCCATGGTGACCTCAGCATCTACACATCCATATAACACTTTCAACTTAGGTCTGTCCAAACTCATCAGCTTCCACCAAAGCTCAATCCTTTTATCTGGTGCATTAAAACTCCAGCAGTCAGTGAGGCAGCTGCAAACCCTGAAAGTTAGCTCCTTCCAGTGGTGAGGAAACACAGCAGGCCACCCTTGCATCATCCTTGACATGACAGAAGTATCCTTTTGGAACAATTAGCAGTATGTGTATCTAACTGAACAATTAGCAGTATGTGTATCAGCTGCTGTAGCTAACATCTAGCAATACTGGGAAGAAAGTACAGAGTTTAAGCTCGGGGACTCATATTGTATACAAAAGATATCCCTTCCATTCAACTGTTGTCGCAAATACACAATTTGGTGCCAATAGTACAGTTAGATCCATCTCTAGAAAGTCATAATCAGCTGAGAAATTTCAGCTTTCCTAGAAAAAGTGTTCTAACTACAGCTCTGGCATCCATCAACAGAAATCTCGGGAGCCAGGCCCAGCTCCACCAGCTGAGGCCTCTCACAACAAACTGGGTTTGAGCTAACACCAGTTTTGAAGCTAACATTTCAAAGAGGCTTTCCAGGCCTCCGTTTCTTTAAAAATGCTATCCTGTCTGGCTGAATAAATAACTCTTTAAATACGAACAGCCTTCAAGTTAGCCTGGCAAGCATCCAAGGCTATTTAGAAGATTCCGCGTGGTATGTTTGAAAAGCCACGTGTCCAAATTGTCTAATAGTAGAAATCAGCAACTCTCTCTGCTTTAAGAACGAAGCATTTTAATAGTTGAGTAGCCTCAGAAACTGAACATTTACCATTAAACTCAATTCTAAAAAAAAGACTAAAAACAACAAAAAAAAAAAACCATGGAGAACTGGAACCTTAAAGAAGCCCTTCAGAAGAGCAGTTAAAGCCAGCCAGCCAGCCATTCACTTTACCTCTGATATCAGTGTAGCCTGTGATCCCTGAATAGCAGCCACTGGGAAAACTTCTATTGTATGGAAAGCAGTAAGTGGAGCCCAGACTAACTTTGGCATCTGCAGACTTGGAGGCCTGCTAGGAAGTGCTTTGCATTCAACAGACTGTAGCCCAGCCCAGTGTTCTGCCTTTACTTAGGAAGACTTATACCCCAGAAACTGCTGTTGCCAAGGACTTGGATCATGGAGTGAACTGGCCCTTCAGATCCCCTTCCCATCATCACTCCCATATCCCCTACTTTTCAGCCATGGGATCAGTGGCCATCCCCAGTCTTCCAAATTCTTTCTCACCTCTGGGCCTTCGTGTTTACACTTTTCTCTGCCTGAGACTCCCTTCACCAACCTCCCTTCTAGCCACCTGGCTAACTTACACTCATCCTCTAAGATTGAGTTCAAACTTCATCCACACCAGTTGGTCGTTCCTGAGCTCCCCAGGCCCAGGCTAGGTGCCTGCCTTCTATGCTTCCATAACACCCCATGGCACCCCCTATGGAAACACTTATCACCCACATTATTGTCTTGCTTTATTTCTCTAGTACTCCTACAAGATTCTGGAAGGCATGGATTTATTTTATTCATCTTTGTTTTTTGTTAAATTCTTATCATCTGGTCTAATACCATTCCTGGCCCATAGAAGGGGCTCAACAAATGCTAGTTAAACCAATAAATGAATAAGTGAGTTATTAATAAAAAGTAGGCAAATTAAGTAGACTTCTCTGTACAGGAAGATCTTTCCAAATGACAATATACCTGAAAAGCCACCATTAGAGATCTGTTCCTTTTACTATAGATTCTGGTGACCTGACAGCAAACTTGCAGATGACCATAAGGCAATGCTGTCTCTCTCTGCCAATGTGTCCTCAGTACCCTAGAACCATCATGCCAGAAACCAAAGAGCAGGGCTGCAGGAAAACGTAACAGTTAAATTCTGATGGGAGACAACTAAAATCTTAAACCTATAAAATGAAATAATGCCCAAGAAGGGGAAGGCAGTCTAAACAAGCGATGAGCACACAGGCCTTGGCATCATTCAAACCCAAGTTTGAATCTTGGTTCTGCTACACACTAGCTGTGAGACGCAGGGAAGTATACTTAACTCACTCATGCATCAATTTCTTCATCTGGGAAATGGGAATAATAATATCCAAGTCATAAGATTAAATGAGATAATATATGAAAATGCTTCGCAAAATGTCTAGCATATGGTAAACCCTTGTGGGATGACAGCAATCACTTCATAGTAATACATAATAAAAGTCAAAGCTTATTATTATTTTTAGTACCGAGCACAGAGAGTTTGGAGGCAAAGGTAAAAAGATGGATGCAGTACAAATATTATTAAAATGAGCTTCATCGATTCTACAATTTTTTTCTAGGACTGACTCCAGCCTTAGCACCACCAAACAAAATCTCATAACTAAGGTCAGTTCTGGGAGACTTGAAAGCACCCCTATCAACAGAGAAATGTGGATGGGGAGTCAAGAGATTGACTTGAGATATTGTATCACATGCTCCCCAGTTTCTCTGGAGGAGAAACCTATGAAGAGGATTTCTGTTCACTGCCACTACCCACAAAGTGGTAAGAAAAGGGATTCAGTCCCTGCATCAAACCTCATCTAGACAGTGCATGAAATCCCAGAAACATTTTTCAAAATAGAAGCACAAGATGCTGAGAAAACAAGCATCTGAGTTGAGGGGCTCCAGAGAGCCACCTGTAAAAGAAACAAGGGTACAGGGAGAGACAGAGGAGGAGGAGAACATGAATATATACACTTGAACCAGAGTCGTTAACACCAAGGATCCATTCAAGAGTGCCAGACACTGGATCCAAGTTCTTGTTCCTTGCAAGAAAAGAGTCAAGAAACTGGCTCTGATTAACCACACACCTTATCTAAGTACGTTGACATTTTTATGCACAGGATTACAGGGCACTTGTTTTCCACTGAGAGTGAGAACATAAACATAAGCTCTCAACTCAGCAATGAAAATGTTGTTTATCCCCTACTTTCTGTCTCTGATTTCCAGCAAACTGGGAAGAGTAAGAAGAAAATGATCCAATATATGGCTAAATATCCTCACACTGGAAACAATTTTTATTCTCCCAAAAGGAAAGGATGGCTATAAGAAGAATACTTTCTGCCCTCACAAAAATACTTTGGATAATCAGGAGGTCTGGGGTGGTGGGAAAGGGGCCACAGTGCTTTAAAAAATCTATACATGTGCACATGCACACAGACACATACCATTCGGAAAAAAAGTAGCTTTATTCAAGTTTTTTATCAGTCAGGGCACATCTGCTTCCTAAGCCAGTCATTAGCATGTAGTGGCTGTGTTCTAGGCATTTTAAAGGGGGAAAGAGGGGCGTGAATAGGGGACAGAAGTTCTACAAACTGTCCCTTACTTGTGTCCCTCACAAGTAAGTCATAACTTGATTTCTATCACAATTAAAACAAACTTAGCAAATTCTCATGATCAAAGAGAAAGATCAGGATGGTGATGTTTTTCTGCCTAAAACAAAATCAGTAAAATTGACTGGCAATTGGTTAAAACGGAAGAAAGCTGAGAAAACACAACCGAGGGTGTCCTGCCATCATCTGGGATCATTTTTCCCCACCGTCACTTAGCATATGCTCAGAGAGGTGGGAAAGCGGACTGCCAACCACAGCAAGAACATGACAAGCCCCCTCCTGCTCTCTGTGTACGTGAGCTGCTCCTTCAGCCGGTTCGACTCAGTTCAAACTGCGGCTGCCCCAGGGACATTACAAGGGCTTGACTCTCTTATATATATGTGACATTGTCAGGGTTTTTTTCCCCAAGCAGATAAAATATGACACAAATCCTGTAATAAAACATGTCACAATTTGTTACATATAAAACCTCTCCTGCAACATTTTCCAAATCTCAGTATCATCTCCCTGGCAAATAAGAAAAGGAAGTAGGTTTTTTAAAGTCTTGGCAAAAAAAAAAAAAAAAAAAAAAAAAAAAAAAAGGTTGGTTGTGTTGTCTGTATTCAAAGGGTCTCTGTGTCAGGGTCTTTTCCTGACATGACTTACTGTACTGTTTGGAGAGTGCTTTCCCCACAGCATGAAAGGAGGAAGAGAAAAACCTCAGGAAGATTTATTGTGGGCATTTAGGATGTCCACTGAATAAATGTGAATTATTACAGCCTAAAACTTAATTCTATAGAGTTAGTTTGCACATGGCCAAAAATAATGAAAAGGGAAGACGACCATGGTGACAGCTGATGCAGGGATGAATGGACTGAGAAAAACGACCAAGATAAGCTGAGCCTCCAAGAATGCACCTGCAAGCATTGCCTTGAAAAATGGGATTCGTGTCATTGATGCGTGTATCCAACCATTATGTTAAATGTCTGTCAAATTACCAGCAAATAAGCAAAAATGCATAAAAGAATATTATACATCATGATTAGACATATGCCAGATGTCTACAATATATGAGAGACATATATAACATGAGGAAAGAAATGATACCTTCTTTAAAAAAAAAAAACTTTTCTGGAGAGAGCCTCTATCACTCAATATAGGCAGGCAGATGTATTTTGGGAGGGACAGTGCAGTATGATGGGAGGAGCACTGGATATAGAGCCAGTAGATCTATTCTTTGCCTCAGCTCTTCCCCCTTTCCAGCTAAGGGAGAAGCCACCTTACCTCTCTCTATATCCTGATTTTGTCCCTTACAAGATGATGGTGAAAATCATCTTTCCTCCCTATCTCAGATGGTTATTATGAAGAGCAAGTGAGATCATTTGCATAGCCCTTTTTCCCTTTTCCCAAGGAACTCCGTCCATGCGTGGCACATTAAGATCTTCAAATATCAATTAATATTTCAAAATTTGTATGTCTAGTTATGGGCTTTTTCTGAAATCTCAGAGCTCTATCTTTATCAGCTTCTGGGAATCTCCACCTGAGTAACCTCCAGCTACCTACAACCCAATACGTCTGGTTGAAATGGTCCCCTTTCTAAATCGATACAAACACACATAACTCTCACATGCCCCAGTTCTCCCTGCCACCCACCCAATACTTCTCACTGTCCCCACGTGCCCACAACCAGACTCGTCACCAGGTTGCATTGACCCTGTTCTCGAAGCACCTGTCAGGTCACCTCCTTCTTTTCTATCCACACTGTTGCTCTGCCAGTAGCTACAGCTCCAAACCAGTCTTCTTCTCTCCAGTCTCCCCACTTCCTCTCACCCCAATTCATTCTTTCCACCAAAAGGAACTTCTGCAAAGGCTATCTGACCATATCACACTCTGAAGAGAACTGTGTAATGACTTCCTGTTGCCCTCGTAATAGAGCTCAAATGCCTTAACCTGACCATGAATTCACCCCAGGCTACATTTCCGGCTTCATTCCCCCCCCACACCCCCGCTCCGGCCAGCCACATCCTAGCCCCCTATATGTTCTGTTCTAGCCATACTGAACCATTTCTTCAAACCCACCAGACTTTCTCAAGCCTCTGTGTCTTTACCCCTGCTCTCTGCCCAACCTGCCTCTTCTTGTCAGTGGTAAAAGCATAGACTCAGGCTTTAAGTGCCTGGGTTCAAATCCTGTCTCTACCCTGTGTGTGTTACTTGTCTTGGCTCAGGTTCACCCAGAAGCAGACCCTGAGACAAGGATTCAAGTGCCAGCAGTTTATTTGGAGGCTCAGAAAATACCAATAGGGGAGTAAGCAAAGTGAAAAAGGGAAGAGAGATCGCCCCAATAGAGACCATGTTATCAAGCCAGCTCCCTCTGCGGGCGGCTGACATGTCATCCCACAGGGAAATTCTGAGAGATAGTGAAGAACTGTGGCTTCAGAGACATCCTACCCAAGAGATATCCATCTGAGAGGCAAGCTTCCTGGGTTACCAATACACAATTCTTTTTTTCCAGCTCTATTGAGATATAACTGACCTATAACGTTGTGTAAATGTAAGGTGTTCAACATGTAGACAGGGAGAAAAGATTACCACAGTAGGGTTAGTTAATGCCTTCATTACCTCACATAATTACCATTTTCTGTGTGATAAGAATATTTAAGATCTACTCTCTTAGCAACTGTCAACAATATAATACAATATTGTTAACTATAGTCAACATGCTGTACATTAGATTCCCCAGAACTTATTTATCTTATAACTGGAAGTTTGTAGACTTTGACCAATATCTCTCTACTGCCCCCACTCTCCCCCACCAGCCCCTGGAAACCACCATTCTACTCCCTGTCTCTATGAGTTTGGCATTTTTAGAATCCACATATAAGTGATGTTATACAGTATTTGTCTTTCTCTGATTTGTCTGATCTAGCATGATGCCCTCAAGGGCCAACCATATTGTCACAAATGGCAGGATTTCTTCCTTTCTCATGGTTAAATGAATATACCTATATGTATATACATACCTATATCTATAGACACCTATGTATATGTGTACACACATATACATATATCTTTATCCATTCATCAATGGATACATACATATACATATACATATATACATAGGTATATGTGTACACACATATACATATATCTTTATCCATTCATCAATAGATACTTAAGTTGTGTCAATATCTTGGCCATTGTAAATAATGTTGCAGTGGACATGGGAATGCATATCTCTCCTGGAGATCCTCATTTCATTTTCTTTGCATACATCCCCAGAAGTGAGATTGCTGAATTATATAGTAGTTCTATTTTCTAATTTTTTGAGGAACCTCCATACCGCTTCCATAGTGGCTATAAGACACTCTCCTAGCTCCAAAAGTATATTTCTATCATTGTATTTGCCATATTACTTTTGATTATATTTAATTATATTCATTATATGTTGTTTTGGTTTTTTTTTTTTTTTTTTTACTCAGTGGTGCCTTGAGGGAAAGTCTTCTCAAATTTTGTGCCCTTTCAAAGTAAGCACTCAATAAATGTCTGTAGAATTGAAGCAAACTAAGTTATCTTTCAATAAGACTTGTTTTCCTTCTATGCCAAATAAGGGAAGAATGTGGTAAAAAGTTATAGTTAGAAAAAAGAAGGAAAAGAGGAAGGGGCTGTTCATTCAAGATGCATTAATAACAGGGAGTCAGTCAATATTTGCTGAATAAAGTAATAAGTGACTAAGAAATGAGTACCTACCATGCATCAGGCATTATGTGAAGCACTTGAAATAAAACAATGATTAAGACAAGGTCTCTGTCCACAAGAAGATTACAGAGGGGATATACAAATTAATGAATAAAATAAATAGACATTAATGAGTTAAAGAATTTTGGGAAGAGACACAGATAGCCCAAAATAGTCATTGGCTTAGGTTAATGCTCTTCAACCACTACACACGGGCTAAACGGTCATGACTAAAACTGGTCTAGATACTGGTGCTCTGAGAATGTCCCTGCCATTTTGCTGGCTTCCTGCTTAGGTACCAAGTATTTCTAGTTCTATGAGGTCAATTCAACATATCAGGTATACAGCACAACTCGGGCCTAGAAAGGAGCTTGCCCCTCACTGTTCAATTCCACTAAATCACATTGCTAAAAATTAGTCTGGCCACATAAAACAAAAAAATAAAGCAATCTCTTAGAAAGATGCATAAAGCTCTGCATGCACTGATATGGAATATTTGTTAAGGACTTATTTAGTGAAAAGAAGTAAGGGAGAAGCCAGTATATAGGGCGTGCTTCAAGCAGAAAAGATGACCTGTTCTATGGCTACCAGTCAGCATGTTCCCCAGCCACCCCTGTCATCATCCAATTGGCTCACGAACAAAGTGGCTATGGTGGAAAGGATGGCAGTTACGTATGGGCTCAGCAACATGCACTCCCATTCACTAAGGCTGATCTGGCGATGGCCACTGCTTGAGTACCCAATCTGCCAGCAGCAGAGACCAACACTAAGTCCTCGAAAAGGCATCATTACCCATCTAGTGGCAAGTTCATTACATTGGACCACTTCCATAATGGAAGGAGCAGCACTCTTTCTACCTGAAACAGACACTTATTCTAGATATGGATTTGCCATCCCTGGATGCAATGCTTCTGCCAAAACTACCATCCATGGACTTATAGAATGCCTTATCCACTATCATGTTATTCCATACAGTATTGCCTCTTATGAAGGAACTCACTTCACAATAAAAGAAGCTCAGCAAAGGGCCCATGATCATGGTTCGCTGGTCTTACCATGTTGCCACCATCCTAAAGCATCTGGCTTGACAGAGCAGTGGAATTGCCTTTTGAAAACTCAGTTACAGTGATGCAATACCTTGCAGGGGCTTGGACGAGGTTCATCAGGATGCCATATATGCTCTAATTTAGCATCCAATATATAGTTCTATTTCTCCCAGAGTCAGAATTCATGGGTCCTGGGACTGAGGAGTAGAAATGTGAGTGGCATCATTCACTACTAGTCTGAATCATCCACTAGCAAAATTTTTGCTTCTTACTCCCATTACCTCCCATTCCTAGCAGACCTCTGTTCTGCTAGTCTAAAGGTTTAAGTTTCATAGGGAGCAGGGCTGCTCAACCAGAAGACACAACAATGATTTCTTTGAACTGGAAGTTAACATTGACATTCAGCCACTTCCTCCTCATGGCTCTGAATCAACAGGCAGAGAGAGAGTTACTATATTGGCTGGGGAGACTGGTCCTAGAGTTGCTACTACACGATGAGGGTAAGGAATAGTGTGTCTGGAATATAGGAGATCTCTTAGAGTGTCCCTTAGTTCTATCATGCCCTCTGATTAAAGTCAACAGAAAGATACAAAAACCCAATTCAGACAGGAATGCTAATGGCCCAGACCCTTCAGGAATGAAAATTTGGGTCACCCCACTAGGCAAAGAGATAAAATAAGCTAAAGTTCTTGCTGAGGGCAAAGAGGATATTAAACGGGTAGCAAAAGAGGGGCACCTGGGTGTCTCAGTTGGTTAAGTGTCTAACTCTTGGTTTCGGCTCAGGTCATGATCTCATGGTTCATGAGTTCAAGCCCAGCATCAGGCTCTGCAGGACAGCACTGAGCCTGCTCGGGATTCTCTCTGCCCCTCTGTGCTCACGCTCTCTTCCTCTCTCTCAAAATAAACATTTTTATAAACTATTTTTTAAAAAAGAAATGGGGGGGCACGCCTGGGTGGCTCAGTCGGTTAAGCGGCCGACTTTGGCTCAGGTCATGATCTCATGGTTCATGAGTTCGAGCCCTGCATTGGGCTCTGTGCTGACAGCTCAGAGCCTGGAGCCTGCTTCAGATTCTGTGTTTCTGTCTCTCTCTCTGTGTACCTCCCCTGCTCACGCTCTCTCTCTCTCTCTCTCTCAAAAATAAATTTTAAAAAACAAAGAAAAACAGGGGCGCCTGGGTGGCTCAGTTGGTTGAGCGTCCGACTTCAGCTCAGGTCATGATCTCACGGTCTGTGAGTTCAAGCCCTGTGTCGGGTTCTGTGCTGACAGCTCAGAGCCTGGAGCCTACTTCAGATTCTGTGTCTCCTCCTCTCTCTGCCCCTCCCCTACTCATGCTCTGTCTCTCTGTCTCTCAATAATAAATAAACGTTAAAAAACATTTAAAAAAAAAAGAAAAACATTAAAAAAATACTTAAAAAAAAAGAAATGGGTAGTGAAAGAAGGTAAGCTATAAATACCAGATATAACCACTTGACTAGTTGCAAAAATGAAGACTATAGTAATTACAGATACGTCGTCCTTATTTTGTTATGAATGTTTGTATATATTTTAAATGAATATATTTATTTTCTCTCCTTTCTTACACCCTGATCGTCTAACATAAGATATACTAATAATAGGTAACTTTACATCACAATAGTTGAACTACAGAATATCAAGAATAAGAGTGAACATCACCCAAGGGTTCTGTATTCTCTTTTGGGAGTTAGTGTATTTTCACTGGATAGCTGTGTCATGTTGGGTGGAAGTATGACTTGGCTATCACCTTTATTTGGAAATTAAGTCTGGTTTAGGGAGGGGTTCACGGGTCACTCAGCTGGTTTAGTGTCAAACTCTTGGTTTTGGCTCAGACTGTGATCTCACAGTTTCATGAATTAGAGCCCTATATTGGGCTCTATGCTGGCAGCATGGAGTCTGCTTGGGATTCTCTCTCTCTCCTTCTCTCTCTGCTCCCCCCCGCAAATTGTTCTGTCCTTGTCTCTCTCGAAAAAAATAAACTTAAAAAAAAAAAGTATGGTTTAGGGAGATGTGTATAAATGCCAAGATGACAAGACATGGACAATCAGTTTTATGTGTAGATTTGGCTAGGACATAGCCCCAGTTATCCAATCAAACACTAATCTAGGTGTTATAATTAAAGAATTTTGTATGTGTGACTAGTGTCTACAATCAATTCACTCTAAGGGAGTTTATCTGAGATAACTTGAGCAGGCCTGATTATATCAGTTGAATGGCCTTAGGAGCAGAATCAAGGTTTCCCTGAAGAAGAATTAATTCTGCCATGGCTTGTACCTTCAGCTCATGCCTGAAAGTTCCTGCCCTATATATATATGTATCTTGCTTGCACATGACAATCTTTGCAAAATGCACAAGAAATGGTGTTTTATGTCTTCTGGGAAGAAACTTGGTGGCTAGAAAATAGTGAAGGGAAACACATTTGAGAGAGAGAGAGAAGAGGAGGGGCAGCGAAAGAGGGAAACAGAGAGAATCCCAAACAGACTCTGTGCTGTCACCACAGAGCTTGATGCAGGACTCGATCTAACCAATCATGAGATCATGACCTGAGCCAAAATCAAGAGTCAGAAGCTTAACTGACTGAGCCATCTAGGTGCCTCAAGGCATTTTTAACCATATACCATTTAGTAACTTTGAATTTTGAACTTACTTGAATTTATTACCTATTCAAAAACTTTTTTATTTTAAAGACACATAATTCCTCAAAAGAGTATAATTCTAATTCTCACTGACTTTCTCTCCCCTTTTCCATACATTCAGGTCTTATCTATATCCACCATAGTAGATTGACCTAAAACATAGTCACTTCTTAACACAAAACTTTCAAAATGTGACTCAAAAACTGCCTGGAAAGGCTCAATGGACAACACAATTTTTAAAAACTTTGAAATTGTTCAGGAGAGTCTATGTATTTGCCAAACTTTGGGTCCATAGGCAGGATGATGGAATTCATGAAAATAAACATCTATAGAGAGAATTCTTAGTTAATTCAATGTTTTATATAAAAATATTGAGATTCACTTTGAAATGGGGAAAACATCAAAGAAACAAGTGAGCACTCAATTGTAGCCCAACAGGGAGTCCCATTACACTATGATACAGGGTAATCATTCACATTTAGTGTTTCCTGGGATTGTGTAATGTCATTTGAAGTCATGTAATTTGATGGTGAGGCTGGACCAGGACCAATTATTGCAGTGTGAAATGGCAGATGCTGTTAAATATATATATATACGTGTGTGTGTGTGTGTGTGTGTGTGTGTATACACACACATACATATATATAAATATATATATACATGTATATGGTGTATATACATGTATATGGTGTATATATATATATATATATATATACACACACATGTATATATATATACACCATATTCATATCAGATACCATTCCCAATTCAGATCCCTACTATGCTGGATGAAACTATAGGGAACTAACTCTCCGTCAATAAAATGGCAGGGAATAAAAAGCCAACATACAAATGATGCAGAGGGAAACTAAGAAACAGCCTCATCACTAGCATGACACTAGAGTATCAGACTGTGAGCTTATCCACTAACTTCTTGCTTTCTTTGTCACTGATTTTATTGTAAAATTTAAAAATGCTATATCTGTGAATTATAGGGTGTGAAATAAGGAACCTAATAAACTAGCTTCTGGTGGTTCCAGGAAAAAAATTAATTAACAGCTGAGTAAATAAACATGAAAATGTTATTTATAGAAAAAGATATCTAGAGAGCTCAGGTGTGTCAAAGATCTTGAGGAATACAGTCCATTGAAAATCACGACAACTATAGCCAACTATCAGGCCACCGTACAGTTGTCTGGGTTTGCTTGCACTATGGAAATCAAATACAAACCCTGCAAAAAACACAAAATCAGTAAGTTTTCTACTCATAGCCTAATAGAAAGTTGATAAGAATCTCCTAAGCAACACACAAAATGTAGGAGCCATAGAGGAAGATACTGACAGATTCAACTACAACGAAAATATGCAGAGTCAAAAATATCCATAAAACAAACCAAAAATGAAGTTCACAAGCAAGTGAAAAATATAGGTAAAATATGTATAATTCATAAAATAGACAAATTAACTTTATGTTAATAAATAAAAGGCGTTTAAAAATAAATAAGAAAAAGACATGGCAAGAGACAATGAGCAAGGGACAGACAAAGGCAATTCATAGAAAAGGAAATAAAAGTGGCCAACAAATGCTTGAAAAGATGTTTGATCACATTAGTAAGCAAGGAAAAGTAAACTAAAAAATGATATATCACTTTCCCTTCATATGTCACTTTCCCCTCGGGCTGTAAAATATTAAAACTGTAAGATTCCTCATATCAAAGCTGTGTAAAAATAAGTGCTTGTTCTGTTGGTGCAAGTGCAAATTATTATAGCCTTTATGGACAATAATTTAAAAGTACTATCAAATGCTAAAATGTGAATCCCATTTGATATAGCGATTCCACTTCTAAGGATATCTCTTAAAGATGTAACTAACTACACATAGATATTTGATCAAGGATTGTGTACTGTAATAGTCCTGTTCATAGTAATTAAAAAAGAAAGAAAAGGAAGATACATCACTAAGGAAAGTAGTTAAGTGTTTCACAGTACATCTATACCTTGGACATTTATACAGTAGTTTAAGAAAATTGAAGTAGACCTATATATATACAGATGCAGAAAGACCTGCAAGACAAAATATTTAAAAAGCAAGTCCAATTTATGATACACATAAAATGGATATGAGCACAGAAACGTATATTATGTAAATCTATATGTCTGAAATTGTAAACACCATTTAACAGTGATGTCTTGGGGAGAAGAGTTGAATGTCTTGAAGAGAAGAGTAAAGGAGGGGCTTTCACGTTTTACTCTTTATTCTTCTATGTTACCTAAACCTTAGTTTTTATAACATGGTGTACCATGCTAAAGAGTGCCCTCTGGGGCACCTGGGTGGCTCAGTCGTTTGAGCGTCTGACTTCGGCTCAGGTCATGATCTCACAGCCCATGAGTTCGAGCCCCGTGTCGGGCTCTGTGCTGATAGCTTGGAGCCTGAAGCCTGCTTCAGGTTCTATGTCTCCCTCACTCTCTGCCCCTCCCCCGCTCATGCTCTGTCTCTATCTCAAAAATAAATAAACATTAAAAAAATTTTTTTTTGAAAAACAGAATGCCCTCCAAGATATGTGTCCTTTGATGGTTAGTCTAATGTGTCAACTTGGCTAGACAATAGTACTCAGTTATTTAATCCTATACTAAGCTAGGGGTTGCTGTGAAGGTATTTTGTAGATGGGGTTAATATGTGGATGGATGACTTTATAGGGGATTACCCTTGATGCCATGAATGAGCCTCTTCAATCAGTCAAAGGCCTGAAGAGTAAAAACTGAGGTTTCCTAGAGAAGAAGAGATTCTGCCTCAAGACTGCAGCAACAATTCTGCCTGAGCCTGCCCCGTGATCTACAGATTTCAGACTAGCCGGCTCTCCTCTGAGCCAGTTTCTTAAGAGAAAAAGAGAGATGTCCTATTGGTTCTGTTTCTCTGGAGAACCCTCACTGATGCATATCCAAATGTCTGGAACCTATAAATATTACCTTATTGGGAAAAAGCAGTTTTCTGCAGATGTGATTAAGTTGCGGATCTTGAGATGAGACAATCATCCTGAATTATCCAGGTGGGCCCTAAATGCCATCATAAAGCATCTTTATAATAAGAGAGAGGCTGAGGGAATCTTGTTACTGTAACACAGAGAAGAAGGCCATGTGAGACAGGCAGAGATTTGGAGTGGTATGTCCAAAAGTCAAAAACTGTCAGCAGCCACCAGAAGCTGGAAGAGGCAAGAAGTAGATAATCTCCTGGAATCTTCAGGGGGAGTGTGGCCCTGCTGATACTTTTATTTGTCCCAGAGACACTGATTTTGAACTTCTGGCCTCCAGAACTGTAAGAGAATGCATTTCTGTTGTTTTAAGCCCTCAAGTTTTTGGTCATTTGTTACAGTAGTCATGGAAAACTAATGAGCATGCCTATATTCATGTAGCACTTGTATAAAAAATATACACCAACACCTGGGTGGCTCAGTCAGTTAAGCATCTGACTCTTGAGCTCAGCTCAAGTCTTGATCTCAGGGTTATGAGTTTGAGCCCCGTGCTGGGCTCCATGCTGGGTGTGAAGCTTACTTAAATATATATATGATAGATAGATATATATATATATATATATATATATATATATATATATCATATATATATTTAACTTTCTATGATGGCATGGTAGCCTGAGCTCTAATTCATGCTGCATCACTAGCTATGTGACTTCAGGAAAACCTTTTAAATGTTGAGCCTGTTTCCTCTTCCGTGACATGGGTTAACCATACCTACTGTGGAAGACAAAGACCCGAAAGACATCCGTGTCCTAATCCCTGGAACCTGTGCAACATATCACACATGGCAAAGGGGACTTTGCAGGTGTGATTGAGTTAAGGATCTTGAAATGAGAAGATTATTCTAGATTTTCCTGGTTGGCCTAGTATAAACACAAGTTCCATTAGAAGAGAAAAGCAGAAGAGTCTGAGTCAGAAATATTTAGCAATGGAAACAGAGGTGAGAGAGAGAGAAAGATTGAGATTGGAAGATGCTGTGTTACTGGCTTTAAAAATGGAAGAACAGGGGCGCCTGGGTGGCTCAGTTGGTTAAGCGGCCAACGTCGGCTCAGGTCATGATCTCACGGTCTATGAGTTCGAGCCCCACATCAGACTCTGTGCTGACAGCTCAGAGCCTGGGGCCTGTTTCAGATTCTGTGTCTCCCTCTCTCTGACCCTCCCCCGTTCATGCTCTGTCTCTGTCTCAAAAATAAATAAAAACATTTAAAAAAATGGAACAGGCCCCCAGCCAAGGAAGGTGGGCAGCCTCTATCAAGGAGCTGGAAAAGCCAAGGATGCGGATTCTCCCTAGGAGTATCCAGAAGGAATGCAGCCCCTGCCAAAACCTTGGCTTTAACCCGGCAAAACCCGTTTCAGACATCTGACCTCCAAAGTTGTAAGATATTTGTGTTGTTTTGGGCCACTAAATGTAGTAATTTGTTACAGCAACAATAAGAAACTAATATACCAACCTATCAGAGCTGTTGTAAGTGTTAAAAGTATTCTTTTAATTATGGTAATATTTATTATTAGAAGAGACTATTTTTTAACTTATTCTGAGAAATGACTTGTTGATACATAAACTGTCTCCGTAAGCCAAAAATTCTTCTATTCAACTGTTCAGATTTTCAAAGTCTTAAGTATAGAGTTCATTTTTGTGTATTCAGTTCTCCACATGTGTAGTAGAATGCTTCCCATATGTCCCCATAGGATTAGATATTTTTAAGAGAAATCTTTAATTTCCTAGCTTCCTAACCTTGAAGTCACTATTCAAGGAAGGCATTTGGCCAAGAAAACTAAATGACCTCTATGCATTTTTTAATTTTTTTTTCAACGTTTTTTATTTATTTTTGGGACAGAGAGAGACAGAGCATGAACGGGGGAGGGGCAGAGAGAGAGGGAGACACAGAACCGGAAACAGGCTCCAGGCTCTGAGCCATCAGCCCAGAGCCTGACGCGGGGCTCGAACTCACAGACCGCGAGATCGTGACCTGGCTGAAGTCGGACGCTTAACCGACTGCGCCACCCAGGCGCCCCGCATTTTTTAATTTTTATCAAAAGGAGACAGACCCAAAGTTATTTTTTTTTTCTAGTGAAGGTTTGCCAAGTTTTCTTTGTAAAAATTACCTTAGTTTTATTTAAGAAGTCAGTGTCTCTCAAATTCCATGTGAATTAATGTGAACTCTGGAAAGATGCAGTAAAATATCCATCTGACCTCTGCCTACACCTATCCTTCCATTTCCCAGGCTCTTTGGTCATCAGCTCATTTCAAGCATCACTTGGCTTGTTTTTCCACCTGGACCTCACAGTCGCTCATCAACTATGCTCTCACCTGCCCTCCAGAACCTCTCTCCTCTAGAGCTTCTCCTGTACCTTACTGCCAGTCCCAATTCTGGGTAAACTCCTCCACTTTTCCTCTCTGCACCTTCTCTCCACCCAGGGAGGCTTGCCAATGTGAGTCTCCTAACTGGCCATTTGGCTGCATGGTCCACCATGAAATCGTCCTGTTGTCAGCCAAGCCAGAAGGGCTTAGCTGTTTACCTTGTGCTCATTTTTCATGAGCTTGCCATAGCATGCACTACATCTCTGTTCCAACCCTCTTCCCTCTACTAAGCCATTAAATATTCACTACATCTCCATTCTCTCGGCCAATAAATGTACCTGTGAGCTTCACTCCAGGGTAATCTAGCGAGCTCTTTAACATCCTTTTACTCTGGCTGGAAAGGCCTGCTTGGCCAAGACCCTCTGCCTTCATCATGTTGTCTTCACTCTCCCCTCACACCTGCATTAGCCATCCTTTATTCTAGCACCAATATTTTCTTTTACCCTGTTTTACTTGGCCAAAAAATATTCTCAAGTTTTTCCTGTTCTTCAATCACCTTTCCCTCCAGGTTGCTCAAAAATATTGAAATGCACTACCTCTATTTCTTTTTAGCAACTAGTATTTATTGAATCGGTGAGGCACTAGGCTAAGTGTTTATATGTATTGTCCCATTTATTCGTCCTGAGGTAGGCACTGCCATTAGTTCATCAATACCAACAAGGGAACTGTCTTGGAAAGCTGAAGTAACTCATCAGAAACACTGAGCTAGGAAGAATGCCGATTTGGACCCAGACTAGCTAACTGCAAATGTCTGTGCTTAACCATCCAGCTGTATTGCCACCTCCCATGATTGCCCTTTCCCTTCTCAACCTCTTGTGGTCTGACTCTGATCTGCTAACACTGCTCCTGGAGGGCCATCAGTTCTTGATTCCAAAATCCAATGGCTTTTTTCCTGGTTCTCCTCAAAATGACCATTTTACTCTCTCCTGGCTTCAGGGATGCCACACTCCATGTTTTCCTTCTTGGAAACATGTAAGGAATTTCTCTTCCTCTGCCACTACTGGATTCCTTTCCTGCTCAGGTCTGCTCTTGATTCTTTCCTTGATTCTTTGTATTCTTACCTTTTACCGGCAGCCAGTCTCAAAGATTAACAAGTCAGCTCTCTTTATATGACTTCTTTTAGTAATTCGACAATTTTTAGGCTTTCCCCTTCTAGTCCTGAAATTTTTATTCTGAGAAACGTGGAAGCTATTCCAGGACATGGCTACAGTGTACCAACCACTACCTAGTAAAGGTCCGCTAGCTAAATGCACTGTGACAGCCTTGATGGGACCTGAAAAGAAGATGCATGAAACACAGGCTCTGCGAAGGCTATTCGCTTTTACGCTTTGAACGGAGGAAGACATACTCTAAAACTTCTTTATTTGTAAAGGGGGAGTAGGACCATCTACCTGCTTCAGCAGCATGTGGGAAGACCAGAGCATGATTTATAAATAGTAAATATGTAAGCCATAAAGGAAACAAATAAGGGACCAATAATGTCCAAATATCAAGTAAAATACACCTGTTCAAGCTAATTAGCCTTTGTTACTTATAAGGTTACTCACACAGTATGTTATTTTCTATCTGGCTCCTCTTTCAGTTTGGATTTCCGATGAATGTGGTCGGTGTTCTGTGTGCTTTCTCAGCTTAAGCAGATCTCCTTGAAACTTTTTCTAGCAAATGTTTCAGATAACACCCAACGGACTGACTCCAATAAACTGTATTAAGCCAAACTATAATGAGATGGTGTTTATTTACTAAATTGGTGAGAAGTTTTATCTTTTACTAAGGGGCTTAATTCTCCTCTCCTGTTTCAGGAGAATACACAACATACTTTTCTAAGGCAAGGACAAGAAGAGAACCCTCTGCCCATTATCTAACAATGTTCTCAAAAGTATCCAGACTTTTTCGCCCTGGAGCATACCTCAACTATCATTGGGATTCCCACAGCTGTGGCGTTGGTGTTCGCCATGGAAAGGAAAACGAGATGGAGAAGGGCACAGGTATGCATATTCAAGCTTTATCCATCCCATCATCCCTATCTTTGGCAATGTCCCCTTTGTCATTAAAATGTGTTTTTTAATTTTATATTTCTGTATTTAGTAACCTTAATTCACACAAAAAGAATACAAAACCAAAATGGCCACCAAACTTTCTGTTTTTGCACTGTGGCTATGTGAACCAAGGAGTGGAGGATTCATAATTAGGTAATTTTCCCACACACTCTCTAAATTGGAAATCAGAAAATTAAGGCCACCTTCTGAAAGTTAATCTAATTAAACTGACACATAATGGTAAAAGAAACAGTTTCTTTGATCCCATAGAAAAATTTCTCCTTTTAAAATTCTTTTAATGCTTATTTATTTTTGAGAGAGAGAGAGAGAAAGACAGAGACAGAGACGGAGAGACTGAGAGACAGAAACAGAGTGTGAGCAGGGAAGGGACAGAGAGGGACAGAGACATAGAATCTGAAGCAGGATCCATACTCTGAGCTGTCAGCACAGAGCTCAATGTGGGGCTCGAACCCATAAGGTGTGATATCATGACCTAAGCCAAAGTCGGATGCTTAACTGACTGAGCCACTGAGGCACCCCTTGCCCTTTTTTTTTTTAAGCAGGTGACAAACACTCAGGATTCACTGTTGTTGTTGTTATTGTTGTTTAATGTTTATTTATTTTGAGAGAGTGAGCGAAAGTGGGGAAGGGGCAAAGAGAGAGGAAGAGAGAATTCCAGGCAGGCTCCACACTGTCAGCACAGAGCCTGATGATCCCATGAACCGTGAGATCATGACCTGAGCCAAAATCAAGAGTCGGATGCTTAACCCACTGAGTCACACTCAGGTTCCCCAAGACTTGCTCTTGTAAAAACAGCAACTTTCTTGATAGTAAAAATGCACCTAAACAAAGAATGTACTAACAGAAGTCAGTGGCCAACAGAAAAATGCTGGGTCCAGAAGGCAAACCTAGGAGCACGTGTGCAGGACTAGCCAGGAGGATGAAAATGGCTCAGGCAGAATTCTAATATTCTAGACCTTGAAGAAATGTTCACTATCTGCTTAGGATTTGAGGAAATTCAATTCCAGTAAGATCCAACTGAAATGAACTCCAAGACCATTGACCTGCCTGCTCCCCAAGAAAACTTTTCATTGTTAAGTTTATTTCCCAACTACCTCATAATAGAGAATGAAAATGCTGGGGCACCTGGGTGGCTTGGTTGTTTAAACATCTGACCCGGCTCAGGTCATGATCTCATGGTTCACAACTTTGAGCCCCACATAGGGCTCTCTGCTGTCAGTGCAAGGCCCACTTTGGATCCTCTGTCCCCCTCTCTCTCTCTGCCCTTCCCCCATTTGCATGTTCTTTCTCTCTCAAAAATAAACATTTTTTTAAGTGCCGTGGATTGAAACATAAGATCATTCCCATTCCTACAAAATATACCTTTTCATGGTATACAAATTAGTTACCATTCTGGTTTATTCATTTTGTCCCCTACTAATGTGGTTTTTATCCATCTGTAGAGGGTATTGGTGAAAGTAACTGTAAATTCAAGACTAAGGTTCACAACCTGTGAGACCTCTAAGGTGGTCATTTAGCTGCCCCTCCTTGGATCCCAGGTCACTTGTTTTCCTCTTAAAAACACCAGCAATAGTCTCACCTATAAGAAACAATAAGCAAGTTTAGTAGATGGCCATTACCTAATAAATGTAACAAAAAGCTATGGCTTTTTTTATACCAGCAATATATAGTTATAAAATACAGTGGGAAAAAATAACATTCTCAGTGGCAAAAAAAAAAAAAAGAAAAACATACCATTTCTATGAAGAAATTGACAAAATTTAACCAAAGGACATGAAAGATTTTATTAGAGACCACATTCCTGAATGAAGAGACTTAGTATTACAAAGAAGTCTCAGTAAATATCCTATATATTTAATATAATTCCCATCAAACTTCCTTAAAAAAAACTTTTGGGGAAACTGACAATAAAATTCTGAGCTTCTTCTGAAAGAATAAACTAAAAATCTATTCAAGAGAAATTTGGAAAGAAATAATAGAGGCTGGCTGGCCCTACCAGATAATAAAGATAAAGCAATTAACCAGCACAGCATCAGTGCAGAAATAGAAAAAGTAACTAAAATAATACAAAGCCCAGAAACACATCATATCTTTGACAAAGATGGGACTTCAAATTAATGGAAAAATAATGGCTATAACAGATGGCACTGGGATAACTAATATCAATTTTAGGAACAGTAATATAGTTAAATCACTATTTCAAAATTTAAATATAAATAAATTTTGGGAATGCAAACTGGTGCAGCCACTCTGGAAAACAGTATAGAGGTTCCTCAAAAAACTAAAACTAGAACTACCCTACAACCCAGCAATTGCACTACTAGGCATTTATCCAAGGGATACAGGTGTGCTGTTTCGAAGGGACACATGCACCCCCATGTTTATAGCAGCACTATCAACAATAGCCAAAGTATGGAAAGAGCCCAAATGTCCATCGATGGATGAATGGAAAAAGAAGATGTGGTATATATATACAATGGAGTATTACTTGGCAATCAAAAAGAATGAAATCTTGCAACTACGTGGATGGAACTAGAGGGTATTATGCTAAGCGAAATTAGTCAGAGAAAGACAAATTTCATATGACTTCACTCGTAGGAGGACTTTAAGACACAGAACAGGGGCGCCTGGGTGGCGCAGTCGGTTAAGCGTCCGACTTCAGCCAGGTCACGATCTCGCGGTCCGGGAGTTCGAGCCCCGCGTCAGGCTCTGGGCTGATGGCTCAGAGCCTGGAGCCTGTTTCCGATTCTGTGTCTCCCTCTCTCTCTGCCCCTCCCCCATTCATGCTCTGTCTCTCTCTGTCCCAAAAATAAATAAAAACATTGAAAAAAAAATTTAAAAAAAAAAAATAAATAAATAAAAAAAAAAAAAAGACACAGAACAGATGAACACAAGGGAAGGGAAGTAAAAATAATATAAAAACAGGGAGGGGGACAAAACATAAAAGACTCTTAAATATGGAGAACAGAGGGTTATTGGAGGGGTTGTGGGAGGGGTGATGGGCTAAATGCGTAAGGGGCATTAAGGAATCTACTCCTGAAATCATTAGTTGCACTATATGCTAACTAATTTGGATGTAAATTAAAAAAATAAAGTTAAAATTGTTTAAATATATAAATAATAAATAAATACATACATACATAAATTTTAAATGAATCAATGATTTAAGTGGAAACATAAAAGTATCTGAAGAAAATCCATTTTCTTTTTTTTATTTTATTGATATAAAAACATTTAGCACGTTACACCTTTTAACTAAATTTTAAGAGTATAATCGTTATTGTAAACTATAGGTATAATGTTGGATAGCAATCTTCCAATGTTTATTCATTTTGCTTAACAGAAACTTTATGCCCGTTGATTAGTAACTCTCTTTTTCCTTTACCCCTCTCCCCTTGTAACCACCATTCCACCCTTCAATTTTATTAATTTGGCTATTTTAGGTACCTCATATAAGTAGAATCATGCAGTGTTTGTCTTGCTGAGTAGCTCATTTCATTTAGTATAATGACCTCGAGGTATATCCATTTTGTTGCATATTACAGAATGTCCTTTAAGGTTGAATAGTATTCTATTGTGTGTATGTACCACATTTTCTTTTATCCATTCATCTGTCAATGGACATTTAGGTTGTTTTCACATCTTGGCTATTGTAACACTATAATGAACACAGAGTGCTATCTCTTCAAGATCCTGATTGCAATTCTTTTGGATAAATACCCAGAAATGAGACTGCTGGATCATATGGCAGTGGATTTTTAAGTTCTTCATAAACATCCACATTGTTTTCCATAACACTGTACCATTTTGCATTTCCACCAACAGTGTGCAAGGTTTCTAATTTTTACACATCATCTCCAACATTTGTTGTCTTTTGTTTTTTTGATAATAGCCATCTTGACAAATGTAAAGTGATATATCATTGTGGTTTTGATTTGCATTCCCTGAAATGGTTAGTAACATTGAGCATTTTTTTCATAGCTATTAGTCATTTGTATGTCTTTTTTGCAGAAATGTCTATCCAAGTATCCAAGTCTTTATTTTATTTTTCAATTGGGTTTTTGGTCTTTTTGCTATTTAATTGTAGGAGTTCCTTACATATTTTGGATATTAACCCCTTATCAGATATATGGTTTATAAATACAACACCCAGTGCTCATCAGAGCAAATGCTCTCTTTAGTACCCATCATCCATCTAGCCCATCTCCCATCTACTTTCCTCTGTCAACCCATAGTTTGTTCTCTGTCATTAAGAGTCTCTTGTGGTTTGTTTCCCTCTCTTCTCTTTCCCTACCCCTTTCCCATATGTTCATCTGTTTTGTTTCTTAAATTCCACATATGAGTGAAATCATATGGTATTTGTCTTTCTCTGATTGACTTATTTCATTTACCATAATACATTCTAGCTCCATCCTCATCATCATGCCAATCTAACAAATGGCAAGATTTCATTCTTTTTGATGGCTGGGGAATATTCCATTTTGTGTATATATGTGTGTGTACACATACATACATACATACATACATACATACATACATACCGTATCTTCTTTATCTATTCATCAGTAGATGGACATCTGGCTCTCTCCATAGTTTGGCTATTGTTGATAATGCTGCTGTAAACACTGGCATGCATGTATCCCTTCAAATCTGTATTTTTGTATCCTTCATGTAAATATCTAATAGTGTAATTGCTGAATCATAGGGTAGTTCTATTTTTAGTTTTTTGAAGAACCTCCATACTGTTCTCCAGAGTGGATGCACCAGTTTGCATTCCCACCAACAGCGTAAGAGGGTTCCCCTTTCTCTGCATCTTTGCCAACACCTGTGTTTCTTATTTGTTAATTTTAGCTGTCTGACAGGTGTGAGTTGATATCTCATTGTGGTTTTGATTTGTGTGTCCCTGATGATGAGTGATATTGAGCATCTTTTCATGTGCCTGTTAACCATCTGGATGTCTTTTTCAGAAAAGCATCTGTTATGTCTTCTGCTCATTTCTTCACCGGGTTATCTGTTTTTTGGGTGTTGAGTTTGTTAGGTTCTTTATAGATTTTGGATACTAATCCTTTATCAGATATGTCATTTGCAAATATCATCTCCCATTACATAGGCTGCCTTTTAGTTTTGTTGGTCGTTTCCTTTGCTGTGCAGAAGTTTTAATCTTGAAGTCCCAACAGTTCATGCTTGCTTTTGATTCCCTTGCCTTCAGCAATGTGTCTAATAAGAAGTTGCTATGGCTGAGGTCAAAAAGGTTCTTGCCTGTGTTCTCCTCTAGGATTTTGATGGTTCCCTGTCTCACATTTAGGTCTTTCATCCATTTTGAATTTATTTTTGTGTATGGTGTAAGAAAGTGGTCCAGTTTCAGGGCGCCTGGGTGGCTCAGCTGGTTGAGCATTCAACTTTGGCTCGGGTCATGATCTCACATTTGTGAGTTCGAGCCCCACATATGGCTCTGTGCTGACAGCTCAGAGCCTGAAGCCTGCTTCGGCTTCTGTGTCTCCTTCTCTCTCTGCCCCTCCCCCACTTGTGCTCTGTCTCTCTCTGTCTCTCAAATAAATAAATATAATTAAAAACAATTTAGAAAAAAAAAGTGGTCCAGTTTCATTCTTCTTCATGTTGCCGTCCTGTTTTCCCAGCACCACTTGTTGAAGAGACTGACTTTTTTCCACTGAATATCCTTTCCTGCTTTGTCAAAGATTAGTTGACCATACAGTTGTGAGTCTCTCCTGTTTTCTTCTCAGAGTTTGACAGTTTCAGGTATCAAGTCTTTTATCCATTTTGAGTTTATTTTGTATATAGTTTAAGATAAGGGCCCCAGTTTTCCCAACACCATTTGTCAAACAGACTATCCTTGCCCATTGTGTATTCTTGGCACCCTTGTCAAAATTAAGTTGACCACATACGTGTGGATTTATTTCTGGGCTCTCTATTCTGTTCCACTGGTCTGTATGTCTCTTTATGCCAGTACCATACTGTTTTGGCTAGTGTACTATATTGTAATATATATTGTAAAATATATTGCAATATATTTTGAAATCAGGAAGTATGATGCCTCCAGAATTATTATTCTTTCTCAGGAATTCTTGGGCTATCCACGATCTTTTGTGGTTCCATTTGAATTATAAAATTATTTTTTCTATTTCTGTAAAGGATATCATTGGGATTTTGATAGAGATTGCATTGAGTCTATAGATCACTTTAGGTAGTATGGACATTTTGACAATTGTAAGTCTTTCCAATCCCTAAATACAGGATGTGTTTCCATTTTGTTGTGCCTTATTTAAGATCTTTAATCAGGGTTGTGTAGTTTTCAATATATAAGTCTACCATCTCGTTAGTTTATTCCTAAGGGGGTTTTTTTGGTACTATTGTAAATGGGATTGTTTTCTAATTTCTTTGTCAGATAACTCATTGTTAGTATACAGACATGCAACTGTTGATTTTGTATCCTGCAACTTTACTGACTTTGTTTATTATTTCTAACAGTTTTTTGGTACAATCTTTAGGGTTTCTACATATAAGATAATGTTATCTACAAATGGATAATTTTACTTCTTCCTCTCCAATTTGGATACATTTTTTTTTCTTTTCTAATTGTACTGGCTAGGACTATGGACTGCTGGTATAAGTTGAATAGAAGTGATGAGAATGGACAACTTTGCCTCGTTTCTC